>NC_044040.1:176636331-177251331 GCF_901765095.1 Microcaecilia unicolor
ACATCACTGCGGAAACCCAGGCAAAAGTATCGGCCTGCTTATCCAACATTGCTGCCTGGATGTCCAACCGCCACCTGAAACTGAACATGTCCAAGACAGAGCTTATTGTCTTTCCACCCAAACCCACCTCTCCTCTCCCTCCACTCTCTATCTTAGTCGATGACATCCTCATCCTCCCCGTCTCATCTGCTCGCAACCTCAGAGTCATCCTCCCTCTCCTTCTCTGCGCTTATCCAGCAGACAACCAAGACTTGTCGCTTCTTTCTCTATAACATCAGCAAAATTCGCCCTTTCCTCTCTGAGCACACCACCCGAACTCTCGCCCACTCTCTCATTACCTCTCGCCTTGACTATTGCAACCTACTCCTCACTGGCCTCCCACTTAGCCATCTATTCCCCCTTCAATCCATTCAGAACTCTGCTGGACATCTTATCTTCCGCCTAGACCGATATGCTCATATCACCCCTCTCCTCAAGTCACTTCACTGGCTTCCGATCAGGTACCACATACAGTTCAAACTTCTCCTACTAACCTACAAATGCACTCAATCTGCAGCCCCTCACTACCTCTCTACCCTTATCTCCCCGTGCGCTCCTACCCGAAACCTCCGCTCACAAGACAAATCCCTCTTCTCTGTTCCCTTCTCCACCATCGCCAACTCCAGGCTCCACCCTTTCTGCCTTGCCTCTCCCTATGCTTGGAACAAACTTCCTGAGCCCATACGCCAAGCCCCCTCCCTGCCCATCTTTAAATCCTTGCTCAAAGCCCATCTCTTCAATGTCACCTTCGGCACCTAACCATTTCACCTCTATCCAGGAAATCTAGACTGCCCCAATTTGACTGTCTGCACATGTTGTCCATTAGATTGTAAGCTGACTGCACATGTTGTCCTTTAGATTGTAAGCTCCTTTGAGCAGGGACTGTCCTTCTTTGTTAAACTGTACAGCGCTGCGTAACCCTAGTAGCGCTTTAGAAATGTTAAGTAGAAGTAGTAGTAGTAGTAGAAAGCCTTTGTTGGCAGAAACACGACTCGTGTTGAGCAGGGGCGTAGCCAGACAACAGATTTTGGGTGGGCCTAGGCAAGAAGTGGGTGGGCACCAAGTGTTCTCCCCTTTACCCACCACCAAAAATAAAAACCCCAGCTGGCGGGAAAACGCTTCTTTCCAACTTAGCAGTCTGCAGCAGGCACGCGCTGAAAACTGAGCATGAGCAGATGCTGGTATCCTGGAGAATAGCGTTTTCATTACCATCAGGGGAAGTCTTCTGCTAACGGAGCTTGGGATCCCCACCTGCTACCGCTAATACGTGTGCTGCTGTTGGGTGGGCCTGAGCCCTAATTGGGTGGGCCCAGGCCCACCTGTGGCTACGCCACTGGTGTTGAGTCTCTGGATGTTTCAATAAAGATGTTATTTTGGACATCGTCTGCTGCCCTTTCCTTTGTCACCCTTGTTGTGACTGTTTCTTCTGTGTGTCTACAAGGGTTACTGTTCTTCTGTTTTCCTGCCATATAGAATCTAACCCCATGTGAATAAATTAACGTTTTTGTCAGCATGCAATTTTTTAAAAAGCTACGTTTTCTCATTTAAAAGAGACCTTAGACATGGAAAAGCCTTTCTAAAATGACTTCTGTGTCATAGTATTGTACATAATCATTTCAAGGATAGGTACAGCAGATTCTAACATCAGTAGAGTGGTCCCTTAGTTGGTAGGGCAGTCCTAAAGATGCTGTGGTGGCCATGGCAAAGGCATCCATCTAGCAGCAAAGCACAGCATCAGTTGGAAAGTTTCCTGAAAAGGTTCTGATGCACACCATCCCAAAGTTTATATTATAAACAGCTTTAAAAATACCACTATGCATCTCCAGTATGTTTTATCATTTCAAGAAGGTAGTTCATCTTTCTACTCTCTTCCAGTGTTGCTGAGATTCAGTTTCCTGATGCATTCTATCCATAACAGTGCTAATATAAAACAACCTTTTTATCTGTTACTGAATATTTACATATAGTTGGAATAACACTTAAATTGCATTTCATATAAAATGAACTTCACTTTATCAGGGTTCACCGTAGCATAATCATATTGCACCACACAATAGACTGTGCTTTTTGAAGAAAGATAAAAACAGCCAAGGGAGAAAAAACAAATTTAGATGATATTAGTTCCGTATTGATGTCCGCAATATTTTCTAACTTTAGATATGTAGGCTCACAGGTATATTTTATGAGTTTTCTCAGTGATAGAAAAAGCTACAGCAACTTCTGATGAAAGATCCAGTTTTGTATTTTCATTTATTCTGATTCTCTGTTTCTGCAAGATACTGATCTATTTTTGTCATGTAAATACAGATAGGGGAGCTGTTTGTATCTGATCGGGAGTTGAAAGTTTAGTGTACCTTTAGCTTGACGTCCAGTTTTGACCCATCTGTTGGCAGTAGAATAGCACCAGCACCCTACAAAACACATTTGATATTAAATTACTATAAAAGAGCTGCCAGGGTACAATGTTAGAAAAAGAAAAACTACAGGAAATGATTTGGCCTAGTTTGGGGCTACTGCTTAGGATGGTAGCAAGCAGTCTATCCAGCTTATTTTCGAAAGAGATCGCCAGCCATTTTCCGACATAAATCGGGAGATGGCCGGCGATCTCCTGAACCCGGCCAAATCGGTATAATCGAAAGCCGATTTTGGCTGGCGCCAACTGCTTTCCGTCGCAGAGCCGGGCAAACTTCAAGACAGGGTACAGAAGGCGGGGGCGGGACGGAGGCATGGTTACGAGATGGCCGGCGTCGCCTGATAATGGAAAAAAGATGGCCAGCTCTGACGAGCATTTCACCAGCTGCACTTGGTCCATTTATTTTTAGGACCAAGTCTCAAAAAAGTGCCCCAACTGACTAGATGACCATGGAGGGAATCGTGGATCACCTCCCCTTACTTCCCCAGTGGTCACCAACCCTCTCCCACCCAAAAAAAAATTAAAAGAAAACATATTTTTGCCAGCCTGTATGCCAGCCTCAAATGTCATACCCAGCTCCATGACAGCAGTATGCAGGTCCATGGAGCAGTATTTATTGGGTGCAATGCACTTCAGGCAGGTGGACCCAGGCCCATCCCCCCCCCATCTGTTACACTTGTGCTAGTATATGTTGAGCCCTCCAAAACCCCCTAAAACCCACTGTACCCACATGTAGGTGCCCCCCTTCATCCCTTAGGGCTATGGTAGTGGTGTAGAGTTGTGGGGAATGGGTTGGGGGGATTTGGGGGGGGCTCAGCACACAAGGAAAGGGAGCTATGTACCTGGAGCAATTTATGAAGCCCACTGCAGTGCCCCTTAGGGTGCCCAGTTGGTGTCCTGGCATGTCAGGGGGGCCAGTGCACTACAAATGCTGGCTCCTCCCACAACCAAAAGGCTTGCATTTCGCCGGGTTTGAGATGGCTGGGCCCGGTTTCCATTACGGCCAAAAAGCGAAGCCGGCCATCTCTACACCCAGCGATCTCAACATATGTTGAGATTTAGCCGGCGCCAACCGTATTATCGAAGGAACAGATGGTCGGCCATCTTTTTCAATAATACGGTTCGCTCCACCCTTTTGCAGCTGTTTGGCCGGCGCTCTTCGATTATGCCCCTCTATATGTGTTTTCTTTAGATAAATAAACGCCTACCAAGAAATAGTCCTGGCTTTGTTGTAGTGCATGTATAAAAATGTAATTCTGTTTTTCTCAAGTAAGCCTTCATCTCTATGTATGCAACCAGTGGTGATCAAACCAGTCCTTGAATTCTCATAGAAGCCCTTTTACTAAGCAGCGGAAATCCCACCATGGGCTTACCATGCGCCAATCTGAAGCTACCGCCGGCCCAACGTGGGTGCTGGTGGTAGTTCCAGCCCCAGCATGCTGCATCGGAAATATTTTAAAAATATTTCTATTAGGCATTACCCGGCGGTATTTGGGCAGTGCTGCGTGCTACACAGTTAATGCTGCATTATCACAGGACCCCTTTCCGCCACCTCAGTGGGTGCTGTTAAGTGCTTCCCCCTGCATGGCCATGCGGTAAGAGCAGTCTTATCACATGGCCATGTCTTTTTTTGGCCTTTTTTACCTGCTGCATTAAAAAGGGCCTCAGCGCGTCACAAAAAAAGCCCCCACCACTAACACAGGTCCCTTTTTACAGCAGCTTAGTAAAAGGGCCCCATAGTTAATGAGGTCTTCAGGATATCTCTAACAAAAATGCATGTATATATATATATATATTCATATTCATCAGAGATATCCTAAAAACCTGACACAACAGTTAATGTAATAATTAATTCACTGGAGCAATATGCTAATGTTCAGCGCTCAGAGTTCTAACACATCTAATCTTTTACTCTTGAAGCACTAAACTAAAGTCATACCAATTACCACAGCATTAAAAATTGCACTGACAAACAAAACTGTGTACTCCATTGTGGTAATTTCCATTAGCCTGCTGCATTGAGAGTCAATGAGGGGCATAATCGAACGGGGACGACCATCTCTAAGGGCGCCCATCTCCAAGGACATCCTGGCGAAGGGGTGGGGAAACCGCTATTATCAAAACAAGATGGGCGTCCATCTTTCGTTTTAATAATATGGTCGGTGGAACGCCCAAATCTCAACATTTAGGTCGACCTTAGAGATGGTCGACCTTAGAGATGATCGTCCCCGGTTTTTGGCGATAATGGAAACCGAGGACGCCCATCTCAAAAAAGACCAAATCCAAGGCATTTGGTCGTGGGAGGAGTCAGCATTCATAGTGCACTAGTCCTCCTCACATGCCAGGACACCAACCGGGCAACCTAGGGGGCACTGCAGTGGACTTCACAAATTGCTCCCAGGTGCATAGCTCCCTTACCTTTGGTGTTGAGCCCCCCAACCCCCCCCCCCCCAAAACCCACTCCCCACAACTGTACACCACTACCATAGCCCTTACAGGTGAAGGGGGGCACCTACATCTGGGTACAGTGGGTTTCGGGTGGGTTTTGAAGGGCTCACATTTAGCAGCACAAGTGTAACAGGTAGGGGGGGATGGGCCTGGGTCCACCTGCCTGAAGTGCACTGCACCCACTAAAACTGCTCCAGGGACCTGCATACTGCTGTCATGGAGCTGGGTATGACATTTGAGGCTGGCATAGAGGCTGGAAAAAAATTAACATTTTTTTTTAGGGTGGGAGAGGGTTGGTGACCACTGGGGGAGTAAGGGGAGGTTATTCCCGATTCCCTCTGGTGGTCATCTGGTCAGTTTGGGCACCTTTTTGAGGCTTGGTCATGAAAAAAACATGGACCAAGTAAAGTCGACCAAATGCTCGTCTCTTAAGCATGCCCCTGTCCCGCCTTCGCTACGCCTCCGACACGCCCCCGTGAACTTTGGTCATCCCTGTGACAGACTGCAGTTGAGGATGCCCAAAATCGGCTTTCGATTATGCCAATTTGGTCAACTCTGAGAGAAGGACACCCATCTCCTGATTTGAGCAGGGATTGGTTTACACACTGACTAGAAAGGAGACCATTAAAAAAACCTAGAATCTTGACCATCAACCCCAACCCCCACCCCACAAAAAATCCATGAGACCCTGGACCCCCCAATCCCCACCCAGACCAAATATAGGCCAAATCCCTCTTTGCAACATAGGTCAGGGAACCCCTGAACTGGGTGTCCTGGTAGAGGGAGACTCTTGACCAAAAGGCTTCCATATTGCTGGACCCCTATATATCAATAATTCTTACCTGGTCCAAGGAGCCATCCAGAGGCATGCTCTCTTCATGCCACCATCTTGGAAAATAGAGAAACTAACCCTTAGATATTGCCTTATTTGGCACATAGATTCCTAGTAGTGCATCCTAACACACTGCTAGGTGTCATGTGCTGCCATTTTCCAAGATGCCAGCCGGAAAATGTAATCCTAAATGAACTGGGAGCATTGGCTCACCATAGGATTACATTTTAAAATCTTAATGCTAATTTATAAGATTCATTATTCAGGGCTGCCACTCTTTTTATATTGATTGCTAATACCTAGAGCATTTAGATTACTCAAGCAAATCTTCCAGTGGTACCATCTTTCAGATATATTCATTCACATACAATTTGCCATTTTATTTTCAGTGTCAATATTCTCAACTGATGATGCAAAGTTTTTAATTTACAAAAGGATTGTGAGAAATTGCAAGAGGATCTTATGAAACTGGGAAACTGGGCATCCAAATGTCATGAAATTTAATAGGAGCAAGTGCAAAGTGAAGCAAGTAGAGAAGATGAACCCAAACTATGTGCCATTAAGAGTCACTGCCCAGGAAAAGTTAAAATTCTCTGCTCAGTGTGTAGTGGCAACTAAGAAAGCAAATAGAATATTAGGGACTATTAGGGAAGAAATGAAGAATAAAACAGAGAATATTATACCTCCTTTGTATAACTCCATGGTGTATCCACACCTTGAATATTGTGTGCAGCTTTGGCCACCACATCTCAAAAAAGATATAGAGGAATTAGCAAAGGTACAGAGAAGGGAAACTAAAATGATAAAGGGGATTGTACAATTCTCCTATGAAGAAAGGTTTAAGAGTCTAGGGCTCTTCAGCTTGGAGAAAAAATTGTTGAGGGGGATATTTATTTATTTATTGCATTTGTATCCCACAGTTTCCCTCCTATTTGCAGGCTCAATGTGGCTTACATAGTTTTGTTAAGACATTATCATTTCAGGGTATCAGATACAATTAGTAGTGTGCAGAGATTGAGTAAGGGAAGAAAGAGGAAGTGATTAGGCGGGTGAGTATAGAGGTGGACTTTCATAACTGGGTGGGTTGGTAAAGTGGATTAGTGAAGCTATTGGTTCTCTTTGTAGGCCTTGTTGAAGAAATGTGTCTTCAGAGATTTGCGAAAGTTATTTGTTTCGACAACTGATTTCAGGTCTGTGGGTAATGCATTCCATAGCTGCGTGCTCGTGTAAGAGAAGGTGGTGGCATGCATTTTATTTTAGTCCTTTACAGCTGGGGAAGTGCAAATTAAGAAATGATATGATGACAGAGGTCTTTCATGAGTGGAATGGAATGGGTATATGTGAATCGCTTGTTTACTCTTTCCAAAAGTACAAGAACTAGGGGGATGCAATGAAGCAACTAAGTATATTAGAACAAATTGGAGAAAAAAAATATATATATATATATATTTATTTATTTCAATGTGTAATTAGCTCTGGAATTTGTTGCCAGAGAATGTGGCAAAAGCAGTTTCATAACAGAATTCAAAAAAGTTTTGGGCAAGTTCCTAAAATAAAAGTCCATAGCCATTATTAAGGTGGATTTGGATATCCCTAGAATAAGCAACAATAAATCTATTTTAATCTTTTGGGATCACCTGGTCCTTGTGACCTGGATTGGCCACTGTTGGAATCAGGATACTGGGCTTGATGGACCTTTGGTCTGTCCCAGTATGGCAGTACTTATTTACTTATGTCTCTGGCCCTTCATTATGGAACAACTTAGTTTATTAAGGCTTGAACCTTCTTATCAGGTTTTCAAGAAGGGCCTTAAGACATTTTTCTTTTCGGATGTGCCAGCTTTCTCCCCTCCTGTGAATGCTCAGCTTTTATGGATAGACAGGAAGGAGAAGAGCCCCTTTGCATCCACGTCTATTATATGTTCAGCAATTTTGTTCTTTATAATAGTCTGTACCATTTTACCTGATATTGATGTCAGGCTCACCAGTCAATAGTTTCCCACGTCACCTCTGGAACCCTTTTAAAAAACTGGTGTTATGTGAGCCATTTTCCAGTCTTCACTACTGTGAATGATTTTAATGATTAGGTTACAGATTACTGATAGTAGATCTGCAGTTTCATTTAGGGGTTCTTTCAGTGCTCTGGAGTGTATACCATCTGATGCAGAGATGGAGCTGCTGGTTCTCAGTTCAGGGGTGCCCTGTCCCAGGTTGCACAGGACAAGGATTCCCTGGCTTACATAGTAACATAGTAGATGACGGCAGAAAAACACCTGCACAGTCCATCCAGTCTGCCCAACAAGATAACTCATATGTGCTAATTTTTGTGTATACCCTACTTTGATTTGTACCTGTGTTCTTCAGGGCACAAACCGTATAAGTCTGCCCAGCACTATCCCCGCCTCCCAACCACCAGCTTGAAGTACCCATTGTCACGACTATGGCCGTGACTACCCTCATACTTACCCTGTTTCAGGGAGTCAGTGGCTGTGCTGGCTTCTGCTTGTCTCTGTCTCTGTCTCTGTCTTAGTTTCTCTCTGGCTATGTGTGCTGATTGCCCTACTGAACCTCACCTGTGTGGGCTATGCCTCTTCCAAGATGGCTGCCGCCTCTTCGTCTCTGCCAGTATCCAAGATGGCTCCCGCTGTTACTTTCTATGGGATGCCTGCTCTGAGTGTCTAGCCTCTGTTTGGTTGCAAGGTGATTGCTGCACCTGTGGCTCTGGTGTTGATGGGCTTTATTAGTCACCTGAAGACTACAGTCCTGGCCTTTGCATTGCCATTTCCTCTGCAGTGCCTTAGGTCCCGAGGTTAGTGTGCTGTTAGCACCGTTTGCTTTCCTTGTCTATTGTTCTGTGGGCTTCCAGCTCTTCTGTGTTATTTGCTCTGTGGGTCTCCTACCCTTCTGTGGGTTTTCAGCCCTTCTGTGTTTATCGCTTGTGGGTTTCCAGCCCTTCTGTGTTTATAGCTCTGCAGGGTTTCTGCCCTTCTGTGTTTATTGCTCTTTGGGTTTCCTACCCTTCTGTGTCTAGCTCTGCTAGTTCTCTGTGTTTGTTTCCTGTGTATGACTTGTTAGCTTGGGCACAGCTTTGTTGTTAGCTGGTGTATAGCTTTACTAAGTCTTCTGAGTTTGCTCTGTGTATGTCTCCAGTGTATGACTTGTTAGCTTGGGCACAGCTTTATTGTTAGCTGGTGTATAGCTTTACTAAGTCTTCTGAGTTTGCTCTGTGTATGTCTCCAGTGTATGACTTGTTAGCTTGGGCACAGCTTTATTGTTAGCTGGTGTATAGCTTTACTAAGTCTTCTGAGTTTGCTCTGTGTATGTCTCCAGTGTATGACTTGTTAACTTGGGCACAGCTTTGTTGTTAGCTGGTGTATAGCTTTACTAAGTCCCCTGAGTTTGTTCTGTGTATGTTTCCAGTGCATGACTTGTTAGCTTGGGCACAGCTTTGTTGTTAGCTGGTGTATAGCTTTTCTAAGTCTCCTGAGTTTTTGCTCTGTGTATGTTCCTGTGTATGTCTGGTTGCCTGGGTATAGCTTTCCTACTAGCTTGTACAGTTGACTATGTCTTCTTGTGTTTAGCCTGCTGGGTTTCCGTGTGTGTTTCTTTTGCTTCTGGAACTTCTGCCCTTGTTCTACCTGTTGCCAGTTCTCCTGGATACTGAGGCTCCAGCCGTAGTCTTGTTCCTTGTCCTGACCATTGCTTGGAATCTGCCTGCTGCCGGAACACGGACTTTCTCTGCCTTGCCTTCGCCTAGGTGCCAGGGGGCACCCCTGGACCTTCCTTCCTGTTGTTCCTGTAAGTCCTACCGGCTGCCAGAACCTGAGGGCTCAACCCGAGGGGGAGGCAGTCAAGTGTAGGTGAAGCCTAGGTCCAGGATGTTCCAGTTCCGTTCCAGTGTGTTCCAGTCCAGCGGGTTTCACTCCTGTATGTTCCTGTCCAGTGGGGCCACTCCAGTGTGTCCAGTCCAGCGGGCCCCACTCCAGTGCGCACCTGTCCGGTGCGTTCCAGTTCCGAGTGTTCCGGTGTAGAACTCCAGTCCGGAGTTCCGGTCCAGTTTTGTTTCCTCTCTACCTGGAGGGTGATCTTGCCTGCCACTGCCGCTCCACGGTAGTGGTCCAAGGACTCACAAACCCCGCGCTCCCGGGGAAGAAGCCTGAAGGTATGCAAAGGACCTCGAGAGCGCGTCCCGCATGGGCGGGCACGCGACAGAATGCAAAGGCCATGAGTCCGGCAAGATCAGCCGTCCAGGTTGGCTACCTGTCCACAGCTTCGTTCCCTGTGGACAATCCAGGGTCCAGCACCAGTGCAGTTCCTGATTATGGTGTGGATTTCTACAACCCAATTTTTTCTCTGAACCCTGTTTTGACGCTCCATGATTACCGGGAAATACTTTTGTCTGATCCTGCCCTGAAGGATACTCCTGAAGCAGCAGCTGAAAGAAAGCGTCTCTGGTGGCGTCTGGTCCGCCATAGCCCAGTTTCTGACATGAACCCTGCTATCTCGCTCTGGGATTACCGCCTCAGACTTCTGGAGGAGCCAGCTCTGCGGGATACTCCGGAGGCTGAGGCCGAAAGAAGACGCCGGGGAATTCCTCCGCTCAGGCCCCCTCAGCAGAGCAGCCTGCGGTACCATAGCGGGTTAGTTCCTATTCAGGATTACAGTCCACCAGCGCTGAGTCCAGTCCGAGGAGGGTTTCAAGCAGAGCCTTCGAATCCTGTTCGAGTGAAGCCGCCAGCTAAGCTTCTGAGTTCAGCCCGAGGGACGGTTCTATGCAGGTCCATGAGGTCCGGCCAAGTGAGACGGCGTACCAAGCCTCTGATTCCAGTCCAAGAAGGGCCGACACCTAGGTCCCTGAATCCAGTCCAGGGGGTGCTTCATACTGAGCCTCCGATTCCAGTTCAGGTAGCGCTCCCAGTCAAGCCTCTGAGTCCAGTCCGAGGGACGCTGCAAATTGAACCTCCGATTCCTGTTCGAGTGGCACAGCTGACCGAGCCTCCTGTCCTCCTTCAAGTGGCAAGCCCTTTGAAACCCCTGAGCCCAGTCCGAGGGATGCTTCTGACGGAGCCTCAGATTCCTATACAAGTGGCGCTCCAGGTCGAGCCTCCAGTCCTCGTTCAAGTGGCACGCCCTTTGAAGTCGCCGAGTCCAGTCCGAGGGAAGCCTTCGATGGAGTCTCCAAGGCCTATGCAAGTGGCACTCCGGGTCAAGTCTCCAGTTCTTGTCCAAGTGACCCGTCCAGTCCAGCCACTGAGTCCAGTGCGAGGGGGGCTTCTAATCAAGCCTCCGGTGCCAGTCCACAGGGTGGTTCAGGTGGCACCTCCGCTTCCAGTCCAGAGGGCACCTCCAATCACGCTCCGAAGGCCAGTTCGAGTGGCGCTTCAGATCGAGCCTCCGATCCCTGTCCAAAGGGTGTTTTCTGCCAAGCCTCAGTTAAAGTTCCATCCCTGCCAGGAGGCAGAGGGCACCTCGAGTTCCTGTGCCAGTCAAGCTTCTGATACCAGTCCGGGTCCCGGTCCCGGTTCAGCTCCTGTCCAGAGTTCCCGCTCCAGTCAAGACTCTGATTCAAGTCCGGGTCCCAGTCCCGGTTCAGCTCCTGTTCAGTCCGAAGCAATAGCTGAGAGAAGATGTGTTCAACGGCTTGGGGCCCGGAGAAACCCATTTTCTGCATTTCAGCCTGCTAGCATGCTCTGGGGATCCCAGGGCCGTCTCCTCTTGAACCCTGCTCGGCAGACGCTGCCTGAAGCTAATGTTAGAGAGACGTCCCAGTCCGGCCAGAGGGGGGCGCCCAGCCTTGCAGCTGAATCTCCTCCGAGTTCCAGTTCCAGCCAAGATGCTGAGCCTGCTCCGAGTTCCAGTTCCAGCCAAGATGCTGAGCCTGCTCCAAGTTCCAGTTCCAGCCAAGATGCTGAGCCTGCTCCGAGTTCCAGTTCCAGCCAAGATGCTGAGCCTGCTCCGAGTTCCAGTTCCAGCCAAGATGCTGCACCTGCTCCAAGTTCCAGTTCCAGCCAAGATGCTGAGCCTGCTCGGAGTTCCAGTTCCAGCCAAGATGCTACACCTGCTCCAAGTTCCAGTTCCAGCCAAGATGCTACACCTGCTCCAAGTTCCAGTTCCAGCCAAGATGCTGAGCCTGCTCCAAGTTCCAGTTCCAGCCAAGATGCTGAGCCTGCTCCGAGTTCCAGTTCCAGCCAAGATGCTGCATCTCAGACTCTAAGCCGGCATAGTGGTTGCCCAAAAAGACTTCCTGGTTTCAAGGGCCACTCCTCTTTTCAAGTTCCAGTTGTGCTTGTTACTGCCAGTCCAGTGATTCATGTTGGTGTGTTGAAGCCCATCAGGAGGTTTCACCACACTTACCCTTGGACACCTGAATCCCCTGTGGGGACCGGGAGGGGGGTCTTGAGGGGGAGGTACTGTCACGACTATGGCCGTGACTACCCTCATACTTACCCTGTTTCAGGGAGTCAGTGGCTGTGCTGGCTTCTGCTTGTCTCTGTCTCTGTCTTAGTTTCTCTCTGGCTATGTGTGCTGATTGCCCTACTGAACCTCACCTGTGTGGGCTATGCCTCTTCCAAGATGGCTGCCGCCTCTTCGTCTCTGCCAGTATCCAAGATGGCTCCCGCTGTTACTTTCTATGGGATGCCTGCTCTGAGTGTCTAGCCTCTGTTTGGTTGCAAGGTGATTGCTGCACCTGTGGCTCTGGTGTTGATGGGCTTTATTAGTCACCTGAAGACTACAGTCCTGGCCTTTGCATTGCCATTTCCTCTGCAGTGCCTTAGGTCCCGAGGTTAGTGTGCTGTTAGCACCGTTTGCTTTCCTTGTCTATTGTTCTGTGGGCTTCCAGCCCTTCTGTGTTATTTGCTCTGTGGGTCTCCTACCCTTCTGTGGGTTTTCAGCCCTTCTGTGTTTATCGCTTGTGGGTTTCCAGCCCTTCTGTGTTTATAGCTCTGCAGGGTTTCTGCCCTTCTGTGTTTATTGCTCTTTGGGTTTCCTACCCTTCTGTGTCTAGCTCTGCTAGTTCTCTGTGTTTGTTTCCTGTGTATGACTTGTTAGCTTGGGCACAGCTTTGTTGTTAGCTGGTGTATAGCTTTACTAAGTCTTCTGAGTTTGCTCTGTGTATGTCTCCAGTGTATGACTTGTTAGCTTGGGCACAGCTTTATTGTTAGCTGGTGTATAGCTTTACTAAGTCTTCTGAGTTTGCTCTGTGTATGTCTCCAGTGTATGACTTGTTAGCTTGGGCACAGCTTTGTTGTTAGCTGGTGTATAGCTTTACTAAGTCCCCTGAGTTTGTTCTGTGTATGTTTCCAGTGCATGACTTGTTAGCTTGGGCACAGCTTTGTTGTTAGCTGGTGTATAGCTTTTCTAAGTCTCCTGAGTTTTTGCTCTGTGTATGTTCCTGTGTATGTCTGGTTGCCTGGGTATAGCTTTCCTACTAGCTTGTACAGTTGACTATGTCTTCTTGTGTTTAGCCTGCTGGGTTTCCGTGTGTGTTTCTTTTGCTTCTGGAACTTCTGCCCTTGTTCTACCTGTTGCCAGTTCTCCTGGATACTGAGGCTCCAGCCGTAGTCTTGTTCCTTGTCCTGACCATTGCTTGGAATCTGCCTGCTGCCGGAACACGGACTTTCTCTGCCTTGCCTTCGCCTAGGTGCCAGGGGGCACCCCTGGACCTTCCTTCCTGTTGTTCCTGTAAGTCCTACCGGCTGCCAGAACCTGAGGGCTCAACCCGAGGGGGAGGCAGTCAAGTGTAGGTGAAGCCTAGGTCCAGGATGTTCCAGTTCCGTTCCAGTGTGTTCCAGTCCAGCGGGTTTCACTCCTGTATGTTCCTGTCCAGTGGGGCCACTCCAGTGTGTCCAGTCCAGCGGGCCCCACTCCAGTGCGCACCTGTCCGGTGCGTTCCAGTTCCGAGTGTTCCGGTGTAGAACTCCAGTCCGGAGTTCCGGTCCAGTTTTGTTTCCTCTCTACCTGGAGGGTGATCTTGCCTGCCACTGCCGCTCCACGGTAGTGGTCCAAGGACTCACAAACCCCGCGCTCCCGGGGAAGAAGCCTGAAGGTATGCAAAGGACCTCGAGAGCGCGTCCCGCATGGGCGGGCACGCGACACCCATGCAGAAATATCCTGGACCAATGGTATCTGAGTGAGTTAGGGGCGTTAATTAAAGATGTTTCAGTACTATAGAATTTGGGGGATCCATGCTTAATTTAAATGCGAAGACTTACACCAGGTTTCAGTTGGTGTAAATCCTCAAGCCCAAAATTGGGCATGGATCTCAATACTATGTGCTTATTGTGCTATTCTATAAATGGTTCACAACTTGGAGTGCTGTTTATAGAATAGCATTCAGGGCACATTTTTTCAGCACCCAAATTTGGGCACCATTGACTGAATCAAGTCTTTAATGATAAATGGGATGGAACTCCTTTCATATGAGGAAAGACTAAAGAGGTCTGGGCTCTTCAGCTTGGAAATGGGATGGCTGAGGGGAGGTATGATTGAGGTCTACACAATTCTGAGTGATGTAGAACGAGTAGAAATGAATCAATTTTTTCCTCTTTCTAAAACTACAAAGACTAGGGGACACTCAATGAAGTTATGTGGACATACTTTTAAAACAAACAGGAGGAAATACATTTTCACTCAAAGAATAGTTAATCTCTAGAACTCTTTGAAGGAGGATGTAGTAACAGCAGTTAGAATATCTGGGTTTACAAAAGGTTTGGACAAGTTCATAGAGGAAAGGTCCAAAGTCTGATATTGAGCTAGACAAAAGGAAGCCATTGCTTACCCTGGGATTGGTAGCATGGAATGTTTCTACTATTTGGGTTTCTGCCAGGTGCTGATTATAGAATAAAGTTAGTTGATATTTCAGCGCCGATATCTGTGCGCATCCATTTATGCCAACAAAAACCTAGTGTACATCTCAGCACATAGATTTAGGTGCACTGGCCCATATTCTATAACTAGATGCCAGCACAGAAAGAGAGTGGGAAATGGACCAATGACTCCAGGAGAACGGGAGATAAGATTTCAAAGATCCACTTTATTCAATGACTCAAAAAATAAATGAAAGAGAGTGGGAACTAGATGCCTACATTTTGGAATGCCCATGAAACACCCATTTCCCCATTTATAACCATGCCCCTTTTTGCCTCTGCTTGTTAGAAGTTTGGCGCACATAATTACAGAATACACTTAGCAAGTTGTGTGCCTAAATTCTAATCAGTGTGAATTAGTACTCATTATTGCTTGTTAAGTGCTGTTATCAGCGCTCACTAGCTTGTTAAGCCAATTAAGTTATGCACGGTGTTATAGAATCTGTGCTGATTTTGGCACCTAATTCTAAGTACACTATACAGAATCCGGGAGAGAGCGGGTGTATTCTAGAATAATGTGCATAGATTTTCAAAACATTCATGTCCCCCCCCCCCCCCTCATTCTATGCCCATAACCATGCCCCTTTTCAACTGTGCGATTTGCAATTTACATGCAACATGTTACAGAATAATCTTAGCGAGTTCTGTGTGTAAATCATAGTTAATGCCAATTAGTGCTATTAATTGCTTATTAACATGTAATTAACAACACTGATTAGCTAGTTAACCAATTAAGTCATGTGCATTGTTATAGAATACGCTTAGATTTCTGTGCAGAAATTAAGGCACAATATATAGAACTCCAGGGTAAGTGCTATTCTATAAATTTTGAGTACCATTTGTAGAATAACGCTTATCACTCATTTTTTTGGTGCCCAAATTTGACCACTATTGGTAGAATTTAGTCCTATATGTATACTTATGTATAGCTTTATTTAGGGCTACTTTTTTGCAGGCCTATGCTTGGTTAGAGCACCGGTCTTGCAATCCAGAGTTGGCAAGTTCAAATCCCACTGTTGCTCCTTGTGATCTTGGGCAAGTCACTTAATCCTCCATTGCCTCAGGTACAAACTTAGATTGTGAGCCCTCCTGGGACAGAGAAATATCCAGTGTACCTGAATGCAACTCACCTTGAGCTACTACTGAAAAAGGTGTGAGCAAAATCTAAAATATATATATATATATATATATATATATATATATATATATATATATATATATATATATATCACTTAGCTATATTAATAGCAGCTGAATATTGCTTTTATACATTGTTCTACTCTCATTCTACTCTATGTCTTGACACTCTGTAGAGAGCGCTGAAACCATTACAAGGATTTCTGCTGGCATAATTCAGATAGCCCTGTTGGAAATTTACAAATAGTGAACTTGTATGTTTAGCATTGGCCACTAAATATATAACTCCTTTGGAATACCAGACACTAATTTCTTTAGTTTACTTAAGAATCTCTTTATGTATCTCAAGTGATCTTATAAAGTGGACCGATTTATCAAAGCTTTGCACTAGCAGAAGATGATGCATGAAACTGCGGCCTTTTATCATTTCCTTTCATGTATTTTTAGCACACCTTAGGGGAAAAATCCTTCCTGCATGCAAATGGAGCATATCTGGATTTATGCATGCACGGGAGGCCATTTGAAAAGGCTTATGCAGCATTTTCATGTGTAAATAACAGGTTTGCACATGTAAATGGCACCAGGATCTAAGTAGCAGTTTCAGAAAGGCACTATTTACATGTGTAGATCTATAGCATACACAGTTTTGAAGGGGAAGTGTTCTGAGTGTGTTTTGGGAAGGCCTAAAATGTAGGTAATCAATATTCAAGGGCATTTATCTTGATAAGAGTAGCTTCTATCTGGATAAATGCCAGTGAGAGGGATATTCAGAGGCACTGCCACCTCTGTGGTGCCAGGGCAGTCCATGGGCAGAACTTGGATAGAGCTGGTGGTTATCTGGTTAGCAGTAATAATCAGTGACGCTAATTGAATAACACTCCAGATAACTGAAGGCAGCAAAAAAGTCTTCCTAAGTGTATCGAGATAAGCTGTCCAGAGAGCAGTTGAACATCGTTACTGTCCAGATAGAGTGGTGAGCTGGTGCTTAGTGGCAGCCATTGTCAGAAAACTGCTGTTGAATATCTGTATTTTTTTTTTTAACCTCGGGCAGTTGTGCTTAAAAACATGGGAGTATGTGTATGGTTGTTTTTCCTATTTTGCAATAGCAATCAATATATATAAATGGCGAGTGTCGTACTCACTCGCAAATGCGCAGTAGAGACCCTCTCTGCCCCGCCCCCACGTCAATACGTGATGACAGGAGCAGAACAGAGAGGGTCTGTACTACACATTTGCGAGGGACACCGCCGTCGCTAATGCTCCCCCCACCCGGAGTCGCCGCCGCCACCCACCTTCCACCCGGTTGGGCCCTCGCTCCACTATTGAAACAGTGAGGGCACGCAGCACGCAGCTCTGCTGAGCTGCCGTCGGCCTTCTTTCTTCTTCTCTGCCTGTGTCCCGCCCTCGATGACGTTACGTCACACGAGGGCGGGACACAGGCAGAGAAGAAGAAGGAAGGCCACGGCAGCTCAGCAGTAGAGCTGTGTGCTGCATGCCCTCGCTGTTTCAATAGCGGAGCGAGCGCCCGACCGGGTGGAAGGTGGGTGGCGACGGCTCCGGGGGGGGGGGGGGGAGCGGCAGCGGCGAACTCGGCGGCGGGGTGGGGGGCCTCTCAACCCCCCCCCCCCTCCTATACTAGCCTGTTTTTACGGGCTGAACGGCTAGTAGATATAAGAACATAAGAAAAAAACACACTGTCAGACCAAGGTCCATTGACCCCAGCATTCTGTCTCCCACAGTGGCCAGTCGAGTTAAAAAGCACCTTGCAGACCTATAACTATTTTTCATAGCTCATTTCCAGAGATGAGAAATGGCTCACCCAAGTCTCTTGCCTGATAATATTTATAGACGTTTCCTCCAGGAACTTTTCCTAAACCTTTTTTGAATCCTGCTTTATTAGTTGCCTTTACCACATCTTCCAGCAACAGGTTCCACAGCTTAATTATGTGTAGTTTGAAAAACTATAATTTGTTTTCATTTTTTTGATCATCACTTTCATGGAATGTGTTCTTCTTTTTGTGCAGTTTGAAAAGTTAAACAACTGTTTCCTATTTATTTAATCAATCCATACCATTTGTGATTATAAAGACTTATGTCATATCTCCTCACACTCATCTTTTCTCTAAACTCGAAAAGCCCTAATCTGTTTAACCTTTTCTCACAAGAACAACGTTCTACCCTTTTTATAATTTTCTTGCCCTTTTCTGAAACTTTTCTAGTTTTACTGTATTCTTCTTGAGATGAGGTGATAAGAAAGGCACACAATATTCAAAGTACAGCCACATCAGAGACCTATGCATAGACTCCGTATATGGTACTGAAAAATTGGCGCCAAAAACATAAGCACTAAGAGCTAATTTAAAAATGGCATTCCGAGTTGGGTGTCAATATCTGTGTGGAATTTTGGGCGCAAGGATAACACCATTGGAAACCTGGTGTAAATCCTCAGGCCGAATTTAGGCACAGATCAACCTTATTCTGTAATACTGCACACAAATTCCAGGAATACCCCAATGTGCCCATACCCCTCCTATTGCTATGCCCCCTTTTTGATCCATGTGTAAATTTTTATGCCTGCATCAGGGAGGGTAGAAAGAGTAAACCCCCCAGCAGTGGCGTTCCTAGGGGGGCTGACACCTGGGGCGGATCGCCGATGTGCCCCGCCCCCTGGGTGCAGCGCCCCCTGGAACAGCGCAACGCCCCCCCCCCCCCGGTGAAAGAACCCCCGATCTCCCAGCGAAAGAACCCACCCCGGGTGCATGCCGCTGGGGGGGGGGGGGTGCTGCGCGCCTGCTGGCTCTTCGTTTTCATGCTCCCTCTGCCCCGGAACAGGAAGTAACCTGTTCTGGGGCAAAGGGAGCATGAAAACGAAGAGCTGACAGGCGCGCGGCACCCCCCCAGCGGCGTGCACCCGGGGCGGACCGCCCCCACCGCCCCCCCCCTTGGTACGCCACTGCCCCCCAGGACAGGGAGAGACCTGTTCAGAGGCAGAACGAGCGGCCTCAGAAAGTGCACATTTGCACAGAGAAGGATGAACAGGGAGGTCTGGTCCTGAGGACGTCCAGTGGCTGGTGAAAAGCCCAATGGGACGCTTGCCTGTGGAAGGAGCAGGAAGCCACAACCTTGGATTGTTCTGCCAGAAATTATGGATTATAGGAGGACTGGACAGTATTGTAAATATTTTGGGATCTCAAGAAGTACATCAACTCAGTTACTAAGGGGTCCTTTTACGAAGCTGTAGGAAAAGGGAACCTGTGCTGGCGTTGGTTTGTGTTTTTGATGCGCGCTGAGGCCCCTTTCACCAAAGGGGGTACCCAGGTCTAATTTTTTCAGGAAATGGTCATGCAGCAAGTGAAACACTTGCCACATGGCCATTTCGGGGGGGGGGGGGGAGCACTTACCACCACCCATTGAGGTGATGGTAAGGGCTCCCATGCTAACCTAGCTGTAACCAGGCAGAGCGCGGCACTGCCTGATTACCTCCGGGTACACACCGGTACTAAAAAATTGAAATAATATTTGCAGTGCCGGAAATGGCACGTGCTGGGGGAGGGAACTACTACTGGGCTGCTGCGGTACTTCCCATTTAGTGAGCGGTAAGCCCGCATTGGGCTTACCACCGCTTAGTATAAGGGCCCCGTTGACCTCTAGTGTTATCATAGACTGCTATTATATGAATACAATGGATTTTGAATATCTGCCCGTTGAAGTGTTTCAGTAAAAGTCATTTGCATTTGTTAATATTAATGTTATATGCCCTTCAACACTTTAAGGTAGGTTCAGAGTGGATTACAGTTCAAAATTTAACCAGTTCACTAAACTGGGAGCTTAGAATTGTAAAATAAAACAAACAAATTCATAATAAAATAGCAGATATAGCATCAACATCTTACTAGAGAGCACACATTTTCCAAAGGCAGTAATAAATCCTAATAAATAAATGTATTTTTTTTTTAACTTATGAAAAGTTAAATAACCTGGTTGAGATTTCACCAAAGGTGGTTAAAAAAATTCCAAATTTGAGAGGCCTGGTATGAGAATAAAACTGTAAATATTTCTTTGAGCATAAGACTCAAGAGGGACAGATAGATTTAAATTACAAGTATCATGCTTAGAAGTCAATACATTAATCATTGAATACATATAACACGGAGGAAAAGTCCATAGTCTGCTATTGAGACAGACATGGGAAGCAATTGGTTGCCCTGGGATTTGTAGTATGGAGTGTTGCCACGATTTGGGTTTCTGCCAGATACTTGTGATCTGGTTTGGCCACTGTTTGGAAAACAGGATACTGGGCTGGATGGACCATTGGTCTGACCCAGTATGGCTAATCTTATGTTCTTATGTAAAATATTTCCGAATATGCCTTAAGTTGTTCATCATCCAGAAATATTTTTTAACAAGACAATGTATCTGGGATTCCCAAGACATGTTTTGTTCTAGCAAAACTCCTAAAAGTTTCAAAGATTTTTCCAGTTTATACGTTAAATCATTTAGTAATAAAAAAAAGATAACGAAATGTCTTGGCTATCGATCAAAAGAAACTCAGTTTTCTTACTATTAAGTTTAAAATGATTATTAAACATGAATGTTACTGTCATTGTCATGCAGTTCTATATTTGTGGGATTAATTTCATCACATCTGTATCTATTGGAATCAAAATACTAATATCGGCTGTATAAATATAAGCTTTATAACCAACTGCTTTTAGCAGGTGTAATTGCCGGCACCTAAATGTAGGTGCGGTTTATGCCCTAAGTGCTATTCTACAAAGGACACGTAGCCTTATAGAATAGCGCTCACCCCGGATTCTATATAGCATGCCCAGAGTTCCATGTGATTCCGTGTGTAAATGTACATGTATTTTAATTGTAGGTGCCATATATAGAATCAGGCCTTCAGTGCATAATATTTTTGGCATTGATTGTTAGGCACCACTTATAGAATTTATCACTCTTCATTTATTCTATACATTCTAACCTTATTTTTCAAATTCTGGCATTCACGTACAATTTAAAGTATGTTTTTATTTATGTTTATAACATATGCAGTTGACAGGGTAATTTGGAATCAGTTATTTATTTATTTATTGCATTTGTATCCCACATTTTCCCACCTTTTTGCGGGTTCAGTGTGGCTTACAATATGAGATGAGTGATGGAAATACAGTTTGTTACAAATTGGTTATGGATTACATTGTGCAGAGTTATGCGAGATAATCGAGGTGTCGTTAAGGAATGTAACAATGGAACACAAACATTGAAACATTGGAAGGAGACAATGAGAGCTTAGAGGGCGATAATAAGGCATAAAGACATATGGTATGCATATTTCTGTGAGTAAGGGTATGAGTGATGTGAGATTACGGGGGATGAGAGTTCAGAAGTGGATGTATGATGCATTAGTTGACAGTGAGTGTGGTCTTTATGTGTTTTGGCTCTTTCCATAAATTTTTTCAAAAAGATGGGTCTTCAATAATTTGCGGAAGGAAGCTTGCTCGTGGATCGTTCTTAGGTTGCGCGGCAGTGTATTCCAAAACTGCGTGCTCATGTGAGAAAAGGTTGACGCGTGTAGCGTCTTGTATTTCAAGCCCTTGCAATTGGGGAAGTGGAGGTTGAGGAAGGTTCGGGATGATCTTTTGGCGTTTCTGGGTGGTAAGTCTATTAACTCAGACATGTAGGCTGGGGCTTCGCCGTGAATGATTTTGTGGACTAATGTGCAAACTTTAAAAGTGACGCGTTCTTTGAGTGGAAGCCAGTGCAGTTTCTCTCATAGTGGTTTTGCACTTTCATATTTTGGCTTTCCAAAGATGAGTCTGGCTGCCGTATTTTGGGCCATTTGAAGTTTCCTCAGTGTTTGCTCTTTGCAACCTGCGTATAGTGAGTTGCAGTAATCCAGATGGCTGAGTACGAGGGATTGTACTAGGCTGCGAAAGACAGATCTTGGGAAGAATGGTCTTATCCTTTTCAGTTTCCACATGCAGTAAAACATCTTTTTAGTTGTGTTGTTTGCATGATTTTTGAGCGTTAGTTGGCGGTCGATAGTGACTCCAAGGATTTTTAGCGTTTCTGAGATTTGAAGGTTTAGGTTTGGTGTGTTTAAAGCGGTAAATTCCTTTGTGTTGTATTGGGAGGTATCAGGCATTGAGTTTTTTCTGCATTTAATTTCAGACGAAATGTATCTACCCATGTGTTCATGATGTGTAGGCTTTGATTGATTTCCTCTGTCTGTTCATTTAAATACTCTTGAGCTACATTATCTTTTAGCATAACTTCTCTTTTGGGATATTCTAACATCTACATTTTGCCAATATTATTTTACTGTGATGTGAGCTACATACTAATAAGATGCAAAGCATGCAAATGCAGGCAAATCACCTCATTATTAGGCAAGATGAATAACACAGCTTGCATTAAAATCCACAAGCTGCATTATTCATGTCAGAATAATGCCAGTGTTAAACTGGTGTCAGCTTTCCTCCCTGGAAGCATCAGGACACTAATATGTGGCCTGAGGTCCCCGGGGAGCCTCTTAAAAGGGGAAGGTGCAGAGGAAGATCAGACACCCTCACCTCAACAATGATGATCAACACCTAATTTCCTGAACCTGATCATGCCACAGAAAAATATTACAGACCATCCAAAATCTATCAAGCAGTCTGTAGGCAGTTATCAGTTTGGAAGCAATATTCAGGAGTCCTTTGTCAATAGCTTAGCTAGTCTGTTGCAGAAGTTATTTTGCCCCTTCTTCAATAGGTGCATACTATTTCTGCTTAGCAGGCCTCGGAAAACTTTCCCATGGTTCAGAAAGTAGAAGTGCTTATGATGAAAAACCATCTACACAGCTACATATTTCTCTTCAGAGAAGCAGAGACCTCACAGTACAATCATCTCCTTGCTTCTTGAGGGCAGGAAAAGATCGCCAGGATAATCCCTCCATTTTCCTCCTTAAGGCATTGCCCTGAGGTTCATATGGCTTTCAAACTTCAAATCCTCTCCACCTTCCTTCTTATGGGAACTGGCACCACTATTGGTCTTTGCCTTCTCCTCTATTTCTCCTCCTTAATCTCTTGGGTATAGGACCAAGGTCTTAATAGGCCCCAGGCCAAGAGATCCACCACTTTTTACACTACATTGTTCCCTTTACTGGATTTCCTTTAGGGGAGGAAGGCCTCAGACCTCTCCCTTCCCATGTTTCACACTTCCTTCCAAATCTTGAGGAACTGCTACTATTGGACTTTTGCCACGGGAGAGACCACCCCTTTATTAGCTTAAGTGGCATTATTCTGGAGCAAGAACATAGATTAGATCCAGGTATTCAGTGCTGGGGCCATATCCACCTATCCATGCACCATCACTAAATATCTCGGTCTTTGGGGGATCCAGAAGCTATCCAGATATGGCCGATATTCAGTGCTGTACCTGCATAGTTAATAATGTTATTTATGCAGTTCAATATGCTTGATTATCTATGCAAAGACTGGCAGTGGATATCTACAGTGCCCGCATAACTCCGGGCTCTGCCCCATTGACCCTGGCAGCAACCAGAAAGTACTACGGTGGTCAGAGCAGATATTCAGCAGCACTATCTGGTTAGATACCACTGAATCTCTGCTCCTGGGTCAACCAGTGCATATTGACCCCTGAATCTCTAAGATCAAGAAAAAGCTAGAGCAGCAGGCTTAGAACCAAAAAAAATCTACTGAAGCTTCTGGTATGTGAGCCTTGAACACTGCTCCTTCCATTGCCTCAGGTACAATCTTAGGGCCTAATTTACTAACCTGTGCTCATGCACTGTCATGTAATTAATGTGAATTGTTAATAAAATAACCAGTCTCTATTACCAGTAATAGGGCTTACATTAAATAATGCAAATTAAATTGTATGAACACATTAATACAAATGAAATAATCTCAGAACGAGAGGACATGAAATGAGATTGAAGGGGGGCAGACTCAGGAAAGATGTCAGGAAGTATTTCTTCACGGAGAGGGTGGTGAATGCTTGGAATGCCCTCCCGCAGGAGGTGGTGGAGATGAAAACAGTAACGGAATTCAAGCATGCGTGGGACAGGCATAAAGGAATC
This sequence comes from Microcaecilia unicolor, assembly GCF_901765095.1. Classification (NCBI taxonomy): domain Eukaryota; kingdom Metazoa; phylum Chordata; class Amphibia; order Gymnophiona; family Siphonopidae; genus Microcaecilia; species Microcaecilia unicolor. The sequence goes on from NC_044040.1 coordinate 176,660,156, forward strand.
CTGTGCAGAAGGAATGGATCCACAGAAGCTTAGCTGAAATTGGGTGGCAGGGGGAAGAGGGGTTGGTGGTTGAGAGGCTAGGATGGGGGAGGGCAGATTTTTATACGGGGTCTGTGCCGGAGCCGGTGATGGGAGGCGGGAAATACTGCTGCACAGATTTATACGGTCTGTGCCTGAAAAAGACAGGTACAAATCAAGGTAAGGTATACACATATGAGTTTATCGTGGGCAGACTAGATGGACCGTGCAGGTCTTTTTCTGCCGTCATATACTATGTAAATAATCTAGACTGCACACTGTGAAGTTGGCAAAAAGCAAATGCTTACTGTACCTGAATGTACCTTGCTTTGAGTTACTAAGGAACAAGGCATGAGCTAAATATAAATTAATAAATAAATAAGACCAAAAACAGTGCAGGTGACTTGTAAGAATGTAGTAGCCAGACGTCACTAGCAACAAGTCAATTTAGTCCTTGTATTATTAGTCATACTCAGTCTGGTGTTTACAAATTAACTATTCCCTGTTGGGAAAAAGGCTTAAGGTTGTTACAGCCAAATCAGTCTTGTTTTTGAGGTCATCTATGTTGTAATGAAACATGAGAGCATTAATTTACTCTGGTGTGATGCCACTGCATGGGGCAACATGCTAAGGGCTACTCACTAATGGCTTTGATAAAGACACCTTATTGCGCTTCTCAGCTTGTCCAATTCTTTTCAATCTTAATAGCTTCTGTTCCTGATACAGTAGCTTTGGGAGATTTTGTGGATCATTAAGCTGTCAATTAGTTTGTCTTTATTAAACATCTATTCCCTAACATCAAAAATAAAAACTGTTTTGAGGCTGGACTGTATAATCCAGTACTCTTTGAATTTATCTGTAAACTGTGGGTTGATAATCTGCCTGAAGAGATTCTTAAAAATTGGCAATGCATCGTAGGGGTCAATTTCATAGCACTTATCTATGTAATGGGACCACATGATGTGATATAATCTTCTAATTAAAACAGCATGTGTGAACAAAGTGAAAGCTCAAATGGCTATACTATCTGTGGTAGATCCCTTAAATATCAATTTACTTGGTTTTCAGAGTTTTCTTCTTTCAATTTAGTTTACTCATGAGTCTCCTTTATTTATGTCCCTATAAATCTTGAATCCAATAAGAAATGAGCTCACAAATAGATATAATATCCAGATAAATTTATCTGAATAGTCAGTGAGGGTTAATTAGTTTGATGACTATATCTGGATAAGACTAGAACGGTCTTTTTGCCAGCTAGATTTATCTGGCTAACCTATTCCCTCATTTATAAAGCTGTGGTGAAAAGTGGCCTTAGCGCACTCTTAAGCAGGGATTTCCAGCGTGCTAAGGCCATTTTTACCGCAACAGTAAAATGGACAATTTTCTATTTTTTACATTAATGGCCATGCGCTAATGTCATGATTAGCATGCAGCCATTTAAAAATGTACAGCCTTAGCACTTTCTGACACCTATTTTGTAGGCAGTAGGGGATCATGTAGTAACAATGATGGCTTTAAAAATACATAGTTGATAAATTATGTTAAAGGGATACTACAGAGGGACTAGCAACTATGAATGAATATACAGAAAAAAAACACTGACCTCCATATTAAATGCAATGTGTAGTCACCACCTATTCCCCACCTGTACTATGTCAATAGGAATTATCACATTAAGACTCCTATGTATTAAAGTGCTATGAGAATATGTTTATTGATGATATTAAAACATACAAGCAACACAGTCTGCTATTATAACAATCATCAAAAATTTTGCGTTTGAAAATCAATCATATCCCATTCCCGATCCCTGAACACACTGAAACTAACCAACCATGAACAGTATAGTGCAGGGAGCCTGGACTCTTATGACCCCTGTGTTGGTATACCGTGTGTCTGTACGGATCCTCCCTTTTCCCAACAAAACAAAACAAAACAAAACAAAAAAACAAAAACAAAGGAGAAATAAGTAACTAAAATGTCTGAGATCTCACTGCACCCTACAGAGTATTCAGGATGCCACTATCCAGCTTATAATCGAAAGTGATCGCTGGCCATCTTCTGACACAAATCGGGAGATGGCCGGCGATTTCTTAAAAGCGGCGAGATTGGTATAATCGAAAGCGGCATTTTTGACAGCATCGCCGCTTTCCCGTTGCTTCGCCGGCGAAAGTTCAAGGGGGCGTGTCAGTAGATTAGCGAAGGCGGGGCATGGGTGGGCATGGCGTGGCTACCAGATGGCCAGCTTTCGCCGATAATGGAAAAAAAAAGCGGCGTTAAGCAGTATTTCGCCGGGTTTACTTGGTCCTTTTATTTTCACGACCAAGCCTCAAATAGATGCCCCAACTGACCAGATGACCACTGGAGGGAATGGGGTATGACCTCCCCATACTCCCCCAGTGGTCACCAATCCCCTTCCAAACTAAAAAAATAAAACTAAAAACGTTTTTTGCCAGCCTGTATGCCAGCCTCAAATGCCGTACCCACCTCCATGACAGCAGAATGTGTTGTATCCTCCGACAGCCTTTCCCTGGTTGCGATGTGGCTCTCGAGTGTGACACCTTTTCTGTTATGTGCCCTGCAGCGTCACATTAGCAATGCATTGTGGTGGGTGTAGGGTACTGGGCTCTACTCCCATGGTGCTTTCCCCCCCTGCTAACTGGGTCAGAGTGTGCCCTGTTTTGTTTCCTGTTGTAGTCCATGCGGTAGTGGCCATTTTTGTAAGCCAGTTTTAGTTCCCTTTCCTGTGTTACCCACGTTAGAGAACATAGTTGTTACCTTGAGTGGTGCTGAAAGAGGGCATTGCACACCATTGTGCCAGCTCTGACCTACTGCTAATCTTAGTACCAGGGGACTCTTTGCCAGTGGGGCACAACCTCTGATCTGCAGTTAACTGTGAGTAAACGTGCTTATTTCAAGAAAGGACTTTTTCAGAGAGATTAGTCTTCAGGTGTGAACTGATGTGCCAAAGTTATACAGCAGCAATACGTCCTAGAGGCTGTATGCAGGTCCCTGGAGCAAATTTAGTGGGTGCAGTACATTTGTGGGTAGTGGGTTTGGGGGGGGGGCTTGGGGGGCTCAGCTCCCTAAGTAAGGGAGCTATGCACGTGGGAGCTTTTCTGAAGTCCACCGCAGTGACCCCTAGGGTGGCTGGTTGGTGTCCTGGCATGTCAGGGGGGCCAGTGCACTAAAAATGCTGGCTCCTCCCATGGCCAAATGCCTTGAATTTGGCCGGGGTTTGAGATGGCCGACATAAATTTCCATTATCACTGAAAAACAAACCCAGCCATCTCAAACCCTGCGAACTCCACGGCATTTGGCCAGGCTAAACCGTATTATTGAAAAAAAAGACGGCCGGCCATCTTTTTTGATAATATGGTTCCGGCCAGCTGTAGCGCCGCCGCCAACATAGATCGCCGGCGATCTATTTGGCCGGCGACGTTCGATTATGCCCCTCCACGTGTCCTAGGCAAAAGAGATCGAATATAATAGTTGTTTCCCAGGGATCTGTGCTGGGACCGCTACTTTTTAACATATTTATAAATGATCTAGAGATGGGAGTAACTAGTGAGGTAATTAAATTTGCTGACAACACAAAGTTATTTAAAGTTGTTAAATCACAAAAGGATTGTGAAAAATTACAAGAGGACATTACAAGACTGGGAGACTGGGCATCCAAATGGCAGATGACGTTTAATGTGAGCAAGTACAAAGTGATGCATGTGGGAAAGAGGAATCCAAACTATAGTTACGTGATGCAAGGGTCCACATTAGGAGTCACCAATCAGGAAAGGGATCTAGGTGCACAGGAGCCAACTTTTCATAATTATTGAGGGTGCTAAGCCCAGTGGAAATAACCCCTCCATGGACACATACAAAGAATGTTCTCAATATTGGGGGTACTCAAGCACTCACAGCACCCACAGAGTCGGCTCCTATGTCTAGGTGTCATTGTTGATGATATGTTAAAATCCTCTGCTCAGTGTACGGTGGCAGCTAAGAAAACAAATAGAATATTAGGTTTTATTAGGAAAGGAATGGAAAACAAAAATGAGGATGTTATAATGCCTTTGTATCGCTCCATGGTGCAACCACACCTCAAAAAAGATATAGCAGAATTAGAAAAGGAACAGAGAAGGGCGACAAAAATGATAAAGGGGATGGGACGACTTACCTATGAGGAAAGGCTAAAGTGGCTAGGGCTCTTCAGCTTGGATGAAAGACAGCTGAGGGGAGATATGATAGAGGTCTCTAAAATAATGAGTGGACTGGAATGGGTAGATGTGAATCGCTTGTTTACTTTTTCCAATAATACTAGCACTAAGGGGCCCGCAATGAAGCTACAAAGTAGTAAATTTAAAAGAAATCAGAGAAAAGATTTCTTCAGTCAATGTATAGTTAAACTCTGGAATTCATTACCAGAGAATGTGGTCAAAGCAGTTAGATTAGTAGGGTTTAAAAAAGGTTTGGATAACTTCCAAAAAGAAAAGTCCATAAGCCATTATTAAGATGGACTTGGGGAAATTTATTTATTTATTTGTTGCATTTGTATCCCATATTTTCCCACCTATTTGCAGGCTCAATGTGGCTTACATAGTACCGTGAGGCGATCGCCTTTCCGGTATGACAAATACAGAGTGATATTATGGTATAATAAAGTGCATGTGTGACAGACACATAAGGGAATAGAAAGGAGGAAGTTATGTCCAGTTCGAGTATTAGTATCGTTGTGTTGCAGGATTCAGGCATTTAAGTTGGATCGTTAGGGTATGCCTTTTTGAACAAGATAGTCTTTAGTGATTTCCGGAAGTTTGGTAGGTCATACGTTGTTTTCGCAGAATAAAATGTATTGTACTGTTTTGGGATCTTGTCAGGTACTTGTAACCTGGATTGACCACTGTTAGAAATAGGATTCTGGGCTTGATGGACCTTCAGTCTGTCCCAGTATGGCAAACACATATGTACTTATGCAAACTGAAAGAAAGTGAGCTGCTGTTTTCTCTAATAACATCAAGGAATGGAGTTTATAAAGTGCTATGTGACTTTCTAAATGTACACTTTGTACAAAAACTAGCACAAATATCTGGAAATGTGAAGAAAATGCCAAAGTTGCTGGTGTTTTTGGATATTTTTCATGTGAAGGGCACTTCTGTGAAGTTACTTCACAAAAGTAAGCTTCACAGCAGTAAATATTCGTTCAAAGCAAACCATGTGATCTTTTATGTAAATTTTGGAGTAATGAGTTGCTATGATGCATCATCATGGAAAACAGCTCATTAATGCAAACAAAACCGAACACGAACATGCAAAAAAAAAAAAACCTTAACAGGTCTATTGTTGCAGAAAAATAATCATAGGTCAAGAGCTATAGTTTTTTTTTAAGTGCTACCAGGAAAAAAATTGAAGAGTTACCTTTGTCTACCAGTCCAAATAGGAGACCCCTAGATCCCTATCCCTGATGGAACCTCCAATCACTGGTGGCCCAGGGACCTGATGACTTCAACTCTCTAGCCCTGACAAAGGGCTAAAGATTTTAAAGCACCTCTCCCCTAAAACCTATCCCTTCCTGAAACCTGCCCTTTCCCAAAGTCACAGCCCACCCTCCCCACTCCCCAGGCCCCCAATATCCCTCCTAAAACCCATTACTCACCCCAAGGGATCCATGGACTGATGGGGACAGGAGTAATACCCACTTGCTCCTGTCCTAGTGGTTGCCTTCTTCAAAATGGTATCACTGACCACCCAGCGGTATTATTGCAGTATCACTCTAGGGGTCATATTGACAATTAGGGTTATTTGGCAATCTGACCCCTACCAATGGTACTGTGAGACTGCTGCTAGAGGCAATAGCACTATTTTGAGAAGACAGCCACTGGGGCAGAACAGAGTGGGGATCATGCATGCTCTCCCCTTAAGGGGGGAAGTTATCAATATGGATTACCAATAAGACCTGTTATTTTACTGTTAACCCAGTTGAAAGTTGGAATCCGCAATGCTACAATCAATAAGAAAGAAAAGATGACTTATCCTATTAGCATTTTCTGTTTATTTTCCTGAGGAGGCATAAGTATGAATTTCTGTCAAAACAAGCACGGTCTCTAATGGTTTATATTTTCATTAATTAATGCTAATTTCTGCATTGTATGATTTTTATTGTAAGCTAATTTTCTTCTTCTGAGATTTTTAAATAATGAGATTGATGTAAATTGAAATGAACTGTCTTTCAGCTTTTATCCTGGCAATCTAACTTTTGGGGCATTTTTTTTCCTCAAACAGAGCACATCCAGGTGTAGTTAAAATATAAATAGTCTGAACACTTTCAAAATCTATACTCACTCTCACATAGTTATATAGGATGATAGGTATATCGGTTTGCTTCATTCTGGAAATCAGCTTTGCAGCCAAGTAACAAGGTTGTCATAAGCACCTTCCCATAACAAGGAAATGAAAAGCAGCAGTACTGTAATATCAGCATACAAAGAGCATTACCAAATCTATATGTATGTATATATATACTAGAGCTACACATTTACCCTGGGATTCTATATATGGCACCTTAATTTCTGCATGGAAATTGAAGCGTATTCTATAACAATGCATGCAACTTAATTGGTTAACTAGCTAATCAGTGCTGTTAATTGGATGTTAACAAGCAATTATCAGCACTAAATGGTATTAAGATTTACATGCACAAATCGCTAAGTATATTCTGTATGTGGTGCACCTAAATTCTAAGTTGCATAGTTGAAAAGGGGGCATGGTCATGGGCAGGGCATGGGTGATTCTAAAATCTATGCACGTTGTTATAGAATACACCCTCTCTGCGCCTAATTTAGATGTTGGGATTTATGCCAAGTAAAGCATGGCACAAATGGCTGCGACTACATTTGGTCACGTGGAGAGGTGCTCTGTGTTATTCTATGCAACTTGAAAATTTAAGCCTATTCTATAAAATTTAGGTGTACTTTACAGAATATGACTAGGCGTATTTTATTTCTGCACAGAATTTTCAGGCGCCATATGTAGAATCTAACTCTTAATGCGATCCTTGTTTTGGTTATCTGTTATTGCTTACTGTACTTTTCCATCTGGTTTTTCAAATGTTCACTGTTCAACTTTTTATGATAATAAACCTATAGTTTATTAGTTCTGCTGTCCTGGACTAAGAATCCTGGTTTGTGTTTTTGGGTCTGTCGGTGTTTTCTAGAAACTGTGGGACCCTGGAGTGTGGCCCCAATGTCCTATACATCACTGGGGAATAACTTAAGAGTGGGAGACTAGCCCTGAGGTGAGTGGGACTCAGTTAGTGGGAGGAGGGTACTAGTATAGAAAATGTGCCCAGGTGCAGGCAAGCCTGAGCAGTGCTGGGGACAGATCTTCCAGGTGGCCATAGGATTACCCCAGATAGGTGCTAGGCATTTCATGACACATATGCTGCTTGGCTATCACCAGATTAGCGTGGGAGCCCTTAATGCCATCTCAATGGGTGGAAGTAAGGGCTCCCCACCGAAATGTCCATGTGGTATGTGAATCACTTACTGCATGGCCATTTCTTTTCCCCAAAAATGGCCAGTCTTTTAACCATTGCCATAAAAGGGGGCATCAGCACATGTCAAAAACATGAACTGATGCTAGTGCAGGCCCCCTTTTACTGCAGCTTGGAAAAAGGACCCCTTTATGTGGTTGCTTAGCCAGTTAGCAGACTGAATATTGTCACTGACTGGCTGAGTAGGTGCTCTACCCACAGTGCCCCCCCCCCCCCAACCTAATCAGTTAAGAGGTGGCTGGTAACTGACAATATTCAGCAGCGCTAACTGTTGAAGTGTTGTTAAATATTTGGTGCCAGGTTTCTCAGCAGGGTTTGATCGGGCAGGATCCTCTCTTGCCCGGTTAAACCCTTATGAATATTGGGTGGATTGTAATTATTTTCAGTTTAACTTCAACTGACTAATTCCAGTCTCCTGGTTACTCCTTCTACCCAAAATCCTAGTACTATGTGGGCAGAAAGGACCCTATTTATAATCATATGATCTTAGGCTACTAAAATTCATTTTTGATTTTCAAAATTCCCAGTTCATTTATTAGTGACACTTGTTAAAAGCTTTCTTGAGTTGTGAAGAAAAATACATTTAATTAGACACAATTTATCTACAAAAAAAAACGTAAAAAATAAATCTGAAAGCCACTATTTTATTCAGACACTTAAACCTTAGAAGGTCATTAAAAGAGTAATAATTGCATTAGATATTTAATGCTTTTCATTTCTCTTTACATTGTTATCAACAGGCAGCTTTTTATTCTTTTTTTGTTAATGCTGATGATTTTTTTGTATCTCCACATGGATTATTGATGCCCCAAGGAACATCATGCTAATGACTAGCTTTCTAAGTGTCAGTGTGTGTGAACTGATTTTAACCTATCATATCTCATTGTAGACTGATATGATGAAATCTAGGGGTCTGCAGGGCAAACAATTTCATTTTGATTAGTTTCCCATGCCATTTATGGGATTTTTCTTTTTGCTCATTTTTTTTTCATTTTGAGGCAATGCCGTCAATAGATCACACAACTGCGAGAGGTTCTGAAGATGAAAATAGTGACAGAATTCACGAATGCATGGAATAAACACAGAGGATCACCATAAAGAAAAAAAAGGATGGAATCCAATTAAAGTAAAACTTAAATGACTTCGTTAGTGTAGTGAGCTTTGACGGGAGGCTCAGAGGTTGGGAAGTTAGACCAATGCTGGGAAGACTTCTATGGTCTGGGTCCCATAAATTGAATAAAAGAGATCAGGATCAAGGCTGGAGTAAGCTTCAACAGCAACTCCAGTAATTGAGAAGTAGGACCAGTGTTAGTCAGACTTCTACAGTCTGTGCCCCAAAAATTGGCAGAGAGAGAGAGAGAGAGAGAGATTAAGGGGCTCATTTTTGGAACAGAAAAATGTCCAGAAAGTGGCACAAAACAGCAGATGGATGTATTTCTGTCCACAAAGTCCAAATCGTTATTTGGAAAACCCATTTTTAAGATGCTTTTCTATGCAGTTCATCTGCAGTATGTCCAAATCACAAGGGGGCATGTTGGGGGTGGGATTTGGGTGTTCCCAAACTTGGATGTTTTTCTGCCAAAATGGAACAAAGCAAAAATGTCTAGGGTTAAAAGTTAGACATTTTGGTCTAGATCTGTTTCAATCATGACTAAGTCACAAAAAGGTGCTCTATATGACCAACGGTCCTGTTTACTAAGCCGCACTGTAGGCGGGCAAAAATGTTTGCACAGCTACAGCTCAGTTTAGTTAAACAGGGCACCAAATAACTATTGGAAGGGATTAAGGCATGGCCCCATTTTACTCCCTCAGTGGTCACTGACACCCTCTAACTCCTACCCCCACCCCCAAAGATAAAAAAGAAATAGTACATACCAGCCTCTATGACAGCTTTAGATGTTATGCCCTGGCCTATTAGAGAAGCAGGGATAGGTGATCCACCTAGGTGGATGAACAATGAAATCCCACAGATCAACAAGGCAAAAAAAGGAGTGGGAAGCGGACCAATGACTCCAGAGACTGGGACAGGTGGGTAAAATGAGAAAAACCTTTATTACAGACAGGTTTTTTCTCATTTTACCCTCCTGTCCCAGTCTCTGAAGCCATTGGTCCACTTCCCACTCCTTTTTGTTTTGTCTATTAGAGAAGCAAGCAGGTTCCTGGAGTAGTCTAGTGGTCAGTGCAGTGCACTGTAAAGGTAACCCGGGCCCTTATCTCAGTCTAAGTGATATAATTGTGGTGGAAAGTGTGAGCCATTAAAAACCTACCAAACATCTACTGTACCCACTGCAGCGCCCCCTAGGGTATCCCACTGCTCTGCTGCGATGTCTGTGTGGCCAGTATACTAAGAATGCTGGCCCTCCATATATCCCAAATGCTTGTTTTTGTGTGTTTGTCTTCTGCCTTTTTTTTCCCAAAATGGTCATAAAAGTAGCATGCACCGAGTACAAAATGCCTACAATACGTCTAGGAAAGAACCATTTTCAAAACAAAAAGATAGACTTTCTCAGGTTTGAAAATCAGTATTTCTATCACTTCATTTTTGGACGATTTCAGCAAAACAGCCAAAATTGGATTTAGATGCCATATCGAAAATGCTCCTTTATGTATACCAGTATTAAATCATGAAGAAGTGGAATCTGTGCAGAGTGCAAGATTCAACTATGGCCACCTTGTTGGGCAGCCTGGATGGACTATGCAGGTCTTTACCTGCCGACATTTACTATGTTACTATAATTTGCAATAGTCAGTAGTATTTTACCATAGTTCTCACTATCACAACATAGTGTGCCCTTTTGCTCAAATAATGCAACTATTGATGACAGAAAAAATCCCTGAATCTCAGGGTTTCTCCTATTTTTTCTGTGTTAAGAACAGTAAGAACAGCATGAAAAGGCATAGAAAATGCTTTTTTAAAATACATTTTACTTAATGTGTTTTTAGTTTCATGACCTCATTTATTATGGTGTTTTAAAGTCTGATCATGTTATAATTCCTTTCAGATAATTTCCTTATGAGGATTATTTAACCCCCAACAACAGATCATTCAGGTATATGCACTAATGATTTATATATCATGCCAGGTATTAATTACAATACTTTTATTTTTTGTTATGTTGTATTAATTTAGTATAATTGGCATGGGTATATGTTTATTGTTTACCTAACATGTACAATGATATACAAATATACTTTTACATTTGGGCAGAGTTATGATCTGGATATCAGAAGGTGATAACGGATAGTGGGCCAATGTCCAGAGCTGCAACTGAGGACGTCAATCCCTATACCGAGATAACAAAGTGAATAAGTGAAGCCGTGACTTCTGTTTTCTGACCCATCTGTGCTGTTGCTAAGAAGACAGTAGAGAGGTGGATTGTGGTTTACTTGCTGTCTCTGTGCGCCCCACTGTGAAACATTTGAACTCCACATGTCCTGTCCTGTCTATTGTGTTTGTCTCTCTCAGGGCCGCTGAGAGGGGGCAAAATCCCTCAGGCCTGGCCTCCAAGGGGGGGCCTGGCGCCGGGGTCTCTCTCTTTCTCTTCTGCTTCTGATGGGCCCTGAGTGATTGAGTCCCGATAGGAGCAGGAGAGAGAAAACTCTGGCGCTGGGCCCTCCTCCAACGCTGCTCTTCACTCGCTTCTACTGTTGTGCCGAGCGGCTGCTTTTCCCCCTCAGTTGGGGCCTCAGGATCCCTGCCAGCCCCAAGGTACCTCAGTTGAGGCAGCGGTGATCCTAGGGGGAGGGGGCAGGAACGGTGGCAATCCAGAGGGGCGGTGGCAATCGGGGGGAGGGGACGTAGCAGCAGCCCTGCCCCAGGCCCGAATCAGTCTCTCCGTGGCCCTGGTTTCTCTCCCTTAATCTATTGCCTACATCTGCTGCCTCCTATCCATACCCATCCCCTGTCGCCATTAGGCCCTTTTCGGTGTGTCTCATCTCTACCAACCCTTCACTGCCATTTATGTGCCCCTTTAGGAAATAGGCCTCAATGTTTCTTGTTTTTCATCAGAAAAGTGTCTGCACACACACACAAAAGATGGCACAGGAGACGAAGATCTTGCAGAGGCCTCCTGTTTTTACTTGAGATTATTTGGACTGCTGTTCCAGACCGAGATAAAGCTTTATCCATTCAGTTTTACTAATATTAAGCAAACACTATTAAAAACAGAATTGGTGGAATCAGATTCAAGGGAGCTGTTTAAGGTCACTGATAATTTGTCTAGATTCGGTAAACCCATGTTCTCCTGGAAGATTAAACAGTCAGGAAGAGGTGCTGTGAGAACAGTTCCAGAGAAGGAGCGGTCTTCATGGGTACAGACTCAAGGAAAACAAGCCGGCATGACCAGTTGTCAAGGATGCTCCTGGGCTAAATTGAACTGGCTTTCAAATGTAGGAACAAAATTCACCATTTCCTTTCTGAGCACACTACCAGAACCCTCATCCACACTCTCATCACTTCTCGCTTAGACTATTGCAACTTGCTTCTCACAGGTCTCCCACTTAGCCATCTCTCTCCTCTTCAATCTGTTCAAAATTCTGCTGCACGACTAATATTCCGCCAGTGTCATTATGCTCATATTAGCCGTCACCTCAAGTCACTTCACTGGCTTCCTATCCGTTTCCGCATACAGTTCAAACTCCTCTTATTGACCTATAAGTGTATTCACTCTGCAGCTCCTCAGTACCTCTCCACTCTCATCTCTCCCTACATTCCTCCCCGGGAACTCCGTTCACTGGGTAAATCTCTCTTATCTGCACCCTTCTCCTCCACCGCTAACTCCAGACTCCGTTCCTTTTATCTTGCTGCACCATATGCCTGGAATTGACTTCCTGAGCAGGTACGTCAAGCTCCATCTCTGGCCGTCTTAAAATCTAAGCTAACCCTTATTCACTTGTTCAGAACCCTTATTTTATCATCCTCACTTTAATATTCCCTTATCTCTTGTTTGTCCTGTTTGTCTGTCCTAATTAGATTGTAAGCTCTGTCGAGCATGGACTGTCTCTTCATGTTCAAGTGTACAGTGCTGCGTACGTCTAGTAGCGTTTTAGAAATAAGCAGTAGTACTAGTAGCTGCAAAAGTTTGTGACTATTTTGTAACAAGAGCCCTTGGAGAATGTGGAGGGATGTGGGGCCATGTGTAGAGACTTACTGAGGGCCTAACACAGATACACAGCCATTGTGAGCAACATAGATGCTCAGCAGTAGTACCAGCCCTGCTTTCTTGTGTTGTTCAGACAATTTCTGTCTTGCTACAGATGAATACACTAGCTTGAAGAATTCAAAGCAATGCTGGGATTAGTCATTTTCCTACCAAAAAGTTACCTTTCAGTTCTGTTTTTTCTTTTTTTTTTTCTCCACTAAAAAAAAAGAGAACAAACAAGGAATGGTATATAGTCTGATAATAACACAGATGGTCATAGCTTTATGAATTTCTTTGACAGAAAAGTGAGAAGAAAATGCCACAGTAATTGTCTCTATCACTTAGAAGAATAACACTTTCAGTTGATGCACATTCCACCTGCATATATTACCATAAAAACCTATAATTAAATGTCTTCTAAACTGATGGGTAGTATGGTTTATTGAACATATTGGAGAAAAGTGATATCATATTTTAAGAAAAGAACAGATGCAATTTTCTCTAATTCCAGCAGCAATCACACAAGTACAGTTTAAATGGCATTTATCACTAAAATGTATTTGAATAGAATATGACACTGACTTTCTCAACTATATTTTGCTAAGACATATCAGTTTTGTATGATATGTCATCTAAGTAAAATCAGGGTGCATTTTAAAATGTTGTATCTGTGTATGCCCAGGCCAGCTGAAAATTTCTTTATAAAAACTTTTTTCAGCCCCTCTATTGTCTGAATCTCTTGGTTTGTGTGAATTATCTTTTCTGTTGAAAAATGGAGTTTTTGAACTGTCCACCACCTCAGTCTGCCAGTTAGTGCAGGAGATGTGGAGGGGCATAATTGAAAGTGGGTGCCCATCTCCATGGGCGGCCATGTGAAGGGGCGGGACAAACCGTATTTTCGAAAAAAGATGGGTGCCCATTTTTTTTCCAATAATACGGGTTGTGCGGGGCAAATGCCTAGGATTTGGGCATTTTTGAGCTGGGCGCTATCGGTTTTCAGCGATAATGGAAACTGAAGGCGCCCAGCTCAAAAACAAACAAATCCAAGGCATTGGGTCGTGGGAGGGGCCAGGATTCGTAGTGCACTGGTCCCCCTCACATGCCAGGACACCAACTGGGCACCCTAGGGGGCACTTTTACAAATTAAAAAAAATTTAAATAGCTCCCAGGTGCATAGCTGAGCCCCCCAAATCCCCCCCCCCCAAAACCTACTGCCCACAAGTATACACCATTACCATAGCCCTAAGGGGTGCAGGGGGCACCTACATGTGGGTACAGTGGGTTTGGTTTTTTTTTGGGAGGGCTCAAAATTAACCAGCACAAGTGGAACAAGGGGGGGGGGGGTGGGCCTGGGTCCGCCTGCCTGACGTCCACTGCTGTCAGGGAGCTGGGTATGACATTTGAGGCTCGCATACAGGCTGTCAAAAAAGTTTTAAAGTTCTTTTTTTGTGGTGGGAGGGGGTTAGTGACCACTGGGGGAGTCAGGGGAGGTCTACTACTACTACTACTACTATTTAGCATTTCTATAGCGCTACAAGGCATACGCAGCACTGCACAAACATAGAAGAAAGACAGTCTCTGCTCAAAGAGCTTACAATCTAATAGACAAAAAATAAATAAAGTAAGCAAGTCAAATCAATTAATGTGAACGGGAAGGAAGAGAGGAGGATAGGTGGAGGCGAGTGGTTACAAGTGGTTACGAGTCAAAAGCAATGTTAAAGAGGTGGGCTTTCAGTCTAGATTTAAAGGTGGCCAAGGATGGGGCAAGACGTAGGGGCTCAGGAAGTTTATTCCAGGTGTAGGGTACAGCGAGACAGAAGGCGCGAAGTCTGGAGTTGGCAGTAGTGGAGAAGGGAACAGATAAGAAGGATTTATCCATGGAGCGGAGTGCATGGGAAGGGGTGTAGGGAAGGACGAGTGTGGAGAGATACTGGGGAGCAGCAGAGTGAGTACATTTATAGGTTAGTAGAAGAAGTTTGAACAGGATGCGAAAACGGATAGGGAGCCAGTGAAGGGTCTTGAGGAGAAGGGTAGTATGAGTAAAGCGACCCTGGCGGAAGATGAGACGGGCAGCAGAGTTTTGAACCGACTGGAGAGGGGAGAGGTGACTAAGTGGGAGGCCAGCAAAAAGCAGATTGCAGTAGTCTAAACGAGAGGTGACAAGGGTGTGGATGAGGGTTTTGGTAGAGTGCTCAGAAAGAAAGGGGCGGATTTTACGGATGTTGTAAAGAAAGAAACGACAGGTCTTGGCAATCTGCTGGATATGAGCAGAGAAGGAGAGAGAAGAGTCAAAGATGACCCCAAGGTTTCGAGCTGAGGAGACAGGGAGAATGAGAAAGCCATCAACAGAAATAGAAAACGGGGGGAGCGGGGAGGTGGGTTTGGGGGGAAAGTGAGAAGCTCGGTTTTGGTCATATTTAATTTCAGGTGGCATTGAGACATCCAGACAGCAATGTCAGACAAGCACCCCCCCCCTCCCGATTCCCTCCGGTGGTCATCTGGCCAGTTGGGGCACTTTTTTGGGACTTGGGTCATGAAAAAAAGCAACCCAAATTCTCGCTTCTGCCGCCCTTTTTTTTCGATTATCGGTCGAAGGCGCCCATCTCTCCTCGGCCGATAAACACACCCCAGTCTCGCCTTCACCATGCCTCTGACATGCCCCCACCAACTTTGTTCGTTCCCGCGACAGAGTGCAGTTGAAGACACCCAAAATCGGCTTTCGATTATACCGATTTGGGCGCCTTTGTGAGATGGGCGCCCATCTCCCGATTTGGGTCAAAATATGGGCACCCATCACTTTCGAAAATAAGGCCGATAGTAAGAATCAATCAATCAATCAATCAATCAATAGTAGGTGTGCAGTATGTGAAAACAAAAATGCCAGATGTGCTCCAAACAAATGTCAACAAGCAAATCAAAAGGTGTGGTCTCATAATACCTCAAAAAGTACATAAGTATTGCCATACTGGGAAAGACCAAAGGTCCATCAAGCCAGAAACTGTTCATTTAGGGCCCCTTTTACAAAGTAGCGGTAAGCTTACCACTTGCTAAAAATGAAGTACTGCTGGGTTACCGCAGCAGCATGGCAGCAGTACCCATCCCCAGCATGCCGTCATATCGGAGCTATAAAAATATATTTATTTTGCAATGCCAGTGTGTACCCTGCTGAAATAGGTTACTGCCGGGTTAGCGCAGGAGCCCTTACCACCACCTCAACGGGTGGCGGTAAGGGCTCCCCCTGAAATGCAGTATTTGGACGTTTTCCATTGAGTGCATCCAAATAACAAGGGAGAGTAGGGTGGGCTCAAAATTAGGATAATGGAACAGGAAGACACATCCACTGTCTCTCTATGTCAAATGTTCAGCACTGTGTGCATCTGGTAGCGCTATATAAATGCTATTAGTAGTAGTAGTAAAAAGAAGTACATATTTATCTCAGTCTGTTTCAATTACATCCAAGTTTTAAAAAGATGCTCTGAATGACCAGCTGACCACTGGATGGATTAAGACTTGAACCCTTCTTATTCCCCCAGTGGATGTTGTTCCTCCACCCCACCCCCCACCTAAGAACTGAAAGGGGATATCAGGTACTATGAGAGCATCAGGTATTATAGAGTAGCAAACCTCAACCAGGAGCAGCCTAGTGGTCAGTGCAGTGGACTACAGACTAGGGAATCCAGGTCCAAATCCCACTCTACCCAGTACAATTGTGGTGGAAACTGTGAGGCTTCTAAAACCACCAAATTACCAACTGTACATAAATATAGGAGACACCTGCAGGGTGAAAGGTGATTATAATGGTGTATAGGTTTTATTCTATTCCTGGAGGGCTCAGAATACAAAATAAGGGCATTATGGTGGAATTGTACCTGGGTGTGCCATTGTATTAAGTCCACTGCACTGACCCATAGGCTGCCCCTCTGATCTGCAGGAATGTCTGTGTGGCCCATTTCTCTTAAAATGATGCCAGATGGATGTTCTGTTTTTTTGGCTTGAATAAGTTGGACATCTGTTTTCGCATCCTGTTCAAACTTCTTCTACTAACCTATAAATGTACTCACTCTGCTGCTCCCCAGTATCTCTCCACACTCGTCCTTCCCTACACCCCTTCCCGTGCACTCCGCTCCATGAATAAATCCTTCTTATCTGTTCCCTTCTCCACTACTGCCAACTCCAGACTTCGCGCCTTCTGTCTCGCTGCACCCTACGCCTGGAATAAACTTCCTGAGCCCCTACGTCTTGCCCCATCCTTGGCCACCTTTAAATCTAGACTGAAAGCCCACCTCTTTAACATTGCTTTTGACTCGTAACCACTTGTAACCACTCGCCTCCACCTACCTTCCTCTCTTCCTTCCCGTTCACATTAATTGATTTGATTTGCTTACTTTATTTATTTATTTATTTATTTATTTATTATTTTGTCTATTAGATTGTAAGCTCTTTGAGCAGGGACTGTCTTTCTTCTATGTTTGTGCAGCGCTGCGTACGCCTTGTAGCGCTATAGAAATGCTAAATAGTAGTAGTAGTAGACATGTCACTTTGGAAAATAGCTCTTCTTTTTAGATGTCTTCTGTGCAAATATATCCATCTTAAAGCTATTGTCAAAAGGGAAACCCATATGTTTTTCCTGTTCATAAATGGCTCTAAGATGGACTTTTTAAAGTGTAATTCTGACTTAGACATTTTTTCAAAAATGCCTCTCTATGTATCTGTATGTCAAGATAGGCTACATAAAATCTATTTATGTAGCCTTTGATTTTGGAGGCTTTACAGGTCTGCCTGGTGCTCACCACAGTCTGGCGTTGCAGGGAGCTCTTCCCCTGATGAAGCCCTAATTGGTGAAACGGGACCGTTGGGGAGCCCCTGATCGGAGCAGCAACAAGCAATAAGCTAAGTAGCTGTGGTGTGAGATATTTATTGTTGGTACAGCACCGTTATAGAGTACAGACACACTGTTAAGGGAGGAGGATGGTAGGGGATCAATGATTATGCAATTGTGACCACACAATGATCACTTTATTGATTAAAAAGGTGGTATTGGTCTGAGGTCCCCTCCTCCTTAGTTCTCATTTAATGTTTCACGATTGACTTATTATACCCGCTGGTTGTGAGTTGTGCCTATCTTGATATACAAATATAGCTATTTATCTAGATATTCAATATAGATATAGAAGCAAGGAGTGAGATTATGTATAACTAATTATATTTCTATATGGCAATGTGTCATTTTAACATTAGTATAAAACTAATCAATTATTTTTCAACATTTGAATCCTTAAGTTTATGAGTAACTTCTGATGTCATTGTCTGCTTGCTAGTAGTAAATTGATTGCAGCCAAATTACAGATCCAATGTCACTTGGAAGTCAAAGCTAGTTAATGCAGTGCAGTTCTGCTTACATGAGTCAGCCAAAATGCCTCTGGCAATTTTTTTGAAGATGAGAAGCAATGGCATGTACTTTCTGGGGTACTTCATGATTGACTCAGCAAAGGGGGAGCAGCAGCAAAGGCTTAGGTAATGTTTTATGCTGTCTACCGCATCCTGTCCTCCACCTTTCATATTGTCCAGCATGACTCAGGCATGCCAAAGGGAATTCTCCCTTTGCAACACAAGAAATGACAACAGAAAAAGACCACCTGATGCATTCGGTCTGCCCATTTGTTCTATTAACGCTGCTAAGGAAGGATACATCCCAATTGCCAGGAGTTCCAGTATACAGGACTATTAAATTTGTTATCTCGGTCTCTGTTTCTCACTATATATAATTCTACATCTACATCCTCTTTCTCTCTATCTAGCTATCTAAAAAGGTACAATAACCAGTCAATTCTCTAAAAATGAATGAATATGATATGCCTAACTCATTTGACATTTAGGACTAAATTCTATATATGGCACATAAAAATATCGATGCTGAAAACAACGCTCATCACTATTCTTTAAGCTGTACTTAAAGACAGGTGCAGTTTATAGAATAGCGCTTGTACCCGGGAACCACGACTACAGCAGCCATTTACACCAATGGAAATGTGGTGCAAATGATTGTGCCTAAATTAGGCATGGATCCCACCTTATGCTATAAATATGCATGTAACTGAAAGGAAAGCCCCTGAGCCACCATGACCCTCTCATTTCCATGCTCCCTTTTTTGATTTGCGCTTAAAATTTAGGCATGGATCTTGCACCTAAATTTATATGCAGGTGTATTAATTAATTCTAATTTGTGTCAATAATTGCTTATTAAGAAGCTAATTATTTGTGCTAATAAGCTCATTGTTTAATTAAATTGCATGCACAACTTCAGCACATGCCCAAATCTGCGTGTGCAATTTTAGAACGTTTTATACAGTTTGGGGATTAATGTACAATTGATATTACTTTTAATAAAATGTATTAACAAAAACAAGCACATTAAAGGGGGGAGTTACTAAGCTGTAGTTAAATACTGCAATTTTGCTGCAGCCTAACTTACCATGGGAGTCACTAAACTGTGGTAACTCAGTTCCGTAGGTTAGTAACTTCCATGGGAAACGAATAGTGCGACATACAGTGAACGTCACAAACTGTGCTACTTGTGGAAGACTAATGCTAGTTTTGAGCTGGTGTTAATTTTCCTTCCTTGGAGCATTGGGAAACTAACATATGGCTCAATGCTTCCATCTTAAAAGGACAGAGTTAAAGAAAGTGCCACCCACCCTCTGAACACACTGTTGAAAACACCCCTAACCCTCAGCAAAATAAAGCCCTACCTCTGAACCCCCCTCCACCCTACTGAAGACCTACTAGTGCAACCCCTGGTGTTCCTAGTTGCTCCTAACCCTAGACTGCTGGGGCCAAAATGGTGCTGGTCGACCCTTAGTGGTAGTTTCATGGTACTACCACTAGAGTCAACCTGCAAGATAAGAGTACACAAATGTGTTTCTAAAAGAATGGTCATTATAGCTTTCACAAGAGTTTGCATTATTGGAAAAGCATATGCACTCTTTTACAATAATGTTTCTGAAAGAGCAAACACTCTAAATGGCATTGGTTTTATGGACAGTGATTCTTTTTCTCCTTTCCTTGAGGAGCTGCTATTGCTAGGAAAGGGAGATGGGGAGATAACAGAGGGTTGTGGTTGAGGATGATAGAAAGCAGATTGAAAGGGGATGGTAATAAGCTCAAAAGAACAGGGTAGGGAACACAAGCGTGACTGAAAATGTGAACCTCCTGGTCCTCCTCCTTTCTTGGGTAAGAGTGCAATAGAAATGCACAACTACAATAATAATGATTAACTAGAGGAAAGAGCAGATTGTATAAGCACCATGTATAAGCAGTCCTAGGTGTGGATGCCTATTTTATGGAAGTTCATTAGCTTCAATTAAATAGGCATAAAATAAGTGCTTTTTTTGAACTTTGACGTAAGTGCTTGGTTATGGCATCACTACAAACAGCTACTAATATTCTGAATCCTATAACAATTTTATAAATACCCTTCATATCAAACAATGACATTATGTTGTCTTGTTTACATCCTCTCTTGTACATATTGGAGCAGCATGCCTGCAAACCATTGCACATACAGGACTAGATTCTATATAATCACACCTAAAAACTTGCTGCCGAAATGAAATACACCTAGGCGTATTCTATAAAGTACACCAAAATTTAGGCGTACTTTATAGAATAAGCCTAAATTTCTACGTGGTTTATAGAATACACCAAGCCCCCGTCTGTACGACTAAATGTAGTTTCAGGTAGTTATGCATGCAGCTTAAAACACATAAAAGGGAATGGGACTTGATATACTGCCTTTCTGTGGTTAGAATTAAAGCAGTTTTCATGTTACATACAGGTATTTGTTTTGTACCTTGGCCAATGGAGGGTTAGGTGACTTGCCCAGAGTCACAAGGAGCTGCAGTAGGAGTTGAACCCAGTTCCCCAGGATCAAAGTCTGCTGCATTAACCACTTGGTTACCCCTCCACTTTTGCTACTGCTCATGGTTTAAAGGAGTTATCGAGCCTGTTGTAAAACAAAAGCACGTATTTAATCCAGCCACTCATGCACAAATGTCATATTTTTTTCTTCTGAAAAACACATCTAAGCACCCATAAGCTGACCTGAGCAAGATCCCACACTGTGCATGGACCATCCCCTAGCAATGGGCAGATCAAGAAATAGAGCATGGTCTGCCTCTTGCCAAAATTGCAGGTTTGACATCTAATGGCATCTGCCCAGTTTACCCCATTAGGTCTCAATCTGCTGATTTGACTAAGGAGGCAATTTAGGATCTTCCAGATGGCCCATTTCTCCTCTGTTTCTGTGGGAAGCTGCTCAATCACTCTGATACCAGTGTTTTCGTAATTATGCATGACATTCTAGCAGGCACTGACAATACTAATCTACTGAAGCACAAACGTATCATTGGGGAGAATGTGCTCACTTCAGGTTGAAAAGGTTGTGTGATAAAGTTTATTTTATGAAAGTATTTATTTGATCACAAATAGAGTGATATTTAAAACACGTCAGTTGAAAGCAATAGATGATAAATACTGTAGCAAAATTTGACTGTCCATAACACAGATCTGACATACCATCACTTTATAAATGAACCGAGATAACTGTTCTTTTTGTAGAAAATCACACTAATGAAAAAGATCACAGTTAATGCACTTTGTGCAATAAAAACAGAAAAAATGTAGTTAAAAGTAATTTACATATCTATTAGCAGATGGGACAAATAGTTTAATTTTTCTTTATTCAGCTCTTTTGTTGTCTTTTCAATATCCTTAAATAGCATACAAATAAATGCATTAAAAAAGCATGATTTATTGTTTACAAATTCTTAATTTTCCAGTTCATTACCAAATCCTATTTGAATGCCATTTACTTCGAATCTTTATTTTATTGTCCTATGCTTTAGTTTTGTTTTGCATTTTAGATATGAGGTTAGTTTTGTTCAAGATTGAAAGTAAATCATTTATCTTAATCTTCTCTTTTCTGGCGATAATGATTATTAATACATTTTTTTCTGAAAACAACAATTATTAATATATTTCCGTCTTTCTCTGTAGACAAGCAGCTTTTACAAGTAGAACCTAGGGGAAAGTCAGCAGTCACTTAAGAGTGCATAATTCAGAGTAAGGCATCTTTTAAGGATATTATTAAAACAGGAAGACAGGGCATCCTGATAGAGAAGTTGCAATAAAAACAAAAGTAAGTCAAGTGCCTTTAAGGGAAGAACAGAAAGAGACTGAAGATTGCAAATTATACTTGTCAACTGCTGAGCAATTGGAGATATAAGCACAAAGAAAATAACACACACAGGGGTCCTTTTACAAAGGCGTGCTGAAAAGTAGCTTGCGATAGTGTAGACGCGGGTTTTGGGCACGTGCAGAATCATTTTTCAGCGTGGCTGTAAAAAAGGCCTTTTTTTTCCCGAAAATAGACATACGGCAAAATAAAAATTGCTGCGAGTCCATTTTGGGTCTTAGACCTTACCGCCAGCCATAGACCTAGCGGTAAAGAATTTGGGCAGTAATGACCTACGCGTGTCAGATGCCACTTGGCGCATGTCCGCTAAGCGTATACAAAAATAAAAAAGATTTTTCAGACGTGCATATTGGACGCGCCCCAAAAATGAAATTACTGCAAAAGACACACGGTAATCAGGTGGTAACTTCATTTTGGCATGCGTTGGGTGCATGTAGACGCTTACACGGCTTAGTAAAAGGACCCCATAAAAATGTTTATATACAAATACTAGAAGCCTAAAATATAAGATGGAGTTAGAAGAGGCCTTGACAAATTTTCTTTCAGTCTAGGAGCCAGCCCAAAAACTCAGGAGCCAGAGTCCAGGACATCTCATTCTTTCTCCAACCCCCAATGCCCCGAACCAAGCTCAACAGCAGAAGGGGGCATACTCTCGGAGGTTTGCTGCAACTCCTTTGGGGCCTAATTCACTATGATTATTTTCCCATTCTTTCCATAGGAAAAGAAAGATTAGTAAATTAGGCTTTTAATGCACCACTGCACAGTGCTGCCAGAAGTCAGCAGCCCCCATTTCCTCAAACTATCAGCAGCTTGCCAGGTCACTCTTAACAGCTGTGCCAGAGATGATTTACTTCTTTGGTTCTGCTATCAGCTATAGTACAGGGTTTTCACCAGTCCTCCTCCCTCCCCTTTTCACCTCTATCTTTCATCCCGATCCTTCATTATTTTATCCATCACACCCTGTCCACCCTCAGTCTCTTCCTCCCCTCAATTTTCAGTCCTCCTGTTTATTCCTCTCATTCCCTCTATCCTTATCAGTGGTGTCACACAGTCTCGTCTTTCTTAGTCCCCTCCTTCTAGAGAAGTAGACTGGTTAGTGACCACTGGGGAAGTAACAGAAGGTCATCCCCGATTCTATCCAGTGGTCATCTGGTCATTTCAGGCACCCTTTTGTGCCTTATTCGTAAAAAAAAACACGTCCGGGTGAAAACGTCCAAGTGTTCGCCAGGGACGTCCTTGCTTTTTTCAATTATGGGTCAAAGACGTCCAAGTGTTAGGCACGCCCAAGTCTCGCCTTCGCTATGCCTCCGACATGCCCCCTTGAAATTTGGACGTCCTTGCGATGGACTGCAGTTAGAGATGTCCAAAATCGGGTTTCGATTATACCAATTTGGACATCTCTGGGAGATGGATGTCCATCTTCCTATTTATCTCAAAAGATGGACATCCTTCTCTTTCAAAAATGAGCCAGTTAGCGCTTAAACATTATGGTCGCACGTGTAAATTTAGGTGCGACCATTTGTACCAACAAAAACATGGTACAAATGCCCACACCTAAATTTTTCCGTGGAACACCCTTATTTTTTAGCCACACAACTCAAAATCATACCCCTGTTCTACCCAAAAATGCCCATGTCTGTCCCTTTTCCGCATCCCCTTTTTCGGGCCACTCATAAATTTTAGACGTGGATCCTATGCCTGACTTTACGTGTGTAACACCCAATTAAATCTAATTAGTGCCAATCATTGCTTGTTAAAAAGCCAATTAGCACTACATTGCAAACAAACAAATCAGAACCCTGCCTTAATTTTTGGCAGCCTTTATAGAATCAGGGGGGAATATGGAATGCAGGGGATAGGGGTCTCAATATCACTGCTATCAGGATAGCTCCAGTCTAACAGCTCTGTAAAAGTATTCAGCACCACCTGCAACTGACACAGGGATGCTGAATATCTGCATTTTATTTAGCTGTTGCTGTCTGTATTTAAAAAGAAAAAAAATCACTGACTGTGGTGGCTGATTCTTGCCCCCTTTATTAATAAATGTGGCATGTTTCTATTTGCAGTAAAGAGATTATTTAACCAGAGTCCTTCACCTGCTTTGGAACTCAGCCGTGACACGAGGATCATAGTCATAATCTAGCAAGAAAATGCCACAGAATGGGGAACATCCGCTCTATGTATCATCCAAAGACAGAATGACAGCAATGTTAATCTAGAGTCCTGCACTTTGTTCCCACAACACGTATACCTGTACTCACATTTTGGTGGAGGCATTCTCAAGTTGGGGTTAATCTAAGACAGAAAATAATGCGTGCTGTATTGCATTTTTAAAGCTTAGCAACTTCTTTTAGTCAGAAAGTATATCCAATTAAAGAGCTAGAATGTTTAGACTTTAGACTTTCAGAAAAAAAAAGCCCCCACCAAAATTTGCACCCTCCTCTCAGTACCCTTCTCTACCACCGCCAACTCCAGGCTCTGCTCATTCTGCCTCGCCTCACCCTATGCTTGGAATAAACTTCCTGAGCCCTTACACCAAGCCCCCTCCCTGCCCATCTTCAAATCTTTGCTCAAAGCCCACCTCTTCAATGTTGCTTTCCGCACCTAACCTTTATACCTTTCAGGAAATCTAGACTGCCCCAATTTGACTGCCCCTATTTGACTGACTGTACATTTGTCCTTTAGATTGTAAGCTCCTTGAGCAGGGACTGTCCTTCTTTGTTAAATTGTACAGCGCTGCGTAACCCTAGTAGCGCTTTAGAAATGTCAAGTAGTAGTAGTATATTTTCTAAACAAGTTGCTCAGCTTTAAAAATGTAATACCGCACACATTAATTTCTCTCCTAGAGAATGCCTCCACTACAAGGTATAAATTTTGGTGAGGGCTTTTTTCCTGAAAGTCTGTACCTTCTAGGGAGGTGCACAAGGCAACATTTACCAGTTTGTTTTAGATCCTTTGGCATTTTTTTTCTCCAATATTTAGATGATTTTCTTTCATATCACACATTTGCTTTACTAAAAGCATTTTAACGGACTCTAAAACTTTTTAATATGTGACAATCAACTTAACACATATTAATTCATAGGCTAATACAAATAAAATCAATTTAGGATGAGCTAAGTTTGATAAAGCACACTAACGGACTGAGTGCACACTAAACAATGCCCACTCCTATCACTAAATTCCCTGCGGAAATTGGCGGGAAGACCGTGGCTGAAAAGTACTCATGGACTTTGCAAAGATTGAAGCAATTTGAAAAATTGTTTGTTAGTTGCATGACATTCACTCAGGTAAGATCTGAACACTTTTCACAATAGTCCAGAGTAGGAACATGTATGAAGATATGCACGTTCTCACTCTGGAAATAAAGATTAACAAACCAAAACACTAATATAATGTGGTACCTATTTATTGCACAGATTTAATTCACTTCTTGATTAGTTTTTGGGAGTCCTCGGGTGAGAATAGAAATGTTGATAAGACCAGGTTATGGCCCGCATTTATACCAGCCTTCAGACAGAACAAGTCCAAGGGTGGTGGGTGCCCTAGGTGAACCTTCAGCATTGCCTCCCTTCCCCAATTAACTTTCAGGTCCCTAGATTGCAGCCCTTCCAACCCCCAAGATTGTGATAATTGAACTCAACAACATAATCATCAAACATCCTATAAAAATGCCAAAGTATGTGTGAATGCTTCTTTGAATTTGTGTGACTTCCAGGACATCCTGTTTTGCTTTGACCGCAGCTGCTTTAGGTGATTGCCTGCTCTTGCCTAATATTTGGGCCAGCCCTGCCTTCAACAGAAGTAAAGAACCAGGCACACCCATTAAAGGGGGGCCGACCACAACCAGGCTGAAGGCCAGCGAAGACAGAAGTGTGGGGGAGGGTACAGGGAGGGCCAGCTAGAGAGCAGAGGTAGTAGTGGGAGGGAAACAAGGGGTAGCAAGGGGAGGGGCAGGAAAGAAGGGGAGGAGCAAGGGAGGAGGAGAGAGGAATTCGAACTGCACAGGAAGCCCTTTTGAATTTGGAGGCAGGAGAAGAGCAACGCCCACCCGCTCACCCACTTGAGAGGCAAGATTTGTCGCAGCGAGGCGTTAGACTACAATGTTTATGCACAGCCAGCAATGGGTACACAGCAGCTTGACACATAACAGTTACAAGTTTGGGGTAACTACTGCTGCAGAAAGAGTTGTGTGGAAAGTTATCAAGTTGATGCAAATGGTAGGCTTGCATGTGAGCAGCCTTGTTATAAGGAAACAACGTGTATACACAGCTTGTCTCCTGGCTTCGGCGGCCGGGAGGCCTAGAACGTCATTTTGTAAATGTGGTAGGTGCCTCCTTCAACGGGAGACACCAAGTGACGTCGGGTGCTTGGAAAACAGCACAGGGGGCCACAGGGGCTTGGTACGGCTTGGCCTGTGGCCCAGAATATGCAAATACGTGTAGAAGCTGTGTACCCGGGTAGAAATGCATGCTGGCATAATGATTATTAGAAGATGTAATGTAATTTGTTTAAGTTGTAACAATTTTGATGTTCCTGGCTGCGGCCAAAATAAATCCAATTCTATCGAAGATACGGCTTGTAGTGTGGTATTGAAGGGGGCGGGGGGTTGATACGTCTGAGTGTGTGCCGAATGCCCGAGTTGATGTATTTGATTGAGGACGCCTGGAGGTGAATGAAAAGTGTGTATGAGTTGAGTAATTGTTCATGGCCATTTGTGTGAGTAGAGAAGACATACATAGAGCATCTATAATAGCTTTTCTTCCTATGTACTCCAAATATCTTTTTTCCTAGCCCTGACCACTATTCTATTGCTTTTTCCTTTTGCCAAGCATCTTCTGAATATCTGTTTTGATGCCATCTGTTATTTTGCAAGATCTTAATGTTTTTCTTTTTTTCATCCAGAGACCAAAACAATTTGGAGTGAGCCAAGCTCAGAGATCTAACTAGTATACTGAAATAGTAATGCAAAGTGACATATAGAATATTACGATCTTAGGTATTCACACCAGCCTTTGTTCTACAGCTCATTATCACAAGCGTGCTGTGTGTCAACATGATTCATGTTGTTTTTCAAACTGACTGATGGGGGATCCAGCAGCACTTTTTATTATATCATGTATCTGATGTGACTCAGATCAATATATTGTTAATATTTCCGCTACTACAATTTATCTTTGAGGTTATACATTGTCAAAATATAAATAATGATAACATAGGCATGACATATAGCCAAATGTAGAACTTGGGGACTGATGTTCTGCTGTTTATACATTTTGTGCATATAGGAAAAATGGTTAGTATATAGAGCCCAAGTTCTCCAGATTTAAATATTTACAGGGGTAGTTTTATAAACATTTTTCTGCATGTGAAGTCTGGAGGTGGTGGAGATGAAAACGGTAACAGAATTCAAAAATGCGTGGGATAAACATAAAGGAATCCTGTTCAGAAGGAATGGATTCTCAGAAGCTTAGCAGAGATTGGGTGGCAGCACCGGTGGTTGGGACATGGGACTAGTGGTTGGGAGGAGGGGCTAGTGCTGGGCAGACTTCTACGGTTTGTGCCCTGAAAATGGCAGATACAAATCAAGGTCAGGTATACATATAAAGTAGCACATATGAGTTTATCTTGTTGGGCAGAATGGGAGAACCGTACAGGTCTTTCTCTGCCAACATCTACTTTGTTACTATTGGGCTCATTTTCAAAAGAGAAAGACACCCATCTTTCGACATAAATCGGAAGATGGACGTCCTTCTCACAGAAACGTCCAAATCGATATAATCAAAAGCCAACTTTGGACGTCCTCAACTGCACTCCATCGCAGGGAAGGCCAAAGTTCACGGTGGGGGAGTCGGAGGCGTAGCGAAGGTGGGACGTCCCTGATGAGCACTTGGACGTTTTCACCTGGACCTGTTTTTATTATGACGAAGGCACAAAAGGTGCCCAAACTGACCAGATGACCACCGGATAGAATCGGGGATGACCTCCTGTTAATCCCCCAGTGGTCACTAACCTCCTCCCACCCTCAAAAAACATCTGTAAAAATATGTCGTGCCAGTCTGTATGCCAGCCTCAGATGTCATACTCAGGTCCATGACAGCAGCATGTAGGTCGCTGGAGCACTTTTAGTGTGTGAGTGCACTTCAGACAGGTGGACCCAGCCCCATCCCCCTCCCCACCTGTTACATTTGTGGAGGAAACAGTGAGCCCTTCAAAACCCACCAGAAACCCACTGTACCCATATCTAGGTGCCCCTTCACCAGTAAGGGCTATGTAATGGTGTACTGTTGGGGGTAGTGGGTTTTGGGGGAGGCCCAGCACACAAGGAAAGGGAGTTATGTTCTTGCAAGCATTTTAAGAAGTCCATTGCAGTGCCCCCTAGGGTACCTGGTTGGTGTCCTGACATGTCAGGGAGACCAGTGCACTATAAATGCTGGCTCCTCCCGTGACCAAATGGCTTGCATATGGTTGTTACTAAGATGGACATCCTTAGTTTCGAAAATCGCTGAAAATCAGAAACGTCCATGTCTAGGGATGTCCATCTCTAAGGATGACCAAATTTAAGGATTTGGACATCCCTGACACTATTTTTGAAACGAAAGATGGACATCCATCTTGTTTCGAAAATAAGGGTTTCCCCACCACTGGATCGGGACGTTTTGCAAGGACATCGAAACGTGGACGTCCCTTTTGAAAATGTCCCTCCACGTTAATATGTTATAAGTAGCTGTACATGCAATGATAAGTGTGTCAATAAGAACATGCATGGTTCTATGTACTATGGGGGCATAAGATTTCAGCATATTGTGTATGATGACACCTAGATCTTTTTCTTGAGTGCTGACTCCTAAGGTGGATCTTAGTATTAAGTAACTATGATTTGAATTATTCTTCCCTGTGCATTACTTTGTATTTGTCCATATTAAACTTCATCTGCCATTTGGATGCCCAGTTTTCCAATTTCCTAAGGTCTTCCTGCAATTTTTCACAATCCGCATGCATTTTAACAACTCTAAATAGTTTTGTGTTGTCTGCAAATGTAATCACCTCACTTATTGTTCCCATTTTCAGATCATTAATAAATATATTAAATAGCACCATTCACAGTACAGATCCTCAGGGCACTCCACAATTCACCTTCCTCCACTGAGAGAATATGTTTTCTATCCATCAACCAATTCCTAATCCACAACAGAATGTTGCCCCCTATCCCATTACTCTAATTTTCTCAGGAGTCTCTCCTGAGGGACTTTGCCAAATGCTTACTAAAATTTAAATTGTGTTATGCACTTAACTGACACTAATCTATAACTTGTGTGTGCAGCTTTGCACTCTAAGGACTAGACTCTGTAAATGGTGCCCAAATTTGAGTGCCAAATAAATGAGCGCCGAGTGATTTTCTATAAATGGCGCTCCAAGTTGGGTGCCATTTATAGAATAGCATGTAGCACCAGGATCCGTGTCCAACCTTGGGTGTGAAGATTTTCACCAACTGAAACTGGTGTAAATTCACATGTGTAAATGAGGTGGGACCTCCTGAATTCTGTAACAAAACACACTTCTTTAGTGAATGTCTCTGATCCACCCACGTTAATTTTAGAGCCTCAGCTTTTTTTTCTTGGAATATTAGACTCATAGGAAACAAAAGAAACAGAAAAACTGAACTGTGTTTTATTTGTACTTAGAACTGAACTTTTTAACTCAAAGAAACTTCTACCATTTGCTAAACATGCAAGTGGTCTGCTATGCCTCAAACATCATAGGTGAAGTATGTGCAAGCTACCCAGGATTCAGTCATGATGCCTACATCCTGTCCCAATCTGGAATTTTAGAGTCACCAGACCACTAGGGAATGGCTACTAGATGACAGAGGCTATGCCCTACAGACCTGGTTGCTGACCCCCATTATCAACCCCAAGAGGTACCTGAAGAGAGGTAATATAACCTGATTGTTTATTCCACATCTTTGTCAACTTATTATCTTGCTGACCTATAGGAGTCCCTTGACCCCTGATGCAGACGTTTGTACGCCGAAACATGGACCGTGCCGGGTCTCCATTATAAATAAAGAACTACATTTTTCTCAATCCTGAAGGCCCAGTGTTTGCTTTGTTTGGTTGTTTGGTTGCTCCAAGTTGGGTGCCATTTATAGAATAGCACGTAGCACCAGGATCCGTGTCCAGCCTTGGGTGTGAAGATTTTCACCAACTGAAACTGGTGTAAATTCACATGTGTAAATGAGGTGGGACCTCCTGAATTCTGTAACAAAGCGCACTTCTTTAGTGAATGTCTCTGATCCGCCCACGTTAATTTTAGAGCCTCAGCTTTTTTTTCTTGGAATATTAGACTCATAGGGTACAAAAGAAACAGAAAAACTGAACTGTGTTTTATTTGTACTTAGAACTGAACTTTTTAGCTCAAAAAAACTTAGAATATTGTTTCTACCACAAAAAAGCTAGATGTGAATACATCAAGAAATTACTCAACAGTGGAGGATAGTTCATGCATAGGGTAGCACCATAAAACTTAATGTTTCAGAAAATAAATTGCACTGCAAGAGGCCAAATGTTAATAATACTCTTAAATTTGGTTCCATTGTACTTAGTCAACCAAAGTCAGCAAAGTCTTAAACTGAATGCCTGTGGCACCATGCAACGAGAAGGTCAATCCACTGTTGGCACCCTGCAATGACAGCAGCTAGTGTGCAGGCTTCTTTCATGTCCATGCAAAATAACATCTAGAAATTAAACATTAACCCCCCCTCCCCCCAATATTCAGAAATTAGGTTAGCACTGAGAGAATCACATAAATTGAGACACACACACACACATAATATATATATATATATACACCCACGCATTTTCAGTGCCAAACGTTAGCCGGTTATTTTTCTCAATATTCATGGTTATTTTTCTGAAAACATGGCCAAATACATGAACCTAACTGCAATAATGAATATTGAACTCGCCACCTTCCAAGCCGCTCAGTTTTTAAAATGACTGACAAAATGGTAATAATTTATAGTTTATTGTAACTTGCTAAACCACTCTAACTGATAAAACAGTACAGAGCGGTATACAGACTAATAAAACTTGAAAAGATCTCCAATTTTTAAACAGGAAAGTTCAGCAATCACACTAGTATAAATAGAAGATAGAGAAATATAAAAAGAAGAGAGGGAGGTGAGAGATAAAGAGGGGCATAATTGAACGAAAACGTCTATCTCCATGGGCGTTTATCTCCGAGAACAGGTCCGTGAAGGGGCAGACCGAACCGTATTTTCGCAAAAAATAGACGTCCATGTTTTATTCGACAATTTGTGAGCTGGGCATTTTTGTTTTTCAGCGATAATGGAAAATGAAAGCGCCCAGCTCAAAAACGAATAAATCCAAGGCATTTGTTTGTGGGAGGGGCCAGGATTCGTAGTGCACTGGTCCCCCTCACATGCCAGGACACCAACCGGGCACCCTAGGGGGCACTTTTACAAAAACCAAAAAAAAAAGGTAAAAGAGCTCCCAGGTGCATAGCACCCTTCCCTTGTGTGTTGAGCCCCCCAAATCCCCCTCAAAACCCACTGCCCACAAGTCTACACCATTACTATAGCCCTAAGGAGTGAAGAGGGGCACCTACATGTGGGTACAGTGGGTTTGGGGGGGGGTTGGACGACTAAGCATTAAGCAGCACAATTGTAACAGGTAGGGGGGGATGGGCCTGGGTCCACCTGCCTGAAGTCCACTGCACCCCCTAACAACTGCTCCAGGGACCTGCATACTGCTGCCAGGGAGGTGAGTATGACATTTGAGGGTGAAAATAAAAAGTTGTAAAACATCATTTTTTTGTGGTGGGAGGGGGGTTAGTGACCACTGGGGGAGTCAGGGGAGGTCATTCCCGATTCCCTCTGGGGGTAATCTGGTCATTTAGGGCACTTTTTGGGGCCTTATTCGTGAAAAAACAGGGTCCAGGAAAAGTGCCCTAAATTCTAGCTACAAACACATACTTTTTTTCCATTATCGGCGAAAGGCGCCCATCTCTCCTCGGCCGATAACCACGCCCCAGTTCCACCTTCGCCACGCCTCCGACACGCCCCCGTCAACTTTGTACGCTTCCGCGATGGAGTGCAGTTGAAAACGTCCAAAATCGGCTTTCCATTATACCGATTTATTTGTTTTTGTGAGATAAACGTCTATCTCCCGATTTGGGTCGAAATCTAGGCGTTTTTCTCTTTCAGTTATAAGGTGGACAGTCCTCCTACTGGTTAATCTGAAGAACAGCCAATCAGTCATATCCCTCAAAAGCCTGTTTAAATAACCAGGTCGTTAAGGGAGATTTAAATTTTTTAAAGGAAGATTCTGAGCGAAGGTAGAGGGGAAGGTTGTTCCACACACAGGGGGCAAGGACACACTGTGTTTAGTAGATTCATAGTGGGCCATTTTAGGATCAGGAAGGACCAGGCAGTGGTCGATTAAAACATGGAGTAGATGGGAAGGAGAATAAAGGATTATTTTAGAGACCTCTATCCCCTCAGCCTCCTTTTCTCCAAGCTGAAGAGCCCCAGCCGCTTTAGCCTTTCCTCATAGGGATTTTGTCCCATCCCCTTTATCATTTTTGTCGCCCTTCTCTGCACCTTTTCTAATTCCACTATATCTTTTTTGAGATGTGGTGACCAGTATTGAACACAATATTCGAGGTGTGGTTGCACCATGGAGCGATACAAGGGCATTATAATGTCCTCATTTTTGTTTTCCATTCCTTTCCTAATAATACCTAACATTCTATTTGCTTTCTTAGCCGCAGCAGCACACTGAGCACAAGGTTTCAACGTATCATCAACAACAATACTTAGATCCCTTTATTGTTCGGTGACTCCTATCATGGAACCTTGCATGACGTAGCTATAATTTAGGTTCCTCTTTCCCACATGCATATATATAAGTACATAAGTATTGCCATACTGGGAAAGACCAAAGGTCCATCAAGCCCAGCATCCCGTTTCCAACAGTGGCCAATCCAGATCATAAATACCTGGCAAGATCCCAAAAAAGTACAAAACATTTTATACTGCTTATCCCAGAAATAGTGGATTTCTCCCAAGTCCATTTAATAACAGTCTATGGACTTTTCCTTTAGGAAGCTGTCCAAACCTTTTTTAAACTCCGCTAAGCTAACCACCTTTACCACATTCTCTGGCAACGAATTCCAGAGTTTAATTACACGTTGAGTGAAGAAAATTTTTCTACGATTCATTTCTTCCTCACATTAAACGCCGTCTGACATTTAGACGCCCAGTCGCCCAGTCTCATAAGGTCCTCATGTAATTTTTTACAATCCTCCCGCGATTTAATGACTTTGAATAACTTTGTGTTGTCAGCAAATTTAATTACCTCACTAGTTAGTCCCATCTCTAGGTCATTTATAAATATGTTAAAAATCAGTGGTCCTAGCACAGACCCCTGGGGAACCCCCATTAACTACCCTTTTCCATTGAGAATACTGACCATTTAACCCTACTCTCTGATTTCTATCTTTTAACCAGTTTTTAATCCACAATAGAACAGTACCTCCTATCCGATGACTCTCCAATTTCCTCTGGAGTCTTTCATGAGGTACTTTGTAAAACGCCTTTTGAAAATCCAGATACACAATATCAACCGGCTCACCTTTATCCACATGTTTGTTCACTCCTTCAAAGATATGTAATAGATTGGTGAGGCAAGATTTCCTTTCACTAAGTCCATGTTGGCTTTGTCTCATTAATCCATGCTTTTGAATATGCTCTGTAATTTTGTTCTTTATAATAGTCTCTACCATTTTGCCCAGCACCGACGTTATGTTGCTATCTCACTATTGTTGTCCCCCAGTAATATGGCTGGCCAGTCATCATTGCTAAATAATGACCTAATGTATTGTACATGCTTGGAAAAGCCATGTGGATCCCACGCATGTGTGCTTGTCCCTGGATTAAGGAACCATCCTAAACCTGCAGCCTGTCATATGCAGTCATACAGGCACAAATAGAACAGGTACAAAAAAGACTGGTGCAGGGAGGAGGAGAATGTTCTACACTTGGGTTGGATGTTTCACTCTCCCCTCCGACTCTCAATCTTCCGATACAATCCACCACTGAACTAGCACTCTCGGAGGCCCCTTAAGCAGAAGTAACACGCAAGAGGGCTCCAGGAAGGGGTGAGAGTGCCAAGAGAGGCGGCAAGGAGAGTAGGATGTGTCAGAGTGGATTGCGGTCTTTGGATCCAACAAACATGTAGAATCATGGAGAACTCTGCGGAGGACATTGCTACTCTTGTAAGTAATGTGGACAACTTGGCATTAATGTTAGACTCTACAAAAGAAATTTTCCACACAAATTTCAACTATCAAAGAAGGTAATGAGTTTAAACAATGTGACAATGGATTTAGTGAAGGATTAAGATAGTTATACATAAGAAAACTGAAGCCATTGAGAATTTTAACAGGTTAAATTTGTGGTTAATTAATTTCCTAAGAACTCTCGGAACCTCTCCTATTGAAGCCTTCAAGAGATGTTTGGTGATATTTAGGGGTTTCCACAGAAGCTTTTCCTCCCTTTAACAAGGTGCATTATATCTTCTCCAAAAAGCCACCTGATGGAATAGAATCTGGGTCTTTGGATGTTTGGAGACATTTTTGTCAGAGGATTCGGAGAGACATACTCTTGTTTTTTATCATTTGTTTTCAAGCAAGTTTTAAACTCTGTGCTGAAGTTTTACTTTCGAAATTCTCAGAAATTGCTCTTTGGTAAAAAAAAATATGGATATACCCAGATATGATGAGACAGACTCAAGACAAAAGAAAAGCCTTTTTTGCTTTTAGAAAAGAGACATTGCTACTAGGTGCTTCATTTCTTTTGGCTTACCCGTGTAAATGTATTATTAAATATTTAGGTTTCAAGTATGTCTACTTTGATCTGGATCAGCTGTGTTCCTTCAAAGACATGAAAAAGATTTTTGAAGAAATGGGGGAGGGGGGTTGTTTCATGTTATGCTATGTTGCTTTTTTTTTTTCTTTACTCTTTTGTATCTCCTTACTTTCTTCACTACCCCCTTGAGTTTGTGGTCTAAGGAAGATGCTTATATATTTCCTATAGAATTGTTTCCAAATTAATATTCTTTTGTATTCAAGTGTATCGATTATGAATTTGATTTTGAAAATGAATAAATACACAGTTAAAATGTGTTAGATATCTTATTTCAAATGAAATCAAGAGAGTGGATTCAAACCTCAGCTGGTTTATCTTCATTGCTTGAGATGCACATGGGAAAAATAGTGACAGAATGGTTGCAAGAAAGAAATATACAATTTATTTTTAAAAATAATTGTACAAATTACTGATAGGGAAATCATCCATGTCTTTCCCTTATTACTTGATTTTGATCTTCCTGATTATAGTGATCAGTCCTTCAAATCTTATTGAGGTTCAATGAAATGATCTTAGAAATGGAGCAATATACACTGAACTAGGAGAATACAGTGTGAATTGTAGGAGAGCTAGCAAGGAAGTGATATCAAAACATTTTGGAGTGTTTCCCAAGTCGGTCCTGGAGTAGTCCCTTGCCAGTCAGGTTTTCAGGATATCCACAATGAATATGCATGAAAGAGATTTGCATATAATGGAGACAGTGTATACAAATTAATTTCATGCATATTTATATTGGATATCCTGAAAACCTGACTGGCGAGGGGATGGGTACTCCAGTACTGACTTGGGAAACACTGGTTTAGAGGGATCAATTCAACTGAGAATCTAATCTCTTAACTCTTAGCAAGCAGTGGGCAGCACTTTGACTTACCTGCTGCCGGTGTTCAACCCAGATACTTAGGCCATTTTCGGTGACCAGCATTGAATATCAGGGTTTTTCAAAGCCAGCTAACGCATGACCAGTTAAGTCAACATCCAGACTTACTGGAAATGGCTTAGAATGCAAAGATAAGGCTGTAGCCTTATTTGGCCACTAAGCCTAGCCAGGTAAGTTGTGAATAATGGGATTTAACTGGTCATGCCCCCCCAGCCCACCCCCAGAAGGCTCCTGGAATGCCTCTAACATTGGTGTCTTTTTTCAACTCTTACCGGGAATTTTCAGCAGTGATACTCAGTTAAATACCACTGAAAATCCACTGAAAATGACTGGGTATCCACCTAGACATGGGTTAGCCAGTCGGCGGCTGTTCCCATCCAGTTAACTCACAATGAATATTGGGTCCAATCTGTCTGTTCTTTTGTTTTCTGTTTGGTGCTGCCAGTTAGGATACCTGCCTTTAATTTATACTTTTTATATTAATATATCTTAATCAACCTGCACAATTGTGGTCAGACACCATGATACATTTTTGATATGTTAGAAAACAATGCATTAGGAAATAATGCCAGATGCAAAGTTATTCTCATGTTTAGTATAACTCATTATGTTTGCAATGTTACATGTTTGTGAATACCCAGAAGAGGTCACTGTAGTAATGAGAAACTCTAGGGAATGCTGAGAAAATGATACTGAGTGCGAGGTTAGTGTGAGGATGGAAATACATTGTTATACTACATTAAACAGCTCTCTTTTAACAAGACATCCAGTCCGACATATTGGGGTCAATTTTCAGAGGTGTTATATGTATGTCAGCAGGTAGAAAGCACATAACTCACTTATCCAGGCATATTTTAAAGTTATATATGAAGCCATTAAAGAGTGCTACTACATTAGCATACTCTGCAATTAAGGTATGCTATAAGTAACTAGGACCCATTGCATAAAATTGGACCTGCAGTAAACCAACACACACTAACAACATCAATGCACGCTAACTTGGTACAATGTCTTAATAACATAAGAACATAAGAATAGCCATACCGGGTCAGACCAATGGTTCATCCAGCCCAGTATCCTGCTTCCAACAGTGGCCAATCCAGGTTACAAGTACATGCTCACAGGGGCGTAGCCATGGGCGGGCCTGGACGGGCCCAGGCCCAGCCACTTTCCCCCCAGACCTTCCAAGTCTCCTGCGAAACACGCGGCGCCAGCTCCCATTTCCAGCCACTTCTGCTTCTCCTGTTGAGAAGCAGCGGCCACTACAAAAACAAAAAGAACTAATTAAGCAAGCAAAAATGTTTTTAAAAAGCAAGCGCGGCACCGCAGGGTGCAGGGAGCCATCAGGCATTGGCTGTCGGCTCTGTAGCCGCTCTTCTCACCTCTCACGTCGCTGCGCTCCTCCGGGGTTCTGCTCCAGGGGCAGTGACGTGAGAGGTGAGAGGAGTGGCTACAGAGCCGACAGCCAATGCCTGATGGCTGCCTGCGCCCTGCGGTGCCGTGCTTGCTTTTTAAAAACATTTTTGCTTGTTTAATTAGTTCTTTTGTTTTGTAGCAGCCGCTGCTGCTCAACAGGAGAAGCAGCAGTGGCCGGAAATGGGAGCTGGCGCTGCATGTTTCATGGGGGACTTGGCAGGTCTGTGTTGGGTGGGCGGGCCTGGATGGAAGAATCGGGAGAGGGGGGTAGATGGATGAAAGGATGGGGAGAGAAAGAAGGAAAACAGATGGAAGGATGGGGAAAGAAAGAGGGAGATGGATGCAGAGAGAAAGGGGAGAGACTGGAAGGATGTGGAGAGGGAAGGGACACTGAACAGAAAAGGGTAGAGAGAGAGAGAGACACTGGATAGAAGGAGGGGGAGAGATACATTAGATGGAAGGATCAGGAGAGAGGGTAGATGGGTGGAAGGATGGGGAGAGAAAGAGGAGAGCTGCTGGATGGAAAAGGGGAGTAGAGAAAAACTGGAGAATAAGAGGAAGGGGCATGGGGAGAACAAGGGTGAGAAAAGATGAAAAGCCATAGGTAGATGAAGGAAAAAGAAGGAAATTAAAGAATGGATAGTAAGAATGAATTAAATCTGGACAGAGAGAGAGGCTGAAAAATATTGAAGAAGCAAAGAAAAAGGAGAGAAAATGACAAATGGCGCAGAAGAGTGAAACGAAAATGAAGGAAAGCAGAATCTAGAGACTGGGAGCAACACAATGAGAAAAAGTAAATGGCCATACAACAAAGGTAAAGAAAATAATTTTATTTTTAATTTAGGATCAAGTAATACGGTACCTGTGTTAATAACGTTTCAAAGGCCAATACTTCCTTAGGTCAGGAGAGGATACCATAACAGCATTATACTGACCTGAGGCAGGAGGTTTTGGTCTTTGAAAGCTCATTGAAAAGGGTGTTAGGCTACTAAATAAATTATTTTCTGAAACCTGATGCATTGAAAAGCAGCACTTTACGCCTGTGTGACAAATGCATCTGATTAGTGTGACTAAATTTTGCTGGGGGAGGGGGGTAGAGAGAACATTTCGTGCCCACCCACTTTAGGTTCAGGCCCACCCAAAATTGGCAGTCTGGCTATGCCACTACATGCTCAGTTTCCTGTGTGTAGCATAACCTGTTCACACTGGTGAAGTACAAAAAAAAACATTTCCTTTTTGTTTTTTATTATGACAGTCCATTCTTTAGAGAAGGTCAAACCCAATGACTATTCCACATGCACTAATAGTTACCTTGCCAACCACTGTAAAACACAGCATCATACAACCTTGTAAATGAAATTGAATCAATGTAATCTCGAATAACTGTTAAATGTAAGCCACATTGAACTGAAGCTCATTTTTAGATAAATTGTGGGATACAGGTATGTACAAATAAATAAATAAATAGGTCAATTAGTATCCATATAAAAAAAGGCCATGGTAGGGAAGAGGTGGATGACGCTTCAGAAAGTATTCATTTAGAATTGGTATTCAACCCTTAAAATGGATGTTATCTATTCAATTTAGGCCTACTAAGTTGCAGGCCTAAATTAAATGGATAAGTTCTGGCAGTGGTTATCATTTAGACATATTCATCATGATTAAGTAAATGGCTAATGCTGCTGATTATACATATTTGGTTCTTTAGACTGCTGATGTATTTGAGAGTTGTAGATATATGACCATGTGTTGACTAGATGCTGAGGTCTTTTTCCTTTATATTAGCAAAATGGTGATTCATTCTATTATGTTTAAGCCTTCCATTTTCATCTGATTTATTCCTGACTGGTGTGCTTAATTTTATATAGCAGCCACCCCAGCTGAATATCAGGCCCTTTATTCACAAATGGATTTTGCATTCAATGGTTTTGAATGATCAAACATCTTGCAGTAATTGACAATATTTCTTGAGTGTTAAAAAAAGAAACATAAGTAAGTAAATAGAATTAGCATCATAGGATCTTTCTATTTTTTATCCCACATCTTGTAAATCTTGCCACCTCAAGAATACCTTAAAAACCTCTAAACCTCACAGTGTCAACTGCAGAAGTAGTGATGAAAATACACAGAGTGACAAGAGAAATGGCAACTGATGGGTGGGATAGAGGGGAAAGAATCATAGGGTGGAACCAAACTTTTTACCTCTATCAATGGTGAATCTAAAACTTCCTTATATCTAGCCAAATGGATCATTCCTGCCTGGCATTGCATGAGTGGTTAAGGCTAAGCAGCAGATCTCCTGCAGTGTTCTTGAGAATCTATCATTTTTTTGCTAATTACTGTATATACTGTGATACAACCAAGAAGCTTCTTGTATATTTGCAGACTGTCCCTCTGATGGCTGAGTCATGTGGTAACAGCAAGGAATGATCCTTTTTTTAAATACACCATTGATAGAGTAACAACCACTCTATAAAGTGATCAGTATTCGAGTAGCATTATTGAACAAAACATCTTATCAAGACATGTGTTACACCACTTCAACTTGTACAGAATACAGCAACTCATTTACTAACAGAAGAAGGTAAATTTGACCACATCACCCCCACTTTAAGACAACTTCATTGGTCCAATGCCATCAAGAATTTGATTTAACATTCTGGTCATAATAAATAAATCCCCATCACCAGGTATCCCTTCCTATCTGGCTGATCTTTTCGTTTCTCATCATTCAAACTATCATAAAAACATAAGAATAGCCATACTGGGTCATAACAATGGTCCATCTAGCTCAGTATCCTGCTTCCAAACAGTGGCCAATCCAGGTTGAAAGTACCTGGCAGGAACCCAATTAATAACAACATTGGGCGCATGCTACCCATGCAGTTGCCCTCCCACACCTTTGTAAAAGGGCCCCTTGGTCTCAACAAAGGAAATGACAATTACTAAAACAGTGCCAATTATTTAGAATGCCCTTTCTCTGGAGGTTAAGCTATTCTTGATTTAAAAAAGAAATTGAAGGTCTGACTTTTCAATGAATTATTGAAAAGAATGTTAATTATCAACTATAAGATACTATTCGTAATGTTGATGGAATCAAAGAGATGTTATTGTTTTTTTAAGTGGGTTAACTGATTTTGTAGTATATCAGTTGGTATTTATTGTTATTGTTATTTAATTTCATTTAATTCTCAAATTGTAATTGTTTTTACTCTGTTTTGGTTTGTATGGCTTACGTTTTAGAATTTAAAACAAAAAAACAGAATAATGGAGGAAAAAGACCTCAGTTGACTGGTATCAATCGAATAACCCTGTATCAAGGTGTCATAATACTCGAACCATAGTACATAGCTTCTATCGTTGGTCTAAAAAAACCTCCAACAAAATATAAACCATTTAATGTTAATTTTTATAGAAGAAATTTTGTGTTTAAATAAATTCATAGCATGATTAACTTTATTCAAACATGCACAGCTTCCACTTGAAACATAAAAATGTGTTTAAGCTAAACAGCTGAACTTAGCTTAAGGCAATCGGATGATCCTGAATAATCCCAACGGGGACCCGTTTCACCACTCGGCTTCCTCAGGGGATTTAAATTTATTGCCAGAGTAGCAACTTCATGCTGTCAAGGATTCAATCTAAAACAAAAAAGGTGGGAATATAAGCCAGGCACTCCAAAGAATGGAACCAAAAATTGTTTAAAAATCAAAGTTTAATATTTTCAAACAGATAAATATACCAATAATGCATCTAGCCATTTTTTTCTCCTCTTATATTATTACTTAAGTTTTAGGTTTGAAATTATTGTTTTTTGTGATCTACCTAGTTCTCCTGTGTGGCAATATAGTACTGAACTAAATTAAATTAAAGACAATATTTTCTCTCTCCATGCATAATTAAGCTCAGGAATTAATTGCCAGAGGAAGTGGTAAAAGCTGTTTATCATAGGTGTGTGTGTGTGTGTGTGTGTGTGTGTGTGTGTGTGTGTTTTGTTTGTTTGTTTTTTTCTTTTAAAGAGGGTTGTTTAAGTGGAAAATGTTTGGATGAGTGGAAATGTCTATAAACTAGTATTAAGACAGACTTGGGAAAACCCATTGCTTATGCCTAGGGGTAAGCAGTATAGACACAAGATACATTTGGGATCCTACTGGGTGCTCATAACCAGGACTGACCATGGTTGAAAGCAGGATACTGGGCTTGATGGATGACCCAGTATGGCAATTCTTATGTTTGTAGTGAATTGGTGTGAAGTCTTAGAGTTACAATATCCATTGACTTTGCTAATACCTACATCGTGCTGACAATTTAACCATAATGATTTGATTGTAATGTTGAGGTCATGATTAGATGCAATATATCATTATGACTTGAGCACTCTGCTGTCTTATTTTGCTATGCCTCAACCGTTATGCAAAATATTTATCTTTCACAATACTGTAGCTGAGATTTATGAGATTAATATGCAATGCAGTATTCTGAAACATTCCTACATCTTTAACAATAGCAGGTTAATAAAACATATAACCAGTGAGACTGTGAGAGAACAATGTTAATGGCTTAAATTATTGCTTTTGTCAATGTAATGTATTTGCACACTGATAACATGTTCTCCCGTGGAATTTAAAGTGGTCTTAGAAATGCCAGGTAAGTGGTGTTGCAATAATGTAAATACATATTAATCCGAAAGGTATTGGTCTTAAAATTAATATTAATGTATTTGCCTTTGTATCAAGTCCCATTTCCCTTCCCTTTAAATAGAAATAAAACATA
Source organism: Microcaecilia unicolor (assembly GCF_901765095.1). NCBI lineage: Eukaryota > Metazoa > Chordata > Amphibia > Gymnophiona > Siphonopidae > Microcaecilia > Microcaecilia unicolor. The sequence continues at coordinate 176,702,132 of NC_044040.1, forward strand.
ATTTTCTCAATGTTTTAAGTAGATGTTTAGTAAGAAACAGAGTAAATGTTTAAATGTTTTGATGCAGCTTCCCACCACACTTCTGCATTCCTATATATTTATTCACCGTCATTTTTAATGACTACTGTCAAGAATCTCATTTCCTTTCATCTGAACCAATTAGTTGCTTAACACTCTTCATTTGCTCAAGTAACACTTAGCTTATATCAATGAGTCAGATGTAAATTGGTCTCTTCTTTCCTCTTTAAACTTCTACTTCTTTCATTGAACTAGGGGGGATGGAAAAGCAGTAGATGTATCTTTGAAGCATACTTAATCATATTCACCAGGTTCTCTATCTCATTATTCATAGGAGTTAAATATAGGATGAAAATTGGAAAAGTTGTCTAGGAAACTAGACTATTATAAAAGCAAATAGTAGTACAGGGTCAATATTCAAATGGGTTTAAACCAGGCAGGAGAGGCTCCTGCATGGTGAAACCCCATTGGGGTGACCAGCTGCTTATATTCAGTGACACTGAACTGGGTAGTGTCACTAAATTTTACCTTTTACTAGACATTCCCCAACTGGGTAGGTTAGGAGCAGTCCAGGGGCGGAGTTTGGACAGAACTGCAACTTAGGAACAGATCTGTAAATGGCGTCTAAAATCTAGATGTGTCTGATTAATACACCTAGTGCTATTCTATATAATGCACCTAAAGTTAGGTGCAGTGTATAGAATAGTGCATAGGACCGGGGAACGTGCCTACATTTAGGTGTAGCTATGTACATCACTGAAAACCTGGTGTAAATACCCATGACTCTAATGTAAGCACGTTCCCCCCCAAATTCTATAACAACATACGTAAATTTGAGTAACACCCCTGACATGCTCACACTCCTCCCATGGCTGTGCCCCCTTTTCAGCTATGTCATTGGAATTTATATGCGCCTCTTTTTAGAATATGCCTAAAAAGAAGTGCCTATGAATTCTAATTATTGCCAATTAGTGATGATAATTGGTTTTTATCAGCCAATTGTCATCACTGATTGGCTTGTTACTCAATTGAGTAGCGTTCATAAATTGGCCGCGTGCACAATTTAACGCATGCTACTTACCAAGCCTTTTATAGAATCCGGCCCTTAGCGGTGATATTCAATCCACTAACTGGCAAAGTATATTGATAAAGTTAGGATAGTTGGAAGACTGGTCCAACTTTTATCTGCTGAGTTTACCGGGCACTGGTTCAAATATTGGCTGGTGCCCCATTAAATTCTAGGTTGCCACATATACATGGGCATTTAATTCCAGAAGCTGTACATGACCTGTTATTGAATATCAGATGGTAGTTGAGCGGCTTACAAGCCGCTTACCGCAGCAGGCTAAATATTACCCCCTATAAGAATGTAGATTTGTGATTACAATACAGCCCTATTTAAGTTTCTTAACAGTGATCTTTCAAAGAAATTTTCTTTAGAGCTGGATTTACTAAAGTGTGCTTTTCTGGCAATGCAATTTAATGCCATAAGTATAAGTAATTATTAAATTATTACAAAAATGGGGCTGTGGTAAATAACATACGTTAATGAGTGTTACAACATGTAGTAAATCTAATCCTTAATGTTTTATATAACTTGTCATTAATCATCATAGCTCGACAAATAGAAAAGAATGTTTTAGCTACTGCATAGATTTTATGCCAGTCTGTTAATTAAATGCTTCCCGTCTGGAATGTTTCGGCACCTCAGGGAGTTGAACTGTACTGTTATCAGTGAAGGAACAGATTTGGAAGGAGAATGAAGATATTTAAGCCTGGCCTTTTGATTGTTTGTAGGCATTTGTATTTAATATGGCATTGGTTTGAAGCAGATCACAAATAATCACCTGCCACAAATCATACCATCATCTTTAACATTAGCCACTTATGGGTTTATATCCAAAGTGAGTGGGTAAACATAACCAGGTCAATATATTCACTTATTTTGAATCAGTTATTCAGCTACATTTTCCAAGTTCATTTTGTGGTTAAATATCTAACTAAATCTACCCATTCAAAATCAAAGTAGGTAGAGATTTAGATCAGACATGTATACAAATCAAAGTAGGTAGAGATTTAGATCAGACATGTATACAAATCAAGACAAATCCCTCCTCTCAGTACCCTTCTCCACCACAGCCAACTCCAGGCTCCGCCTTTCTGCCTCGCCTCACCCCATGCTTGGAATAAACTCCCTGAGCACATACGCCAGGCCCCCTCCCTGCCCATCTTCAAATCCTTGCTCAAAGCCCAGCTCTTCAATGTCGCCTTCGGCACCTAAACACTCATGGGCGTAGATTGGGGGGGGGGCGAGGGGGGGCATTGCCCCCCCAAACGAGTCGCACCGGCGAACTGGCGGGGCTTAATTGTGTCTTCCCCGCCGGCGCTGCCTCGGTCTCTGACTCCCTGCAGCATTTTTGTCCGTCGCCGCCAGCGCTGCCATTCATTCTCACAGGCAGCCTCGTTCCTGCTCCCCTTTGCCGCGTCCTCCGGCTCTCTCTGATGCACTTCCTGTTTAACAGGAAGTGCATCAGAGAGAGCCGGTCGGAGGAGTGGAAGCGGCAAAGGGGAGCGGGAACGAGGCTGCCTGTGAGAATGAATGGCAGCGCTGACGGCGACGGACAAAAATGCTGCAGGGAGTCAGGGACTGAGGCAGCGCCGGTGAGGAAAAGCGAGGCAGCATGCTGGCTGGTGGCAGGGAGAGACAGTCACAGGAGCACTGTTGAGGTGATGGGGTAATGCTAGGTAGAGGTGAGCGAGAGAGGTAGGGCATGTTGGTGGGGGGAGATGCATGGGGGAGAGAGAGGGAGAAATAATACTGGATGTGGAGGAGGAGGGAGGGACAGCAAGAGAAAAGGGGAAATGTTGGAACATGGAAGTGGGAGGGAGGGAGACAGAGAGAGATGCTGTATGGGGATGGGAGAGATGCTAAAAGGGGAAGGAAGAGAACGAAAGAGATAGATGTTGGGCCCAGGGTGCAAGGAAGGGAGATACTGAGAGTGATGTGGGCAGTGGGAGAGAAGAAGGAGGGAAGAGAGGTTGTACATGGGGATGGATGAGAGAGAGGGATAGATATACATTAGAGGGGAAAGAGAAAAAGAGGGAGATTGTGGATCCAGGGACAGAAGGGAGTGAGGGAGAAATGCTGGACAATTGGAGGGAGGGGAGAGAGAGAGAGAGAGGAAGAAATGCTGGACCACAGGGAGGGGGGGGGGGGGTTGGAAGATACTGGGGTGTGGATGTGTGTGTGGAAGGGACAGGGAGATATTAGGCTACAAGGGGAGAAAGGGAGCAGGCGTGCTGGGCTAGAAGGTTGGAGGGAGGAAGATGCTGCAAATGGTGGAACTATTTGGGAGAGGCCAAAGGGGAGGTGGGAAGGAAACAAATGAGAGGATGATAGTGATGGGGGGGGGCAGAAATGTGGTAATGGAGAGTTGATTAAAGATGAAAGGAAATGGAAGGTTGGAGGAAGGACTGAGAAGAGGAATGGGGCAGCTAGTGGGTGACAGAAGGAAATGGAATTTGATAGCTGAAAACTAAAAAGGAGAAGGATGAGGACGAGGGTGAAATTTAAGTGAACAGAGAGGCAGCAAAGAAAACAAAACAGAGGAAACAGCTAAAAAAGAAATAATGTGTCAAAGGTAGGTGTAGTGAAGGAATGGAATAAGACAGGAGAGAAGAGAAAAGACAAATGGACAGCAAGCAGTTGAAGGAGAATTAGCAGAAAGACAGGAAAAGAGGAAACTGGAACCAGCATGATTGAACAGTAAAATGTCCAGACAACAAAGGTACAAAAAAGTATTTTATTTTGAATCTATTAAATGGAATATCAAATGGAAAGAAGACACTGCATAAAACAGAAGACACTGGGACCAAAGCGAATAGAAAAACTAAATGATCAGACAACAAAGGTAGAAAAAGTATTTTATTCAGAATTTATTAATTGGAATATGTCAGCTTTCTGTGAAATTTTGCATGTAAGTTTCAATTTTTCTGGTATTGCTGCATGCTGAGTCTGACGAGTTAACTTTCCAGTTCAGTATTTTGCCTTCATATTTTTTGCTTTCTAGTTCCTTGTGTCATGTCTGTTGTGTCATGTGTTTTTCACGAGGTAGTGTATTGGTGTTTTAGAGCCTGGTGTAATTACAGTTCTGCCTTTTCACGCATAAGGTTGCAGCTCATCCTGTCCTTGGAATTAGTGCTGTTATGGTTTAGTAAGGTTATGAGTGTGTTTTTGCACAAGTTTGTGTATAGTGTGTTGCAGTGGAGAGATTGTGTGTTGGCTTTACTGAGGTGGCACCAAAACATCAGAAAGGGTGTAGAGCCTAAATCATGACACACTACCTCTTGAAGGATCTACATATAGAGCTTATGCATTTCTAAGGTCAACACTGGCATGGTATGGGAAAAGGGGTGGGGAAATACTACTGGAGTGGAAGAAGGAAAGAAGGAAGGGAGAAAGAGCTGGCTTGATATCTCATACATATTCATTATGGTTATTCCCAAAAAAAGCCAGCTTTTTTTCCCTTCCTTCCTTCCTCCATATGAGCATATTCATTTGCATATGTATATATGCAAATGAATATGCTAATATGCTCCGCCCCATCCTTTGCCCCCCCAAATGAAACAGTCAAACTACGCCTATGTAAACACTACACCTCTATTCAGGAAATCTTGACTGCTCCAACTTGACATTTCGTCCTTTAAATTGTAAGCTCCTTCGAGCAGAGCTGTCCTTCTTTGTTAAACTGTACAGCGCTGCGTAACCCTAGTAGCGCTGTAGAAATGTTAAGTAGTAGTAGTATACGATCAGAATTGGCAAAAAAAACAAAAGAACAGTGATCCTTGTAGACACACAGACAAATCAGGCACAACAAGGGTGACAAAAGAAAGGGCAACAGACCATGTACAAACTAACGACTTTATTATGACATTCAGGTCTTGACATGAGTCGTGTTTCGGCCCGCAAGGGCCCTCCTCAGGAGTCTTGGTGTGGATGTGTGCTGATATTAGGCTGAGCTTAATGTGATACTGGTGTTTGAAGAGTTTTTTTAATGTCAGTGATTCCAGGGCCCACCCTAGCCTGACTGATTTGCATAGCCTTCCTGCACCTGGATTGGAGGACAGGCTGTGCAGTCCAGCTCCCATGATTCCCAGGCACTCTCCTCTCTCCAGCTGTCTGCATCCTGAAAGTATACTGCAACTGCCCTTCCCCCAATGATCACTGCAGCATCTCTCTCAATCCTGGCTGCTGCACTCCACCTCCCAGGATTCATGGATATTCTGCTCCTCTCCAGGTGCAAGGTGTCTGCTTCACAAGGTTGCACCACAACTGCTCTTCCCTAGGGTTACCATATGGCTCCAGAAAAAGGAGGACGAATTGAGCCAGCAGGGTTTTACTTCCATTGCTTTCCATTGAAAGCAATGGAAGTAAAACCCGGCTGGCGCAATTGCTTTCCATTGAAAGCAACGGAAGTAAAACCCGGCTGGCTCAATCCGTCCTCCTTTTTCTGGAGCCATATGGTAACCCTACTCTTCCCCCTAGGATTACAGCTGCTTCTCTCCCTGTCTTTCTGCAGCAGGGGATTCTCAGGAAGAAGACACTTTACCAGGTAAGAGGTTTTATTTTCCCTTTCTATTATTGTCTGGTCCTAATTCTCATGATAAGAGATTGCCCTCTCCGTTCTTCCTCCCCTACTCACTATGTGCCCATCAGATCCTACTGACTGTTGCAAACCTTCCCCTTCCTGAAGCCAGTCCAGGTTTCTCCTCTGATTATGGAATTCCAAACCTGTCTTATAGCTCCCCTGGGAATAAAACTGTAGTGAGAAACTTATTCACCACAGTTCCATTGCCATATCTTGTATTGTTATTTGAATATTTTTATTGCTGTAATTGTCTATTGCCTATGTTTCACTTATTCTTGTTTTACACTTCCTTAAGTGAATTCCTCCATAAAGGTGGTAAATAAATCCTAATAAATAAATAAATAAACAAACAAACAGATTAGGGCAGTGAGACCTATTTACTTCCATGTAGAAAACCATAGACCACATTTGAGTTCCAGGTTCCCCTTAATTGGAAACTTTCCAGTGTGCTGCATTATTTGTCCATTAAAAATCTGACCAAACAATAGCTTTTGAATCCAGGAAGTTATGTAGTAGGACCTGGGGATGTATTCTTTTGAAATGCCAAATGAAATGTTAACATTTCCTATGTTGTTTCATGTCATTGTAAAAACAGAATGCGTTTTTTTTTTTCTTGTAGTCAGTGCTGTACACTATTCTCCAATGTATACAGAATACTGTCACTCATTTATTACTGAGATTAAGGCTGTGTTATGAGATCTTTATTAGTTATCTATGGTGCCCTTTTACCAAACTATGGTAAAACGTGGCCTGAGCACATCCCGCATTAGTGCCGTTTTAGTATGCAGTAAGCACACGTTAGTGCTTTCTACCACTTTGTAAAAGGATCCCTAAAATTGCTATGTACACATTTATGACCTCTTTGTCATATCCTGTCTGATATTCAGCACAATTTAACTAGCCAGGAGAAATAGTCTTAAGCCAGCTATCTCACCTGAATATTAACGCTTAGTGGCTAGCCCTATCACTGGCTATGTCACGTGACACAGTCAGTTAGTGCCAATGTTCACTGGCTGTTCAGCTAAGTTTAGCGGCCAGATAGACCCACATAAATTGCAGGCCCATCTTTGGCTGGTCAGCCAAAAACACCCCGGAAATTCAATGCTGGATGCCAGATATGGCCCAGCATTGAATTTCCAGGTTTGCCGCTGACCATGGGATGCAGCCTGGCTAACTGTTGCAGTCTGAATATCGGCCCATATCTTTCCCTTCATACATCAAAGAAACATAGTAAGTGACGGCAAATACAGACCTGAATGGTCTATCCAGTCTGCCCAACAGTCCTAAACTTTTTATTTTTGTTTTATACTATTTTATAAATACAGTTCCTCTGTGTTCATCCCATGCCTTTTTGAATTCTGTCACTGTTTTTTTCTCTACCACCTCCCTCGAGAGGGCATTCCAAGCATCGACCACCCTCTCCATGAAAAAGAATTTCCTGACATTACTGTTAAGTCGAACACCCTGCAACCTCAGTTTGTGTCCTCTAGTTTTACCATTTTCCCTTCTCTGGAAGAGATTTGTTTCTATATTAATACCTTTCAAGTATTTAAATGTCTGTATCATATCTCCTCTGTCCCTTCTTTCCTCTGGGCTATACACATTGAGATCTTCCAGTCCTTCTCAATCATATTGTGGTGCAAACATCATATCATTTGTGTCGCCTTCCCCTGGGCCGCTTCTAGTCTTTTTATATCCTTAGCAAAATGTGGCCTCCAAAACTGAACACAATACTCCAGGTGGGGCCTCACCAGTGACTTGTACAGGGGCATCAACACCTCCTTTCTTCTGCTGGTTATGCCTCTCTCAATGCAGCCTAGCATCCTTCTGGCTATGGTCACCACTTTGTCACACTGTTTTTCACTTTAAGGTCCTCGGATCACCATAACCCCAGGTCCCTCTCCACATTTGCATATCAGCCTCTCGCCTTCTTGGGTTTCTACTTCCCAAATGCATCACTTTGCACTTTTTTGCATTAAATTTTAATTGCCAAGCGTTAGACCATTCTTCAAACTTTTGCAGTTGCTTTCTTGTTTTCCACCCCCTCCGGGGTATCCACTCAGATCTTAGTATCATCTGCAAAAAGGCAATGTCACTCACAAAGGCAATACAACTTACTGATTACATAAACAAATTCTCAATATTACATGAATCACAATCAGAATTTCGACCCCTCCTTAGCACTGAAACAGTACTAATCACCCTCTTGGCCAAACTGAAGCTGGAAATAGCAACAGGTAAAAGCATACTTCTCCAATTCGACATGTCAAGTGCATTCGACATGGTAAACCATAATATACTATTAAGACTCCTAGATTACTTCGGAATTGGTGAAAACACACTTAGCTGGATCAAGGGTTTCCTAACCACCAGAACATACCAAATGAAATCAAATTCAAACATATCACCGTGGAAAGCAGACTGCGGAGTACCTCAAGGATCACCACTATCACCAATCCTTTTTAACCTAATGATGACCCCACTAGCCAAGACCTTATCTAACCAAGCCCTAAACCCATTGATCTATGCAGATGACGTCACAATATACATCCCTTACAAACATGATCTGACAGAAATCACCAACAAAATCAAGCTCAGCTTGAACATGAACTCATGGGCAAATGCATTTCAACTAAAACTCAATACAGAAAAAACACACTGTTTCATTCTTTCATCCCAACACAATACGAACAAACCAACAAATATAACCACCCCAGATTACACCCTTCCTATCTCAGACAGCCTGACAATCCTCGGCTTTGCAGAAATCCAAATAGATTACATCTAACGCACTTCCCGGACTCAGTTCTCTGGTCACCCAGTCAAAGAATTCATTCAAATTTGTTTGGCATGATTTACCTTTCCAAAAACTACCTCGGATCTTGTAACTCATTGGATTCCAGGAAATTTACTATCCTTTTCTTCAGCAATGCTTCTATTACTTTTCCAATAACCGAAGTGAGGCTTACTAGGCTCCTCCTCTGTCACCATTTTTGTAAAGTGGTACCACATCCGCTTTTCTGCTCTTCTCCAATCCTGCAGAACCTCTCCTCTCTCAAGGATTTAGTAAACAAAAGAGGACCTGCCAGAAGCTCTCTAAGGTTCCTCAATATCCTAGGATGGATCCCATCCGGTCCCATAGCTAAGCGGCCCATATATGGTAGATACAATTGGATATAACCTTTGTGGTGAAGAGAGACAGAGGACCCTCCAAAGAAGGAGTTGTTTCTGTCAGATAGAAGGACACCAGGTGTTTTATAATATATATTTGCTTGCTACATGGTTATTTGCATGCTGTGAGCACGCTTTACTGATAAGGAATTAGCCAATTGCCACAAAATGTGCATGTGAACACAAGTAGGAGAGGATGGTAGAATACAAGAAATTGCCATTTTTGTATATTACTATATTGTGTGATGGATGGAAACAGGAAAATCCATATATGATCACAAGTTAGTTTAGGAGAAATCACATGATTTAGGAGAAATGAAACTTACAACAGTATATTTGTGATGGCTAAGAAAGTTTTTGCTGAGCAGTTTTGTTATTCAGTCTGTGCATCTGGCTACTGGGTGACAACCTGCTCCAGAGAGAACAATTATTTTGTATTGGTTTAGTGAGATACCAATAAAGACTTTTACAGGTTGCGCCTATACCTAAGTCTGATTGTCCCTCTTATTCCAGCCTCTAGGGCTGAAGTGTTTTCCCCTCCCCAGGGGCAAAGGACAGCATTACACAACTTCAATGTTTTTAAAAAAAAGGCACCATGGTGTGTTCAGCAAGCCTTTCAAAAAATACCTGGAAAATCGTGAACACCTCAACTTGAATGTTCTTTTTCTGACCTAAAATCCAAAAAAGCACAAGGAGCCTTAAAAAATGGTAGTGTGTCTCAGCTGTACTTTATTAATCAGACCCGACATGGTCCATGTTTCTGTAACAAGTGCCTACGTCAGGGGTCTAAATAAATGAATGTCAACAAATAAGTAAACATATCTGAACACAAAGAATAATATCTGCTTCATTATTTATTTATGTAAGATATTTTTGCATTGTTTTTAAGTGTATTCTTCTTCCATTTTAACCTTTTTTACATTAGCTTTTCTGTATCATCTCATTTTATTATTTATATACAGTATTTTTGATTATTTTGGATATTTATATTTTGTAAGTTTTTATATGATGTGATTTTTTTGGGCCCTGTTTACTAAAGTGTGCTGTAGGTGTGCTAGCATTTTTAGTGCATGCTAAAGATAGCGACATATGTGGAGGGGCATAATCGAACACGGGGCGCCCAAGTTTTCCTGAGGGCGTCCTCGCAGGACATCCATGCGAAGGATCGGGAAAAACCCATATTATCGAAACAAGCTGGGTGGCCATCTTTCGTTTCGATAATACGGTCGGGGACGCCCAAATCTCCACATTTAGGTCAAACTTAGAGATGGTCGTCCCCAATTTTCGGCGATAATGGAAACCAAGGACGCCCATCTCAGAAACGACCAAATCCAAGCCCTTTGGTCATGGGAGGAGCCAGCATTCGTAGTGCACTGGTCCCCCTGACATGCCAGGACACCAACCGGGCACCCTAGGGGGCACTGCAGTGGACTTCAGAAATTCCTCCCAGGTGCATAGCTCCCTTACCTTGTGTGCTGAGCCCCCAAAACCCACTACCCACAACTGTACACCACTACCATAGCCCTTAGGGATGAAGGGGGCACCTAGATGTGGGTATAGTGGGTTTGTGGTGGGTTTTGGAAGGCTCACATTTACCACCACAAGTTTAACAGGTGGGGGGGGGGATGGGCCTGGGTCCGCCTGCCTGAAGTGCACTGCAGTACCCACTAAATCTACTGCAGGGACCTGCATACTGCTGTCATGGAGCTGGATATGATATATGAGGCTGGCATAGAGGCTGGAAAAAACATTTTTTTGAGGGTGGAAGGGGGTTAGTGACCGCTGGGGGAGTAAGGGGAGGTCATCCCTGATTCCCACCGGTGGTCATCTGGTCATTTAGGGCACATTTTTGTGCTTGGTCGTAAAAAAAAGAACCAAGTAAAGTTGGCCAAGTGTTCGTCAGGGATGCCCTTCTTTTTTCAATTATCGGCCGAGGACGCCCATGTGTTAAGCACGCCCCAGTCCTGACTTCGTTACGCTTCCAACACGCTCCCCCCCCCCCCCGGAACTTTGGTCATCCCCGCAACGGAAAGCAGTTGAGGACGCCCAAAATTGGCTTTCGATTATGCCGATATGGGCGACCCTGGGAGAAGGACACCCATCTCCCGATTTGTGTCATGGAGCTGGGTATGATATTTGAGGCTGGCATAGAGACTGGAAAAAAATATTTTAAAAATTTTTTTGAGGGTGGGAGGTGACACAGGCATGTGTTGCTGAAACATTGACCATTTCAGGTCTGAAAAGTACAGCTGAGACACTACCATTTTTGAAGGCTACTTGTGCTTTTTTGGATTTTAGCTTTTGTTGCTTTGCTTTTGGATTCCCTCTACCTCTGCAATTTCTTTTTCTGACCTAGGCATCCTGTGTGAAGTGGGGTTTCAAGTCTGACAAGATAAAATAACATAACATAAAGGATCTTCTGTGCTTATGCCAGGGCTTCTTGAATTCTTTTACTATTTTAATCTCCACTACCCTGGGATACTATTTCATGCACTCACAACTTTACCATTTCTGTAAAGAAATATTTTCAATACTGCTACTCCCTTTTGAGCCTCATATCATGGCCTCTAACTATAGCACTTCCTCTCCACTGAAAGATGTCTCTTTCCTGTACATTATCTCTGCTTCTTTTTACTAGTTAAACCTCTCCTTATGTGTCCTTGCATTCTTCTGGCTCTGGTTACTTCTTTATTAAACTGGTTTACTGCCAAATAAATTAAATCTTCCTTTTTATTACTAGATATGAAGACCTATGCATCAAACTTTAATGTGCACCTTAAGGGCTATTTTTATTAAGATCTTGATATGCACATTAAATACTCCCTCAGTACATTAATTAGCAAGCGAGAAAATTTGCTCTTATTAATATGTCAATGAAGGAGCATCATATGTACATTAGGCTTTACTGAGCCCACAGGATGTAGCAGGGTAAGCATCCCACACTCACTATTTTCTGTGGCCTCAATAATGGGTAAAAATTTAGTATCTGCCTCAGGTCACATGTTAACTTTTTACTATGAACAGAAAGTTGTCAAATTCCAATGCTTACTGTCTCTTTCACTATGAGTAGGTATACATAGGGGATTTTTTTTTCTTCTCCCACACTCATGCACACAGAATGTAGGGGCCACAGAGTGTCCTATCAGAACACCTTCCTCCTCCAGCAGCCTGGAAGCAGGACCAGTGCAAGATTATTATGCTACCTAGGTAAAATTTCAGCCACCCCACCAAAACAATCTTTCAGACCCATAGTCCATCACTTAAATTTTGATAATTAAACTTAACAATAATAATCACCCCAACACCACCCCTCCTTATAAAATGTAGATGGACTGGTTTTTTTTTTTTTAATCTTGAGGATTTTTGAAGGGCAATATAGTAAAAAAAGGCCCGTTTCTGTTTTAAAGGAAATGGGCACTAGCAAGGTTTTCCTCGGAGTGTGTATGTTTGAGTGTGAATGTGCGAGTGTGTGTGTGTGTGACAGAGAGAGAGAGAGTAAGACTGGGTGCGAGTGTGTGTGTGAGAATGAGAGTATGTGCCAGGGTCCCCCCCTCTCTCCCAGTTCCAGGGTCGTCCCCCCCACCCTGGTATGTCTCCCATTTGAAGGGGTGCCCCCCTCCCTCCCTTCCTCCCAGTCCCAGTTGCAGGGTCCCCCTCCTCCCATCCTCCCTTTTTCCCAGTTGCAGGGTCCTCCCCTCCATCCCTTCCTCCTTTTTTCCCAGTTGCAGGGTCTGTGTGTCTCCCCCCTCCTTTTGTCCAGTGGAAACAGCTGTAAAAACAGCAATGAGAAGCAGCTCCTAGGTTTCCTTTTTTTTTTTTGAGTGTATAGGAATGACGGCTGCTTTGGGGAGTGGAATCAGAGATTAACCAATGGGCTTCCTTGCTTACCATAGACTTGCTTTGTTCACTTCCACTCCTGTCTATTGAACGTCCTGCAGCATGTCATAGCAGCCAATCAGTGGCACTTCAGGAATGACATCACTTTTATCTACTCCACTTTCCTTTTCCATGGTTCCAGGCAGCCTCAGAACATTGGAGGTGAGAATTATTGTAATAGGATAATAACATCTTGTAGCGCTGAAGGGATAATTATACAATTAGCCAAATGCTTTCTGACAGAACCATTGCTTATAATACAATTGAACTGGACAGAATCTTATGAAAATGTATGTTATCAAGCGATGTACGAAATGCAAAGCTAACCTGTTAATAGCAAAGCTGGCACGGTTTCTGTCTTATGATGTGATTGAAAATAACCAAGAGTCATTGTTTCCAGCCACAACAAGGACTTGTTTCTGTTAGATGTGAATAGCCTGACTAGGTATGGAGCTATTTTTGCCTGGTAATACCTGATGGATAAGATCAACCCAAGAAGTGAAGGAACACTTCAGCAAACCCAAATTGGAGGGAAAATATTCCCAAACATTTTTCTTCTTATCACATATTTGTGTAAATGGCATTTTGTGGCTAAAAATATATTTTGTAGATCAGCATTCACATGGGTGGAAATTGGGCAGAATGTGGGTGTGTACATAATTACACAATTACCCCCCCCCCCCCCCCCAATATTTAAAACAGCTGCTCCTGGCTGGTTAAATGACACTTAGAGGAGCATAATCGAAATGGACGCCCAAGTTTTGCTGAGGACGTCCTCGCAAAATGTCCCGATGGAGGGGCGGGGAAACCCATATTATCGAAACAAGATGGACGTCCATTTTTCGTTTCGATAATACGGTCGGGGATGCCCAAATCTTGAAATTTAGGTCATCCTTAGAGATGGTCGTCCCTAGACTTGGTTGTTTCTGATTTTCGGTGATAATGGAAACCAAGGACACCCATCTCAGAAATGACCAAATCCAAGCCCTTTGGTCGTGGGAGGAGCCAGCATTTGTAGTGCACTGGTCCCCCTCACATGCCAGGACACCAACCGGGCACCCTAGGGGGCACTGCAGTGGACTTCAGAAAAATGTTCCCAGGTACATAGCTCCCTTACCTTGGGTGCTGAGCCCCCCAACCCCCCCCCCCCCCCCAAACCCACTCTCCACAACTGTACACCACTACCATAGCCGTTACGGGTGAAGGGGGACACCTACATGTGGGTACAGTGGGTTTCTGGTGGGTTTTGGAGGGCTCCCATTTACCACCACAAACGTAACAGGTAGGGGGGGATGGGCCTGGGTCCGCCTGCCTGAAGTGCACTGCACCCACTAAAACTGCTCCAGGGACCTGCATACCGCTGTAATGGAGCTGAGTATGACATTTGAGGCTGGCAAAGAGGCTGACACAAAATATTTTGAAAGATGTTTTTTGAGGGTGGGAGGGGGTTAGTGACTACTGGGGGAGTAAGGGGAGGTCATCCCCGATTCTCTCCGGTGGTCATCTGGTCAGTTCGGGCACCATTTTGTGCCTTGGTCATAAGAAAAACAGGACCAGGTAAAGTTGTCCAAATGCTCATCAGGGACGCCCTTTTTTCCATTATGGGTCGAGGACGCCCATGTGTTAGGCACGCCCAAGTCCCGCCTTCGCTACACCTCTGACACGCCCCCAGGAACTTTGGTTGTCCCCGCGACAGCAAGCAGTTGGGGATGCCCAAAATCGGCTTTTGATTATACCGATTTGGGCAACCCTTGGAGAAGGACGCCCACCTTCCGACTTGTGTCAAAAGATGGGCGTCCTTCTCTTTCAAAAATAAGCCTGTTAATGATCCATCTGGCAATATTCAATGGGAGATCACCAGTTATCTCTCGCTGAATATTGCCAGTTAGCGCTTAGTGGATAACTGGTTATATCGCACAATATAACTGGCTATTTGTTAATATTCAGTGCATCGCCGGCTAAGTTTGGTGTCCAGATTAGGCCACCGAAATAGCAGGAATATCTTTGGCCAGTTTAAACTTAACCAACCAGTGCTCAATATCAGCTTGACCAGTTAAATTGAAGCCCCAGCCAAAAAACCCTTGGATATTTAATGCCGGTTACTGGAAATGGCCCGACATTGAATATCCGGGCTGACCGCCGACTGTAGAAGTTAGCTGGGCTCTCTCCCATAGTCTGAATATCTGGCCCTTATCTAATATAATAAAACGCACCGTGAACGTTCTGAAGCCAACGTTCTGTGAAGCCGGAAACTTGAAGCCGGAAGCTTCAAACCCTGAAACCCTGAAGCCTTGAAGCCTTGAAGCCTTGAAGCCATCTGACGTCACTCCCAGGCTGAGGCTGAAGGGTTCAGCCTGCCGTCTCTGCCCCGCCCTCGCGACAAAACAAACAAATCCGGAAGCGAAACGTCAGGGAAGGAGGCGGCGCTCCCGACGTCTAGCCTTCCCTTCGCTGTGTTCCGCCTTCAAAATAAGGCGGAACACAGCGAAGGGAAAGCTACACGTCGGGAGCGCCGCCTCCTTCCCTGACGCTTCGCTGCACGAACCGCCACGGAGGTAAAGTTAAAAAGAATAAAAAAAAAAAAAAAAGATGCATGGATGCGAAGGGGGGAGGGGCATGGATGCGAAGGGGGGGGGGGGGGAGAAGAGGGCGGGCCAGGCTGGGACATGGGAGAGAGCGTAGCATGGATGCGGGGGGGGGGGGACATGGAAGGGCGAGAGGGGACTTGCTGGAAAAGGATGAATGGAGGCGGCAGGGGACAGAGGAGCATGGATGGGCATGGATTGGAAGGGCAGGACACAGGGAGAGAGGGGAATTACTGGAAATGGATGAATGGAGGGGGCAGGGGACAGAGGAGCATGGATGGGCATGGATTGGGAGGGCAGGGCACAGGGAGAGAGGGGAATTACTGGAAATGGATGAATGGAGGGGGCAGGGGACAGAGGAGCATGGATGGGCATGGATTGGAAGGGCAGGACTCAGGGAGAGGGGAATTGCTGGATAGGGATGAATGGAGGGGACAGATGGGCATGGATGGATATGGATTGCAGAGCAGGCCTCAGGCAGAGAGGGGAAATGCTGGATAGGGAAAAATGGAGGGGCCAGGTGACAGATGAGCATGGATGGCCATGGATTGGAAGGGCAGGACTCAGGGAGAGGGGAATTGCTGGATAGGGATGAATGGAGGGGACAGATGGGCATGGATGGATATGGATTGCAGAGCAGGCCTCAGGCAGAGAGGGAAAATGCTGGATAGGGAAAAATGGAGGGGCCAGGTGACAGAGGAGCATGGATGGGCATGGATTGGAAGGGCAGGACTCAGGGAGAGGGGAATTGCTGGATAGGGATGAATGGAGGGGACAGATGGGCATGGATGGATATGGATTGCAGAGCAGGCCTCAGGCAGAGAGGGGAAATGCTGGATAGGGAAAAATGGAGGGGCCAGGTGACAGATGAGCATGGATGGGCATGGATTGGAAGGGCAGGACTCAGGGAGAGGGGAATTGCTGGATAGGGATGAATGGAGGGGACAGATGGGCATGGATGGATATGGATTGCAGAGCAGGCCTCAGGCAGAGAGGGGAAATGCAGGATAGCGATGAATGGAGGGGGCAGGTGACAGACAAACATGGATGGCCATGGATTGGGAGGGCAGGGCTCAGGGACAGAGGGGAATTGCTGGAAAAGGATGAATGGAGGGGGCAGGGGACAGATGGCCATGGATTGGGAGGGCACGGCTCACACTCTCTCTCTCATATACAATGTCTTTCTGACTCTCACTCTCACACACTCTGTCTCACACTGTATCACATTCACTCTCTATGTGCCACACAGTCACTCACACACTCGCTTGGTCTCATACACTCACTCAAACAGAGAATCTGTGTCTCACACACACTCTCTCTCTCGCCCACACACACACACTCTCACTCACACTGTGTCTCACATACACACTTGCACACACTCTCATTCTCACACACACACTCTCTCACAAACACACTCACACCCAGACTCACGCTCTCTCTCACACAATCACACTTTCACTCTGACTCTCAAACAGACACTCTCACATACACTCTCCCAAACATACACACTCCGAGGAAAACCTTGCTAGCGCCCGTTTCATTTGTGTCAGAAACGGGCCTTTTTTACTAGTATGATAATAAAAATCTTAGAATCTATGCAAGTTCTTTAACAATCAAGTCACAAGCATTTACACCACCTCTATGTCTGCTGTAAGTGAACACGCCTAAAATATAAGAGTGCGTTTGACCTATTACACTAGTATTTTATATACACAAAAGTAAGCACTTACTTTTCTTTATAGAATAGGCTCCTAATAGGTGTATTTTGAGCACTGAAAAATTGGTGCGCCTTTATAGAATTACTATTCACATGCCTGCTTTGGTGTCTTCATAAAATAAGATGTTAACTGGTGATATCTATCAGGCTTATTTTCTAAAGTGATTGCCGGCCATTTCCCGACATAAATCGGGAGATGGCCGGCGATCTCTCAAAAGTGGCAAAATCGGTATAATCGAAAGCGGCTTTTTTGACAGCATCACTGCTTTCCCGTTGCCCCGCCGGTGAAAGTTCAAGGGGACGTGTTGGCGGCGTAGTGAAGGCGGGACATGGGCGGGCATGGGTGTGGGCGTGGCTACCAGATGGCCGGATTTCGCGGATAATGGAGAAAAAAAAGCGGCATTAAGCAGTATTTTGCCGGGTTTACTTGGTCCTTTTATTTTCACGACCAAGCCTCAAAAAGGTGCCCCAACTGACCAGGTGACCACCGGAGGGAATGGGGGATGACCTCCCTGTACTCCCCCAGTGGTCACCAACCCCCTCCCACACTAAAAAAATAAAAACCTTTTTTGCCAGCCTCAAGTGTCATACCCAGCTCCCTGACAGCAGTATGCAAGTCCCTGGAGCAGTTTTTAATGGGTGCAGTGCACTTCAGGCAGGCAGACCCAGGTCTATCCCCCTCTACCTATTACACTTGTGGTGCTAAGTGTTGAGCCCTCCAAACCCCCCCAAAACCCACTGTACCCATATGTAGGTGCCCCCCTTCACCCATGAGGGCTATAGTAATGGTGTAGAGTTGTGGGGAGTGGGTTTGGGGGGGATTTGAGGGGCTCAGCACCCAAGGTAAGGGAGCTATGCACCTGGGAGCTATTTGTATATTTTTTTAAAATTGTTAGAAGTGCCCCCTAGGGTGCCCGGTTGGTGTCCTGGCATGTCGGGGACCAGTGCACTAGAAATGCTGGCTTCTCCCACAACCAAATGCCTTGGATTTCGCCGGGTTTGAGATGCACAGCATTTTTTTCCATTATTGCTGAAAAACAAAACTGGCGATCTCAAATCCGGCGAAATCCAAGGCATTTGGCCAGGCTAAACTGTATTATCGAAAAAAAGATGGCCGGCCATCTTTTTCGATAATACAGTTCCGGCCAAATGTTGCGCCGCCGCCAAAATACTATTTCTCCGGCGACGTTCAATTATGCCCCTCCACATCTTTAATCTTTAACCAAACCTATACCTTCAGTACATGGAACAATATCTAAGACCAAACTTCATTCACTGTTTTCTTATCAAGTCACTGTATATTGGAATTTTTTGCTATTTGCTATTAGGAAAGAAACTCAATATGGGTTCCTTTTACTAAGCCGTGATAAAAAGTGGCCTGCAGTATTGTGGGCACGTGTTTTTGGTGTGCACTGGGCCATTTTTTTACCATGGCTGGGAAAAAAATGCTTTTTTTAAAAAATGGGGGCAGTAAATGGCCGTTCTCTAAAATGAAAAGCAGCATGCGGCTATTTACTGCCTGAGCCCTTACCGCCATCCATTGACCTAGCAGTAAGGGCTTATGTGCTACACATGTGGAAATCATGCAGTGCGCGTCAATGTGTTCGCGCTGCTGATTACCGCTGGGAACGCCCCCCCTCGTGGTAGAAAATAGAAAAATATTTTCTACCACAGGAAAGAGTGTGTGTCAACTTTGAAATTACCGCTGGGTGGGCACGCTAAGTGGGCAGTAGTGTCGATTTGGAGCGCGGTAGCCCTTCTGCCACTTTGTAAAAGACCCCTGTATTATTTCAAGTAAAAAAACTGAGAATTTTCTTGTTTCTGAAATCTTTGTATTATATTAAAGACTTCTTGATATCCTCCTTGAATCTACCTCACTTCTTTGTTTGCTGCTTAGATTCAGCACGCAGCAGTTTGTGGCTTTAAAATCATTGGCCATTGCAGGTTGAATGTTGGAGGAAAATGTTTTTTGGTGGGGGTGCCTTATATTTTAATCAGTTGTCATTTTTTTCTATAGGTAAATCTCAAATACAGACTTCTACATCATTAATCCATAACCAGTCAAAAAATTACAGTACAACACAATACAATATATGTGCATCCGATAGGCGCATCTGAAAAATATTTTTTCTTTTCGGGCACGCGTATCAGATGCACGCCAAGTGGCATTTGGTGCACATAGGTCATTACCGCCCGGTTACCGTGTGAGTCTTTACCGCTAGGTCAATAGCTGGTGGTAAGGTCTCAGACCCAAAATGGACATGCGGCAATTTTCATTTTGCCGCACGTCCATTTTGGGCAAAAAAAGGTCTTTTTTACAGGCGTGCTAAAAAAAATGGATCGGCGTGCCCAAAACCTGTGCCTACTACCACAAGCCATTTTTCAGCGCGCCTTTGTAAAAGGAACCCAAAGTTATGTACCTATATCCCAGAGCAAAACAAAGATGCTTTCGCAATCTCCAAACCTAGTAGCCCTATTATAAAATCACTCTTAAGATGAAAGTAGAGTGATACGGTATGTTCTTAACAAGCTAGTAGAGCTAGGAGGTTGTTCAATTAATTTCTGGCTTTTAATCACAGAATAACTAATGTGCAGTGGTCCATGCAGCAGATTTGCAAGTTGGCTGCAAAATCATTTCTATTTGAGTATCAGCTGAGATAAAATGGTCATTGCATCTGATTTGTTGTGGTTCCAAAGGCTTAATTAAGCCTGTAAAACCTTTACTGTATAGTGGATCGGCTCTCAGTAGAGAGAATGATCACACACTAGATTTGCAGCGTCTCCAAAAATGTCAATAAAGACTTTAACACTGTAAATCAGAACAAGCCATGAATTTTTATAGTCCAATGGATTAACAGGCTCAAGGACAATAGTTTTTCCACTTATTAAAATTAATCTTTTCTTTTATCTTTCTGACCTTTCTTTATTTTCAGAGTACACGGGAAAACTATGGTAACTTCCAGTAGCTTGACATTAGAACGAAGTGTCACGTTAAACAGCAAAATACTTAAGGTATATTAAAAAAAAGTAAGGCGGATGGCCATAGTGTTTGGTACCGAAGTTTTGTCATGGTGCCACACACATCTTTCCCAGCTTCTGCCTTGCTTGAATTTGGTGTCCTTTGTTTAACTGAATTCTTGGGCAGAAAATATCCAGATCCAGCTGCTGCTGTGGTACCTGGGTAGTGAGTGAAGAGCAGGGTGAGGAGTTAAAAAGCACATCTTCCTTGCCTTGGCCTACATTTATTTATTTATTTATTTGCTGCATTTGTAGCCCACATTTTCCCACCTATTTGCAGGCTAGTGGTTAGGGTGGTGGACTTTGGTCCTGGGGAATTGAGGAACTGAGTTCGATTCCCGGCACAGGCAGCTCCTTGTGACTCTGGGCAAGTCACTTAACCCTCCATTGCCCTGTGTAAGCCACATTGAGCCTGCCATGAGTGGGAAAGCGCAGGGTACAAATGTAACAAAAATAAAATAGATACTATTGGAGATTCTACATGGAATGTTGCTACTATTGGAGATTCTAACATGGAATGTTGCTATTCCACTAGCAACATTCCATGTAGAAGGCTGCGCAGGCTTCTGTTTCTGTGAGTCTGATGTCCTGCACGTATGTGCAGGACGTCAGACTCACAGAAGCAGAAGCCTGCGCGGCCACATTGGTGATCTGCAAGGGCCGACTTCTAGTGGAATAGCAACATTCCATGTAGAATCTCAAATAGTAGCAACAGTGGAGGAGTGGCCTAGTGGTTAGGGTGGTGGACTTTGGTCCTGGGGAACTGAGGAACTGAGTTCGATTCCCGGCACAGGCAGCTCCTTGTGACTCTGGGCAAGTCACTTAACCCTCCATTGCCTGCCGCATTGAGCCTGCCATGAGTGGGAAAGCACGGGGTACAAATGTAACACAAACAAACAAATCACATTCATCTACTAATTTTAGGGCAATGAGCAAAAGGTTTTATGTTTTAGGGAGAAATATTCAGTCTCCACAGAAGACTTGCAGGTCTGCAAGTTCTTTGTAACCACAAAGGAAAATCCCATGGAGTTCAGGTTCGGTCCAAGGGTATATGATAGCCTGGCCTTAGCACACCCTTTGCAGGTTGTTCCCGTGTGCTAAGGCCATCTTTTGCCACAGCCGTAAAATGGTCATTTTTTTTCTTTTTGTGGGGGAGGCTCACACAATAAATCTGCTCTAATTTAATTCTGGCATTTACAATCTGCTTAACCATCATGTTCATAGTTGAGAACAGTCTTACATTATAAGAAGTAGTATCTCTGTCCCTAGAGGGTTCACAATCTTGAGGGCCCTTTTTACTAAGCAGCAGTAAGCCCACGGTGGGCTTACAACGTGGCAAAGAGGATCTACCGCCGGGCTACCGCAGCAGCCCGGTGGTAGTTCCCACACCCAGCACGCGCCATTTCTGGCACTACAAAAATATTTTCTATTTTTGTAGTGCCAGTGTTTACCCAGCAGTAATTGAGCAGTGCCACGCTTCCTGATTAACGCTGGGTTAGTTCATGAGCCATTACCACCACCTCAATGGGTGACGGTAAGTGGTTCACTTACCACATGGCCATTTCTTTAAAAAAAAAAAAAGAGAGAGAGAGATTGCCTTTTATTTTCTGCAGTAAAAGGGGGCCTCACTGCACATCAAAAACACATGCTGATGCTAGCACATGCCCCCTTGCTTTTGGACCTCAGGCAGTGTAGGGTTGAGTGACTTGCCCAGGGTCACAAGAAGCTGCAGTGAGAATTGAACCCAGGATGCTGGGATTAAAGCCTGATGCACTAACCATTAGGCCATTCCTCTACCAGCTAGGGTGTATTAATGTGAATATGCTTTCTGATTGGCACAGAAATGTCCTTTCTCTGCCCCCAAACTCTCCCTCTGAAACAAACAAACAAAAAAATTAGCACACACATATTTGGTACAGGATGCCTGAACATGTCCTGTGATATGCCATTTTAAGTCACATTAGGCATGTGTTAATTCCTAATGCAGCTTAGTAAAACTTTGCGAGTTATGCTTATAAACTGGCCTCTGAAAATCTACTAGTGCTGAGTACATAAAGTTTTACTCTAAATTTCACAAGTCTTAAATTTAGGAGCATAAAAAGTGGGTGGTAACAGGATTGGATTTAAAGTGGGAGGAAGAAGTTTGGAGCTTATCACTTACGTTAGCAGTAGGCTCATAAATTTAAGCCAATGAATGACTCCCAAATTAAGATGAATTTTCAAGATGAAAAGTTATGCTTCTAAGGGGCCTTTTTTTTTTTTTTTTTTATAAACCTCACTAGCGATTCCTAGTGTGGCAAATGAGAGGAAACCCATAGGAACTGAATGGGCTTCCTCTCATTTGTTTCTCGGGAATCGTTAGTGCAATTTAGTAAAAGGTGCAGTAATTTTGGCTGAAAATAAAGTATAAAGGGGCCCTTTTACGAAGGTACATAAGCGCCTATGCGTGTGCAGTGCGCATCATTTTGGAACTACCTCTCGGCTACCGCGACACACAGGCGGTAATTTCCATTTTTTACGCACGTCCAATATACGTGGCAAAAAAATATGTTTTTATTTTCTACCATGTGGCTCTAACCGGCGGCAATCGGCAGTGTACACAATGGGTGGCAGTAAGGTCTCAGGCCCAAAATGGACGCGTGCCAATTTTTATTTTGCCGCATGTCCATTTTCGGCCAAAAGAAAATGCCTTTTTTTGTAGGTGCGTTGAAAAATGGACCTACTTGCATCCAATACTCGTGTCTGCACCAGTGCAGGCCACTTGTTGGCACACCTTAGGAAAAGGACCCCTTAGGACGCTAATTTAGGGGATTAAATGTAGGAACTCAGCGTTTTCTGAATATTGAGCCCAGAGTCTATAGAGGTTTAAGTTAAAGTACTGGATGCCTATTTTTGCATTCTGTTAAACTTTTCTTAGGCTTTTATTTTATGTAATGCACTCTGTATTCTTTTGATTTTGCTTATTTTTGCTTTCTGTTTTGTCTTTTCCTCTTCCAGTATTATTTCAAATGCTTTGTTGTAGTCCCCCTAGGACTTTGAATAGGTAAAATATAAGCATTTTAAATAAATAAAAATTGTAAAAATAGTCTGATTTTGTGCTTTGACTTGTTTAATATCTTATTCATGAATTATTCCCCCCCGCCCATGTTTAGAAAGTCAAACTAGCGCCTGTCGAGCTGCAGTGCCAACACAACGCCGCACCGGCAGCCGCTAGCATAGCTCTGTAAACAGTGGGGGGGGGGGGTATATATATGTATAGTATGGAGATAAAATTGGAATCTCTAAAGTCAAATATAGTATACCTACATAAAATGTTCAATTCTCTGCACAATAATTTTTTCTCTTGAGTTTCAAAAAAAATCTCTTAATTTCAATCTTGCTTTATGGAATTTTTTGTGTGTGCTTCAAGCAAACTCTTAAATCCTGCATGTTTTAAAGACCAAGTGCATTAATACCTTCATTATACTCATCCAAACTCTAATTATTTTAATTACAGCAATCACTATAGTATAGTACCAGCAATTCGCTGCAATCAAGTACATTCAGACTTCAAAAAGGGGGAAGCACACACACACGTTAAAACCTTTTCATATCCAGGTTCTATTGGCAATGCTGAAGAGAACAATATTGCCGAGTGGGAGTTATTGTTGGTGCTGTGCCAAATGTGAAGGATGGCAAAGAAAACCTGTCAGCTCTAAACGGGAAATTACCAGGCAATATTATGCACTGGATAGGATTATGAAATGGGAACAACCTCTACTGACTGTCAATTTAAAAACTACATTACAGTAAAAGTATTTCAAGTTTGACTCTGTAAATACATTGAAGAAAAAAACATTTAGGGGACATTTTACCAAGCTGTGATAAAAGGACCCCTGAGGTGGTGTCATGCGGATTTTGCTTCATGCGGAGGCCTCCTTTTACCACAGCGGGTAAAAGGCTTATTTTTAAAAACTAGTGAACAAGGATGTAAAATAAACAATCAGGGTAAACTTCCCATTGTTTGAACAACTCGTCTGTGAAATGCCTCCAGCCTCACTAGTCCATAAGCTGACCTATAGGAGCTTTTTGACCCCTGATGCAGGCGTTTGTACGCCGAAACACGGCCCGTGTCAGGTCTTCATCTTAAAGGACTACATTTTTCTCAATCCTGAAGGCCCAGTGTTTGCTTTGTTTGTTTGCTTGGTTGTTTTTGAATACTGTATTCCCTCTCTTTCTGTGACTGTGTGGTAAGTTAAGCATTTGCTGCATGGCCATTTCCTGGGGAAGCCCTTACTGCCTCCTATTTAGGGGGCAGTGAGGGCTCCCATGCTAACCCAGCAGTAACTGGCCAGCATACAGCAGTGCCCAATTATCACCGGGTAAGCCCTTGGCACTAAAAAGTAAAATTATTTTTTTGAGTGCCAGAAATGGCGTGCAGCACACACCAGCACTATTGCTGGCCTCCTGTGGTAGCCTGGAGGTAGGACCGATTTGTCGTGTGCCAATGCCATGGTAGCCCTACCACACCTTAGTAAAACACCCCTTAAAGACTACTTTAATGACCAAAGTTGCCAACTAAGTGGATCTTAAAGATTCACACATGCTATCTGTAACAGAGCCATTACAAATAAAATTGATCCTGCAGCAGATAACTTGAACTCATCTTTACAAAAAGACCCATATGTGGTTGAGGTACTTGAATTTTTCCTGTGTATCCATGGAATAAAATATTTAGTACATCTGCCCAAAGAACAAATCAATCAGTACTGGAGGAGATCAGACCTAAGCTTTCCTGGGAAGCTCAAATGACAAGACTTCAGTTTTCGCATTTTGGACACATCATGCGAAGAGAAAGATCATTAGAGAAAGACATCGTGCTTGATAAGGTTGATGGTCCAAAAAGGAAGACTGGCAATGCAATGATATAACAGCAACTGTGGATGCCCCTCTATTAACAATTAGCCACCTGACTGAAGGGTGTGGGGGGGGGGAGGGCTGGGTGCTTCCACCTGAGGGGGTGGGGAAGTGGGTGATTCATTCCACTGGAAGTGGGTGGGTGGGTGGGACTTCAGGTGAGGGGGGTGGGCTTAAGCCAAGGGGACCCTGTTCTGTTGGACCGGGGACATCAGCTTGTGGCTTTGTGGCCCGATGTTCCCAGACAGTGAAATAACTTTACCATCTTTTTTATTACATTTTTTCAATACAATATCATATATATATATTACAGAACAACAGCAACAGGGCCGTCGAGAGGGGGGGGACGGGGGACAAAATTCCCCAGGCCCAGGCCTCTGGGGGCGGCGGCAAGGCACTGCCGCAGTCCGGCCCGCCCGCCCTCTGTCGCTCCCTGGCATTGAATTTAAGCGCCTCACCTTCGAAGGTGCAGCAAGCAGCGGCAGACCACTCCTTCCTTCCGTGTCCCACCCTCGCCTGACATAACTTCCGCGAGGGTGTGACACAGAAGGAAGGAGTGGTCTGCCACTGCTTGCTGCGCTTTCGAAGGTGAGGTGCTTAAGGTCAGTGCAGAGGGCCCGGGGGTGGAGAGAGGGCCCGGTGGAGGGGGGGCCCGGCGACCTTGGGTGGGTGGGGGGGCCCGGGGGTGGCCTTGTCCCAGGCCTGGCCCAGTCTCTCGGCGGCCCTGAACAGCAAAAAACAACAATTATCTATTATAAAGGTGAGTGTGTTGAAAATACTCATACACTTTGCACCTGCCGTTCATAGAGGTGGTACACAGAGGTAAAATAGAGAATATAATTTTTGAAAATGCCAAGTATTTATTCTGTTTCACTTCCCTTACCTAATCACAAACAAACCCACAATTATAAACACTCTAGACTATACCCTTCCTATCCCTATCCCTATGCAGGTCCCTGGAGCAGTTTTAGTGGGTGCAGTGCACTTCAGACAGGTGGACCCAGCCCCATCCCCCCCACCTGTTATGTTTGTGGAGGAAACAGCGAGCCCTCCAAAACCCACCACAAACCCACTGTACCCACATCTAGGTGTCCCCCTTCACCCATAAGGGCTATGGTAGTGATGTACAGTTGTGGGTAGTGGGTTTGGGAGGTGGTTTTGGGGGCTCAGCACACAAGGTAAGGGAGCTATGTACCTGGGAGCAATTCATGAAGTCTACTGCAATGCCCCCTAGGGTGCCCGGTTGGTGTCCTGGCATGTCAGGGGGACCAGTGCACTATGAATGTTGGCTCTTCCCATGACCAAATGGCTTGCATTTGGTCGTTTCTGAGATGGACGTCCTTGGTTTCCATTATCGCTGAAAATCAGAAACGACCAAATCTAGGGAAGACCAAATTTCATGATTTGGATGTCTCTGACCGTATTATCGAAAAAAAGATGGACGTCCATCTTGTTTTTCGAAAATACGGGTTTCCTCACCCCTGGTTGGGGATGTTCTTTGAGGACGAAAACTTGGACGTCCCTTTTCTAAAATGCCTCTCTATATATCTTTCTGAAAAGGCAGTTTCTGCTGTATGTGCAGCCAAATACAAGTGGACTCCAGCATGTATTTTAGAAAAGGCTCTACACTGACAGATCCTTAAAAAAAAAAATACTATTGGAATTATACAAATCCTGACCAGAACGTATCAATTCTGGTTTCTACATTCAATCTAAAATGGGACAGCCAATGTCTACGTAATTTGAGAATTCTGAAGAGTTTAATTGTAATGGATTTGATCTTTAGAGAACAAATTAGTGGGGGAGTGGTTCTGTCTACAACAGTGTTAGGAAACCGGTCCTCCAGGGCTGCAACCCAGTTGGATTTTCAGAATTTCCCTGATGAATATGCATGACAACTATTTGCATATAATGAAGGCAGTGCATGTGAATAGATCTCATGCATATTCATTGGGGAAATCCTGAAAACCCAATTGGGTTGCAGCCCTCGAGGATCAATATTGCCCACCCCGGTCTAAAACATGCGTGTAACTGCAATAATGAACTATATGAGAATAAAGGATATCAAAAGATAGCTTTGTTTATTTTTAAGGTGTGTACTTAATAACACTTTGCATTACTAGGGTCTGTCCTCAAGAAAAAGTTAATAAAGTAAATTATTCATCCATGAAATTAAAGAGAAAATATTATGGTCCATCTTGTTTTGGTATTGTTTTTTTTAAATTCATTTTACCTATAGCAGTCCATGCTTTTCTTTATAGTTCCTCCAACTGCAATAGATACCCAGTCAGAAAACTTCAACACATAACAAATGTGCTTAATTTCTTCCACAGTTCTCATAGCTGGGAGTCAAAATGAATGTTTGTTTCAGCAGTGGCACCACTGGTACTTTTTAGAGTGGCTATTTTACGGTCCACTGGACCTTAAAGGACATGGATTTTGAAGGCATATTATAAGAAAGAATACTACGGACTGAGAGAATAAATGCTATCAGATATTAATAAAAATGTAAGAGTGATAGTATTGGCCAGTTAATATTTGGAGGCGTTTTTGACCAGGCTCATTAGGCTGACATTGGACTTTACTGACATTATGTTATTATAATATAGAATACTAGTCATTACAAAATACCTCTGCTTTACTTTTCTACCTCCAGGCATGGGTAAGGTTATTCAATGTCATTTTACAAACAGTCTTGCTAAGCAGCTGAAAGCTTAAGGGCAGTTTCACAAATACTGTATCATATTTGTGCTTGATTTGCAATCATGTAGAAGATATATGCTCAGAAGGTTAACTTAAAAAAAAAGAAAATAATAATACTTTTTGCCTAAGTTTTGTAGTAGTTGACAACATATAAAGCTCACTTGGCCCACTCAGTTTCCCTTCAGCCTCTGCAGGGGTGAGGGTGTCAGTTGGTGGGGGAATTAGAGATGGGGGTGTGATCCAAGGAGGAGAATCAGTCAATTAAATTTCAATGCGAAGAAATGCAAAGTGATGCACTTAGGGAGTAGAAATCCAAGGGAGACGTATGTGTTAGGCGGGGAGAGTCTGATAGGCACGGACGGGGAGAGGGATCTTGGGGTGATAGTATCTGAGGACCTGAAGGCGACGAAACAGTGCGACAAGGCGGTGGCCATAGCTAGAACATTGCTAGGCTGTATAGAGAGAGGAGTGACCAGCAGAAGAAAGGAGGTTTTAATGCCCCTGTATAAGACGTTGGTGAGGCCCCACCTGGAGTATTGTGTTCAGTTTTGGAGGCCGTATCTTGCGAAGGATGTTAAAAAAATGGAAGCGGTGCAAAGAAAAGCTACGAGGATGGTATGGGATTTACGTTCCAAGACGTACGAAGAGAGGCTTGCTGACCTGAACATGTACACCCTGGAGGAAAGGAGGAACAGGGGTGATATGATACAGACGTTCAAATATTTGAAAGGTATTAATCCGCAAACGAATCTTTTCCGGAGATGGGAAGGCGGTAGAAAGAGAGGACATGAAATGAGATTGAAGGGGGGCAGACTCAGGAAAGATGTCAGGAAGTATTTTTTCACGGAGAGGGTGGTAGACGCTTGGAATGCCCTCCCGCCGGAGGTTGTGGAGATGAAAGCGGTAACGGAGTTCAAACATGCGTGGGATATGCATAGAGGAATCCTGTGCAGAAGGAATGGATCCTCAGAAGCTTAGCTGAAATTGGGTGGCGGAGCAGGTGGGGGGAAGAGGGGGTGGTGGTTGGGAGGTGAGGATAGGGG
Source organism: Microcaecilia unicolor (assembly GCF_901765095.1). NCBI lineage: Eukaryota > Metazoa > Chordata > Amphibia > Gymnophiona > Siphonopidae > Microcaecilia > Microcaecilia unicolor. Next base: position 176,730,807 of record NC_044040.1, read on the forward strand.
AGGGCAGACTTATACGGTCTGTACCAGAGCCGGTGATGGGAGGCAGGACTGGTGGTTGGGAGGCGGGAAATACTGCTGGGCAGACTTATATGGTCTGTGCCCTGAAAAGGACAGGTACAAATTCAAGGTAAGGTATACACATATGAGTTTGTCTTGGGCAGACTGGATGGACCATGCAGGTCTTTTTCTGCCGTCATCTACTATGTTACTATCGGGCTCATTTTCAAAGCACTTAGCCTCCCAAAGTTCCATAGAAACCTATGGAACTTAGCCTCCCAAAGTGCTTTGAAAATATGCCTCTATGTCATCAAAGGTGAACTGGTGGGATCAGATATCAAGGATAAGTCTGGGGGATCAGATATTGGAGAGGGAGCACTGCCACACCTGTACTGAAAGTAGCTGTGCTACCTCACTGCTAATAATGCGATTGTGTTTACCATCTTCTCATGAGGTGACAGTAAGTGCAGCTATGCTCTACACAGTCGTGACAGCTAGTATATGTTACCAATCTGCAGGATAGCTATTACAGATAACCACAGACATAGGTTTTTGTACCAGACTGCTGATGTTAATGTGCAGTTCCACTCTAACATCTACTGTGTGATAACACCCACACTATCTGTTTAACAAGCTTAGAAAAAGAGTCCCTTATTGTCTTAACTATCTTCATATTCATAGGCCAGCATTAACAATGGTCCTTATTTTACCAAATGAAGGCTGCTTCAGGGTAAATAATTGTGTTTCAAAATTGCCAAAACATCAGCTGTACTGAAATCATGTTTTGCAAAAAGAACAAATAGATAGTGTAATGTGTGATTGTCAATAGCCAAAAATTATTCTTTGTAGAATGACTTACATGTTTCCCGTAAATCATATGGCTTCTGCAGCATGCCCTTATCCAAAATGGTGCCAAGACTCCAATGTCCATCATGTGATCATAGCACTCCAATCAAAACATGTTAGGAAAAAACACACTCCCACTTCATTAATGAAAAATGTTTAATGAATGGAAAACTTACTACTCTATCAATGTTGCACTTAATTTATCCATTTGAATATTAGGATGAAGCTCTGCTGTGATATTGTCAACAACAGCAGCAAAAAAGGAAACCATTCAGTTTATGTATTCATGCAAAATGGCTGTACTTGTGTTAATTCTAAAAAAAATCCATTTTTGCTTGCTTCTGCATAAAAGTAGGTTGTGTTCATCACCAAGATATAACAAAGGAATATGATCAACTCCTATACACTGGGAATTAAAAAAAAAATTATCTTTGTTTATAAAGGATGCATAACAAAGCAATAATCACTTATATAAACTTCACCAATCCCCAAACTATGGAGGGGGATAAAAACATCCAAAGAAGAAATTTTTAATTTGAAAATGCAATCAACATTAGAGAAGATTGCCTGCTTGTTACCATATAAACATACACCTCCATTGCCCTTCGTTTACTCCTATTACAGTAGCCTCAACTCAAAAATCATAATTTTTTTCCATTGAATTTAAATGAAGGCCAATAGAGGAGTATATTGTTAGTAACTGTTTGCAGCATAAGAAGAACCTGGGGCCAAGGTCTAAGGATGTTACAAAAGAAATTGCTTCCTAACATTGGCACTCACATCCACTTCCATACTCGCTCACAAATTAAACCACACAACTACCATTTTTCATGGAAGAAAAACTTGGCCACAGCTTTATTTCAATATCAACCAATCAAACAATGATTACAAACTACCTTTAAATGGCCTTACCATCTATGTTGCTAGTTGGTGCCGAACTAGCTGCCCAGATTTCATCAAATGTATTTAATTATTCATCATATGCAGGGGTGTGCTGGTAAATTTTTAAGAACAGGCTCTTTCTCCGGACGTAGCCAGTTCTGTAGTTGGAAGGGCTAGGGGTGGCCGGGGTGGAGGGGAGCAACACTTGTCCCTCTCTCCTCCCTCCCTTCGTGTGGGCACGCTAGGCATACCTTTGCTGGCAGCCAATAAATGGACTGCCACCGCTCCCAACGTCTTGCTCTGAGCAGCATGCTGGAGAAGTCCTAGCCTGCTGCTCAGAGCTGGAAACAAGGAGCCGGGGAGCAGCAGCAGTCTATTTACTTGGCTGGCAGGGCTCAGCATCCCCACTAGCAAAGTAAAAGAGAATTCAGCAGGGGGCCCAAGCCCACATTTTGGGAGCCAGTTGTTAAAGTAGCCATGGAGGGCCCTACTTTAACAACCGGCTCCCAAAATTATTAAAAACTTAACAACCGGCTCTTGCGAGCCTGTGAGAGCCTGCTCCAGCACACCACTGATCATATCTATTCCAGTGAAACCTGCGGTGTCGACAAGGCTTCACCTCGGCTTGTAGCGGTCTCGTACACAAGCATCTCAAAAACAAAGAAAATAATAATTCAGTCATAAATGCAAGCCACTTGTCAATTGTTCATTGTCTTTTCCCGCCAAAGCGATGACAGCCTGAAGCTAGTCATTGCTCCCCCAAAATCTTGAGCTGCAGCCAATTGAGGTTGAAAAGTCACCTCCAACAAATACTGGATTGTACTGAGAAAAATATCTAATCCTATGTCCAATAAATGAATACAATGAATACCATCAGGACGGTAAAGCCCAGGGCAATCAGTTCTTAATAATTCAAGAACTGATTGCCCGGGGAACATACTACCCAAGGAACCCACAAATTTAGCTATCTCCCCGTTCACTGTTTTCTGAAGGTGCTCAATGGCTTGCACTTTCTTAATGCCCATTCAAATTAACCTAAGAATTATCTGTGATGAGTACGAGGAAATTGACACGCCAGACACAGAAAACTCCTCTTCATAGATCTAATTAAGTCAACTCCTTTTACATAACTTATATCATTCACACCTAGATGAACCAAAATGAAATCTGGATAAGAACTACGCTGAGCCTGAAACAAAGTAGGCAGCAACTGGTCCCAGCACATGCCCCACAGTCCCAACCAATAGATGAAAATACCAGCAGAAGCTAGCCCAAGGTGTGTACCCCATTGAGACTCCTCAACATGCTTTCCAGTCCAGAATATGTAAGAATATCTACAAATCCAGATGCAGATATCAACTGAAACCAAGCAACATGCAGAAACTAAATAAAATATATACAAATGCACATATTAAACAACATTACACATTCACAGGTCGTACATAACTTAAATAACACTTGGACGTCCACTGCTCTATCCGGTGGATTAAAGCTGGTGACCCACCCTCTGCTGCTGCTACTGAAGCAGCCCCAGTTCTGAATGAATGGGTCCCATATAATGATGGATCCATACTTTAAAAACCCAATGCAGACTTGAGGACTGCTGCAAATTGAAAACAAGTAAAAGGGGAAGAGTCACTATGCACCAACCAATAACCTTCACCATGAGATCTCACAAGCATTTATAGCCATGCTAATTCAACAGGACAATAAACCATCTTCGCTGCTCTTTGCAGTACGACCCAACATCCCTTTCCATATTGATCAGTCTTCGAACTCCTGATATGTAAACTCTCTGCTAGCCAACCTCATATCTGAAAATAACAAAACCAGTTAACCCCAAGGCTCTCTTAGAAGGAGCTACTGGTTCTCCAACTCTCATAGCCCCTAAAAATGCTACAGAAAAAAACTAATTGAAAGAAAAGTACTTCAAAGGATGAACTACAGATATCTTCTAAAGCCTTTGACAAAGCCATCAGAACACTCTTAGAATATCCCCCCTAAAGCTTCCTTACCAAAAATGTACATGTAGGATCACTATAACCTCGTATTTTTGACACAAAACTAATTCCAGCAAGAGAAACGTATAAAAGTCCATATGACCAGCCAAGATTTTTGGTAAACAAAATAAAGTCCACCAAAGACTGAACCTCCAAAGGAAACACAGTCACTGTTTATTTGCAGCCAAAAAACTGCAGAAATGTTGCCACCCAGCCAAATAACCTTCCAAATATTACGAGTTAAGGCATTTTGAAGCAACTGACTGACCAGCCCAGGATAATCTTCCAATAAAAAGCATGCATCTTTGTCGCCACTCGGTCTGCTCCTGGAGACAGTGCATGAAAACGAACCCACTGAAACTGAGAGAGAGCATCTGCTAAATTATGATAAATCCCAGGAATATGCCTAGCATCCAAGCTCATAGTAACATAGTAAGTGACTGCAGATGAAGACCTGAATGATTCATCCAGTCTGCCCAACAGTCACATTCATTATCAATTCAAGATTAAATCAGCAATGAATACGATATTGTATACTTGATCATGGTCTTTCCTTGGTGTTTGTGGAACATAGACCGTAGAAGTCCTCCCGGCTCTGTCCTTATGTTCTAACTACTGGAGTTGCAGTCAAAGCCCACTCCAGCCTATCCAAATCTGTCTTGTCATTTGCGGGACACAGACCTGAGGATGAAGGGCTTAAACATAACCATTGAATGGAAAGCCTTTTTCTAAAATATTTACTACCTATGATTATTGTAAAAAGAAGGTTGTATTTGGCAAAGTTCGTGCACATTTGGACCACTTGGGACTGCAATGCTCCTTAACCAATAAGAAACAAGTTTCTTCTGACTAGTTGGGGTTTTTGGCTTTTAACTTCAGGCGCCATTTTGAAAATGTATACTCTAAGGACAGTATATTCCATGACAGGGTAAGAAAATTTTATCAAAAAGCATTTATACTGGGCTGAAATAATATTATAACCTTAAGCTTGTAGTCAGATAAGCATAATTGTGAATAATTTGCTAAATATATTTCCTAGGGTACCAAGAGAGCTGCATAATTAAAACGCTCCTGATGAAACCAGGGTGAAATAGCCATGCTGTAGAGCGTTGCAGTACCACTCAAGATAAGTACCTGGGAGAGTCTGAATATGAATGGACTTTATATAAAGAGAAAAAATTGTTTAAAAAATTGAAAAATTATGCCATTAAATATCAGAGGTTTTTTAGGACTAGTGAAGAAATAAGGCGGGTCATTACTCCAAGTTTTTCTTTAGACGTGACCTAATCCTCTGAAGTCCTTTTCCTCCTTGTATTTTTTTTTTTACAGCAAATTGATTGCTACTTGTTGGTTTCATATAGTCCTTCTTACAATATAAATTAACTTTAAATTAATTTCCATGCTAATTAATCCTCCTCGTTTCATCCCTCTCCTCACCCCATCTCACATGTTAGATACACTACCAAGATGGCATATACTTCAGCTTGAGTGATGCTAATGTTATATTGCCCTTGGGTAATTCCTCAGTCTTCCTTAATCGTCTGTGTTCCAACAGCCTCTTTAGGAAAAACAAAAATCGTAGGTCCATGAATTCATTCAGAGCTCATCCTAAAGACTAACCTCAATACCTTATGTCAGTCAAAGATCAGACTAAAGGCAGCCAAAAGTGTAGTACTCATCATCACTTCCTAAAGAGGCGTTTGCAAGCCAAGCCGTAAAACTTGAATAATCAAAATGAGTCAAATTGCTCTCTTCATTCACCAGATGTCTCACAGCATAGGGGTCATTTTACAAAGGCGCACTAGTGATTTTAGTGCATGCTAGGTTTTAGCATGTGCTAAATGCTAGAGATACCCATATATTCCTATGGGTGTCTCTAGCTTTTAGCGCATGATTATTTTTAGCGCATACTATAAACACTAGAATGCCTTTGTAAAAGGACCCCAGATAACTATCCAAAAAACAGAGGATAGAAAAAACAGTGTCCTAAATTACCCATGGGGGGGGGGGGGGGGGATGTATGCTTTCTGTGACTGATTGAATGGGGTTATGACCACAGAAATACAGTAAGTACTGGACTACTTGAAAAAAGATACATGCAACTATGGGCATCTGACTGTTCTTGAACCTTTATCCCTTTTCTTCACGTCATAGATCTAAGAAGCTGGGATTCTTCATCTCCTCATGTTCTGCAACTTCATACATCCATCTCTAGGTGGCCTGGTGTATATTGTAAACCGTTGATTTTATTCAGTTTACCCTTTTCCAATCTTCCATCGAAACATTAATATTAAGTTATATGGAAAAATAATTAACTGAAAGACTTCCACATGAATTTATCACAAAGGCAGGAAACTTAACCTTTGCCAGTTTTGCTGAAAATCAATTTAAACATCTTTGCTCAGGGGCTTGCCCTGTCTTATTTAAGTCTTGTAATATTAAGTACAAATATCATGTAACCACTTTACTCACTTCCAATATTTCCATCAGATTAATTTCATCTAATTATGATGCCTTATTGATTTGTACATAGCCTAGTTCTCTCTGTATTAGTCTGGTTTTCTTACTATAGCTGTTCACTCTTACTCCCAAGTTCATGCCATCCATAATTTTGTGGAGCAGCAAAAATATTGGCATCACATTCAGCATAGTTTAAATAGGCATGAGAAGCTCCTGCTTGCTGGGCAGTCTGGCCACCAATATTCAGTGGTACTTTAGGAGAGAGTGCTGCAGAATATTGGCTCTGACCACTGTGGTACTGTTAGGTTACTGCCAAAGGAGTCCAGGGTAGAGCTTGAACAGAGTAGGCACTGAACTGGTTGGTGGCAATTTTCAGTCCCCTAACCTGTTAGGTAAAATGCGTAAAATTAGGACAGCAAAAAGGCTGTCCTAACTTTATCCACCAAGCTAAATGGGCACCATGAGCCAGTTCCTGGTTAACTTCTGGGTAACTGCACTGACTCAGATATTCAATACCAGAACCCAGGCATGACCGGGCATTGAATATCCTGACTTAATTCAGTCTGCCACACATTAATTTCCAGCATTAAGCCCCAATAACTGAGGGGCCCTTTTACTAAGCCACATAGAGGGGCGTAATTGAACGGCGCCGGCAAAATCGATGGCCAGCCATCTTCGGGGCTGGCGCTGTAAGTGGGCGAAGCCAAGCATATTTTTGAAATACGCTTGGCATCAGCCAGGGACGTAGCCAGCCTTCCGTGGGGGAGGGGTCCAGAGCCCGGGGGGAGGGGGCACATTTTAGCCCTCCCCCCGGCGCCGCCCCCCCCACCGCCGACATTGCCGCCTCCCCCTCCCGCTGCGAACCCGCCGCAGCTGCAGCCTACCTTTACTTTTGCAGGCGTGGGATCCCACTCCCCGCCAGCCGACGTCTTCTTCTCAGTCGTTTCCTGCTCTTCAATTTGTTTGCTGACGTCCTGCACGTTGTACGTGCAGGACGTCAGACTCAGAGAACAGAACTGTTCTCTGAGTCTGATGTCCTGCATGTACAATTACGTGCAGGACGTCAGCAAACAAATTGAAGAGCAGGAAGGACTGAGAAGACGTCGGCTGGCGGGGAGTGGGATCCCCCGCCAGCAAAAGTGAAGGTAGGCGGCGGCGGGGGCGGGTTCGCTGGGAGGGGGGTCCTGGGGTGAATCTGCGGGGGCCCCGGCCCCCTCAGGCCCCACGTAGCTACACCACTGGCGTCAGCCAAATCGCTCGTCGGGTTTAGAATAGGATCACCGGCGGATCGCCGGGTTTAGATGAGATGGCTGGCTTCTCAAACCCGGCAAAATGCATTTGTAGTGCACTGGCCCCCCTGACATGCCAGGACACCAACCGGGCACCCTAGGGGGCACTTAAAAAATCTTAAGAAAAACAAAACAAAATTAGCTTCCAGGTGCATAGCACCCTTCCCTTGTGTGCTGAGCCCCCCCAAATCCCCCCCAAAACCCACTGCCCACAAGTCTACACCATTACCATAGCCCTAAGGGGTGAAGGGGGCACCTTCATGTGGGTACAGTGGGTTTTGGCGTTTTTTGGAGGGCTCAACATTAACCACCTCAAGTGTAACTGGTAGGGGGGGGGGGGGTGGGCCTGGGTCCACCTGCCTGAAGTGCAGTGCACCAACTAAAAACTGCTCCAGGGACCTGCATACTGCTGTCAGGGAACTGGGTATGACATTTGAGGCTGGCATACAGGCTGGCAAAATATGTTTTAATTTTTTTTGTGTGTGTGTGGGAGAGGGGTTGGGGACCACTGGGGAAGTAAGGGGAGGTGATCCCTCCAGTGGTCATCTGGTCAGTTGGGGCTCTTTTTTGGGACTTGGTCCTAAAAATTCATGGACCAAGTCCGGCAGGCAAAATGCTCGTTCGAGCCGGCCTTTTTTTTTCATAATAAGGTGCAGCTGGCCATCACGTAACCCCGCCCCTTCCCACCCCTTCCCGCCTTCGCTACCCTACCAACACGCCCCCTTGAAGATTGGCCAGTGCCGCAACGAAAAAGCAATTGGGCCCGGCCAAAATCGGCTTTCGATAATACCGATTTGGCAGGGATTAAGAGATCACCAGCGATCTCCCGATTTGTGTCGGAAGATCGCCGGCGATCCCTTTCAAAAATAAGCCTGATAGGCACCTCTGCACACCCAATGTGCATCAATTTGAATTTACCACCCGGCTACTGTGTGGTCCATGCGGTAATTTAATTTTTGATGCGTGTCTGCTACATGTGCCGGAAAATAATTTTTATTTTCTTGTGCAAGGCAAAAACTGGGCGTTAATCGTCATTCTATACGCATAGACTATTACCGCATGGTTAACGCGTGAGACCTTACCACTAAGTCAATGGCTGGTGGTAAGGTCTCAGACCCAAAATGGATGCGCGCCAATTTTTATTTTGCCGCACGTCCATTTTCGGCAAAAATTTTTAAAAAGTCTTTTTTACAGGTGCATTGAAAAATGGATCTGCGTGCGCCCAACACATGTGCCTACACTAGCGCAGCCCATTTTTCAGTGCACCTTAGTAAAACGACCCCTAAAAAAAAAAATCTAGCACACTTTAGTAAAAGGTCCCTCTAAATTTGAAGTGGATGAATAGTCCTTGCAGCTCATTGGCTTAAAATATCAACTTTGAAATGAGATATCTTTTACCTCGATGACAGGAAGATAATAAGTGTTATATATTACTAGAAGACTAAACAATAAAATTATAGTCCTTCTGGACTCACTGCTGCTGTTTTAATCTGCCTGCAAGAACCATTCTCCAAGTTGTCCTCTTTTGTAATTCTTTAGGGTTTTGTTTGTTTGTTTGTTTGTTTGTTTTTTTAATGCACAGGGCCTTTTATCAGAGGGTCTAAAATTTCTGAAGGGTCCATTCTGTACAATTATCCATATCTAAAGAAAACCAATGTGAAATTCCCCCTGTGGGTGGGTTTTAATGAGAATTGAGGAGAGATAAGAAATCTTGGTAAAGTGCTTTTAAAACACAAACAGGTTTATCCTTTCTAAGGTGAACGGAAAGTTCATAACTGTCAGTTTTAGCTTGCCTTGGTAGGAGCTGCACAGGAAAATAACTGATTGAACATTGTTAAATTGCAGGAGGGGGATGGCCCACAGCTCTGTCTTTATGTAAATGGAGCAAAGAAACAGGTTGCAGGGAGTACTTGTACACATTTTGAGGGGATTAATTCAATCAAGGGAATAAAGCTTGTGGGATAAATGATGCACACACACTGAATGGAGAGCGCTGGATCAGAATAATGTAACTGGAAAACCTGCTCCCCACAAGTTTAAGGGAGGGGGGGAGATTGGTGGCATGGTTGGGAATTCACTGAAAGAAAAAAATTCACCTTAGGTAGAAAGTTTGTCTCATGCTGAGTCATCTCTGATGGTTCTGCCTGAGATAGGAGACAGCCTTCTAGTGGGAAAACCCTGTGACTGGTCTTTGTAGAGTCCTGTTTAGGGCTAGTAATTATGAAATCCAGCAGGTAAAGTATCCTTAGAGGCTCTCCTGAAGACAGGAAGAATGCAGCCCTTGGTAGCATTGCTCAAGGAAAGGAGGCTTTTGGGAGTGGCTCAGAGCATAAAAAAGAGCACCCCCCCCCCCCCCCCCCCCTGCCCCTTGGAAGCATTGCTCAAAGCAAGAAGACCTTTGGAAGTGACTAAGGGCAGAATAAAATGGCCTTTGGGGGCACTCTTGGTGCCTAGGGCTGAGAAGAAGAGAGGTAGCCCTCTAGTGGGGAACCCTGGTACTGGTATTTGCAGAGGTCTGTTAAGGGCTGGTAACTCTGAACCCTCAGCAGGGAGAAACCCCAGAGACTCCTCATGAAGAGAAAAACAGCTAGGGGCCTAGCAAGGGAAGAAGACTCCCTAGGTGTGGCTAGCACTAGGTACCCAGCAGAGGGGGATAGTTAGTGGGAGCTCAACCAGTCCTCAGAGCACAGGAAAGGTTTCCAGGAAGCTGCAGCAGGGACAGGCCTGGCCAGCCTGGAAGTCCAGCAGCCACCAGCCCAAGAAGTCTCCAGCGGAGGGTTGAGATCAGAGGGAACTGGAAGAAGATGGACTTGCAAGGAAAGAAGAGGAGGAAAATAGGCAACACAGCCACGCCCACACACAGACTCAACTAAGAAACTAGTAAGAGCTTACAGCTACTACCTTGGCAAGCAAGACTGAAAGGGTTTAAAAAATGTGGTTCTGAAGAGCTGAATTATAAACTAATGCTATCGGTTTAAGTGCACAAGTACTAGTTTAAGAATCTAAGTAACAAAACTGTGGTGTTTCCTTATGTTAACTGAGTTGATGTGTTAAGAAATCCTCATTTCTTATATGTAAGAGGCACATATAGAGGCTTATATGCATAGTTTAATAAAATCGGTTTAATTTATTAGCCAGCCTTGTTCACAGCAGGGTTTTTTTTTTTTTTAATTATTTGTTCCTTTTGAGGAAGAGGGTAATTCCACTCACTAGCATTTTTCTTCCCTAGGTGGAGGCACCAAGTGCCAAGTGAGTAAGGGACTGATGGAGACTGCCTTCTGGAGGCTCCTGCTAAGTCGGGCCCCGAACCCAGGAGTGCCCTGTAAAGGGGGTTTTACAAATAAAATGTCATTATGTTAATATTAATTATTTATGGGCCCTTTTACCAAGTTGTGACAAAATGTGGCCTTAGTGCGCCCTTGCATGAGTCTTTCCCATGCACTAAGGCCATTTTTTGCCCCAGCTGGAAAATAACCAAGTTTCCATTTTCTGATTTATTGGCCATGTGCTAATGTTGCCATAAGCACACAGCCATCAACAAAAATTAGCGTGTGAGCCCTTACCACCACCTATTTTGTAGGCAATAAGAGCTGATGCGGTAATCCTGCTAATAAGTTCATGGTAATGCCGACACACTGAGGGCTCCTTTTTCGAAGCTGCGGCAAAAAGGGGCCTGCGCTGGCATAGGCGTGTGTTTTGATGTGCGCCAAGGCCCCCTTTTACCACAGCGGGTAAAAAAGGCAGGTCTTTGGGTTTTTTTTTCAGGAAATGGCCATGCAGCAAGTGAAGCACTTACCGGGTGGCCATTTCGGGAGGAGCACTTACTGCCACCCATTGAGGTGGTGGTAAGGGTTCCTCCGCTAGCCTGGCGGTAACCGGGCAGCAAGCAACACTGCCTGATTACCGCCGGGTATACACCGGTGATACAAATATTTAAATATTGTTTAGCGCTGGATATGATGTGCGCTGGGGGTGGGAACTACTGCCAGGCTGCTGCAGTAGCTCAGCAGTACTTCCCTTTTAGTAAGCAGTAAGCCCGCGTTGAGATTACCGCCACTTTGTAAAAGGACTTCTAACGGATTAGCGCAAAAATGCCAACTCTCTCCCCCAGACACACACCCCTGGCTAAAAAATAAAAAAATATTTTTATCACATGGGTGGCATGTGCACATGCACCTTATTGTGGGGCACCTCAGTGTACCCCTCTGTACGCCATTTTAAGCGGCAGTAAGCACGTGTTAGTTTGTAGCACAGCTTGGTAAAAGGACCCCTTAGCATCTCAACTAGTAAGCCCAATGGAAAATAGGAATGGACAGCCAGAAAAGTTTCATTTTGTGTTGTTTATGGTGTCGTTTCCAGGAACGTTCATTTTATTCTTCTTGGTTTGGCCATTTTAGCTCCATGGGAGCAAAGTCATTGAGTGTGTCCTCTTTTCCTGATAGTTCACACATGCATGCACAATTTGTATATCTACAGTAGTTTGCGTATGCGTGATGTTTCATGCATGCACAACGTTTCAAATGGATGCAGTATCAATGAAAAAACACAAAATGTGAGGAGGTTTTCTGCTCGTTTTCATTCATTAATAACATGGGGTCTTTCATTGACATTTCCCCTGCTGTTGCAAACAACATCTTATCCCTAATGGAAGGTGTAATAAATGTATAGTTCAGATTATCTTGTGTTTCCTTCTTTTGATGATGAAACTGATATTATTCTTTGCAGCAGTAGTGATTCTTGTTTTAGTATGTTGGACCTCTAACTGTTCTGATGGATTTGTAGCATAATATTTCTAAGTACCAAAGAGCCAATGGGATGGAATGATGCTCATTGTTAGCTAAACCAAAGCAGTGGAGAAAAAGCTGACGTTTCTTACCTATCTATTTGTTTTTCATATATTTCATAGCTGACTGCATAATCATATTTTTAGTTTAAAAAATAATATATATATATATATATATATATATATATATATATTTGAGGAAGGCATTTTAAATTGCTAACCGCTAGAATTCATTGTCATGTTTTCTAGTCACCGAAGCAATGCTGGTAGAAATGAAGACAAAGTAGGGACATTATGGCTGTCAGAAGATGTTAGTGGTATCTGACAGAAACCATTAGTGCTGTAGCATAAAATGCAGAGTTCTGTGTATGATGCATCTCATCACAAGAACATACTGTGATAAAATGCACTTTAGTCAAGAATTTTGCTTTGCATGCTCATGCAGAGTAGCTTATACTGCTCAAGATGTAAGTTGTAAAATGTCATTTTAAAAGTCATCTTCAGTGATATTAACTCAAAAGGTATCTGTATAAACTGTATATAGTTAAGAACAACTCAGAGAACACCACACTGATATAGTAAAGTGTCTTACAGCTTGCATCTTCAAAGTAACATGTCCACACTAGTAGAACTAGGTATGTGCTTTATGATTCTCTGCATTGTAAAATGCTTCATTTGTCTTGCTGCCTTAGAATGGGAACAAATATCATCTTTTCCTCTCTTTTAATAACATATGGAGCCTTATATTCAAAAGAGTTTAACCAGGCAGGAGAGGCTCTCCATAATTAGGAGTTATTTGCATATCTGCCCTATGCCCTATTCTATATGTGCTTAAATTTCATAAAGGGGGGCATTTTCGAACGGGGATGCCCATCTCTAAGGGTGCCCATCTCCGAGGACGTCCCTGCAAAGGGGCAGGGCAACCCGTATTATCGAAACAAGAAGGGCGTCCATCTTTCATTTTGATAATACGGTCGGGGACGCCCAAATCTCAACATTTAGGTCAACTTTAGAGATGATTGACCTAAATGTTGAGATCGCCGACCTTAGAGATGGGCGACCTCTGTTTTCGCCGATAATGGAAACCAAGGATGCCCGTCTCAAAAAGACCAAATCCAAGGCATTCGTAGTGCACTGGTACCCCTCACATGCTAGGACACCAACCGGGCACCCTAGGGGGCACTGCAGTGAACTTCACAAATTGCTCCCAAGTCCATAGCTCCCTTCCCTTGTGTGCTGAGCCCCCCAACCCCCCCCCCACTCCCCACAACTGTATACCACTGCTATAGCCCTTATGGGTGAAGGGGGGCACCTACATGTGGGTACAGTGGGTTTTGGGGGGGTTTGGCGGGCTCAACATGTACCACCACAAGTGTAAGAGGTAGGGGGGGTGGGCCTGGGTCCGCCTGCCTGAAGTGCACTGCTCCCACTAAAACTGCTCCAGGGACCTGCATACTGCTGTGATGGAGCTGGGTATGACATTTGAGGCTGGCATAGAGGCTGGAAAAAATGTTTAAAAAACATTTTTTTTTTGGTGGGACGAGGTTGGTGACCACTGGGGGAGTAAGGGGAGGTCATCCTCGATTCCCTCCAGTGATCATCTGGTCAGTTTGAGCACCTTTTCGAGACTTGGTCGTGAAAAAAAGGGACCAAGTAAAGTCGGCCAAATGCTTGTCAGGGACACCCTTCTTTTTTCCATTATTGGTCGAGGACGCCCATCTGTTAAGCACACACCCCCGGCCCGCTTTCGGTACACTGCCGACACGCCCCTGTGAACTTTGGTCATCCCTACGACATAAATCAGTTGAGGACGCCCAAAATCGGCTTTCGATTATGCCTATTTGCGCGACCTTGCAAGAAGGACGCCCTTCTCCCGATTTGTGTCGGAAGATGGGCGCCTTTCTCGTTCGATTATGCCCCTGATAGTGTGCAACTCAAAGGGGGCATGGCCATGGGAGAGGGATAGGTCAGTCAAGGGTGTTCCAGAAATTAGGCACAATGTTATAGAACACTTGTATTTGCATGCTGCTACTATTCCTTCCATCGCCTTTACCATCAAAGGAATGGAGGCTACTGGTCTGTAGTTTGTTACATCAGTTATGTTGATTGAATTGTTTTTTTGGTATTGGTGTTAGGATAATAGAACCTTTACTATCAGGGAAGGTGCCGTGGAATAATAGGAAGGAGATATGCTGCTGAAGCAGATTAATGAATATATTAGGAGCTTCCTTCATAAGGTAAATAGGACAAGGATCTAGTATGCATTGTGAGGTTGAATATTTTAGGAGGTAATGTTTTGGTGTTTTATGGGATGGTAGTTGGAAGGAAGACCAGATTCTGTTGGTGGCTATTCCTGTATGTGTATCTGACTGTTTTTCGTAAATATCTTGATGGTTGTTTTTTAATTTGAGGACTCCTTCTCTGATTTTAACTATTTATTTGTTCGAAAAAAGTAGCCAGTTGCTCTGCTGTTGGTGGGTACTCTGTGGTTATTTCTTTTCTGGATAATAGGCTTTTTATCAGATTGAAATTTACTGATAGTAAGAAAATTGCCACCAATTATTTTATTATAGTATTGAGATTTTGCAATTTTGATCTCATTTTTATATATTTTTATGACAGTGTTCCAAGTTAATTTGAGTTATCTACAGCAGAGCCCATTTTATTCCTATGGGCCCTGCTGCAGATAACTCGAGCTAAGCTTCAGTAAAACACCCCCTTTTATTTTTATATACATTTGTTTTTATGTGCACTCTTATAGTAGAAAGTTAAGCCCCTGACACAGCCTCTGGAAGGTGAAACATGGCCACGTCGGGCATCTAATTTTAGTAAAGCTGTGTTTGCACTTTTATCTTTGGTCTACTCTTTTGGTTGGAGGACTGTTTGCATGTGGATCTAAGCCTCTGTTGTCCATGCTGCGGTCTCTATTTCCTCCTCCCCATCCCCCTCCCTGTGGGTCCATTACTTCAGCACTTCCCTATTCACCCTCCTTCATTGAGAAAAATGGCCATTTATTCCTACCCTCTGTTTTCTGTCCAGTAACCAATTCCTAATCCACAGAAGGACATTGCCTCCTATCCTATGACTTTTTAATTTTCTCAGGAGTCTCTCATGAGGAACTTAGTCAAAAGCTTTCTGAAAATCTAGATACACTACATCAACCGGCTCACCTTTATCCACATGTTTATTTATGCCTTCAAAGAAATGAAAGACATTTGTGAGGCAAGACTTCCCTTAGTTGAAACCATGCTGACTCTGTCCCATTAAACCATGTTTGTCACGTGTTCCATAATTTTATTCTTTATAATAGCTTCCACTATTTTCCCTGGCACTGAAGTCAGGCTTACTGGTTTGTAATTTCCCTTATCACCCCTGAAACCCTATTTAAAAATCTTCAGCTACTATGCAAGATTTTAACAACATGTTACAGATCACATCAGATCAGCAATTTCATATTTGAGTTCTTTCAGTACCCTAGGGTGTATACCATCCAGTCTAGGTGATTTATCACTCTTTAATTTGTCTGTTTGGCTCATTACATCTTACGGGTTCACAGAGATTTCTTTCAGTTCCTCTTCATCGTCACCCTTGAAAACCATTTCTGGTACAGGTAGATCTCTTACATATTCTTCCGTAAAGACTGAAGCAAAGAATTCATTCAATCTCTCCGCTACAGCCTTGCCCTTCCTGAGTACCACTTTTGCTCCTTCATGATCTGACAGTTCCATAGATTACCTCACAGGCTTTCTGTTTCTGATGTATCTGAAAAAATTACTATTGAGTTTTTGTCTCCGGGGCAAGTTTTTTTTTCATATTCTCTTTTAGCCTTCATGATCAATGCTTTGCATCTAGCTTGACAATGCTTATGTTGCTTCTTATTTTCTTCATTTGGATCCTTTTTCCATTCTTTGAAGGATGGTATTTGATTCTTATAGCCTCTTTCACCACTCTAGCTGTCATTTGCCCTTCTTTCCACCTTTGTTAATTCAAGGAATACATCTGGTCTGGGCTTCCACGATGGTATTTTAAAAAACCAATGTCCGTGCTTAACCTGTAGACCAAGTGAGGTCAGAGGCTAGGTATTTTGCCAGCACCCAGGGTCAGAGCCTCACCTGGTCCAATGGTTAAGGTTGACTCACTTGGAACATGGCAATACTTTCTATCTTGCCCCTACTACAGGAAGGATAACTATTCTTACCCTATAGGCTGCCTGGAAAAGGTCTTTGACTCCTGTGTGGTGGGTTTCTCCTTTCCCTCTTGGACTCCAAGCTGAAGTTTTTCAGCTGGCTCCTGGACAAGGCCATATAGATAGGCTGCCTGCTCCACCAGTTCTTCAGGCTGTCTGCTCCACCAATTCTTCAGTCTGTGTTCATTGTGGAAAGCTATCTGCAATGAAGCTGGAATGCACATAGCTGTTCTTTGGAAATATCTTAGTTTTTTTTTTTTTATTATTACATTTGTACCCCGCGCTAGTTGAAGCTAAGGTGCTACCCAGTACTGATTCTTACTAAGTACAGCACATATTCTTAGTTCAGTTCCTTTATGAGCACTGAAGGCTTTATTCCCTCAGTAATACTCAGAGGGACTACATGTTGACTAGTGAAATAACACCCATCAGTCAAAGGTGTGTATCTCTCAGTCTAACAGGCTAACTGCCTATGTCTAACTCCTTGTGTCTATGTCTGCTCTTGTGTCTAACTCCTTGAGTAGACACCCCCTCCCCTCAATCTCTCAGTCAGTATCCCTCATAGTGCACATTATATCATGCGTGTAACAGATCTTTGATTGGATAAGCTGGGCAGACAAGGATGGCTGGCATGAAATGTGCACATGAACAGTGCATATGGATCACTGGTCACAGGAATGTTTGTGCAGATGATATAATAAAGCCCCTGGCCTTGGTGGTCCTCCTAATCAGAGTTGCTACTGCTGGTGCCTCAAGAGATGGTGTTGGTATAAATCACATTCCTGCAGCTTTACACCAGAGAGTGAGAAAATGCAGATGTCCCTTGGAATGTCAGTGTCCAGTGCTACAGGAAGTCTTGTAAAAGCCCTGACAGTATTGTCTTAAAAACATGGTTCCTGGCCTAGTCAGAGTTTAGTTCATAGGCCTCAGTTTGGTAAAGCAGGCCTTATGCATACAAACAGGTATGGGCACTATATCCCACTATAGTTGGTAGACCCTTTGCTGTTGTATTTCTATTTCACAATGTGTGTGGTAATAGAAGGAGTTTGTGTTAAAGGGATGACAACAGAATCAAAATATATTTTTTGTATGGTGTTATATGGAAAAAAGACATGGTTTTGTACTGCACCCATTATTGGGGGAAGGAGGAGGGTTTCTGTGTATGCAGAGTATGTGTTTACATGTAATTCCATGATGATTGTCAGGATTATTTTCGAAAGAGAAGGACGCCCATCTTTCGACACAAATCGCAAGATGGGCGTCCTTCTCACAGGGTCGCCCAAATTGGCATAATCGAAAGCCGATTTTGGGCATCCTCAACTGCTTTCCATTGCGGGGTTTGACCAAAGTTCACAGGGGCGTGTCGGAGGCGTAGCGAAGATGGGACTGGGGCATGCCTAACACATGGGTGTCCTCGACCAATAATGGAAAAAAGAAGGGCGTCCCTGATGAGCACTTGGACGACTTTACCTGGTCCTTTTTTTCCTTACCACCAAGCCACAATAATGTGCCCTAAATGACCAGATGACCACAGGAGGGAATTGGGGATGACCTCCCCTTACTCCCCCAGTGGTCATTAACCCCCTCCCACCCTCAAAAAAGTTTTTAAAAAATATTTTTTCCAGCCTCTATGCCAGCCTCAAATATCATACCCATCTCCATGACAACAGTATGCAGGTCCCTGGAGCAGTTTTAGTGGATGCAGTGCACTTCAGGCAAGCGGACCCAGGCCCATCCCCCCCTACCTGCTACACTGTAGTGGTAAATGTGAGCCCTTCAAAACCCTCCAGAAACCCACTATACCCACATGAAAGTGCCCCCCTTCACCCCTAAGGGCTATGTTAGTGGTGTACAGTTGTGCACAGTGGGTTTTGGGGGGGTTGGGGGGCTCAGCACACAAGGTAAGGGAGCTATGCACCTGGGAGCAATTTATGAGGTCCACTGCAGTGCCCCCTAGGGTGCCCGGTTGGTGTCTTGGCATGTCAGGGGGATCAGTGCACTATGAATGCTGACTACTCCCACGACCAAATGGCTTGCATTTGGTCGTTTCTGAGATGGGTGTTCTCGGTTTCGATTATCGCCGAAAATCGGGGACAACCATCTCTAAGGTCGACCTAAATTTCGTGATTTGGGCGTCCCCGACCGTATTATGGAAATGAAAGATGGACGCCCATCTTGTTTCGATAATATGAGTTTCCCTGCCCCTTCGCAGGGATGTCCTGCGAGAACGTCCTCAGGAAAACTTGGGTGCCTCTTTCGATTATGCCCCTCCACGTGTGCAACGTGTCACACATGCAAGTATCATTCAATAGGTGTGACCTTCCTGATGGAAAAAAGGTTGAGAACCACTGGTCTTAATACACTTTTTCCCCCTTTCTTTGCAAAATGGTTGTTCTATATGATTTAAACACAACACTTTTTTTAAGTTTAAATGTATTTCGAAAATCCTTAATTAGTGGAAAATTCAGCCTTGCAAATATGTATACAGTAGCTTCACTTTTTGGACTCAATTGGATATCGATTGTATGACTGTTTTTAATTTTTGTTTGTTTTTATTATAATCTACTTTGGTTTAAGTGGAATATAAATGATTAAAAATAAAGAAATACATAATATTATTGGGAAAAGTTAACAATTTCAGAACTGGAGTGGTGGGGTAGCTTAATGGTTAGAGGAATGGGTTGAGAACCTTGAAATCAAGGGTTCAACTTTTGTTTTTCCTACACATCCTCTCTGGGACCTTGGCAGACCACTTCCATCTTGGAACATGAGAAATTGGCCGTACCGCTGGGCTACTGCTGGAGTCCGATGGTAGCTGGGGTGTGCCGCACACCATTTCCGGCACTCTGAAATGATTTTTATTTTTTTAGCACCAGGGACTTACCCAGCAGAATTGGGCAGCACTGGGTTAGCGTGGGAGCTCTTACCGCCTCCTAAGGGCTCCCCCAGGAAATGGCCGTGTGGCAAGTACTTAACTTACCACATGGCCATCTCCTTTAGAAAAAAAAATCCTTTTATCAGCTACGGCAAAAAGAGGCCTCAGCATGCAGCAAATCCATGTGTTGGCGCCACCACAGGGCCCCTTTTCCCGCATCTTGGTAAAAGTGCCCCTATATTTATTAAACTGCACTAATACTTCACCACACTCAACAATTTCTAGTTTTTATTAATGGAGAAATGTCCATATAATGTTTTAAATAAAAGGAGTCAATAGACAGAGGGACAACTCTTCATAGTCGCAATTGCACACACACACAAAAATATAGTTGGCCGCAAGAAGGAGATTGGATATAGGAGAAGCAATATTTATTGAAACACCTAACACTACCTGTGTTTCAATGAACTGCCTGTGTCAGAGGTCATAGACTGACCACTCAATTAAATTGTTTTCAAGAATCAGCTAACAACAATTTCAGTTCAATATACATGAGCAGCAGAAAACAAGTGAATTATCCGCAGTGTTGATCATGTTATGAGTAACATAGAATGCCAATTTAGGCAGCTCACCAAAACATACGTTGTGTGCGGATCCTTCAATAAATATTGATTCTCCTGCAAAAATAGTATATGTGAACTGCTTTAACTGTATTTACAGAAAGGTGATATATCAAGTGTGGCATAAACATAAAATAAAAAAAGAGAAGATACCACCAGGAGGGTGGAGGTACACTGGTTTCCTACGTGAAAAGATGCAGAAGCAAGAAGTAGGAAGGGTAGGCTCTTCAGAAAAACCAGAGGAGATGTCTGTTGAGAATCAATTCTTTATTGCAAGAAAAACAAGAAAGATGCGACTCAACACAGCTGATTTTGACACTACGGTGTACTTCCCTGTTCCAATAGCGGATGATATTTATACCTTATGTGAAAGTATTTTGTTTAAACAAACCATCGACTATATACAATCAGCTATATACCAAAAGACTCCTGAGGAAGGCGCGTGATAGCGCCGAAACACAGCTGTGTTGAGTCACATCTTTCTTGTTTTTCTTGCAATAAAAAATTGATTCTCAACAGACGTCTCCTCCAGTTTTCAGAAGAGCCTACCCTTCCTACTTCTTGCTTCTGCATAAACATAAAATAAAACATATATCCAATATATTTCTAGTGGCCAACTACACTTTTTTATTATGTTAAATCAAAGGGAGGACTTGCCAGTATAGGGGGGGGGGGGGGGGGGTGCAACATTCACCATATCAATACATTCTAATACACCTATCATGCTTATTTTCGAAGGAGAAGGCCGCGGCCATCTTCCGACACAAATCGGGAGATGGCTGGCCATCTCCTAAAGCCGGCCAAATCGGTATAATCGAAAGCCGATTTTGGCCGGCTTCTACTGCTTTCCGTCATAGGGCCGGCCAAAGTTAAAGGGGGCGTGTCGGCAGGGTACCGAAGGCGGGATGAGGGCGTGGTTAAGAGATGGCCGGCTTTGGCCGATAATGGAAAAAAGAACGCTGGTTCTGACGAGCATTTGGCCGGCTTTACTTGGACCATATATTTTTAGGACCAGGCCTCAAAAAAGTGCCCCAAATGACCAGATGACTACCAGAGGGAATTGGGGATCACCTCCCCTTACTCCCCCAGTGGTCACCAACCCACTCCCATAAAAAAAAAAATGTATACATTTTTGTGCCAGCCTCAAATGTCATACCCAGCTCCCTGACAGCACTATGCAGGTCCCTGGAGCTGTTTCTAGTGGGTACTGCAGTGCACTTCAGGCAGGCGGACCCAGGCCCACCCCTCCCACCTGTTACACTTGTGGTGGTAAATGGGAGCCCTCCAAAACCCACCAGAAAGCCACTGTACCCACATCTAGGTGCCCCCCTTCACTCATAAGGGCTATGGTAGTGGTTGCACATTTGTGGGTAGTGGGTTTTGGGGGGGAGGGGGGTTGAGAGGGGTTGAGGGGCTCAGCACACATGGTAAGGGAGCTATGCACCTGGGAGTTTTTTATGAAGTCCACTGCAGTGCCCCCTAGGGTGCCCGGTTGGTGTCCTGGCATGTGAGGGGGACCAGTGCACTACAAATGCTGACTCCTCCCATGACCAAATCCATTGGATTTGGCTGGGTGTGAGATGGCCGCCATTAGTTTCCATTATCGCCGGAAACCAATGGTGGCCATCTCTAACACCAGCCCAAATGTTGAGATTTGACTGGCCCCAACCATATTATCGAAACGAAAGATGGCCGGCCATCTTGTTTCGATAATACGGTCGGTATGCCGCTTTATGGGGCCAGACTTAGAGAAGGCCAGCCATATAGATGGCCAGCCCCGTTCGATTATGCCCCTCCATGTCTACTATAAACAAATTTTTAAATACCTTAGAGATGTTAAATTTCTGCAGTAAAATCTTGCTTTGAAAAAAAGGTTGGAGTATCTCTTGGCATTTCTCCTCACTTCTTTTCTGCCCCATCTGCAACAGTAGTTTAACAAAGATGTTAACATGGTTTGGCAGTTTTAATGTTAATGTGGCATTATCACTTTAATATGCATTTAGGCTAGTGTTTCCCAAGTCCGGTCCTGGATATTTGCATATAATGGAGGCAATGTATGCAAATCAAGTTCATGCATATTCATTGTGGATATCCTGAAAACCCTGAATGGCAAAGGATACTCCAGGAATGGATTTGGGAAACACTGATTTAGAGGAAAAGCTAACAATGTAGGCTACCATTAAGATGTTTTATTTTACTGTTAGTACCTAGTTATTAGTAATTAGGTCTCATTGTATAAAATAAGTCTTGTGCTAAAACAGCACGAGTTAATATTAAGATAACACATCTTAACAGTAGCCCATGTTGATGACCCTGCCCCTCAGCTGTTAATAGCTAATAGTTTAATGAATAGACCCTTTTGATTGTACACAAAAATCAGAATATAATTTGCCATGAGTTTGGTTTTGGAAAACTGAGTAATTAAATCACAGGAGCATATTTTAAACACAGCTGCAAAATGAATTTTAAAATTCTTTTCAAAGAAAAAGAAACATTTGAAGACAGTAATTTTGACTACCAACTGTGCTATTTTCTAAATGTAGTTTTCCCTGCTAAATATGGAACTTGTCATTTCTGTATGCTCCCCGAAGGGACATGGTCTCTCTCAGATGATTTATATGGTTGAATTATAGGCATGATAAGTATTTGTTTTTCAGTTGTGTAGTTAATGTTGAGCCCTGAGGGTAAGAGATCACTGAAGCCATTACTGCTCAGTGGTACTTCTGAAAGAATCAACAGCTCTATGACTCTTTGCTTCTGCATTTACATCAGTACATTTGGTCTACAGGGAGGTAAATATTTGCTCAATCTAGTCCAAGGTACACCACTATTATGAACCATTTACAACTTTTCATGGCAGAACAAAAAGTTGACTAATGTAGTTATAAAGGACTCATTTATCATTAAAAGGTAACATTATTTTTCTTCACATGATTTTGGGTTGTGTAATGGGTATAAAAACCAGAATTCCCAAAGACTGGACCACAGCAGTAGGAAAATGAAGCAAAGTTTATTAAACAATAAAATGACTCGACACAACATTGTGTTTTGGCCAGAAGGCCTACATCAGGAGTCTGTATGCTTAAACAAAAAATGATGAAAATCCAGAAATGATCAAACTGTCTTGTCTGCAATCTAGCAAGTATTCTCAACAACAGTCTTTCTCAAGACCACCATAATCCAGCATCACCATTTCTGGATTCTCATCATTTTTTGTTTAAGCATATAGACTCCTGATGTAGGCCTTCTGGCCGAAACACAACGTTGTGTCGAGTCATTTTATTGTTTAATAAACTTTGCTTCATTTTCACTACTGCTGTGGTCCAGTCTTTGGGAATCCTGGTTTTTATTCCCACTTCCCTTTGTTTTTGAGTTTCTCCGTGGGACTTCTTGAGTTCTCCACGTATGTGGATTCTCTTTTGGGTTGTGTAACACATAGAAGCATAGATTATGATGGCAGATGATATGCATAGATGTACATTATCATTTTGATCACTTTTGTTTCATATTAACATTAAATAAATAACATAAGTAACATATAATAATGATTATTTTATTTACTTATTCTTTATGACATTTTTACCCTACATTAGCCCAAGAGTAACTCAGGTTCAATGTGGCTTACATAACAAACAAATGAATGATACATATTAAACATTATATAAACAGATTGTAACGTACAATAAATAATGATATAAAATTGGCTTTGTAAAACAAATATAATGTATAAGGTGAATTAACGTGAATGCAACTGTTCTTACAGGTAGATGGATAGAGAAGAAGATTAAATCATACTTAAGTTTTTGTAAACAAAGAAGTGAAGCTGAATAAATATGGGTACAATTAGGACTAGATAGGATTAGGGAGGAAAGAAGAAGTGAAATTAATTGTACAAATGGATAATATTCAAATAGAATTCTTTGTTTTCTGAAAGGCTAAATTGAAAAAATGAGTTTTCAGTGGGTTTCTGAAGGACAGTGCATTTAATTGTTTTTGGTAGAGAATTCCAAATTTTAGTACCTTGATATGAGAAACTGGTATTGTGAATTGTCTTATAGATTACATTCCTACAAATAGGGAAATGCAGAATCAGGTATTCTCTGGATGATGATACAGCATTACGTGGGGGTAATTCAATGAGATTGTTCATATGTGATGGAGCAGAACCATATAGAATTTGGTAAATAAAAAACACAGAACTTGAAAGATATTCTATCTTTTATTGGTAACCAGTTTAGGTTATTTCACTTATTTCATTCTAACACGCATTCTTTATGTTGGTGCACATTAAAATGAAACTAAACACGTGAAACAAAGAAGAAAAACAAATAGAACAAACATTATTTCCTACAGATTTCTAAAAAGGGTCAGAACTGAGATTCTAGCCAAGGTGGCCAGCTAAACTATGTACCTGAAACTCATTTTAACAATTCTGAACATACTTTATCCCATATACTTTATACCTTTGTGCAGGGCCAACTTTAGGGTAGGGTGACAGAGTGATTACCCGGAGAACTCAGTGTTAAGAAAAGCCCAAAACATGTGTATGAAACAGGAGTGACATTCAATTCTCCAAACCAATCCAACCCATTCAGAGTTTACACAAACCAAGAGTGCTGCACTACCTTCCACCAACCCAACCTGCCCCAAGCACATTCAAAGTATAAGTACTACATGGCATCATGCCCCACCTAACCAACAAAACCCATCCCCTCTCTCTGTGGGGTCATCAACATATCCTTCTCATTAGCAGGGGTGTAATAGTCCCTATCTCCAGAGGGATTCCATCCATATGTATCTTCTCTCTGGGGTGGCACCTAAAGAAGCCATTACTCCAACTCAAGGCCCAACTGAAGAATATGTAAAATAGAATTAAGCAAACTGAGACCGTGAAAGCTGTACTTGTTAAAGATCTAAAGGCGCAGTGGAAGAAGATGGAGATTATGGAACATAAGCTTTGAATTTGAGAGTTGTGAACTTCCCAGTGGTCTACTTGATATTTGCTAAAGATCTCTTTAAGAAATTTCTTCGAGAGGCTATGGGGCTCATTTTTGAAAGAAAAAAATCCAAAAAGTAGAATAAAGTAGCATTTGGATGTTTTTCTTCTCAAAATGTCCAAATTGGTGTTTTTGAAACTTATTTTCCAGACATCTCTCTATGCAATTCATCTACAGTGCATCCATATCACAATGGGAAGTGTCTGGGACATTGTGAGGCTGGGACAAAAGCAGGCTTAAGGCGTTCCTAGCACTTGGATGTTTTACAGCCATAATGAAACAAAATGAAAAAGACTAGGGTGAAAATCTACATGCTTTGGTCTTAATGGTCTAGACCTGTTTTTAGAACAAATAAGGCACAAAGTGGTGCCTTAAATGACCAAATGATCGTTGGAGGTGATCAGGGATGACCCCCTTACTCCCCCAGTGGTCACTGACCCCCTCCCACCCCCCCCCAAAATGTGAATACAAATAGTACTTGCCAGCCTCTAGGACAGCCTCAAATGTTATACCCAGGTCTATTAGAGCAGGATAGTGGTTGGTACAGTGCACTATAGACAGGTGAACCCTGTCCCACACCTCCCCCTACCTGTTACACTTGTGGTGGAAACTGTGAGCCCTCCAAAATTGACTACAAACACTAGAAACCTAATGTACCCACATATAGGTGTCCCCTTCACCCATAAAGGATATTGTAGTAGTGTAAAGTTGGGATAGAGGGCTTTTGGTGAGTTTGTAGGGATCAGCAGACAAGATAAAGGAGCAATGGTGAAATGTGTACCTGGGAGCATTTATATGAAGTCCATAGCACTGCCCCATACGGTGCTTCATTGCTCTTCTGAGATGTCTGGTGGACCAGTCTACTAAAAATGCTGGCCCCTCCTACATCCCAATGGCTTGATTGTCTATGTTTTCCACTTGTACATTTTTTTTCAAATGTATGATTATGTTGAATGAGCAAATATATATATTTTTGGGGCCCTAAACATTTAAAATCTTTTCTATATTCAAAAAAAAGATGTTGCTTTATTACCTAAGGAGGTATTTTACTAAACCGTGGTAGCGGTTTTAGCTTGCGGTAGAAATCAGTTGATGGTAAATGCCAAGATGTCCATTATATTCCATGTGCATCTCAGCATTTACCACCAGCTAATTTCTACTGTGAGTTAAAAACGCTATTGTGGCTTAGTAAAAGACCCCCTAAGCCTGAGTTATAGGATCTGTGTGTTACTGTTAAGTTAGATAGTCAATGGGATAACTTTGTAATGTGACCTACCTAGCCACTTTTCTAGGTGGTTTTCATGATATTATTTGTTTTGACATCATCTCTCACTTTTCTGTTACCCATCTTCTATTCTTGTGGACTTGGAATTTGATACTGTTTCCTTTTCTATTTTTCTTTTTTTGTTGTTGATTGATAATGTTTGAATATTACCTGCTTGAGTCTCATCATTTTTCTGCAACAAAGTTTTCATTGTTAATGTGTTTTGAAAATATAATTTAAAAAAAAAGAATGCTTGCTGAATTTCTACATCAGCTATGCAAAGTTAAAGGAAAATTACATATTTCCACCCACTGTACCATTTCAATGCCAATTCTAAATTACTGATTAGGTGCATAGCAATTAAAAATTGAGGTAAGCTCATTTAGTTCTTGAACAGAATATAAATCAAACAGATTGGAGAGGGAGAAGCTTGCTGCATTGTGAATTTCTAACCTGCTATGAATATTTCAGCTTAGAGTCTGATTAATTAAAGTGTAGTGATGACAGAAACAGAAATAATGGATTCGACACAAAAGAAAATGACTTTAGCTTAAGGTGATTTCCTCAAATAAAAAAGGATAATGTTTTGTGATCACAATTTTCCTATTACAGTGAGAATATTGACTACACACTTTTATCAGTTTATAGCTATAATTCATTCAGCAGGTACTTACATTGACTCTATTAATGGAAGGTTCACATTTTATCTGCAAATGGTTTTTATTAACCTTATCTAAATCTCATTGTTCATAAGAATCGAGCCCAGCATGTTGTCTGTGACAGTTGCTGGTTCAAGTCACAAATATTTGACAAATCCTAAAACTAACCGGGTCAGTATTCAAATGATGGTGGTCAACATATTTTAGTGTTGACTGCTGTTCTCTCTAAGCCAAGCGGGAGTCCTCCAACTGCATTGCTGCCAAAAATGAGGACGTTATAATGCCTTTGTATCGCTCCATGGTGCGACCGCACCTCGAATATTGTGTTCAATTCTGGTCACTGCATCTCATAGTGGAATTAGAAAAGGTGCAGAGAAGGGCGACAAAAATGATAAAGGGGATGGGATGACTTCCTTATGAGGAAAGGCTAAAGCGGCTAGGACTCTTCAGCTTGGAGAAGAGATGGCTGAGGGGAGATATGATAGAGGTCTATAAAATCATGAGTGGAGCGGAATGGGTTGATGTGAAGCATCTGTTTACGCTTTCCAAAAATACTAGGACTAGGGGGCATGCGATGAAGCTACAAAGTAGTAAATTTAAAACGAATTGGAGAAAGGTTTTCTTCACTCAATGTGTAATTAAACTCTGGAATTCGTTGCCAGAGAATGTGGTAAATGCAGTTAGCTTAGCAGAGTATAAAAAAGGTTTGGACGGCTTCGTAAAGGAAAAGTCCATAGACCATTATTAAATTGGAGTTGGGGAAAATCCACTATTTCTGGGATAAGCAGTATAAAATGTTTTGTACTTTTTTGCCGGGGATCTTGCCAGGTATTTGTGACCTGGATTGGCCACTGTTGGAAACAGGATACTGGGCTTGATGGACCTCTGGTCTGTCCCAGTATGGCAATACTTATGTACTTATGTGACAAGCAGGTTCCTTGGAGTCCTGCAGAATTTCCCTATCCTTCACTATTGAAAATGTGATAGTGAAACAGTCCCCGCCACTCCTCCACTGGTAGGACTGTAGATGGAGAACTCCCACTCGGCTTAGTGGTGTTGACTGCTGCCAGCTAATCTAAACCCTGATATTCAATGCTGGGCCATATCCAGACACCAGAATTGAATATCTGGACATATCTGGCCATGTGCTGGGCCAACTTAGTATTACCGCTTCTGATCCCTCCAAACTCAGCACCCCTACAATGTTCCCCCACCCAACTCAGCACCCCCGATGCTTTCCTAACCTAGCATTCTCCCAATGCTACTACTACTATTACTACTATTAAACATTTCTATAGCGCTACTAGACTTACGCAGCGCTGTACAAATTAACATGAAAAGACAGTCCCTGCTCAACAGAGCTTACAATCTAAATTGGACAGATGAACAGACAGCTATGGGTGGGGAAATTGCAGTGATGTGCTCTCATGATCTCCCAAGAACCTCTGGGACTTACTCTGGGGGCCATCCCTGGTGGGAAAGGGCAGAAGTAATCCTCCTCTGCTCTTATCCCATCTAGCTCCAGGTACAAAACAACACCTACTGACCCCTGTCAATAGTCTTGTGGTACTGCCACTAGGGGTCAGCTTACCACCTCGTAACTCTCACAGATCTGCTCGCTTGTACCTAAATCTGCATTACCCAATCTACAGAGGCCTCAAGTATAAAACCACCTACGCTTCCACCTTTTCCTACATTAGTGCACAACTGTGGAATGGTCTACCTAAATTTGTGAAAATCAACCCTGATCATCCGACCTTTAAAAATACCTTAAGACCTTCTTATTTGGGAAAGCTTACGCTCCTGACCTGCCCGGCACCGCTGTCTATTAAATTCCATTTCTCTTTCCACATTTCCCCACCTCTGCTATTACTTACTAGCCTCTTTCACTACAATGCCATTGACTGTTTGTTGTAGACTTGATGTATGCTTTCTGTAAATTCCTGTAAGCCACATTGGGCCTGCCCTTGGGTGGGAATATGTGGGATATAAATGCTATAAATAAATAAATAAATATAAGGGCATATTGCATGAGGGTGCTGAGTTGGGGAGAGCATTGAGAGGCTGCTAAGTTTGGAGAAGCAGCGGGAGGCTGCTGAGTTGAGAGGAGCATATTCGGACTGTTATGTCAGGGGGCAGCATTGTGACTACGGAGTTCTTGCACCAGGCCAAAAGAGGACTTATTTCTGGAGTTCATAACTGATAATGCATATAAGCAACTTATCAAGGTGCACTTAGTAATTTTTTTAAGCATGCCTGTGGCACCCACTATTGGGTGTTCCCTGGTGACATTTTACTTGACTGTGTGCATTTTAATAAACTGGCTAGAAACCAGTGGCGTTCCGACGCTGGCTGGCACCCGGGGCAGATCGCCGATGCGCCCCCCTGGGTGCAGCGCGACCCCCCCCCCCCCCGGCAAAATGATACCTCTCCCCCCCCCCGGGTGCATGCCGCTGGGGGGGGTGTCGCGGCGCGCGCCTGTTGCCCTGTCTCCGAGTTCGCAATTCGCATGTGTTCACTGCTCCCTCTGAGTCTGCCCTGGAATAGAACCTGGCTTATGAGGGTGAGAAAGTGAATGTATGTGTCTGTGTGTCCTTGCTAAACTCTCAGGCTATGGCAGATGGGTCATGATGTTTTTTGCCTTGTCTATCTGTGCATATATAGGTGACCCAGAAAGCAGAAAATATTTATTTATTTTTATTTATTCATTCTTGTATCCCACGAGTATCCAAAAATCAAATTTTGGTTCAATGTGGCTTACAACTGATTAACAAGATGAGATTACTATCTGGATTGACCCTATCTAGCTTTGTCTATATGCACTGGACAGAGATAAAGTAAATTGCTTACTTTAGTACGTCTCTGTAAAGATATAGGGATAATCTTAGCTTTCAGCACAGAAGGGGGAAGATCTATTAGGGTAGCAGCTTGTGGTTAGTATATGCTTTGAACAACCACTTTATTCTTTGACATATGATACATATCTAATATCTAAATTTAAATAAAGGTATTAATTGTAGCTATTTTATTTTTACTTGTTTTTTTTCTGTGTTGTCAGACAATTATGGATGTAAGCTCCACCCCTGGCCCCACCCCTAATCCCGCCCCCTTTAGCCTCCCCAAACAGTTGGGCCACCGACCGCCTATGCATAGATGTCTCTTCCCCTTCTGAGATCAGAGTTGAACATCCATATTTTGGCCCATCCCTAGCCTTGCTCAAAACACACCCAGACCAAGCCCCCTTGCCATTGTATATGACTGCAGATAAAGAACCACACAGTCAATCCAATCTGCCCAATGAGGCTGCCAGAGCCACACAACCGTTTTACAAACTGAAAACATTTTACTCGCTATCAACCTTAAGGTGTCTTCCCCTCTCTCCTCTGAGTTACACTCAAAGCATATGACATGAATGTGATATAAAATATGCATACTCATTCTTGAACTGTACTTTTTTGGGGGGAGGGAGGGTCACAGACATTTCATTTTTTTCCAACTGTCAGTTGCCATCGAAGTTCACTCTAGCCCATCTATAATCAAGGCACAGGCCATAGAAATTTGCCCAGCATTGGCCTTACTTCCCAACTACTGGAGTTGTCCTCTAAGCACTGCTAAGTTTTGTTTTAATGATATTCTCTTTCCATGTAGGGATTCTTTATGTTTATCCCATACATTTTTTTAATTCTGTCACTGTTTTTGTCTCTACCACCTCTAGTGGGAGGGCATGGCAGGCATCCACCACCCTCCTGACGTTATGTCTAAGTCGCCTATCTTGCAACCTCAGTTCATATCCTCTAGTTCTATGCTTCCCCTTCTCTGGAAAAGATTTGTTTGTATATTAATACCTTTCAATTATTTAAATGTCTGTATCATATCTCTCCTATCCCTCCCTCCTTTCCTAGTCTAGGGTTGACCATAACTGTGCAAAAATGATCTGAAATGGAATTTATTCTCTGCTTAGCAAAATGTAAATCTATCAGACATGAAAGTGTTTATAGCTAAAACATTTCTCTGAAAAATCACTTGACTACACCCCCTCTGTTGCTATTTTTATAGGAAATCTGAATAGTAATAATGCTTCATTACATTCTGTATCAATAATAGTGTAGGATGCCAATAAATGACCAATCAGCTCTTGCAAGCTGCTTTGCAGCATAAATTATAACCATAGTGTATGGTATAGATCCCATGCAAATGTGAGGATAATGACTTAATCATAACTGCTTATGCTGATACATTGCAAGTATGCCTGTCATGCATTCTAACATTCTATGTAACATTGATAGATTTATAAATCAACATGGGTAAAAAAAAAAAAACAATAATCCAAAACTGCTACACTTGTTCTTTTAGCTGATGGTCTGATTTGTTTCAACGCAGTGCAATGATTTTTCATAAGAATCAAATAACTGGAAAACTATTTGTGTACCATTACCTTGCTGATCAATATCAAATTATCCTGAATGAGGTCTGTGATACAGCACAACATAAGTATTATATTACATTTTGATCAAGCTAAAAACTTCTAGTTTGCAGTTGGATCAATATGTACCCTGAAGGTCAATATGCCTTCAGTCATTTAAAAATACAGCCCTTCTAGATGTATAGGTCTAATTGATACTTTACTGCTTACTTTGAACTCTTTGTTGAATTTGCACTGATTTCATTTATCTGCTGCTGTCAGCAGCATTACAATAAAGTATGTTCATATTGTTAAGAAGCTGTAGTTTTTTTTAAAGGTTCACCATGGTGATAAAGCTGTCTACATTCTCTTACATTTCAAGGTTTTATTTAAGTCCCTCTTATTTTATTCCTCAGCCGATAACAACTGCTACAGCTGAAAA
Source organism: Microcaecilia unicolor (assembly GCF_901765095.1). Lineage (NCBI taxonomy): Eukaryota > Metazoa > Chordata > Amphibia > Gymnophiona > Siphonopidae > Microcaecilia > Microcaecilia unicolor. The sequence continues at coordinate 176,762,509 of NC_044040.1, forward strand.
GGTTTTAAAAATGTATTTAAAAACATGCAGTATTTTCAATTACAGCTGAAGAATGGTAGCAATGGAAAGACAGATTTGGCATTCAGAATTGACAATTCAGTGACTCATGATTCAGGGTGTGGCTTTTTTTTCTGATTGCATTGTTTGAAGAAAGAAAAATCATAGGGGGCGATATTTAGTTGATGCCAGTGCTATGCTGGGTACTGACATTGAATTTCTGGGTTTATGCAGCACTTAACTGCATAAGTGACACCTCATAAAGGCAGGATTGATTTGACCGCTTAATTTAGGGGCTCTTTTACTAAGCTGCGTAGTAGCCTACATACGACCAACGCACGTCAGTTTGGAGTTATTGCCCAGCTACCACATGGCCCTTGTGGTAATTTAATTTTTGATACATGTCTGCTACATATGCCGGAAAATAATTATTAATTTCTGGCATGTGGCAGAAACTGAGTGGTAATCATCCATTCTATGCGCGTAGATTACCGCATGGTTAACGCGTGAGAACTTACCGCTAAGTCAATGGCTGGTGGTAAGGTCTCAGACCCAAAATGGATGCATGCCAATTTTTATTTTGCCGCACGTCCATTTTTGGCAAAAATTTTAAAAAGGCCTTTTTTACAGGTGTGCTGAAAAATGGATCTGCGTGCGCCCAAAACACGCACCTACACTAACATAGCCCATTTTTCGGCACACCTTAGTAAAAGGGCCCCTTAGGCAGTTAAGTGCTGAATATTGACTTTTAACTGCATAAGTGCTGACTCCACCACTGGACTGCTCACAAACTAGTCAGCTTTGAGTTTAGTGGTCAGTGGTGATATTCCGTGGCACTAACCGCTTACACACTGCTGAATATCACAAATGATGTAACTGGCCAGGAGCCATTTCTGGCCAGTTAAATCACTTTGAATATCAATCCCGTAATTTATAATGTTCAGAATTACTGTGAATAAATTAACCCTCTATACACCTTTCCTACCTGTACCCTTGCCAGAGGAAATTACGTGATGTGACTTCTGTCAGCAAGGCTCCTCAAGAGTAGGTCTCACATTCTGAGACTCCTTTTCAAAGGTGCTGTGCATAATTCAAGAATACTTCTGCATCAGAAAGTAAATGAAAAGCCTGGTTATTCTCCCAAATCTATCCATACCACATCAGGACCACATTAACACACACCCTCTAACTGAGACCAGTTCCAAATACCATATTCAACTGTACATACGTAGGTCAACGTTCACATTCCATGGCCAGCATTATTTATTTATTTATTTATTTACCACCTTTTTGAAGGAATTCACTCAAGGTGGTGTACAGTAAGAATAAATCAAACATAAGCAATAGACAATTACAGCAGTAAAAATATTCAAATAACAGTACAAAGTATGGCATTGTATACTACTTACAACATCAACACAATGCGTAATAAAACATTTTAATATACAGCATAGGATATAAGCAAAGATGGAACATATAGATAAGTAACAGAGTAAGAGATATGAGAGTAAGAGGAGTTAGAAAATAAGGTGACTAATTTAAGGCAAATTACACATAAGGTCATAGAGGTGATTAAATATTATCTCAGTTAGGCTAGGAGTGGATAAACAGGTCCTGCTGTAGTATGTGCAGCCTGAGTCACTCCTTGTGTGTGTGTGCGTGAGACTAACAAGTTAGTTTCTTCTTCCATTAAAAGCCTGGTTGAAAAGCCAAGCTTTCACCTGCTTCCTGAAGTAGAGATAGTCTTGTGTTAAGCGGAGCCTTTCAGGGAGTGCATTCCAGAGTTTGGTGGCTACTCATTTAAACGCTGTCATCTGGATGTCAGCATGAATTATTCAACACCATCACCTGGATACCATCCGGATCCCTTAGGGTAACTCCTAGCTCCACCCAGGCTCTGCTTCCAGATTATACCAGTGCTATCCAGATAGTACTGGGATGGTGTCAGAGACAATGCTGCTAAAAAATTGGAGTATAGTCTGGTCAGCAGCACTTCTCTGCGTAACAGGGCAGATAATTTATCCTCATTCTAGCCAGCCATTTTTAGTTGCCCTACTACTTTTATCATACCCATCTCGTATACCTATGAGGTTCTTTTTATTAAAGTACAGTACATTTTTGTACTTACTGTGCTTTAACAACAAAAAAAATAATGTGTACTGAGAGCAAAGGCTGTGAAGTAATTGTTGAGGGCACCCTACTTGTCTTCTGCAATTCACACACTGAACTTTTCTTTACTGCACGTTAATCTTGCCAGGGATCTTGCCAGGTACTTGTGACCTGGATTGGCCACTGTTGGAAACAGGATGCTGGGCTTGATGGACTTTTGGTCTGTCCCAGTATGGCAATACTTATGTACTTATATACTTATCTGATTGCAGTTAGCATGGAATCACTTAATGCCTCTTCTTACACCCAGACTAACTGCAGAAGGGATCGTGCATGGTAAGTACCATGGGGTAAGAGCAGCATACAGTCCACTTGCATTGTCCGGCGATAACCTGCCCATTTCCTGCCTCTTCACAGCATGCAGTTAATGAGTGAATTATATTGTTATGGTAATAGTTTTTGCGCTCGTTAAATATCAGCACACATTAATTCACATGTATTTAGGGGTGGACAACCTCAGTCCTCAAGGGCCGCAGCCCAGTCAGTTTTCAGGATTTCCTCAATGAATATGACTGCATACAGTAGAGGCAGTGCATGCAAATCGATCTCATGCATATTCATTGGGGAAATCCTGAAAACCCAACTGGGTTATGGCCCTCGAGAACTGAGGTTGTCTACTCCTGTGCTAACTGCCTAAACACACTTTATATTCCCAACAGCCTCTATATTCCCAACTGCACATGTCCCCTCTGATGTCTGAGATGAATTTAATTGTATTGTGCTGATATTGTATCATATTTATGTTATTTAAATGTTTTACTCTTCTGTTTTAATGTGTACATTATTGCTATCTCTATGATTAAATTTGCCTGTTTTGAAGTTTACCTTACTATTCTAATTGTGCATTTTTTTCTATTGCTATGTTCCTACTGTAGATAAGTTGTCCATGTTATGCTACATCTGTTGTGCAGTGCCTTGGGCAATTCACTTCATAAACACAGTTAATATATCCAGACAAAGATATAATGAGGGGATGGATATGAACAACTGGTTTAATACTTCTTTTTCCTTGCATCTTAAGGATGTGCATTCATTAGCCTGCATTTGATTCATTAAGTGTTCAAAATCGGTTTAATGCACCTATGAATTAAAAACACATGTATAGTTCTAATGTGGGTTAATTTTTTTTCTATTAACATGAATTTGTGAAATGAATCAGAAACCAATAAAACTTGGTGTAAAAGACAAATTTTCTGACCCCCCCCCCCTGCATTTTCCCCCTGTACATGTCCCTATTGTCTCCATTATGAACATGCTTTCATTTGAAATAAAAGAGCAAATGAAACAAAATTTTGTATTCTGTTTTGCTTTTTAAAACAAAATTTTAAAAAAAATTAAGGGGCCCTTTTACTATAGGATTTTAAGTCCTTAGGACTAAATTCTATAAATCTTGTCTAAAAATTTGGCGCCAAAATAAAATTCGCATAAGTGCATTCTATAAAGTACACCTCAGTTTAGGTGTACTTTATAGAATAAGTCTAAATTTCCATGTGGTTTATAGAATATGCTAAGCACCTGTACACATGACTATGCCGGCTGCAAAGAACAAATAATCAAGAAACTCCAGACAGCCAGAACACTGCAGCTAGACTCATATTTAGCAAACCAAAATTTGAAAGTGCCAAGCCCTTACGAGAAAAAATATACTGGCTCCCACTTAAGGAATGCATCACGTTCAAAATATGCTCACTAGTTCACAAAATTATCCATGGAGACGCACCAGCTTACATGTCAGACCTGATAGACCTATCACCTAGGAATGCCAAAAGATCATCCCGCACATTCCTTGATCTGCAGTTCCCCAGCTGCAAAGGAATGAAATACAAACTAATGCATGCATCAAACTTTACCTACCTGAGCACACAGTTATGGAATGCACTGCCACGCAGCTTGAAATCGATCTACGAAAGAACGAACTTCCGCATATTACTGAAGACCCATCTCTTTAATAAAGATCAACCAATGTGAATATGTACAACTCACCCATCTATATTCAGAACTGTTTCTTAATATCTGCTTGTATACTATTACTTTGTTTTATTATCATCATGCTGACCAAGATCCTGCAATACTAAATGTTTATTACTAACATTCTTCCACTACTCATGATGTATTGTAAGCCACTTTGAGCCTGCAAAGAGGTGGGATAAGGTGGGATACAAATGCAACAAATAAATAAATAAATTTAGTCATGGGCAATAATGCTAAGTAAAACCTGGTATAAATGTTAACGCCTAAATTAGGCATAGACCGGGTATATTCTATAACACTGAGCATATATTTTAGAAACACCCACAACCCACCCATTCAACGCTCATGGTCATATCCTCTTTTCAACTATGTGACTTAAAATTTATGCACAGCACATTATAAATGTGCCTAGACAGTTCTGTGTGTAAATTCTAATTAATGCCAATTAGTATCAATAACTGCTTGTTAATTGGCAATTATCAGCGCTGATTGGCTTGTTAACCAATTAGGTTATGCACCTTGTTATGGAATACGCTTCAATTTCCATGTGAAAATCTCGATGCCATATATAGAATCCGGGAGTTAATGCATGGCTAGTGAGCACAAATAGGTAAACCCATATTAATGGTAGCCTACGTTGCTAACTTCTCTATTAAATTAGTACCTGAGGCACTGGAGGATTAAGTAGCTCAGGCAGTAACTTCCTATCTGTTTGACTGGTCACAACTCTTTGAATATCTAATCATGCTATTCCAGCAAGGATATACAAAATGCTTGAGATTAATCATTGCATATAATAATTCATCAGCTGTCATTCAACCGGGTCAAACTTTATTGCATTGACAGAGTGTTCCTATGCTGAGCAAGCATACTCAGTAGCAGTGGCATATTTATTCAGCCCCCACCCCCCCGCCACCCATACCTTAAAATCATCTCTGTTCCAGTCTTCGCCCAGGCAGTGGGACTCATAGGCTGCCTGAGGCCTGCACCGGGACTTCCTCTCTGAACCGTCCTGCCCCTTCTTACACAACTTCCTGTTTTGTGAAAGGCAGGATGGTTCAGAAAGGAAGTCCCAGATCAGACTGCAGGCAGCCTATGTGTGCTGCTGCTGCTGCTGCTACTCGGGCGAAGACTGGAGCAGAGATTAATTTAATGTACCAGGGGGAGGGGAGACATGTGGGAGATGGGTATGTGTGAGACACACTTCCTGTAAAAAAATTCCTGGCTACACCACTGCTGAATAGGAATGTCTACAGGGCAAAGTTTTCAGTTTGTTGGGTTCCTCCCCCCCCCCCCCAAAAAAAAAAAAAAAAACACACACACACACACACACACACAGTTTTTGGATATTTTGTTTAGAACACTTCATACATTCATTTTAAAACAAAAATTTAAACTCGTGTTAGAAAATTTTAATGCATGATACTCCACTTAACACATGTTAATTCATAGGACAATTTATGTTAAATTAACATATGAATCACATAAAACTTTTAAAACATGCTAATGAGTAAAATGTGTGCTAATGAAGGCACATCCCTATCACTCAGTACTGGAGTAATTTATGCCAAGCAGAGCAGTTCTGATCCTAGCTGTCTGCACTCTTCATTCTGAGTTTGCAGGCCCACAGATGATATCAATTAGGATTCTGGTCTTAATTCTTCGTTGTATTGTGTGGATCTTGAAGGAGAGTGTGTGGTCCAGAGCGATTCAAAGACACACTGAACTTTTGCAGTGACTCACTTGTATGGCATTCCAGTTGATGTTTAATTCTGTAGAATTAAACATCTTGATTGCACAGATGTTGCAGTGTGTCTTGTTTAAGCTTGGTTGAAGATTGATAACATAGTAGTCAGTTAGTCATCAGCGCAATAAAAAAGCTGCATGGGTTTTGATGAATTGGTTGATTATTCATTAGAAAGGGCCAGTGCTAATACACTTCTTTCTAATAAACTATTTTGTTTTAGGCGCCAACTCAGCAGTAGAATCCTAGTAGAGGATTATTAATGGTTCTGACCTCCAGAAGCATGTCCAAAACTTTCTTAAGCAAAGAAGCAAAAATCAAAGCACAAGAAGCCTTCAAAATGAAGAGCGTCTTAGCTACACTTTATTGGTGAGTCCCGACATGGGGTTTTACTCATTGGTTATTACGCCAGTGTTTGGCAATGATTTGTAGTGCGGTACATTTTAAAAGGTCAACATTTTGTTCCCGTGCTTTTCAGCGTCTCTTCATTTAGTTCCTAGTGGACCTGTCTTTTTAAAGACAAACTTGTTTTTTTTATCATTGGATGATTTATTTCTTTGGCATCAACATCACACAATAGACCCCTGACACGGGCATTTGTTGCCGAAACGCAGACCGTGTCAGGTCTCACCAATAAAGAGTAGCTGGGACACTCTCCATTTTGAAGGCTCCTTCTTCTTTCTTGGCTATTTGTTTTTGTTTCTCTGCTTTTGGATTCCCACTTTTCTGTGTCAAAACTTTCTTAAACCCAGCTGTATTATTAATCTTGACCACATCCTCTGGCAATGAATTCCAGCTTCAATGTGTGCTGACTGAACAAAATACTTTCTTAAATTTGTTTAAATCTGCTGCCACTTACTTTCACACTGTGTCTGAATCCTGCTACTATTTGAAAGGGTAGCTAAGCCATATTACCTATTCATCTGTTCTACACCACTCATGATCTTATAAACCTTTCCTATCTCCTCTTAATCATCCCTTTCCAAGCTATTCTAACCCCATTTCATTTTTGTTGCCCTTACCCCTAGCTTTTCTAGTTCTGCTGTATCTTTTTTTTTTTAGATTTGATGACCAAAACTGTATGCAATACTCAAGGTATGATCACTCCAGCTGTGATATTAGTAGGATAATTCTCTATTTTTCTCAATTCCTCTGACAGTAATTCAGATTTTGTTTTACTGCTGCTGCACGCTGAGATAAGAATTACAAAACTATGTGCTACAATGCCATGAAAATATGTGAAGTTTTCTGAAGAATCTTGGTGCTTTCTTTTGCTACTTGGACTTTGTCATGTGCTTTGTACCCTCTCTTTGTTGTAATACGAATGGAAGATCATAGCTATGTTTTTTGGGACTCAATTCAGTTGAAAATATTTCTGTATTCTAAGAAAAATTCTGTTAAGTGATCGGTTAACAATGTTTTTCTATTTGGAATTTATGGCTAGATTTATCCTTAGGTGTCTTTCCCTTTTCCTTAAATCCTGTGATTAGTTGTTAATATCTTGATAGCATCTCTCCTTTTCTGGGATCTCCTCCATGTATTGGGGACTTGTTTAGTGATATTGAGTGGGATTTATTCCTTTATTTTTTCTTCTGCAATATTTTGATTAATTATATTCTGTATTCCTAATATCCATTTTTTCTGGGCAAAGATCGTGTCTTTGTTTATATTATACAAACTGCGCAAATATAAAGAATACAAAAGATTCAAATTTTGGAGCTTGGCTCTTTAATTGGCTCCTCTTGGATATACAGTGTTACAATATCCACACAAATGTGAATTAACACATTTTTCTATGTATTAAATGGAAAAACTGATGGGAATATTATAAATAGTTAACACAGAAGTTTGCCATTATCACGTTAGGTATGGTAGTCCCCACTTCATAACTGCAAACCCTTACCAATGTAGTATTTATAGGCCTCTTAGTTCATATCATTTAAAAGTTTTGAATAAATAATTACCTATCTTTCTTTCTTCATTTTTTACTACTTTGAGCATTTCACTAGAATTATATATCAATGATGAAACAGCGCATCTAGAGTCAATAAAAAGTGACTGCAGGGATGTGACTCAGCCATTTTTCTAAAGAATAGTAATTCAAGTTCTACTTCTTCCATTTATAGCTAGTATCAGTGCATTAGGAGATGATGCCAAAAAAAATCAATAGTGATCAAACATTTATCTTATATCACCCCCTTGTTACTGATAATTGTTATATTTAGGGTTTTCCGGGTATATTTTATGCAGTTCTAGTGAAGGTGGGAGATTGGGACAAATGATCATTTAACTGTTATCAATTTTGTAGGTTTCTTCATTATATTTATATTGATGTTTTTTGTTAGATGTACACAACTTTGGATGTTTTCTAATGGGTAAAGTGTTCAGTAAAATCAATTAAACGAAACCAAATGTTACAGATTTGAAGTTTTTAAAAACCAAAATGTACACTTTCGCTGCTGCAGCTATTTACCATTTAATGTAGTCTAACCAGCCGCCTACCTCAAGTCACCAGACAGATCTGAATAGTAGGGTACATTAGACTAACCACATTCTTTCAGTTCTAAACTACGGGGTCCTTTTACTAAGGTGCACTTAAAAATAGCCTGCAGTATTGTTGACACGTGTTTTGGGCGCACGCAGAATCATTTTTCAGGCACCTACAAAAAATGCCTTTTTAAAAATTATTGCCAAAAAATGGACATGCTGCAAAATGAAAATTGCCACGCGTCCATTTTGAGTCTGAGACCTTACCGCCAGCCACTGACCTAGTGGTAAAGTCTCCTGCGATAACCAGGCAGTAATGACCTATGCATGCCAAATGTCACTTGGCGCACGTAACTGACACGCGCCAGAATATAAAAAATATGTTTCAGGCGTGCCTAGCAGATGTGCGCAAAAAATAAAATTACCGCAAGGGCCATGCAGTAGCCATGCGGTAACTCCATGTTGGGCATGCATAAACACTTACATGGCTTAGTTAAAGGGCCCCTTAAAGGATTATGAGTCAATAACCAATTAGATATTACAACATTAATTAGTCTTTATTATTAACTAGTCTGGGGACTTTTTAATTAAAAGAATTGAAAATTATTTGGAACAGTTTCACTTTCACCAGCTAACACTTTATAGCATTTTTTTTCCTCTTTTACAGGAACAACCAGACCTTCCTATCAACAACAGGATTAAACCCCAAAATGTCAGCTAGGTATTATTATTCAATTAGTTTAAGTTTTACTGCTAATTTAACTCCAAGAAAAAACATATTTTTCAAAGAAACAACTCTTTTGTGTACAATTTTTGTCTTTCAGATCTCTACAGATCAGGTAAGTCACTACTGTGTCAGTGACCTTTCTTTTCAAGATGTATGATTGTACTTATCTGTAGAAACTGTGGTCGTTCTTGAGCCTTTTCATCTTGCTTGAATGATGGGATCTTTGCTTCCTTCTTGCTCCAATATATGGACTCTGGAACCTTGTCCTACTAGTCTAAATTTTAAAACAACTCAAAAAGAGAGTCTAACTTCCTGGCTTATTTCAGGTTACGCTTTCTATTAGGAAAGGGCTCACTTGGGCCTCTAACTATAAAAAGCAAAAAATAACAACAATAATTGAGGTCCTTAACTCAGGCACCTATCTTGTAACTTTTCTACCTGTACTTAAAAGGACACAGGTATTTTTCGGAATACTTTTACACTCACTTATCAAGTTTTCCATACACACTTGTGCTTTACTATTAGACCAACACCTATGCTTTTGAACCTTAGGCCTTTACACTCAGGCCCTGTGGACCCAATTCAGGCAATTATACTGAAGAAAAATACATTTCTAGAGTGAATACCGGTGTTCCTTTTAACTCCCAAAGTCAGGAATACTAAATTTTAAAATCAGTTGACAATTTGTTTTAACTCAAATTCTTTCTCTGACATACAGAGCTCTCATACATGCATCCAACCTCTCTCTGATCTTCAGCCCCTCTGACAGCATAATTGCTAGGGGTGACAGGGACTCGGAATCACCAGCTGACCTCCAATGGCCAATAAAATCCCATCCCACAAAACTTTGAAAGTTATGGAACTTAACTGGAAAGTCCATAGAAATCAATGGGAAAAAAATACCTTTTTTCCAACATTTCCACAAAACATTCCAGAAAATTCACTCAAAAGGTTGTGTTATCCTAAAGCCCATCAAATCCCATATTCTATAATTTTTTTTAAATAAATTTTGCTCCACATTTACAGATGTTAAAACATTAAAAAAAAATTACCCCTCCAAACCCCAAAGAACCATAACCGTCCACTCTAGAAACATTCAATAATGCCCCTTGTACACCCCCAAATGATGCCCGCCAAAAAAAGCAAAACAAATTCAAAACCCAGAAATACTCCAAACCTAAACTTTCTCATTTTCCAATTAAAATTATTTTTTTCCAAAAACTTAAAGGTACTAATCCACCTCAAGAGGTTCTCAGGAACCCAAAACTGCATTTACATTTTAATCAAAATTAACTCCTTAGCTCCCAGCCAAATAGGACCAAAAAGTGCAATTTAAAATAAAACTTAATACAACCTTGGGCTACCAGACCCCTTACCTTGATCCCTGAAGACTCCTCACTCGATCCCCACCAGCTGAATGGGCCCCAACAGATCCTCAGCAACCACAGGAAAAAGAACACGAAGATTGCTGAGCTGAAACTGGTAGGGCCTAAAAATTGAGGCCCAGGCTTCAGTTTGGGCCTAGTCGTATATCTGGAGCACTACTGCGTATGTGTGGAAAATTGCACATGCTCCAAAAACCTGACCAAGCCCAGACTGGCCATTTTCTTGAATGCTCCTAGCCCGGAAAACCTCATTTCCCAGCCGGGCAGTGTCCAGGAAGATCACATCTGATGCAGCCTCCTCCTGGAGGGTCCTGAAATGCCTTAGGACCACTTCAAGCATCTCCTTCTGGCCACCAATGAATCTACCAGCCCACAGGACTCCATGAAAGGCCCGGAACTGCCCAGAAACCACAGACCTTTCCCTCCTGAACCAGATAAATTAAATATATATATATATATATTTTTTTTTTCTCTACTGGTTACATTATGAAAATCTATGCAGAGTCAAACCAAGGACCATTGAATCCAGCATCCTATCTCCAATAGTGGTCTATCCAGGTAGCAAGTACCCTGAAGATCCCAATAAATAGATCTGTTTCCTATAGCTTCTTTCTATGGATGACAATGAATCTCCCAAGTCTTAGCTCCTTTCTACGGATGAACAATGGATCTCCCAAGTCTACCTGACTAATGCTTTTTTATAGACTTTACATCCAGAAACTTGTCAAATTCTCTTTTGAATCCTGCTGTGTTGGTCACAAATGCCTGGCAATATAAAATGAACCACTTCATACTTTGAAAACAAAACTGTGTTTTCTTGCTTTACTGTGCATTTCCTCCAAATCAAATACAGTTATTGTCCTGGGTCTAAGATCACACAGAGGTATATATTTCAGAAGGACCATTCTATTTTTTTCACATTTAATAAACTTTATTGTGTTCTTAGTGAATCTAGTAGTCTCATTCTTTCTATTCTGTTGGACTTTCAGCCTTTCACCAAAGGTATGTCTTTTTCTTCCCCACAGGCTAAACATAGCAGGGATCTGATTCTGTGTTTCACCTCTGCCTTTATTAACAATCTCCACTGGTTCCCAATCCTCAGCTTTTACAATTTTCATCTATGCATTAAAAAATAGACTATGTATTTTTGAAGGGCTATATGCACTTAGGGCAAAGCTAAAATACCAGTGAATAACTTAGGGGTCCTTTTATATGGGAGTGTTAGGCTCTATTTGCGAACAGCACATGCCAAAATGAGACTACTGCTAGGCTACCATGCCCCCTGATGATAATTTCAGAGTTTCCGCATGTCCATAATGCCTGGGTGTGCAGTGTTTCCAGCAGTAATCGGCAGTTGACGCATGCCGACCTGTCACCATGCGTGTAGCGCATCAGCCCTTACCGTTAGATCAATGAGTGGTGATAAGGGCTCAGGCTGGTTTTAGGGGCGCGATGGTTTCAGTTTTACCACATGCTCTTTTCCTGTCCCATTAAAAAAAAGACCTGTTTTGCAGGCACGATAAAAACTGTCCCGGCGCACCCAAAACACACGCCTACACTACCGCAGACCATTTTTTACTGCAGCTTGATAAAAGGACCCCTTAGATCCCTGTTTACTAAGCAGCGCTATAGGCGCGTTAGTGTTTTTAGCGTGCACTAAAAATTAGCATGCACTAATGCTAGAGACACCCATAGGAATATATTGGTATCTCTAGTGTTTAACGTGCGCTAATTTAACACGTGCTAAAAACGCTAGTGCGTCTTAGTAAACAGGGCCCTATGTGATTTATTTATTGGGATTTATTATCACCTTTATGAAGAGGTGTGATAGAACTGAATCCAGAGAAGAAGTTGTGATTCTCCTAGATTGAAGAACTGGGCTAATAGTAGAAAGGTCAAGAAATGAAAATGTGTGCCTGTGCGCTATTTGGATACTAACAGTGCAAAGGTAGATGTAGCACATTGACACTCAGTGGGACATGACCTGACTGTTCTGTCATTAAGGGGAAACAAATATCTAAGTTGAATAACCTTAGTAGAGAAATAGTCAGACAAGGAGTCAATTTTTGCCATTCAGATCTCTACAAATCAGGATCTCTATTAGGTAAGTCACTACTGTGTCAGTGTCTGTTCTTACTTTTCCAGATGTATGAGTGCACTTATCTGTAAAAACTGTGGTCTTTCTTGAGCCATTTCTCTTCACCTTGCTTGAATGGTGGGGCCCTTTAGTGCCCACTTGCTCCAATATATATTGTAAGCCTGCAGGGTTGCTCTCAGGTGTGCAGAGGTCCTCTAGTGGTGCCTGTCTGGCCTCACCAGCCCTTTGCTTCAGGAAATCTCCTTGAAACCAGACTTCTCTGTGACTCCGGTAACTCTGGCCTCTATGTTTGGGCCTCCTCTTTCCCTCAGGGTGACCTCTTCATTAACCTCCGGTCCTGGACCTGCCTCCCCGCTGTATGTCCTGGTAACTGACCCCCTTACCAGTGCCGTCTGGTGGGGCCCCCTGGTCACCCTTCTCTGGAAGATGGCACAGATTCCTCTGCTTTCAGAAATATGCAAATTAGCTGAGTGGATGCAAATTCAATTTATTAGAACTAGGCTTCAGTCTTGTGGGAACCTTTCTTTCCAACTATTATTCGTTTACTACAAATTCACTCCCTGAGCCCATTTACTGTGGGACACCTGGGTCTCAGGGTATAACAGCCACCATCCCTGGATAGGTCTTTCTTCACTTACATTGACCTTACAGTCCTATCCTCCACCCCACGGCTGTTTGTTCATTTTAAATACTTCACAGTTCCAACATCAATACTTTGGGGTCTTCCCTTACCCCAGGACTTTCAGCCTGCCTCAGCTTCTCACACACACAGTTCCAACATCAGTACTTTGGGGACTTTGGGGACTTCTTACCCCAGGATTTTCAGCCTGCTTCTCTCTCTCTAGGACCCCCTCAGGCTTCCGGGCGTTGTAGGTCCCCCTATCTTCTCCTTCTGTTAAAACTCCCCCTCTACTGAGAGGAAGCTATTTATGAGGTGTCCAATAAACCTCCCTACTTCTTGAGACCTCACCCCTCTGGTGCCAGAAAGATCTGGGTCTAGAAGTCTCTTCTCACTCCCCCAGCTATCTCCCTGGAGCTCCCTCTACTGGCCCCCGCAAGTCAATACTCAGCTAGATCCCTGGAGCTCTCTCTAGTGACCAGAATGGGCATTTTCCCGGTTTTCAGTGGGAGAGCGCCCTCTGGCGGCCTCCTCAAGTAAGGGCAGACACTGTGTTTATCACAATATAGGCTCTGGAACCTTGTCCTACTAGTCTATAACTCAGGCACCTATCTTGTTACTTTTGTACCTATACTTAGAATGGCACAGGTATTTTTCAGAATACTTTCACACTCACTTATCAGATTTTCCATACACACTTGTCCTTTACTATTAGACCAATACCTATGCTTGTGAAACTTAGGCCTTTATACTCAGGCCCTATGGACCCAATTCAGGCACTTATAGTGAAGAAAATAGCCATAAAGTTAAATCTATGTTCCTTAGGATTCTCACTTCTACCTTTGAATAAAACTTCTGTTAGTACCTGTCATTCACTCGTTCACTGCTATATTACCTGGTTAGTAGGCCAGCACTTAGCCCTTATGGGCCAAACCCAGGCCTAGTAGGCCCACCTAAAAAATAAAAATAATAATAATAACAACAACAACAACAACAACAACAACAACAATAATAATAATAATAATAATAATAATAATAACTGTTCTGGAAGAAAATATATTTTTCCCCACAGTGACCTCTCTCCCATCTTAAAAACAGAGCTCCTGTCACAGCTTGGTAATAGGACCCCTAAGGTTCCAAATATGGGATACCCAATTGTAGAACTGCCCCATTTGTAAATAAAAACCAAACAAAAAAACATGTATGTATGATACACAATATTCATTAATAAACAAGTGGTTCTTATTTTAAGATCAAAATCTCTCCCAGTTGTGTGATCTAGGAATGTGGTAGATTCAGTCTTCATAGGACAGAACACTTCCCACATTTACAGTGACCAACATCTAGCTCTGCTGTGTTTCTTAATCTGTCTGTCCATACATCAGCATATTTAAAACAAATAGGAGAAAATATTTTTTCACTCAATGTATAGTTAAGCTCTGGAACTCATTGTTGGAGCAAGTGGTAAAAGCAGTTAATGTTGCTGGATTTAAAAAAGGTTTGGACAATTTCTTGGAGGAAAAGTCTATAAACCATTATTAAGGTAGACCTGGAATCAAAGGTAGACAAAAACTACAAGTACATGGGAATAAGAAGAATGATTCCCTCAATCCCTTATGTAATTGCCTTGTCTGAAACAAGCTCTTCTAACCTATAAATGTTGTTGAACAGGTGTAAAAGCCGATGTAGAACTTTTTCGCCATAAACATGGATTCTCTTCATGAAACCTTTTTCTCCAGAAAATTTCCCTGACCATCTATGTTGGTGAGACACACTTCATGACTGTCTCCATTCAAACACCAAGGATTTAGCCCTGTGCCCCACTTCCACATGGGAAAAAAACCTTGGTACCACCAAGGCTTTCATTTGTTGACCTTTCCACTGTCACCCCAGTTCTTCAATCTATGATAAACACAACTTCTTCTCTGAATCCAGTTCTGGTTTTGTTCTTCAGCTCATGACCTTCTCTCTTTGATGTCAGTCTAAAAAAAACGCCAAATAGACTGACAGCGTTGTCCATGCTGATTACGCTCTCAGAGCAATTGAGACTATTCCATATCAAAGGTGCTACACTGTGACAGTACCACCTACAATTTTTGATCAGGATTAGCTGACCCCCGAGGCAGGCGCCAGTGCACCGAAACACGGCCTGTGTCGGGTCTATCCATCAATTAATAAACAAGAGACTTTGATCATCTCAATCCTGAAGGCCCAGTGTTGCTTTTTTGTTTCTGTATTATTTTGTATGTTGTTTTACCCTCTCTTTTATGTCTGTTCATCTATAAATTAACCCATTTTAAAGTTCTTCCATTTATACAATGCACACCATAAAAAAAAACCCCAAACCAAATACAAATAAAAAGCTCAAATACCTTAAAATCTAAAAACATTTGTTTCAAGCGAGCATGAACTGAACCTTTTACTGACCATGCGTACCCCTAAAGAGAACTAACATAGTAGATGACAACATGGCCCATCCTGTCAACCCCAAGCAAAATGGAAAAAAGACAATAAACTTGATGTACCTATTCCACTTCACCAATATATTTGCTTTCTTGTAGTCGGAAATAGATTATCTATATATTTTGATTTTTGTTCATTTTATCTCAATTATTTCTTCTATTTTTCCTCAAAAACTGTGTATTTTGCCTCTAGTTTCATTTCATATTCATTTCATTTATTAGATATTACATGGATCCATTTATTCCATTTATAATAAGCAGAGCATCAGAGCTGCTGCCCACATAATGTACTTTTCTTCCCCTAATGGGTTGTAGTAGACTACACAAACTAGTTTCTGTTCATCAATTAAATATGATGTGTTGTTATACACCATGAAATGTAATTTCTTCCACATGAATAACCACAGTTAATTTAGTCATGCAAAAACAAAGAAGGAATAGGAGTCAGAAATTAAGAGAAAGGGAGAATGCTAGGGGGATTGTTTGTCAAACCAAATTATACACATTCCAAGTATGCAAAATAAAATGTTTTAATAGAGAATCAGATTCTTCCATGCATTTGGCAAGCACTAAGTATCGGCTGCATGCAATTTATTATTGGCATGAAATGTAAATTTTGCCTCCTTGTTTCCTCTTTTATTTTTTTTTCCTTTCATTGGCAATATTTGAGCAGAGCCTATAGCAATCATGTTTTCAATCTCTCTGAGGTTTTTTGTTTTTTTTTACTAAATATGTCCTTGGTCCTCAAGCTTTGTTTTATCTGGACTATGCTAAATTTCATGCTCTGTGGCATAGTGAGTAGGAATGTGTATGTAAAAAAATAATAATTTTTTTAACTTTTTTGGTTTTAGTCTTTTATTGTGCATTAATTGACTTTACTTGAGCTAGATCATAGATAATGTTCATTAAATTGATTTAGAGGAAAGTACCATAACAATACCTCTAAGGAAAGCATTTTCTGTGGGGGCACGGCCAAGAGCAGGAACAGCTGGGAATCAGTTCTGCCCAAAAAACCCCTGGACCACCATGGAAATCCAATAGGCTTCCAGTGTAGGGGGAGAGAACTGTGGGTGGGGGTCTGATGGGGGGGTCTTGTATAGGGAGAGTCTGATGAGGGATCCTGTATTCATAGAGTTCTGATAGGGGGCTTGAGTTTGGGGGGTGGTAGAAATTGGGGACTTGTGTTCTGGGGGAGGGGACTTTGATGTATGAGGGCGGTGTGGATCTTTATCAGGAGTGGGGTGATCATTGGGGGGCAGCAGGTAAAGCACTGTGGGTCCTTGTTGTTTGGCCTGGGAATATCACGCGTTTTGCTGGATTATTTTACAGTGATTTTATGGCCATAATGCAACTTTCAATATGTACCTGGTGCTCACTGCATGTTGCTTTAAGGGTTCTAGATTGTAATGAGCTGCTTTACATGCATTTACATGTTTTGCATCTCATTATTATTTAACCCACAGTGACGTAAATATCACTGTGTTAGAGCAAGACAAGCTATGTTAGAGCCCTTTAAGTCATGTTAAGGGGAAATTAAGACAACTTAAGGCCCCATTGAAGCTTGATAATTTCTCCCCTTACTATGCACCAAGGGCCTTGTGTGGCAATGCCAACAGAGCCCATTCAAAGTGAATGGGCTTTGTCAGCATTATTGCACCAGGAGCTGCTAGTGTGGCATGATAAAAGGAGTTCTAATTTCTTTTAAGGAGCTCTAATGAACCAAATGTGAGCTAACAAAGGCATAACCTTGGTAAGTATTTAGACAAAGGTTAATATTTAGTTGACCACTGTACACATGAGGTTACACAAAAAATATATTCTTATAGTTTTATACACATGTTCAGCCACACTATGAAGGTAAATTTTGAAGCATCTAGATGTGTAAACTGTCTATACTGCATCCATATGCAAATAGTGGGATTTCTATGCACATGTATGTTCCTGGATCAAACAGATTTAAAGTGGGTGTGGTTTGGACATGGATTGGACATGTCACAAAAACAGGTACACATATTCCATTCTGCAATGAGCAATACACACCTATCATAAAAATAAATCCTTGTTGGCTTTTGCACCCCCCCCCCCCCCCCAATCACCCTCAATTACATTCCCAACCCCCCTGGCACTTACCCAGATCCCCATTATATCCAGTTGGGGACAAGTGTAACACCCTTGGACACGTATGCCCTACTGGCAACCAGGTTATCTCCTTAGCATAAGTGTTGTACTGACACTAGGGGTCAACCTGCCAAATAAGGGCTTCAGCTTTGTATATTTAATGTGTGCTGCAGCCATGGACTATTCCCATATAAAGAATAAGTTTGCAAACTATCTGTGCCCAGTTCTTGGATGGGGTAGGGAACAGAAGGATATGGGGAGGGTTACAAAGATACGGTGTTGCCCTGTAGTGCCTGATCAGATTGTATTTTGGAGACCATTCTAAAGCCGTAGCTTGAAGTGTGCGAAAATTAGATTTGGTTTTCTTTTATGTGCAGTAGGGATGGCCCTCAGTTGAAATGGCATAAAAATGGCAATGGCACATTGTTTTGTGTCATTGTAAATATGATTATAAATATGATTATAAATATCAGCCACTCAATACAAACCCACCCACTGAGAAATACTTTTGATCAATTACAATGGTTGATTATTGATCAAATGATTGTACCCCCATGGGGAGGTGACATTAATTTGTTAGTAGCCCATTGGGAACAATTTTAGATTTTTGAAACTCAATCTTTGATTCATGTAGGTTTCAATGAAAATTTAGAATGCAACTCCATTATTTAATAGTTTAACAACTTATTTCTCAGGGGGTTGGTTTTTATTGGGTGGCTGATATTCATAATCATATATACATTCATTTTACATTTATGGATCAGTTTTGAGTCTCCATGCTTTTGAACAAAGTCAATTGATGCTTTATCATGCAAGTTTGGTTCTCACAGTTTGTTGTGTGTTTTGCTCTGATGAATAAAGTTTGATAACATCATTGACATCACTTCCAGGAACTGCTTACATCTTTGGGAGCCTGAACACCATCACGCCATGTTGGAGAAAGATCAGAGTCTTGTTGAAGTGAATTTTGGAGCAGAAGTTGGACTTAATTTCTTATATTCAAGCTCACCTGAGTCTCTGAGGCAGTCTATCGATGAAACCCGCAGTGTTGAGTATTAAGGGATGCTTCGTGATTTCAAGCTAAAAGCCTGCTAATAGTTTGACCTCCAGGTAAGTATATTTCAAGTACTATTAAAAAGGGTTATTATTTTTAAAAAGTTATTTTAAAAATTCTTATTGTTATACGGAGGACAACATTTAAGAATTTTGTTCACATTAAATAACACACAGATGAAGCACATTGGGTTGGAGTTTGCTCGATGAAAGAGAAAAAGAATGTCCACCTGAGCAATGACAGCTTGAATTAGCTAGCTGCGTAGTGTGGGACACCTAATTCTGAAGACTCTCTTATTTTCCTCCCCCCCAGTTTTTTTTAAAGTTCAATATTATTCAGAGTGTATATGTATCCTCTTTTATAAAAGAAAGAAAAATTATATATAATTTTAGGATGGTATGCGATGCTGGTTTTTTTTATTCCAATTTGACAGATACCAGTTATCTTTTAATTTTTTGGAGTGCTATCCAAATAGCAGTAATATTGAGCCCACTATGCAGATAGCTAATCATATACAATTAGGGCATCTTTCTTGGGGTCCTAACTTTATTTGGATAGCAGACTAAATATTCCCTCTGACCAGTTACCTTTCTTCTTTTCCCTCGCTCCACCATGGACTACCCAACATTATCTGGATACCCCCGGATTATATAAAGGTCACCCAAAGTTGGACACCCAAATTTGGCTGAGATCTCAAGATGCACGCACAACTTAATTAATGAGCCAATTGCAATCAATAATTAAATGCTAACAATCAATTATTGACGTTAATTGCGACTAATTCCCTCCTGGTGATTCCTTCCTTAAGTAGGGCATGTTGGGCAATTACAACTAGTGCATTTTTTTAATCAAGCACTTTCTCTGTGGAACATACTTCCTGTTATTATGGGAAGAAGGGTCTTTAAAGCATTTAAAGAGTTTATTGAAGGCTCACTCTTTTGTGGATGCTTTTAAGGTTAAGCTCTCCTAAAGGATGGTAGTTGACTGGTCTGGGGTACCAACTCTACTCTTTTAGGATTCTCTCTCTAATTTTGAATTCTCTGGATTTTTATACTTTTCATTTTTCTGTTTAGTTTGCATATTGGAGAGAAGAAAAGAAAGGGTTATTTGGCGGTCCAACATTGAATGTCAAAATATGCATATTTCATACAGCACATAAAGCTGTATTATAAAGATATAAATTTGCCAGGGAGTATGTTCAAATAGCTACCAGATTCCCAAAAATAACAGCTTGGCCAAGCATGTGCAACCGTTCCTTTTCCTTATACCATCTGTTCTTTTGCAGTCAACACCACATTTCCATGTCTCTATTGCACCAGGGTAACTTCAGATAAATACAAACCTTTAATCAAATATTTAAAACCCACTTTTTCCCAACAAATTGAATTCAAAGCAGCTAATAGTCATAATCTAGATCAGGGGTTTTCAACCCAGTCCTTGGGACACACCCAGCTAGTCAGGCTTTTATGAAACTGCATATGTATGGGAATTACATTATAAAATTACCTCTGAAATATCCAAATGTTTCGAATATAGTTTGAATGTCATAGAAAAGGAAATAAAACAATGACATTTCAATAGTGTGCGTGTCATGATCCCTCCACCCACAATGAATAAGCATGCACTGGCTCCATTGTATGCAAATCTATTTCATGCATATTCATTGTGAACATCCTGAAACCTGACTGGTCAGGTATGTCTGGGTTGAGGACCACAGATCTAGATATGATAATATCAGCCAAAACAATTTACTTTACTTTATGTTTATTGAGACTTGTTATACTTCTCTAGCTGCCAAAGGTAGAGCAGAGCAGTTTACATATATTACAAATAATAATGATAAAACAAAGAGAAAAAGAACACCATAAAATGATAGGAAAGTTATTCATTCATACTAAAGAAGGGGGAGGCAAGGTCTGGAGAATATTGTAGACAGAAATCTCATACTGGCCGGTCCATCACCCATTGTCTTCGAAAGCTTGTTGGAAAAAATGGTTTTCAAGTTAACTTTGATGGATTTTTAAGAGGAATCACTTTGAAGATGAATAGAAAGCGAATTCCAGATACAGGGAGAGAGAAAGAAAAATGCAGTGTTCCTGGTGGATTCGTAGTGAGCGTATTTGGGGCTGGGAAGAACAAATCAGTGATCATTGTGAAATTGTGTATGATGTGTGGATGACAGTTCTACATATACGTGATTTTACATTTTCACTGGATTTTAATGTAAATTTTGTAGTATGTAATAAAGATTTTGCAATAAGTCATAGTTGTGGTAACAGATTGTATGCATATTCATTAGGGATATCCAAAAATTCTGACTAGCTAGTGGTCCTGCAGGCCAGGTTTGAAAATCACTGCTCTATAATGTTCAAGCTGGGACATGTTCGTTGAAGTGCTATGTAGCTGTTCACAAATTTACCTTCTCATAGTAAATATTTATTGGCTGTATATTGTTTGGCAAAAGATATTGTTGATTCCACCAGTGGCTTAGCTGTCCTTCAGTATGAAACACAAACGATCAAAAATAAAGGGCAGTCAAAATAGCCATATTCCTAAAATTATTTCACTGTACCATAGCACTCGGGAGAAGATAAAATGCAGGTCTATATTGGGCTCATTTCGAAATAGAAGGACACCCATCTTTCGACATAAATCGTCCTTCTCACAGGGTCGTCCAAATCGGTATAATCGAAAGCCGATTTTGGACGTCCCCAACTGCACTCCATCGCAGAGATGCCAAAGTTCAAGGGGGCGTATCGGAGGCGTAGCGAAGGTGGGACTTGGGTGTGCCTAACACTAGGACGTCCTCGACCCATAATCGAAAGAAACAAAGACGTCCCTGACGAACACTTGGATGACTTTACCTGGTCGTGTTTTTCTTACGACCAAGGCACAAAAAGGTGCCCGAAATGACCAGATGACCATTGGAGAGAATCAGGGATGACCTCCCCTTACTCCCCCAGTGGTCACTAACCCCCTCCCATCCTCAAAACACATCTTTCAAAATATTGATTGCCAGCCTCTATGCCAGCCTCAGATGTCATACTCAGCTCCATCACAGCAGAATGCAGGTCCCTGGAGCAGTTTTAGTGGGTGCAGTGTACTTCAAGCAGGCGGACCCAGGCCCATCCACCCTTACCTGTTACGTTTGTGGAGGAAACAGCGAGTCCTCCAAAACCCACCAGAAACCCACTGTACTCACATCTAGGTACCCCCCTTCACCCGTATGGGCTATTGTAATGGTGTACAGTTGTGGGTAGTGGGTTTTGGGAGGGTTGGGGGGCTCAGCACACAAGGTAAAGGAGCTATGTACCTGGGAGCAATTTATGAAGTCCACTGCAGTGCCCCCTAGGGTGCCCAGTTGGTGTCCTGGCATGTCAGGGGGACCAGTGCACTACAAATGCTGGCTCCTCCCATGACCAAATGGCTTGCATTTGGTCGTTTCTGAGATGGACATCCTTGGTTTCCATTATTGCTGAAATCAGAAACGTCCATGTCTACGGACGACCATCTCTAAGGACAAACAAATTTCAGGATTTGGGCGTCCCTGACCGTATTATCGAAACAAAAGATGGATGTCCATCTTGTTTTGAAAATATGGGTTTCCCTGCCCCTGGATGGGGACGTTTTGCGAGGACGTCCAAATCGAAACGAGGATGTCCCTTTCGATTATGCCCCTCCATGTGTTTGATCATTCTCTCAAACAAGGACATTTAGGATCTCCCAGTTAACAGTAGTCTATTACAGGAGTTACAAGATAACTTGTGAAAGGTAATTTTATAAGGGGGTACCTACTTTAAGGAAGAAGGAAGGCACCTATTCAGGTTCAATTGTATAAAGAAATATAGGCAATTATTTGCCTTCATAAAATATTTGTATTAAGTGGCATAATTCATGCCTATATTGTAGGCACATACATAAATGTCCACTCCTATAATGTTACAGTATGCACAGAGATTATTGATTTTTATAAGCTATGGGCCAATATTCAGACTGCAGGAAGCAGCTACATAAGTTCCACAACCGGCACTGACCCCGGATATTCAATGCTGGGCTGTTTCCGATGGCTAGCATTGTATATTCAGGCTCAAACCTGAATAATATGTCAATAATAAACACCGGCCAGTTAAGTTTATAGCAGCCAAAGATAGTGGCTGCTAAACTTAGCCAGTCAGTGCTTGAATATTCGTGGATAGCTGGTTATATCGTGCAATATAGCCGTTTAGCCACTATGGACGATTCTATATATGGCATCTGAAAAATCTGCACAAAATAAATTTCCACCTAAGCATATTCTATAAGTGGTATCTAGATTTAGGCTCAGTATATGGAATATGCATAGTTGATATCCCAGCACCTAGAACTACATGCTTCCATTTACTCCAAGGGAAATGTGGCGAAAATAACAACACATACCGTATTTTTGGACTATAAGTCGCACCGGACCATAAGACGCACCTAGGTTTTAGAGGAGGGAAATAGGAAAAAAACATTTTTCGGACTATAAGACACACTTTTTCCCTCCTCTAAAACCTAGGTGCGTTTTATGGTCCGGTGCGTCTTGTCCGAATGCAGGGCCCCCGATCTCTCCGTTTTCCAGGGGCCCCCCTCCCTCCGTCCCTCCCTCCGTTTTCCAAGGTCCCCCCTCCCTCGCTCGTTTTCTCCATTTTGCAAGGTCCCCCTCCCTCTCTCGCTCTGTTTTGCAAGGTCCTCCCTCCCTTGCTCCATTTTGCAAGGTCCCCCCTCGCTCCCTCTAAATTTTAAGTTTTACCTGGTCGTGGTTGAGGCAGCAAAAAGCATGCACGCTGGGCATGTCAGTCTTCCGTTCTGACGTCTCTCTCTCTGCGGGACCAGAGCTGAGAGAGATGTCAGAACGGAAGACTGACGCGCCCAGCGTGCATCTTTTTGCTGCTGCTGCCACAACCATGACCAGGTAAAACTTCTTTTAAAATTTGGAGGGCGCGAGGGAGGACCTTGCAAAATGGAGCGAGGGAGGGACCTTGCAAAACGGAATTATGGTGCTTTTAAAACTACATTCGAACTATAAGACGCACCCCCCATTTTCCTCCCAAATTTTTTGGGGAAAAAGTGCGTCTTATAGTCCGAAAAATACGGTAGATTTAGGCACAGAAGACCATATTCTATAACAATGCATGTAAATTTTGGAACGCCCATGGAACGCCCATTTCCCCACCCGTAACCACAGCCCTATTTGGCTCCATTCATTAGAATTTAGGCGCTGTGCATTACGGAATACGCTTAGCGATTTATTGACAATTAGTGCTCATTATTGCTTGTTAAGTGCTGTTAAAAATGTTGATTGGCTTGTTAAGCCAATTAAGTTATATACATTGTTAGAATACATTTGGATTTTGGCAAGAAACATTAGGCACAATATATAGAATCCCAGGGTATATGCTAACTGTGAATATTCAGAAGAGATAACTGGTTACCTCCTGCTGAATACTAGCGGTTAGCTGGTTAAATGCTATTTAACCAGCAACGTATGTAGTATTTCTCTGAGAGCCAATGGAGCTCATTTTCAAAGCCTAAGTGCTTTGAAAATATGCCTCTATGTCTATTTAACCAGCCAGGAGCCATTCCTGGCCGGTTAAATAGAGCTGGATATTGGACAGTGCACACATACATGCCTGTTTTGTCCAAACTCTACCCATGTGCATTCTTTCTGGCAGAGAACATGCCTTCATATCAAAGTACCTACTTTTATGGCACTTAATATTTTATGAAGCCGCATATGTATGGGGATTACTTTATAAAATTACCTCTGAAATATCCAGATGTTTCGAATATAGTAAGAATAACATAGAAAAGGAAATAAAACAATGATATTTCATATTGTGTGTATCATGACCCCTCCACCCAAAGATGCCTTCCTTCCTTCCTTTAGGTGCTCCAGGCCTACTGTAATGGATCCCTGGTGATCTACAGTAAAGCTCTGTTTAAATTTTAGCTGCCACGCTATCCATTAATAGACATTTATGGCACCCATTTTAACTTCAAGGTACATATCCTGTTCCTTTCTCTCCCCTTCTCCAACCTAAAATGAAATTCTACATTAGGATAACTTGAAGCAGGTCATCTAGGTTAACCAGGCAGAAAGGTACCTGGGTATTTTTTTTTTTACCTATTTTATAAAGGCACATAGGTGTCTATGGGGCCCTTTTACAAAGTGATGGCAAGCACTCTTTTCCATCTCTTTCCTTCATTGACATTGTTGCAGCACCCTCTGGGCTTATCTGTCTTTTATATATTCATTTTGACTTCTGCCTATGAGTTAATCTGTTGGTCTGTCTTCTGCCTCTGTATTAAATGTATTGGTCCTTCCTCTGTCCTTGTAATAAATGTATTGCCACTGTCTTGACCTTATCCATTTTCTGTCTAGGTAATATATGTATTGTCATTGCTTCTGATTTTATACACCATTAATTGTAAACCACCTAGCTGTAGGCAGCACAGCAAAACACTGAACAAACCAAAAACAAAGCTATTTGCCAAATTGCATGTGTTAATTGGCAACAACAAGAGTTATTTGTCCTTAAAGCAGGATTTTCTTTTTCACTGCAATGCATGTTTAATAATGAGATGCAAAGTAGACAAATGCATGGAAAGCATCTCATTATTATGTAAAATCTATAGCACAGCTTAGATGAAAACTCACAAGCTTTGTTATTCATGGAAAGATAATGTTACCTCAGGACAGCTGGGCCACTAACACACAGCCTGATAAGCCCAGGGAGCAACTTAAAGTGACCAGTGCATTGAAGTGTACCCCCAATCCCCTTTCCAAAGTACTCTTCACCCCCTGATCTTCTTGGCATCCTGACCCTCTAGTGGTAAAAATGCAAGACTACTGTTAGAGGATTAAGGTTGCCATTTTGAGGCATGGGTCCATTGGAGCAGGAGCTCCCCAGGGATTTCTCCTGCCCCTCTTTTACTAGGAGACCCGTGTAGGTGCCAAGTGTGGTAGGTAGGTAGGGTGTATTTTGAAAAGGGATCAGGGAGTGGAGTATATGTTTTTAAATCACTTTGATAAGCCTTTTAAAGGATAATGGGCCTGCTATCTTCATGTTGCTGCAGCCAGAAATATGTGATATTCTTGGCTGTACCAATGCAAAAGTAAACTTACTGTGGGATTTGCTGAGCTATTGTACTGAGATAGAGCAGGTTAGTGAATCCCATGATACATTTTTGTGCTGTAAAATAGCACTGCTAAAGACTTAAAGATTTCATCTAGTCTGCTCAGGAAGATGGTTGGAGCTGTACCTGCTGCTCCATGCAGGTTAACCCCGTGCCTTAATTTAGGAGGGTAACTGCTACTTTATTCACTGCTTCTCAGTCCTCTCCTAGAGGTTACTAGGGCAGTCCATTTTTCAGGTTCACCAACATGAATATGCATTCATCAGCAAGCTATGATATGTATAATCTGTCTCATGCATATTCATTGTGGTAATCCTGAAAACTTGAATGGCTAGGTGTGACTTCAGGAGAAGGTTGAGAAGCACTGCCTTGGGAATTAAGGGTGACTTCCCTTAATCCCTCCAGTGATGAGTTGCTCACTCGGAACAATTTTCTGAAACCTAGACGTGCCAGGTAGTAGGTCTAAAATACCAATGTCCATCTTTTTGGACATAGATGTCCATTCCTCTTCTGAAAATAAGAGTTGGATGTCCATATTTTGGCCCTACCGTAAACACACCAAGATCATGTCTCCTTGCAATAGAATGTACTGCAGTTTTAGATAGTAACATAGTAGATGATAGCAGATAAAGACTTGTATGGTCCATCCAATCTTCCCAACAAGGTAAATTCATAGCATAAGGTATGAGATATGATGCTCCATATGTACACTTGATCTTAATTTGTCTTTGCCATTTTCAGAGCACAGTGCTGGTGCCATTGTGTATCTGGATTTTCAAAAGGTGTTTGACAAGGTACCTCATGAAAGGCTACAGAGGAAATTGGAGGATCATGGGATAGGAGGAAATGTCCTATTGTGGATTAAAAACTGGTTGAAGGTTAGGAAACAGAGAGTGGAGTTAAATGGGCAGTATTCACAATGGAGAAGGGTAGTTAGTGGGGTTCCTCAGGGGTCTGTGCTAGGACTGCTGCTTTTTAATATATTTATAAATGATTTAGAGATGGGAGTAACTAGCGAGGTAATTAAATTTGCTGATGACACAAGGTTATTCAAAGTCATTAATTCGCAAGAGGATTGTGAAAAATTACAGAAGGACCTTATAAGACTGGGAGACTGGGCGGCTAAATGGCAGATGACGTTTAATGTGAGCAAGTGCAAGGTGATGCATGTGGGAAAAAAGAACCCGAATTATAGCTATGTCATGCAAGGTTCCACATTAGGAGTTACGGACCAAGAAAGGGATCTGGGTGTCGTCATTGATAATACACTGAAACCTTCTGCTCAGTGTGCTGCTGCGGCTAGGAAAGCGAATAGAATGTTGGGTATTATTAGGAAAGGAATGGAAAACAGGTGTGAGGATGTTATAATGCTGTTGTATCGCTTCATGGTGCGACCGCACCTTGAGTATTGTGTTCAATTCTGGTCGCCACATCTCAAGAAAGATATAGTAGAATTGGAAAAGGTGCAGTGAAGGGCGACTAAAATGATAGCGGGGATGGGATGACTTCCCTGTGAAGAAAGACTAAGGAGGCTAGGGCTTTTCAGCTTGGAAAAGAGACGGCTGAGGGGAGACATGATAGAGGTATATAAAGTAATGAGTGGAGTGGAACAGGTGGATGTGAAGCGTCTGTTCACGCTTTCCAAAAATACTAGGACTAGGGGGCATGCGATGAAACTACAGTGTAGCAAATTTAAAACAAATCGGAGAAAATATTTCTTCACCCAACGCATAATTAAACTCTGGAATTCGTTTCCGGAGAATGTGGTGAAGGCGGTTAGCTTGGCAGAGTTTAAAAAGGGGTTAGACGGTTTCCTAAAGGACAAGTCCATAAACCACTACTAAATGGACTTGGGAAAAATCCACAATTCCAGGAATAACATGTATAGAATGTTTGTACGTTTGTGAAGCTTGCCAGGTGCCCTTGGACTAGATTGGCCGCTGCCGGGGACAGGATGCTGGGCTCGATGGACCCTTGGTCTTTTCCCAGTGTGGCATTACTTATTTACTTATATACTTATGTAGAAGTCTGCCCGGCACTGTCCTTGTTATCCAACTAATGAAGTTGTCATCGAAGCCCCACTCCTGCACATCCAAATCTGTCCAGCCACAATCAGGGCACAGACCTTAGAAGCAGTGGCATAGCCAGATATCCAATTTTGTGTGGGCTTGACCCAAAGTAGATGGGCACAAAAATTTCTCTCTGCCCTCGCCCCCTTCCTCCCCTGGCACCTCCTAACTCAAAATATACTTTGGCTCATGAGGATACCTAAGCTCTGTCAGCTGAAGACTTCTTTTGAAGATGGCCAGAACTCCCTTTTACCAAGCTTAGCAGGCAGAAGCAATATTGATGCCGACACCCCATGCATGCTTAGTTGTCAGTGGCTGAAGGATGCTGCCACCGTCTGCCAAGATGAGTAGAAGGGAGTTTTGGCTGCCTTCAGAGGAGGTCCTCAGTTGATGGAGCTTGGGGATTCCCTTAAGCTACAGCAAGGGTCAGGACTAGTGTTAGACATGCTAGGGCCCAGGACAGAAAATAAAGAAGTACCCCCCCCCCCCCCCCCAATCCCCTCTCTTCACTGCCTCTCTTTCAATCTTTCCACCTACTATTAGAATCACACTGACAGACTCTCATCAAATACAAAACAAGAGATCACAAATTAGAAATAAAAATATGTAGACAACAACTGAGCTCAGAACCTCACCATGTACTGCAACAGTGGAGAAATAAACATAGAAATGCATTTCTTTTTCTTCTGGACACAATAAAATGACATCCTCTATGCACATTTCTCAAGTTAACATATTTCAGGTAATAAATTCAAAATAAAATGCCTTTTCTACCTTTGTTGTCTAGTCCTTTTATTTTTTTATCATGTTGGTTCCAGTTTCTCTTTCCCACTTTCCTTTCTGTTACTTCTCCTTCAAGCAGCTTCTGTTCATTTGTTTTTTCTCCACTCTCGTTCCATTCCCTCACTACACTTTCCTCTGACCTATTGATCTTTCTATTTTAGCTCTTTCCTCTCTTTTCTTTCTTTTCTGCTCTCTGTGCACTCAGATTTCACCCTCTTTCTTACCCCTTTTCCTTCTTTTTACTTTTCAGATACCTATCAAATTTGCATCTCCTTCTTTCACCCACTAGCTCTCTGATTCCTTCCCCAGCCTTCTATTCCCTTCTATCTTCAATCTACTCCCCATTATCATATTTCTACTCCTTGCAATCACTATCCTCCTCTCAATCATTTCCTTACCATCCCCCTTGGCCTCTCCTACATGGTTCCACCATCCCAGTGTCTCCCTCCTTCCAACCCTTCTAGCCCAGCATCTGCTCCCTCTTTCTCCTCTCCCCATACCCCCCCCACCCCCCAGTATCTTCCTGTCCATTATCTCTTTCCTCTTGCTCCATCCTCTGGGGACCAGCATTTCTCCCTCTCTTCCCTTCCACTCATAGTCCAGCACTTCTCCCCAACTCCTTTCTACCCCTGGATCCAACATCTCCCTCCTTCTCCCCCCCCCTCCTGTGCAGCATCTCTCCTTTCCTCTTCCCCACCCTCATGTTCAAATTTGTTCTCTTTATCTCTCTCTCATCCATGCATCTCAAGTCTAACATTTCTTTTCCTCCATGCAACATTTCTCCCTCCCCTCCACCACCATGTCCAACATTTCTCCCTTATCCCTCCCTCCCAGGTGCAGCATTTCTCCCTCCCTCTCCTCCCTCCAAGGCCCAACATTTCTTCTTCTCTTATCCTCCACCCCTCCTATGCAGCATCTCTCCTTCCCTCCCCACCCTATATCCAACAATTATCACACACTATCCCCCCTCTTTGCAGCATCTCTTCCTCTTTTCTCTCATGTCCAACAATGATTCCTCTCTTCTACCTGCCAATGCACCATCTCTTCCTCTCCTTCACTCTGATGCCAAACAATTTTCACTCTTTCCTACACCCCATGGGCAGCATCTCTACTCTTCATCCCTTCACTCTCATGTCCAACAATTTTCCCTCTCTTCTACACCCCATGAGCAGCATCTCTTCTTATCTCCCTCTCCCTCCACTCCCATGTCCAACACTTTTCCCTCTTTCCTACACCCCCTGTGCAGCATCTCTCCTTTTCTCCCTCCCCTCCACTCCACTCCCATGCCCAACAATTGTCCCTCTCTCCAACCCCCATGCCCAATAAGTTTCTCTCTCTCCAACCCTTCATGCCCAACAAATTTCCCTCTCTCCTACCCCCTATGTCCAACAAGTTTCCCTCTCTCCAAGCCCCCATGCCCAACAAATTTACCTCTCTCCTATATCCCTCGAGCAGTATCTCTCCTTCTCTCCCTACCCTTCACTCCAGTGCCCAACAATTTTCCCTCTCTCCTACACCTCCCATGTAGCATCTCCTTTTTTTTGCCCTCCCCTCCACGCCCATGCCTACCAATTTTCCCTTTCCAAACCTCCCTAAACTCCCATGCCCAACAAGTTTCCCTCTCTCCAAACCTCCCTGTACTCCCATGCCCATCAAGTTTCCTTCTCTCTTTTACACCCCCCCAGCATTATCTCTCTTTCTCTCCCTCCCCTTCACTCCATGCCCAACAATTTTCCCTCTCTCTCCTACACCCCCCATGCAATATCTCTCCTTTTCTCCCTCCCATTCACTCCACTCCCATGCCCAACAAGTTTCCCTCTCTCCAATCCCCCCTCCCATGCAACATTAGGAGCACTGCAGCACTTCAAATTTTGAAATTCAAAAGGTCAGTGACAGCATATAAGAATTGCTGCGCTAATGCTAGCTGATCCAGAAGCCTTCCCTCAACTGTGTTCCTCCCAGGAAATTACATCATAGTTGGGGGGAAAGACACAGCAAAGGGAAGGCTTCTGGGTCAGCTGGCAGCAGTGTCAGTGATTACTACATGCTACCAGCAACCCTTTGAACGGGAGCAGCTGCAGAGAGAAAGGTGGACGTGGGAGCCTTGCTTGTTGTTGGCAAGGGTACACCACTGCTAGGTGGGCCTGAGCCCAAACTGGTTAGGCCCAGGCCCACCCGAGGCTACACCACTGCTTAGAAGTCTGCTTGGCACTGGCGTATCTGTCCAGCTTCTGAAGCTGAATCTGTCCAGCTAAGGACGGAGTCAATCCCAAAACTATGAAAATTTGGCAATGTAAGCAGAGAACCCCACTATAATCACAAATGTGATAATAACCCAAATCCAAAGAAAAGTTTGGTGCGAGTTCACGGAGAGCTCAGTATAGGCTGTCACCGCAGCCGAGCACAACTTCAATGAGTCTAGACGCTGAATAAGCGGCTCACTTGAAAGGCTCTATATATCATAACTTGCTCTCCTACCAGAACTTACAAATAAAGCAGTGATCAAAAAATGTGAGCACACTAAATAAGTGAAAATAACTCAACCCTTAAGTGAGATTCTCTATCAATCTACATTGCCAAAGATCATAAGATGGAGGAAAACAAAAAAGCTTCACAAAAAAGCTAAGTAATAGAGTGAGGTTAACATCAATCACCTCTTTGACTCTTAATCACACTGGAAATGGAGAAACAGAACGTGAGCAAACTTACCTGCTCCCTTAAAGTACTTCCTCATTTTGCTAAGATCAGCATTTTTGAAAACCAGGACTTTTATCTTCATGTCTTTGGATTCCAACTTAGTTTCTTTGGATCAGACCTTACCATCTGATGATCACTGGCATTTAGGTGGGAACCTACCTGGGCACTAGACACACTGAGGATGACCAAGAGGATGTCCAAGTCAGAATAGAAACATCCAGCTCAAAATGTCCAAATTGGATGTCCATCTCACATGTATTTTCTAACAGGAAATACATCAGGATTTCCTGTTTAAATATACGCGAGATAGACATTTTTGTGCTGAGGACATCCAGCATAAACAGCCGTTTTACAAACTGGAACAGCCAACATATGAACAGCAAAAAAGCAGGGACAAAGATGTCTGTCTGGCAGCATTCTTAGAAGGATGGCCACACAGAGGTTTTCACAAAGCAGAGGAGTAGCCTAGTGGTTAGTGGATAAGCCAAGGTATCCTGGTTCAAATCCCAACTTAACTCTTTTGTTTTGTAATTGTGAGCCCTCCAGGAACAGAAAAATGCCTACTGTATCTGACTGTATACTACTTCAATAGCCTTCAGGCTGGCGGGTGGCTTATATAATTAGTTACAGTAGGTATATAGAGCCTGGTTTCCCCTTTTAGTTTCATTTTCAGGGAAGAGGGAGGGGGACAGCAACCACTGCTGGATTTAAAAGGGTCATGCCTTATCCCTCCAGTAGTTAGCTGCTCAACCAGGCACTTTTTTGTACCCTGGACATGACTGAAATATGTCTAACTTAGGACATCCTTCTTTTTAGGCTTGGATGTTGGATGTCTGATCGCTGTTGGATGTCTGATTTTGGGCACTCCCTAGTCCCACCCCAAACAGGCACACAACATGCCTTGTTGCTATTTGAACATATTGCAGTGTTGGATGACCCTTTTCTGCCTTTGCAAAACTGAGATTTTAATAATTCAAGCACATGGACATCCAATTGGACTTTTGAGACATCCATATGCTTTGAAAATAAATGCCACTGTCTCCATGTATGAGTGCTAGATCCAATGTTGCCCTTACCTCTTAGATTCCATCATCATTTTTCTAAACAGGTCTCTTTATTTTTTTCTAAGCAGAGCTTCTTGAAGAGCTTCTATGACATTTTGATGTCTTACCCATTGTGCAACTCAGGTACTCTGATCCTCAGATCCTCATTTGGCAGTTTAAAGAACCATAACTGGGTAGACCCTGCCATTGTTTACAATGTAATTATTTCAGGAAACACAAGATTGGCATTTTAAGGCTAAATATTCTGCAATGAAGAGCAACATTTTTGCATCTATAGATCTGCCCCAAAGAAAGTTCACAGGCCTCTGGCTGTATACGTACAAATTGTTAGCTAAACTGACTTTTAAATTGCATATGCATAAATCAAGCTAAATTGCAATGACTTCACCAATTCAGAAAACCTGTAATTAAGTAATCAGCAATATCATTTTACAAAAAAAGACCTTTCATTGTGTTATTTTGTTTAAAGTTATTTGTGTGTGTGTGTGTTTTGCTGACTTTTTTATGATGATTAATCATTTTAAACAGAGAGCAGTGAATTAGTAACGAAGACCTTTAAAACAAAAAGATGTCTATTCAGTTTGTCTTATTGCACTGACGTTGGTGTTCTTGGACTAGAGGCTTTGGTGGCCTTCTATAGGAACACAAAATTACTTCCCACAGCTTGTCATTAGGCAGCCTGACAGCAAGGATATTCAATATGTAACTGTTGTCTGCGCTATTCTTTCTTACTTCATTGCAGTGATTGAATACTCTTTAAAGCCAGTTTCTGATCCATGCTGCCAGAACATAAAACACACCATTAAGAAGGAAACTGAGCCTGCCAAATTGAGGGTCTAGAAAAAGAAACGCCCTGATGTGTTTTCAAGACTCCTGTTTTCTGTTGTTCATAAGAGCAGGAAGCCAGGCAGAGAATGGGATTTGGTTGTGGAAAAATCCCCACTGGAAGAGTTTAGAAAAGCTGTTTGGATTCTGATCTTTCAGACTTGAATTCCCGATTCTGCCAGGAGCACACAGCAGATGTATGACAGAAGTCTAATTACAGCCAAAAATACAATTATTTATTTCTACTGCTTACTTTCCTTTCAATAGCTTTCAAAATCCATTTATAAGACCAAAATACTGTTTCAATGAAAATACTTTTCCCCTGATCATTTGGTAAGATATTGTCTACATTTTCCTGTAGAAGTGTTCATATTTCAGAATGCTTGAAGATTTTGTTCCACATATTCCTTTCATACCAATACATTATTGTCGTCCTCCTTCTCCTCCACTGCTAACTCCAGGCTTCGCTCCTTTTCTCTCGCGGCACCTTATGCCTGGAATAGACTTCCTGGACCTATACGTCTAGCTCCATCTCTACCTGTTTTCAAATCTATGCTGAAAACCCACCTTGTCACTGCTGCTTTTAGCTCCTAGCCACAATTGCCCTCCCCTTGTCCCTTCCTCCCTTCTCACCCATTACTTCCCTCACCCGTAACTGTCTTGTCTGTCTGTATTATTTAGATTGTAAGCTCTTTTGAGCAGGGACTGTCTCTTTGTATCAGGTGTTCAGCGCTGCGTGCGTCTAGTAGCGCTATACAAATGCTAATAATAATAATAATTATTATTGTTTGCAAGAATGTCAAAAAGGCATGCTTTCTTTTAAGAGATGTGCCCAAAGATAAAGTACAATGATACTATTAACAAATAATACATCCACTATTGACACTTTTCAAATACTATGAACGTACAGACCATCAGAAATGCAAAACAATTGTTCAATGATATGAGTCCACATATGGGAGTCAGTCACTGCAGTTCCTCATCAGTCTATCATCAACTCACTATGTATATTTTCTATAGGTTCATATAAATTTTTTTCAAATACTTTTTATCATTTCAATAAGAATGTTAAAATGACTTAGCTTGGCTTAGCTTAAGCAGGGGAAGAAGTGCTGACACGATCATGTTTCACCATAGCTGTTTTAAGGCAATTCAGCTTTAAGGCAAATTTATTTATTTATTTATTTATTCGCATTTGTATCCCACATTTTCCCACCTATTTGCGGGCTCAGCAAAATCCATCCCTTCCTCTCTACCAGAACCCTTATCCACACTCTTATCACCTCTCGCCTAGATTATTGCAACCTGCTCCTCACCGGCCTCCCACTTAGCCATCTTTCTCCTTTTCAATGTCCAAAACTGCTGCGCAACTTATTTTCCGCCAGAGTTGCTATGCTCACATTAGCCCTCTCCTCAAGTCACTTGACTGCCTCCCTATCCGTTTCCGCATTCAATTCAAACTTCTCTTACTGACCTATAAGTGCATTCACTCTACCGCTCCCCAGTACCTCTCCACTCTTGTCTCTTCCTATGCCCCCCCTCGGGTACTCCGTTCTGTGGATAAATCTCTCTTGTCTATCCCCTTCTCCTCTACTGCTAATTCCAGACTCCGTTCCTTTTATCTCACTGCACCTCATGCCTGGAATAGACTTCCCAAGCTTGTACGTCTAGCCCCGTCTTTGGCCGTTTTCAAATCCAGGCTAAAGGCCCACCTCTTTAACGCTGCTTTTGACTCCTAACCACTACTCACTTGCCCTGTACCCTTTTATCCCCACGTCTTGAATTCCCTTACTTCTTAGTTGTTCTGTCTGTTTGTCTGTCCTATTTAGATTTTGAGCTCTTTGAGCAGGGTCTGTCTTTTCATGTGTGGTGTACAGCGCTGTGTATGCCTTGTAGCGCTATAGAAGTGATAAGTAGTAGTAGTAAGGCAAATCTCTTTACTCAAAATGACATTTAAACTCTTATTTCTTATGTTTACAAACTCAAAAATAGTGGATAATGATGATATTATTAACACATGATACATCCACTATTGACAGTTTTCAAATACTATGAAGGTACGGGCTGACAGAAACGCAAAAAAATATCGCTCCAGTTTACTAAGCAGCACTAGTGGCTGTCCATGCACTAGTGCTGAAATGGCTCTTTCACTTTGAAGGGGCCATGTTGGCACTAGAGCATGGACAGCTGCTAGCGTTGCTTCGTAAACAGACACCTAAGAGTTTGAGGGGCCGTTTTACAAAGGCATGGTAGGCTCTAGGTATGTGCAGTGTGTGACAAAACAAGTCTACTGCCAGGCTAGTGCGCACCCCTTGCAATAATTTTGCATTTGGCGTGTGCCCATAACGCCTGGCCAAATTTTTTTTTTAAATTTCCTACTGCACATGGCATTTCTGGCATTATTCAGCAGTTGGTGTGTGCTGACCGTTCACCACTCATGTAGTATGTGAGCCTTTACCACTAGATCAATGGGTGGCGTTAAGGGCTCAGGCCATTAATAGGCATCCTCTGGCCTCAACTTTACCGCAGACTCTTTTCCCAGATGCGGTGAAAACTGACCCAGTGCATGCCCAAGAGATGTGCTTACACTACCACAGGCCACTTTTTACCACAGCTTAGTAAAAGGACCCCTGAATGTCATTTTGAGTAAGGGAATTTGCCTTGAAACATTTATGGCGAGACATGATCATGTCAGCACTTTTTCCCCTGCTTAAGCTAAGCCAAGCTAAGTCATTTTAACATTCTTATTAAAATGATAAAAAGTATTTGAAAAAAATATATATAAACATATAGAAAATATAGTGTGAGTTGATGGACTGATGAGGAACTGCAGTGACTGACTCCCATATGTGGACTCGTATCACTGAGCAATTTGTTTTGCATTTCTGATTGTTTGCACCTTCGTAATGTTAGAAAAGTGTCAATAGTAGATGTATCATTTGTTAATAGTATCATTGTGTTGGATAATTATCCACTATTTTTGAGTGACAGTCAATTTGGATTCTTTTCAGTAGATATGCAGAATTTGTTCACCGTGTAACAATTAGGAAAAACAAACTAGGAAAATACAGCATTGATGGAAATTGCTTCTATATTTATTCAGCACAGTTATGCAATAGTTTAGTTTGGTAAATCAATTTTATATTTGAATAGGAAATCCAATTTCCTACCCAGCTTGTCACTTCCAGCAAATACATTTTTCTCCATTGGAACACTCCTGGGTCTATTCATAGTAACATAGTAGATGATGGCAGAAAAAGACCTGCACGGTCTATCCAGTCTGCCCAACAAGATAAATTCATATGTGCTACTTTTTATTTGTACCTGTTCTCTTCAGGGCACAGACCGTATAAGTCTGGCCAGCACTATCCCCGCCTCCCACCTCCAGCTCTGGCACAGACCGTATAAGTCTGCTCAGCACTATCCCTGCCTCCCAACTACCAGTCCTGCCTCCCACCACCAGCTCTGATTCTAAATGAATCTGAGTAGATGATGTGAAGTGATATGGCATCCCATATTGTTTATATACAAGTCCTAAACTGCACAGTAGATCCTTCCAGAGCTCAATCCAAAGACTTACATAGAAGCATTTGAACTCTTCAAATATAATGCACGGTGAATTCTCAATTTGCTATGTCAGAAAGCTTTCTGCTCCTCTCAAGAATGCTCACGATGGAACTTTTCCTATACATTTTCTACACGCCCTCTTTTGGCAGAAACCGCTTACCAAACACCAAATGAAGTGAAGAGGAATATACCACACTTTAAGGCCTATTTACTAAGCTATACCAAAGCACATTGTTATTATTATTACATTTATACCCCGTGCTTTCCCACATAATGCAGGCTCAATGCAGCTTACATAGTAATTTGAAATACAAAGTTAATAGAATTTTAATAAAACAGTAGTAAAACAATGTAAAGTTGGGCTTAGTAGTGTATGATAAGTTGAGCTAGATAATATATGACTAGGATAAAAGAGGGTAGACAGGATAGGATAGTGTAATTTGGGAGAAAGGGTAAGGAGGGATAAGATTAAGGAGAGATGGAAAGAGAAGGATAGGAGGTTGGTATTTAATCAGAACAGAATTGGGGGTGGAAGTTGGCGAGATTAGGTTGGGGCATTTGGGTAGGCTTGCTTAAAGAGATGAGCTTTCAGCATTTTTCTACAGGGCAAGAAGTTGTTTATTAATCGGAGTGGTCTGGGTATAGCGTTCCAAAGCTGGCTGCCCAAAAAGGAGAAACTGGATGCTTAGTAGGTCTTGTACTTAATTCCTCTACAATTGGGAAGGTGTAGGTTAAGATAAGTTCGTGAAGAAATAGATCTGTTTCTAGCAGGGAGGTCGATCAATTCATTCATGTTGGGCAATTAATGTACAGTAAAACCCTTCAACAAGATTTTTAATGCTTGTGTTAACACTTTCACCAAGTGTCATGCTAAGAGGCGTATTTGACTTTACCCTGACAATACTAGTGTCCATATGCAGGAGATGATGCTCCAGGGGAGATGTTTAAAGAGGATGGCTTAAGAATAGTTTAGTAGTTTAAAACAATTAGATATACCACCCTTTTTGCGAACAAGTCAGATAGAATCTCAGATAAAAAAGAACACTAATAATAAAAGTAAAACAATTCATTCCAAGAACACACAACCAATCCAAATAGAAAAAGAAAATCCCATCCTCAACAGCCTCTGTATCCTGATAGAAATGTTAAATTCCCTGGTGAGATAGTGGCCCTCTATCCATTGTTAAAAGAATGCCCTCCTTTTAGGGGGGATTCTGAAATACCTGGGGAGTTAGTAAACCAAAAAGAGAGTATCCTAATCACAAGGCAGCCAACAATAAGATGCAAAGATACACCGGGGTAATCATATCAGCATGTTCCTAGCCTATCCCCAGAAACAAGCAAAGGCTGGGCCCCCAGACTCTGATCCACCCTTCAAATCACAGGAGACAAGGGTAATAACCAGTTGTTCCTCTTTCAGTGCTGCCATGTTTCAAAATGTCTGTATTTGACCCCCTAGCAGTATGTCATTGGCATTCTGCAAGTGTCAAATGGCATTATTTTGCTATGGCAGCAGTGGGGAGCTGGGGAGAATGTGATATTGTACAGCTCTTCAGGGCTGGATGTAAAATTCTGGTGCTGATAAGTTTGGAGGTTAGGGGGTTGTCAGAGATCCCAAAATTTGGATTCAAGAGGAGAAGCAGAGGAAGGTCATAGTGCAACAATTGTGCTCCTTTGAAACAATGCATGTATATAGCCCGGCCAAAAGTAATCAGGAGCGGGCTCCTCTTTGACCTAGGTATTTAGCACCTTCAAAATTTGCTTCTCTAGGCAGTTGTATGTGTTGCCTATGCCAGAATCTGGGCCTGGAAATCTTAACATCAACTGATACAAACATTGTCCAATTGAACTCTGAATTCAATCCAAACATGGATATAGGGGTAGTTTCTATAAATGATGCTTAAAAAATTGGCACTGATAAGCCATGTCTAAAGTTTGGCACAGTTTATAGAATACATTCTTAAGCAGAGAATCATGCATAAATTTAGGGGTGGCTGTTTGCATGTGGTACAAATACCCACACCTAAATTAATGTGTGGAGCATCAATATTCTCTAATTGCACATATAACTCAAACCCACAGCTCCATTCTACCCCAAAACATCTATGACCCTCCCATTTCCACACCTCTTTTTTTGGGACACACGTAAATAATAGGTGCAGATCCCACACCTAACTTTATCAGTCCTAATGAAATTTATTTCATGCCAATATTTGTTTGTTAAAAACTCAATTATTGGCACTAACTGGCTTGTTATTTAATTAAATTGCATGCCCAAATCAGTAACACGCCTAAATTTGTGCATGCAATTTATGGTGACCTTTACAGAATCAGGGGGATGTTGTTCAATCAAAAATTCCATTCTGTTCCCAGTTCCCCATTGCTCCTTTTCTAATCATTTTCTATCTTGTCAATGGCTTAAAAAAACATAGGGGTCAATATTCATCCAGCCAAGAGAAGCTCTTAATTTCAGCCCCAACTGCTAAAGTTCTAGCTGGCTATTTTTTGGGTGCCTGGGGTAGAGAATGCCACGGGGATGGGAACAGGGACACGCGGTTATCCACAGGGAGAGGGACAGAGCTTGCAGGCATGGGTGGGATAGAGCCCAATGGAAAGGAGACAGGAATGGGGTCAAAGTTTGTTCTTAACCCCATGTCATTCTCTAATGTGGATGACAATGTTTTGATTTTTTTTGGAAAGAAAAGCAAAAGTGCTGGCCAAAACTTGCATAATTTGCACAAGGGAAGAGCTGGAAGACAGGAGAGCTAGACTGAATCCTGAGATTGTTGATAACTTATTATTCATGCCATACCAAATAGGCCAATGTTCACTGTGGAAATGTCTTAACAACTATACTCTCTCTTCCACAGTCTCAAACCACTAAATCTAATGGTCTCAGCGGCGTAACTTGCTGGTATGTCAACTTTACACTGCAAACTTTATAATACCCACCTCCTCATCGACTAATAGATGAAAAGTTTTCTTATTAAATTTAAATTTTAACTTTCCATTATATGATCAACTTGTGGCAAAATCCCTCTCAAAGTTATTATTACTATACATATGGCATTATTGCAATACTCATTTTGTGAGTTTTCAGCTCGATGTCGGTTCAGGGACCATTAATTCAACATGACTCATATCATATGGGTGTTATGGAAAAAGAAGCCAGCAGATCAATATAACATCAAAAAGATTTTATTGAAGATACCGTATGTAAACAAATTGCCCGACACAGGCCGTGTTTCGCCCACCAAGGGCTGCGTCAGGGGCTAATTTGAAACCTTCTGAAAGGAGCAACTCTAAAAACGGAAAACTTGTGGTGTATAATAGATTGGAAAAAAACAGCTCATACAGCAGATGTGACTCTTAACACACCGCAAGCAGATGCACTGCTGTCAAACCTGCAGTGTTCTCCTGTGTATTAATCATGAGTTATATTGTTTTCATCTTATGTAGCTAGTTTGTTGGGTTTGCTGTGCTTTCCTGTAATGATTGGAGTTCTAATGTTTGTCCAATTTGTACTTATTGTACTGCTTTTTTTTTTATAAATTGTAAACCGTTCTGTCTTGCAGTAGCAATAAGATACGGTATATAAATTGATGTAAATAAATAAATAAATAAATAAATAAACCTGGAAAAAAAAACATTAGATCCAGTATAGAAAATGCTTGTGCCCAGAGATCTATAACTTCCAGGGTAGATCTATAATAGTCCCAGCACAGTGTTCACTGGAGCATACCAATATAAATAATAAATGGGTTACATTATAGATGCTTAAATAAAATTGCTGTGATGTTCTCAAATGGTAGAAGAATATGTTGTTCTTGAACTTACATTGGGGGAAACCAAATGATGGCTTGCCAATGAAAAGTTTCAACACTTTAAGCTTTTATTTGATCTGGCAACATAGAGACATTGTGATAATCAGGATGAATAACTCTCTTACTGTTGCTTGATAGGATTCAGACATTATTATTTCCATATGTTCTTAACCTCGAGCTGCTTGCTTTGTAGTATGTACAGTTTAAAGACCCATTACCCATCCAAAGAAATATATACAATTTCATGGCATGTAATTTTTAGAGTCACAACCTTTCATGTAATTCAAATGCATAATTTAATAGGAAGCATTCATACTTCTTTGATTTAATATTACAGTATTACAGTCGGCTTCAATCAGATAGAATTCTTCTAATTTTGCCATATTGTGGTGGGTATTTTTATGCAGATCCCTTTTAAAGTGGTAATGCAGGAAGATATTCCAAATTTATCTTGATGGTTTATATTTTCCCTTCTAATTTTACTTCATAGCTCTCTTTTCTACTAGTTTAGGAGCTAAGCCTGCTTATTTTCGAAGGAGAAGGCCGACCATCTTCCGACACAAATTGGGAGATGGCCGGCCTTCTCCTAATGTCGGCTAAATCGGCATAATCGAGAGCCGATTTGGGCCAGCTTCAGCTGCTTTCCGTCACAGGGCCGGCCAAAGTTCAAGGGGGCGTGTCGGCAGTGTACCGAAGGCAGGACAGGGGCGTGGTTAACAGATGGCTGGCCTCGGCCGATAATGGAAAAAAGAAGGCCGGCCCTGACAAGCATTTGGCCAGCTTTACTTGGTCCCTTTTTGTTCATGACCAAGTCTCAAAAAAGTACCCGAACTTACCAGATGACCACCGGAGGAAATCGGGGATCACCTCCCTTTACTCCCCCAGTGGTCACCAACCCCCTCCCACCCACAAAATAAAATGTTAATACATTTTTTTGCCAGCCTCCATGCCAGCCTCAAATGTCATACCCAGCTCCATCAGAGCAGAATGCAGGTCCCTAGAGCAGTTTTTAATGGGTGCAGTGCACTTCAGGCAGGCGGATCCAAGACCATCCCCCCCCCCCCCATCTGTTACACTTGTGGTGGTAAATGTGAGCCCTCAAAATCCCCTCCCAAAACCCACTGTACCCACATGTAGGTGCTCCCCTTCACCCCTTAGGGCTATGGTAGTGTTGTACAGTTGTGGGGAGTGGGTTTTGGGGGGCTCAGCACCCAAGGTAAGGGAGCTATGCACCTGAGAGCAATTTGTGAAGTCCACTGCAGTGCCCCCTAGGGTGCCCGGTTGGTGTCCTGGCATGTGAGGGGGACCAGTGCACTACAAATGCTGGCTCCTCCCATGACCAAATGGCTTGGATTTGGCCGGGTTTGAGATTGCCACCATTAGTTTCCATTATCGGGAAAAACCAATGTCGGCCATCTCTAACGGCGGCCCAAATGTTGAGATTTGGCCGGCCTCGACCGTATTATTGAAACGAAAGATGGCTGGCCATCTTGTTTTGATAATACAGTTGGGTAACCGCTTGACCGGGCTGGCGTTAGAGATGGCCGCCCTTAGAGATGGCCAACCCCGTTCGATTATGCCCCTCAAGATGACACAGAATCAAAAATGAATGGAGCTTGCAAGTATTATAATCAGTTTTTGACACGGTTCCCCACAGGAGGCTCTTAAATAAACTGGATGGGCTGAAGATAGGACCCGAAGTGGTGAACTGGATTAGGAACTGGTTGATGGACAGAAGCCAGAGGGTGGTGGTGAATGGAATTCGCTCGGAGGAGGGAAAGGTGAGTAGTGGTGTGCCTCAGGGATCGGTGCTGGGACCGATTCTGTTCAATATATTTGTGAGTGACATTGCCGAAGGGTTAGAAGGTAAAGTTTGCCTATTTGCGGATGATACTAAGATCTGTAACAGAGTGGACACCCGGGAGGGAGTGGAAAACATGAAAAAGGATCTGAGGAAGCTAGAAGAATGGTCTAAGGTTTGGCAATTAAAATTCAATGCGAAGAAATGCAAAGTGATGCACTTAGGGACAGGGGCGTAGCCAGACACCCAATTTTGGGTGGGCCTGGGCCCAAGATGGGTGGGCAGAAGAACCCCACCCAGTCCTACAGGTGATTTGGTCTCTCCTTCTCTAGCCTGCATGCCATGTGGTCTCAAACATCCCCCCTCTCCCGCATACCTTTAAAATAGCAGATTTTCACTGGCAGTGAGAAGCAACTAATACACACTGGTCATGTTGGTCCTGCAGCCTTCCCACTGCTGCAACTTCCTGTTTCTGCATAGGCGAGAATACATCAGAGGAAAGGCTGTGGGGCCGGTGTGAGCAGTATGTATCAGTCGCTGCTTGCTGCAGGTGAAGATCTGCTATTTACAAGGTATGCAGGAGGGACAGTTGTTGGGAGTTTTCGGCTGGTGGGGCTTAGGAATCCCTGCCAACCACATCATAGATGTGCTGCTAGTGGGTGAGCCTGAGTCCAAAGTGGGTGGGCCTAGGCCCACCCAAGCCCACCCTTGGCTACGCCACTGCTTAGGGAATAGAAATCCTCGGGAGATGTATGTGTTAGGCAGGGAGACTCTGATAGGTACGGACGGGGAGAGGGATCTTGGGGTGATAGTATCTGAGGATCTGAAGGTGACGAAACAGTGTGATAAGGCGGTGGCCGTAGCTAGAAGGTTGTTAGGCTGTATAGAGAGAGGTGTGACCAGCAGAAGAAAGGAGGTGTTGATGCCCCTGTATAAGTCGTTGGTGAGGCCCCACCTAGAGTATTGTGTTCAGTTTTGGAGGCCGTACCTTGCGAAGGATGTAAAAAGAATTGAAGCGGTGCAAAGAAAAGCTACGAGAATGGTAAGGGATTTGCGTTACAAGACGTATGAGGAGAAACTTGATGAACTGAACATGTATACTCTGGAAGAAAGGAGAAACAGGGGTGATATGATACAGACGTTCAAATATTTGAAAAGTATTAATCCGCAAACGCACCTTTTCCGGAGGTGCGAAGGCGGTAGAACGAGAGGACATGAAATGAGATTGAAGGGGGGCAGACTCAAGAAAAATGTCAGGAAGTATTTTTTTCATGGAGAGAGTAGTGGATGCTTGGAATGCCCTCCCGCGAGAGGTGGTGGAAATGAAAACGATAACAGAATTCAAACACGCGTGGGATAAACATGAAGAAATCCTGTTCAGAAGGAATGGATCCTAAGGAGCTTAGCCGAGATTGGGTGGCAGAGCCGGTGGCAGGAGGCAGGGATAGTGCTGGGCAGACTTATACGGTCTGTGCCCTGAAGAGGACAGGTACAAATCAAAGTAGGGTATACACAAAAAGTAGCACATATGAGTTTATCTTGTTGGGCAGACTGGAGGGACCATGCAGGTCTTTTTCTGCCGTCATTTACTATGTTACTATGTTTTGCATTTCTGTGAAAGATCTAATAGTGGTAGATAAAATTGTGAACACCGAAGTCTATCCATATGCTAATTTATACACAACCAACAAATATATTTGACTTTTGTCTTTATCCTGGGGGGGAATACTGTAATGATTTTGAATCCTGAGGAAACCTGTCAAACCCAGTTTATGATCTACTCATGATATACAATTGTACACTTTTTGAACTCAATGGTATATCTTCATAATCAGTCTTTGTAGTGCATAATAAGAGCAGCCATAACCAACCTGGTGCATAGAAAAGAAAAAGAGGACTGTCAACTTTTTTACCCACTAAATGGAAACATCAGAAACAGAAATTAATTCAAATATTTTATGACCGCATCTTTATTAGTAATAATATTATATAGGTCAATATTCCAGAGCTCTTACCTGGATAACAGCACCTGCTTTTCAGATAC
Organism: Microcaecilia unicolor; assembly: GCF_901765095.1. Lineage (NCBI taxonomy): Eukaryota > Metazoa > Chordata > Amphibia > Gymnophiona > Siphonopidae > Microcaecilia > Microcaecilia unicolor. Next base: position 176,807,172 of record NC_044040.1, read on the forward strand.
ATACTGCTGTCACGTCTGTGGTCGTGACCCCTCACAGCCTCTACCTGATTTCTGGGGGTCAGCTTCTGAGCTGGCTTCTGCCTATCCTTTCTGGAGTAGTTCTGTCTTTGGGAAGATCTGTTTCGGTTTCCTATCTCTGGCCGCCGTCATCTGGGTTGGATCAATGGCGGCAGCCTTCTTGGATGGCTCAAGAGTCGTAGCCATCTTGGATAGCTCAAGGGATACAGCCATCTTGGATAGATCATATCATAGGAAGCCATCTTGGAGTAATGAGGACAGGAAGGAAGCCCTTATTTGGTCCTCAGAGATCTCCTATGGGAACAGCCTCCATTGTTACTCAGAGTTGCTGCAGCTGCGCCTCAGGTGTGGATGGGCTTTATTAATCACCTAGAGAGTGCAGTCAGTTGCCTTTGCATTGTGTCTTAGGCCCTGATATGTGGGTGCTGGTGCACTTCTGCCTGAGAGACTTTGTCTGGACCTGATTCTGCTTTTGCTGGTTTCCTGCCTTTTGAACCTTTGCCTGGACCTGGATTTTGCTTTGCTTGCCGCCTGTCTTTTGAATCTTTGCCTGGACCTGCACTTTGCTTTGTTTGCCGCCTGCCTATTGAATCTTTGCCTGGACCTGGACTTTGCTTTGCTTGCCGCCTGCCTTTTGAACCGTTGCCTGGACCTGTCTTCTGCTTGCTGGCTGACTGCCTAGAGACCTTGCCTGGATTTGCCGGTACGTCTGTTCTGCCTTGCTTCTGGTGTGGGGTGGTTTTGCCTGCCACTGCTGCTCCTCGGCAGTGGCCCGAGGGCTCACAACCCAGTTTCCTGTTGTGAAAATGTGACAACTGCTGACCAGATAGTGCCTCAGAAAATCCTTACAGACTGTCTTGATACTATAAAGATTGTGGTAGGATTTGGGGTTGGGAGAGCCAAGGTGGTCCTGAAACCTATCCATAAAGAGGGAGATTCTATATATGGTGCCTAAAAAATCAGTGCTGACTAAGCATATTCTATAATTGGCGCCTACATTTAGGCGACAATTATAGAATAAGCTTAGTTGATATTTCAGTGCCTAAATCTACATGCATCATTTACACCAATGAAAATGTGGCATAAATCCCAGTACATAGATTTATGCGCACTGGGCCATGTTCTATAACTATGTGTATAAATTTCAGAACACCCACAAAATGCCCATTTCCCTATCCATAACCATGCTCCTTTTTGCCTGCGCCTGTTAGCTTCATTACAGAATAAGCATAGTGTGCATAAATTCTAATCAGTGCCAATTAGTGCTCATTATTGCCTGTAAAGTGCTGTTATCAGCGCTCATTAGCTTGTTGAGCTTGTTAAGTTACACGTATTGTTGTAGAATCTGCGCCGATTTCGGCATGGATTTCTAGGCGCGCTATATAGAATCTAGAGGAAAGTGGCAACATTCAGTCTGCTATCTGAAAAATGTATAACTTAGGATAAACAGTAGGCTATTCTAAATTATTTGGTTATCAGATTGAATATTGTCACTGTTCAGATAATTTCCAGCACTGGCCACTAGCTAGATAGTGGTGTTCAATTCTGGTCGCCGCATCTCAAGAAAGATATAGTGGAATTAGAAAAGGTGCAGAGAAGGGTGATGAAAATGATAAAAGGGATGGGACGACTTCCCTATGAGGAAAGGCTAAAGCGGCTAGGGCTCTTCAGCTTGGAGAAAAGGCGGCTGAGGCAAGATATGATAGAGGTCTATAAAATAATGAGTGGAGTTGAACGGGTAGATGTGAAGCATCTGTTTACGCTTTCCAAAAATACTAGGATTAGAGGGCATACGATGAAGCTACACTGTAGTACATTTAAAATGAATCAGAGAAAATGTTTCTTCACTCAACATGTAATTAAACTCTAGAATTCATTGCCAGAGAATGTGGTAAAGGCGGTTAGCTTAGTGGAGTTTTAAAAAGGTTTGGACGACTTCCTAAAGGAAAAGTCCATAGACCATTATTAAATGGACTTGGGGGAAATCTACTATTTCTGGGATAAGCAGTATAAAAAGTTTTGTACTTTTTTGGGATCTTGCCAGGTATTTGTGATCTGGATTGGCCACTGTTGGAAACAAGATGCTGGGCTTGATGGACCTTTGGTCTTTCCCAGTATGGTAATACTTATGTACTTATGTCCCCTTCCCTCCAACCCCCCTGCATATCCAGCACCTCTCCCCTTCCCTCCAACTCCCCCCACCCCCATCCCACCCCCGTATATCCAGCATCTCTATCCCTTCCATCCAGCTCCCTTTGCAGGTTCACATCTTTATCCCATTCTACCAGCCCTCCCCTGCATAACCAGCAGCTCTCCCCTCCAACCCTCTGCATGTCCAGCATATTTCCTCTGCCCCACCAACCCCCTTGCATATCCAGTACTTCTCTCCCTTCCCTCCAACCCCTGCCCCTTGCAAGTCCAGCACGTCTCCTTTCCCTTCAGCCCCCTCCCCTCCCAGGGCGAGCAGCTCCGTGTCTTCCCTACCCCCCCCCCCAAAGTACAGCACCCCCCCCATGTCTTCCTTACCCTCCTACAAGTCCAGCACCTCTGCATCTTCCTTACCCCCCCCCCCCCCCCCCGGCAAGTCCAGCACCTCTCCCGTCCCTTCAGCCCCCTCCCCTTGCAGGGCCAGCACCCCACTGTTTTCCTCACCCTCTTCCATTCCCACCACACTGCTTTCATTTAACGCTATCGGTGAAGCTTGGCAGCAGCTCATAGGCACATTGTCCTGCTCCAGGGCCTTCCCTTTGCTGCGTCCCACCCTGTGCAAACAGGAAGTTGCATCAGTGCAGTAGAGGGAGGGCCCCGGAGCAGGACGCCATATTTGTGAATGTCAGTGAACCTGGAAGTATGCATATTGGCTGTGTGGCTCAGCACACTATAGGTAGCACACTGATCCTGAGACAATGGAAGGGAATAGGAAGTGACCAATGTGCTGGTGCAGCATTCTGCACTACTCACAGGTAGACATTGATTGATTAAAATATTTATATCCTGCCTATCAAAGAAATATAAGCAGGTTACAGCTTCACATGCATATTTGGAACATACAGACTAAAACATTATAAAACATCAATAAAAATTCAAATAAGCAACTTCAAACTAATAGTTTAACACCATAATCAAATAAAAATCAAGATATGGTATCACCTTCTCCTCCTCTCCTTGGCCAGAGCTTGGGGCCTGTTTCCTACTGTTACCTACATACATGGCATAACACCAGGCACTTACTTGCATTCCACTCTTATAGCCTTCATTTTCAGTCATTTGTTTAGAATTCAATATTTCTTCCCTGGAATCCAAACTTTTACAGGGATAACTTCTCTCTTGTCCTCACATGCTAGCCCTATCTACTCTTTATGATCTTGAAACAACTATACCACTTCCCTCTATCTAGTTGGAAGAAAGCTGTAGACTGCAAGGGTTTAAACAGAGCTTGAAACTACCAATGGAGCCTTAGCATTCCGGTGTTCCAATAAACAAAGAAAAAGAAACTCAAAGATTTCTGAGCCTTACACATAAAAAAGTATTGAACATAGATTTCTTAGGGGGTCTTTTACTAAGACGCAGTGGTGTTTTTAGTGCGCACTAAAAATAGGTGTACGCTAGAGATGCCCATAGGAATACATAGACGTCTTTAGCATTTAGCACTCCTATTTTTTGCACGTGCTAAACCTTACACTACTCCAGTAAATCAAGATAGCAGAATGTACAAATAATCTAATTTTTCTCACGGACCAATAATATCAGCTGACTTCCTGGGCCCCATGTCATCTTCATGACAGCTACCTATTAAAATGATGCAGTAATAAGACAAGGCAGTTTTCGGATGTACATCAAGCATAACATCAAATCCTCAAAGATTTTACTGCAGATACAATCTCTCACAAAACATGATTATTGGAGCATAGTGATTTCATGGGCTGCATCATATTTGCCATGTGGGAACCACTAGTGTGATTTAGTAAAAGAGGCCCTTAATTTTGTGCTCAGCAAATATTTTCCCAATTTGCAATCTATCAAAAAAGACCAAGCAAAAGAATTATTGATGCTTTTCATAACATTTTATCCAATATGACCTGGCATCCATATTCATTAGGCAACATAGGATTGCTATTTGAATATCAAGTTAACATATTGTTAGAATGTACGCTAATCTGCTTCCTCCAGAGATGAACTTCTCTCCTGACCTTTCCTAGAAAATGTGAAACCTATATGAGCCACAATCAAAAATTTGGCATAACAAAAGACAACCTTAATCTGCATTTTCCATTATTCTGTCAAAAAAAAACCATTAGGAAGGCTTGTATAAACATCTTTTTCACATTGTTGCTGTTAAATGATTTCAAACTTTCTGCTGGTCCAAAGCCATCAGAAACTAAAACAATTCATGTGACAATGTTTGAAGAAAAAAGTAGAATTCACTGTCAAAAGAATAACCATACCTTTTTCCATGTCTGTATACAGATATATACATCTATATTTGCAACGCCATTTATACTGGATGCAAGAACCATCAAATTAGAAATCTTCAAACAGTACATAAAACTACTGCCCGCCTGGTCAGCAGGGTACCACGTTACTCAAAAGCCTCTCCTTTACTTCTAAAATTACATTGGCTTCTATTAAAGGCAGAATTATCTTTAAACTATGTGTATTTGTACACCAGATCTTCTATGGTATGTCTCCTTCATACATGCAAAACCTCATTGAACTGCCTAAACAAAATATCCTAACCACTTCTAGAGACTTCACTATCCTTGCTGTAAGAAAGTTATCTACAAATCTATTCATACTGCAGGCTTTTCATATCAAAGCACTAAGAAATGCAATTCATTACCAAAACATCTTGGATTCCCAGTAAACTACTGGGCTCATTTTCAAAAGAGAAAAATGTCCAAGAAGTGTCAAAGCACCATTTGGATGGATTTCTTCTGAAAGTCCAAATCAGTATTTTCAAATCCTGTTTTGCAGATGTCTATCTATGCATTTCATCTGCAGTGCATTCAAATCACAAAGGGGTATGCTGGGGGCATTTTGAAGGCAGGATTAGGGTGTGCCTAACACTTGGACGTTTTATAGCTATAATTAAACAAAACCAAATTGTCTAGGGTGAAAACTTCAATGTTTTGGTATAGATCTGTTTTTCTAATGAATAAGACAGAGAAAGTTCTCTAAAGAACCAGTTGGCCACTGGAGGAATTCAGGGATGACACCCCCTCACTGCCCTAGTGGTCACTGACCACCTCCCACCCCAAAGAAAATGTGAATAAAAATAGTACTCGCTAACCTTTATGATAGCCTCAGATGTTGTAGCCAGGCCCATTAGTGCAGCATACAGGTCCCTGGAGTAGTCTAGTGGTTAGTACAGCGCACTGTACAGAGGTGAACCCTGTCCCACACCTCCTCTATTTTATTTGGGATCTTGCCAGTTACTTGTAACCTGGATTGGCCACTGTTGGAAACAGGCTACTGGGCTTGATGACCCTTCGGTCTGTCCCAGTAGGGCAACACTTATGTTCATATGTTCTTTTGCTCTTATGCGCCTAACTTGTGTGGTTTATAGAATAGCACTTTTTTGGTCCTAATCTTTTTCAGCACCATATATAGAATTCTCCTATATGCATAGGCCGGCATGCATACTTTTACCTCTGTAGTTTGGGAGTAGTTTCAGAGTAAGTGTAGGTTTGGGGAGCCACTTGCATGTACAGTTTTGAATAATGATTACACATCTGTAGTTTTACCTTGGAAATGTACCAGCTCAAAAACAGACACAAATTCGTGCAGATGGATTACCATAGGATAATAACCAAATAAAAAAAATATCATTTTAGCTTTGTTTTCATTAGTCCAGAAATCATTGTGGGTAAAACTTACCTGCAGTGTCCTACAGTATTTGCAGAAATGTAGATAATTTGACAATTATCTCCATGCTACATTGCTAATGATCTGCTCTGGTTACTATTATTTGGATGGTTACATAATAAGTCAAATTTCTTTCTCCCTAATATACTCCAGAAATGTAATAAAAGCTCCAGATTCCTGCCACAGCCCAAGATTCTGTGGCAACAGCTGGAAAATTCTCTGGTAGGGTTGTCAGTTGGCTACAGATTTGCCTGCCGGGTTGAATAAAATTACATTTAGATCTGCAACTGTATTTGTGCAGCTGTAGTTGTATGGGTACATTTGGTTGGTTAGCCTTGAAAATCTATATGAGCTGCTAAATCGTAAATCCATTCCTGGACACTTCCATTACTACCCATTTCTATGGTAAATCATTTTAATTAGAGTGGACCAAAACAGGAAAAATCAGCACATCAACAAGAAAGAAAGAAAGAAAGAAAACTCATGTGAAATTATAACAGGTACAACAGTCTGCAAAAACAGTTTTGTAAATGAATTCCCCCCCCCCCCCCCCCCCCAATGGAATCAGCATTTCACTCTAACCACCCACTCTCCAATTACAGATTTAAGAGTCGGCTTCTGGCCCCATCAGGAAGGGTAGACCAAAAGTACTCTCAGACACTCTGAAAAGAAAGACCCTTGTGGGAGTTAAAATATGACTTACCAGTCTCTAGGACAGCCTCAGATGTTATAACCAGGTCTATCAGAGCAGCATGCAGGTCCCTGGAGTGGTGTAGTGATGGGTGCAGTGCACTATGCAGTGGAGGACTCAGGTCCCTCTCTCCCTCTACCTGTTACACTTGTGGTGGTAACTGTGAGCCCTCCAAAACTCACCAGAAACCCACTATATCCACATATAGGTGACCACCACCCATAAGGGCTATTGTAGTGGTATAGTTGGGGGTAGTGGGTTTTTGAGGGCTCAGCAGACAGGATAAGAAAGCAACAGTGAGGTGTGTACCCGGGAGTATTTATTTAAAATCCACTGCAATGCCCCCTAGGATGCCCCATTGCTTTCTTGGGATGTCTGGGGGACCGGTCTGCTAAAAATACTGGCCCTTCCTACATCCCAGTGGCTTGAGTTTGGGTGTTTTTAATTTGTACATTGAAAATGGCTAAAAAAAAATATAAATGCACATAGCACAAAACCTTGTTCAAAATGGTATTTTTTTTTAAATAGACATTTTTCTTTTTTCAAAAATGGGTATATTTTTTATTCAGATTTGGGATGTTTTGCCTTCTCAACGTTGCCTCTGGCCCAGCCGTGGTGTTCCTGTCTCCTGCCTAGTCCTGGTATTCCTTCTTCCAGCCCAGCCTTGGTGTTCCTGTCCCCGGTCCAGCCCAGTGTTCCTGTTTCCAGCCCAGCCTCTGTGCCCTGTCCAGGCACAGGTTCTGCCAGGCTTGGCCCCAAGTGCCCTTTTCATAGTCATTCCAGATCCCGATTCTGCCGGACCTGACCCAAGGGCCCCTTTCAGGGCCACTCAAGACCCTGGTTCTGCTGGTCTGCCTCTAAGGACCCTTTTCAGGGCAACTCCAGGCCCTGGTTCTGCTGGCCTGCCACTAAGCACCCTTTTCAGGGCAACTCCAGGTCCTGGTTCTGCTGGACCTGTTCCCAAGGGCTCTTTTCAGAGCCACTCTAGGCCCCCCATTCCACTGGGTCTGCCCCCAAGGGCCCTTTTCAGGGCCATCTGCTAGACTACTCTACTCTAGAGTTACTCATCTGTATATCCTTGACTCTGGGAGGGTGCGAGGCAGGCTCCAGTACCTCATCACCTGGAAGGGGTACGGACCTGAGGAAAAATCTTGGGAACCCACATACCAAGTCCATGCCCCAGCACTCCTTGGGAGATTGCTCCTGTAGGGGGCCTTTAAGGGGGAAGTACTGTCACCACCCTGGGTCCTGCCCTGCCGCCCGACCCACCTGCAGGCTTTGATGAGGAATCAGGGTCGGTTCTATGGTTTTCCAGAAGTTGGATTCAGGGTCAGGATGGTGGTGTGGAAAGACCCTGGCACACTATCAGGTGCTCCAGAGGGGCGCTCCTTCCTGATCTCAGATACTGGTGGTGGGCACTGCTGGGAGGATGAGAAGACACTGTCCAATGATGTCAGGCTCCCTGGATCTCATAAGGTGACCCAGTTCCTTCTCCAGTTGCCTTTGCAACTGCTCGACCATCTGAGTGTTGCCTCTAGCCTAGTCCTGGTATTCCTGCCTGCAGCCCAGCTGTAGTGTTCCTGTCTCTAGCCCAGCCTTGATGTTTCTGTCCCTGGTCCAGCCCAGCCTCTGAACCCTGTCCTGGCATCAGGTCTGCTGGGCCTGCCCCCAAGGGCCCTTTTCAGAGCACTCCAGGCCCCCCATTCCACTGCGTCTGCCCCAAGGCCCCTTTTCAGTGTCATTTGCTAGACTACTCCAGAGTGGTTCATCTGCCATCTGTCGGGACCCTCCTGACCTGCAGGTTGGGCACCTGGTGACATCCCAAGGGCTCATCGTCCAGACCTGTGACAGGAGGTAGCAAAAGTGCATGCCCAAAAATGTTGTAGTTGCCTAAGTGAAATTCTATAGAAAACAGGATGCTTTGGAGATAATTGTATAACAGGGTGCCTATGTGGTGTGTACTCTGTAAAGGAAAGTAGGTACCTACTTTCCTTTATAGAATACTGGGCTAACCAGGTATATAATGTGTGTATATCATAGAGCTGGTATAACTGCTTGTGCATACATGCCAAAGATAAGCTTGTAACTTATAGTCTTCTCTACATTACATGTGTAAAGGTGCACCCCCACCCATGCTCCGCCCAGATTCTACCTATGTATACACCCATCTGTCAAATATGCACAATGTAAGATATACAAGTATTTGCAAAATTGCACATATGTTTTTGAACTGACCCCCATTATAATTTTGGGGTGGAGTGTGGGCGGAACCAGAGTGGCCCTGGAACTTATCTGGATAGTGACAATATTCAGTCTGCTATCTAGATAGTTTAGCTCAGAGAAAGCTGTCCTAGATAATCCGGTCATTATTTGGCTGCTGGTGGTAGCTTTTTTTTAAAACGCTGACCACCGCTAGCTAAGTTAGATTTGGATATTCAATGCTGGGTAGAATTTTTATATATAAGGAACACAATTTTATTTTCCAAAACTGTATGAAATTGTCTTAACAGGCATGGTCCAATGTTGAGAACTGAGCCTCAAAATCCATATGGGAGGAAGTAACCACAAAAAATGCTATATAGTAAATACTAAATGGATGCTATCGTGATCTACTGGCTTCCGAAGGCTTGCTTGTGAGAAAGGTACATTGTTCACAAAAACATCATTTTGGTTGCATTCATAGACATGAGGACAATAATAACAGGAGGGCACTAGCTGGATACAAGCATCTCATTAGAGAGATCAGAAAGACTTGAAATATAAAGAAATCAGCATCCAGCTTTTATCTCATAACCTTTTCAGTCTGATCTGGTTAGTGACATCAAATATGAAAGTGTCATAAGGTAAAGGGTAATGCCGCATTTAGAGCTGAGAAAGCTTTGCATTCTGTGGCTTTACTCAAATGCGATATTTTCAATAGTTTATACAAAATAGTTTTATACAAAAGCCTTTTAAAATTAATTCTCTGTTCCTGGAGATTCTCAGCTTAACTGCATAGTAAGTCACATGGAACAAAACTGAGCATTAGTTCAACTGAAATTCATGAGGAATAGCTATGCTTCTACTTCAAAGGAGATATTACACAATGAATAATTAAAAATGCATTTTATTTGCCAGTTTTGTGAAGAGCGTCTAATGTGATCTTGAAAACACTAAAAATTATAGGGTTCATATTCAAAGTGATTTAATCGGACAGGAACAGCTCATAGTAGCATAGTAACATACATAGAGGGGCATTTTCAATATGACGTCTAAGTCCGACTTTGGACGTTTTGCAAAAAAACATCCAAATTCTGAATAGCAAAGAAGGTCAATTTCAAAAAAAGAAAAACTTTTTTTGTTTTTGAAAATAGAAGGTTTTGTGATTTGGAGGTTTTGTTTTTTAGTCCATTTTCGAAAAAAAAAAAAATGTACAAGTGCAAAACGCACAAAATCAAGCCATTGGGATGTAGGAGGAGCCAGCATTTTTAGTACACTGGTCCCCCTGACATCCCAGGAAAGCAATAGGGAACCCTAGGAGGCACTACAGTGCACTTCATAAAATGCTCCCAGGTACACATCTCACCATTGCTCCCTTACCTTGTCTGCTGAATCCCCCAAAACCCACCCAAAACCCACTACCCCCAACAGTACACCACTACCATAGCTCTTACGAGTGAAGGGGGCACCTATATGTGGGTACAGTGGGTTTCTGGTGAGTTTTGGAGGGCTCACAGTTTCCTCCACAAGTGTAACAGGTAGGGGGAGGTACCTGGATCCACCTGGCTGCAGTGCACTGCACCCACCACTAGACTACTCCAGGGACCTGCGTGCTGTTCTAATGGACCAGAGTATAACATCTGAGGCTGGCAAGTAATGTTTTTCATTACATTTTTTAGGGGAGGGAGGAGGTTAGTGACTACTGGGGGAATAAGGGGCAGTCATCCCTGATTCCCTCCAGTGGTCATTTGGTTATTTAGGGCATCTTTTTGTGCCTTATTCATTATAAAAACAGGTCTGGACCTTTTTCTTTTCTTCCATTATGGCTGAAAATCTTCTAAGTCTCAGGAATGCCCAAGTCCCACCCTGAGCACGCCCCTGATACTCCTCCTTGAGATTTGGATGCACTTCTGATTGACTTCAAAGAAAAAAAACATCTAAAAATAGGTTTCAATAATGCTGATTTGGACATTTTTATGAGAAAAACATCCAAATGCTGCTTTATGCCACTTTTTAGACGTTTTTCTGTTTTGAAAATGAGCCCACTAGTAACATAGTTGATGACGGCAGATAAAGACCTGTACAGTCCATCCAGTCTGTCCAACAAGATAAACTCTTTATACAAGAGGCAAGAATGTCGCCTTTATCCATTCAAATTCCAGCTTGTCAGCCTCCTGCCGGTCACTTTAAGTGTGAGCAGTGCAAAACCTGTTCCATCACCATTGAAAGTGACACTTTCATTAATCCAGTGGACAATAGAACCTATCATTCCACTAAACGAACAGACTGTAAATCTTCTCTCATCTATGTTTTACAGTGCCCATGTCATAAAGTATATGTATGGAACACCATTAGGAATTTGAACATCAGGATTAATGAACACAGACATAGTGTCACGCATCAACATGTAGGGGCGCCTTTAGTTTCCCATTGTCTGAAGCAACAACATTTATTTGATGATTTCACAATTTGGGTGATTGATAGTATTCTTCCACACATTTGGTGTGATAATTCCGACAGGAGACTTCTATAACCTGAACAGCATTGAATTAACCATTTGAAGTCTTTTGAACCTGTTGGTCTAAACGCCATGATTGGTCAGCTTTTTTCTAATAAAAGTTTTTTTGGAAATAATGTTTTTGGAAACTGTTCGCTACAGGTTATTGTGTTTCAATGATGTTTTCACACGTGACATTTCTTTGCAGTATTTTGACACATTTTACATTGTGCATGTGGCAGCCCTTTTGGCGCAGGTTTTTTATGTGGTGCTGCTTTTCACTGCGCATGGGTCAGCGTTCCATAATAAGCAGTCACCATTTTGTTCCCTTATTGCTAAGCTGAATTACTGACCACATTGAGGTATTTTATGCACAAGCTCCCTTTTATGCCATGTTGGTTTTCACTTTTTCATTCTTTGTTTTTTATATATATATTTTTTTTTTTTGTTACATTTGTACCCTGCGCTTTCCCACTCATGGCAGGCTCAACGTGGCTTACATGGGGCAATGGAGGTTTAAGTCACTTGCCCAGATTCACAATATTTCTGATATCTTCTGTTCTTTGGTTTACAGTTGCTACATGGGCAGCATATTCAATCACTTGAGGAAGCCGGGGTAGCATATGAAATCCCCTGAGGAAGCCGAGTGGTGAAACGGGTCCCCATTGGGATTACTCGAGACCATCCGATTAACCTCAGATTGCCCTAAAGCTAAGTTCAGCCTTTCAGCTACATATTTTATGCTTTATATGGAAGCAGAAATTGAACATGTTATAATGTTATTTAATGACAAGAATTATTTTTCACAAAAGGAATTATTTTTCAGAAAAGGAATTTTTTTCATATAAAATCAATAAATGGTCCTTTTGGTTGGGGGGGAGGGGGTTCTGACCAATGATAGAAGCTGTGAAATGTGATTTGAATGTTACGATATTTCACTATGGAGACATTCTATTGATACCACAGTCATCTGAGGTCTTTTCCCCTACCATTCCGCTGTGGTGTTGAATTATAGTGAGTTGGCTTTTCACTCTTTGTTCTGGATTGAGTTTGGGCATTTTTAAGTAATTCTTTTTTCTATATTTTGTTACTCTCTATTAAACAGATCAATTATATTTCATGGTGGTAACATTCCTGCCTTGTACAGCCTTCAGAAGCAACATCACTAAAAGGCAACAAGACCAAAATTTAGAGGGCGGGGTAAATGGTACTGCTGTCTGTCAGTTTGACTCAGAGTCAGGAGGGGAGATTGTGGATGGGGCTGGGGCTGGGGAGATTGTGGCACTCATTTTCAAAGCAGATGGATTCTCAAAAGGGCCAAAAAAATCCATCTGCCGAGAACATCTAAACTGTGAGTTTGGAAAAGCAGAATTAGGATGTTTTACACTGCAGTATATCCAAATAACAAGGGGGCATGTTGGAGGTGTGTTTTGGGTGGGACTAGGACAGGCTCAAAATTAGCTTGCAGGTGTCACCTATATGTAGGGACAGGAGGTTTTTTGGAAGGCTCACATGTTCCACCACAAATGTACCAGTTAGAATAGGATATGGGCCTGGGTCCCCTTGTTTATAGTCCACCGCACTGACCAATAGGCTACTCCTGGGACTTGTCTGCTGCTCTAACAAGAATGGCTATCATATCTGAAGCTGTTATACATCGTGGTATGTAATGTCACTGTAACATCATAAAGGGGTGGGGAGGAGGATCTGTCACAACTGGGAGAATAAGGGAGTTTATGTCTTAATCCCCCCAGTGATCATTTAGGGCACCTTTTCGTCACTTATTCATAATTGAAACAGGTCTTAATTTTGTCCTTAGACATTTTGTTTTGTTCCATTATTGCAGAAAAATTTCTATCTTTTGGTGTCGTCCATGTCCCAACCAAAGCATACTTCCAACATGCCCCCTTGAAATTTAGAAGAACTATGGAGAAAAATGTCTAAACTCGGAGTGTAAAAAATCACAACTTGGACATTGTTGAGAGAAAAACGTCCATCTACCACCTTATGACTTTTTTGGACTTTTTTTGTTTTGAAAATGAGCCCCTATATAAAATTTTGGGATAAATAAATAAATAAATATGCTCTTTTGCATAAATACTAGTAGATACATCATTCCCTGTGTTGCATGTCATTTACTCTATTACAGTGTTCATCTGTTTGCAAATGTTCATTTTGTTCAAATAATTTACTATCGCATTACGAAACATAAATTTCTTATTAGACAGAAATTTTGAAATAGTTATGAATCTACAGTTCACAGCTGGAAGTTCATAACTTTATTCCTCTTACTGCATATGGCAAATATTCTGGAGTTAAACATTAGTGTCAATGCCCACCAGTTATAAAATTGAATCACATTATCTATATGGTCCATAGTTTGGGTTGTATGTCAACAGTCTCAAGTGTTGAGGGACTGCTTCTTTATTTTCCTTTCTTGAGTGTGATGGATTTATTAATCTACTGATGTTCTAGAGTGATTGAACCCCAGTGTCTTTCAGGGCTGTCAAAATGAGGAATTGTGATGTTTAGGTCTTGGACGAGAAGTCCAAGATGTATGCATTGTTCCATTCTGTTTGCCAGTGTTCTTCTAGGTCTGTATAAAATTTTAGTAGGATGAAAGTGTGTTCCCAGAATGAAGTCCAGGCTTGGTTTTTGAGCAAGGCAGTTTGGTGAGGTTTTCATTGCTGAGTAGATTGTCATTGGTAAGGAAATGTTGAGATTCCTACAGTTTGCATATACCTGCAAATATTTAGTGGCAGAATTTTCAGCAGACCAGGGACGATGGGGATTTGGTGTCACTTTCAGTTTATGGGTATGACACAAAGCACATGGAGTGGAGGAGTGGCCTAATGGTTAGAGGCTTTGATCCTGGCAGCCTGGGTTTGATTCCCACTGTAGCTCCTTGTGACATTGGGCAAGTCATTTAACTCTCCATTGCCCCAGGTACAGAAACTTAGGGCTTCTTTTACTAAGTGGTGTTAAACCTAACACAGGCTTACCGCTATACAGGAAGTACCGCCGGGCCTTACTGCTCGCTATACAGAAAGTACCACTGGGCTACCACAGCAACCCGGCAGTACTTCCCACCCCTAGTGCGCCATTGTTTCTGGTGCTACAACAATTTATTTATTTTTGTAGCACTGGAGTGTACCCGGCGGCAATTGGGCAGTGCCGCACACTGCCCGGTTACCGCCGGGTTAATGTGGGAGCCCTTACCACCACTTCAATGGGTGGCGGTAAGGGTTCCCATCTACGAAATGGCTGCGTGGCAAGTGCTTTACTTGCCGCCCGGCCATTTCCTGTAGGAAAGCGAGACTTCCCTTTTACCAGCTGCGGTAAAAGGGGGGCTTGGCTTGTAAAACACGCGCCGACGCTAGCACCAGCCCCCTTTTGCCGCAGCTTTGTAAAAGGGGTCCTTAGATTGTGAGCCCTCTAGGGACAGAGAAAGTACCTGCATAAAATGTTTACAACACTGACTACATCTAGTAGTGTTATAGAAACAATTAATACATTAAGTTGAGCCATAAGTTTTATTTCCATATATATTTTTTAAAGTGTTAGGAATACACTGGTCAATATTCAACCAATAGTGGTCAGTGTTTCTTTAAATGCTGACCACCATCAGTACTAAATATCTGGAAGTTATGTAGGTATGGCAGATATTCAGTAATGTACCCTCATACTGTAGTTAATCAAGTAAAGTTAAGACTGCCTTTTGTGCAGTCCTACATGCCAAGTTAGCTCTGTGGGCACCTGTATCGAATATCGCCAGGGCCTGCATGACTCCTGGCTCTTCCCCAGCTTTGCCTCCAGACCACCCTGGCACTAACTGGCGTGTACCATGGTGGTCAGAGCTGATATTTAGTCCAGTTAACAGCTGCTAAATATCAGTTTCTTGGCAATCCAGTGTGATTGAACTGGCTCCTCCATAGTTAAACTGCTTTGAAAATTGACACCACAGTTTATAGTCAAACCTTACTTTTTTCATTATTAGTATTTATTAACAGACATATACAGGGAAGGATTGTGGCCAAAAATGACTCCAGGCTTGGTGCCTGGCCTTTGAGGATCCTTTACCCTCAGTTTCTCTCTGTCTGTCTCTGTCTCTGTCTCTCTCTCTCTCTCTCTCTCTCTCTCTATCTCTCTCTCTCTCATCCCTCATCCCTCGTCCTTCTCACCCAACCTTGTTGGTGCAATCTCTGCAGTTTCAGGCTCCAGTATTTCTATTTCAGGTCCTGGCCTTATTTCCCATGGCCTGTGCTAAAAAAAAGCTATTCCTATACTTCTTACCTGAAAACATCTGTGCCTTTAAAAGGACAAATTGAAAATTGGAGGAGATGTAATATCACAGTTTATTTTATCAGTAACCCACTGGGGGTTATCCCAGATATATATAATTCAGGGCCTGCAAATCACAGCCTGCTGACTTTGTATCAATAAGAAACCTGTCTGCAGAAGAATGGGAGAAATCTTCTGTGGTATGTTTTATGGATAGAAAAAATTATTAAGAGGCTCTTTTACTAAACCACATTAAGTGGTAACACAGGCTTAACACGGGAATAAAGGCTTACCATGAAACATGTTACAGCATTTTGCAGTAATGTATGTCAGCGTGAACTAATAGTGCATTATGAAGAGTTAAAAAAAGTATTTTCAGGAAGGGGTGTGCCATTGATGAGGAATGGGCATGGAAGTGATTATTTAGATAATGTGAGATATGAATATGATAAATAAATATATAATCCAGCTAGCACGTTCACATTAGTGCACGCTAACTGGATAGCATTGACTTGACATGGGATCACTTAGTCCTACACACTAATGGAAAAATTAGAGCAGGACCTGCAAAAAGAAAAAAACCCTATTGTAAGGATGCACTAGAAATAAACTTAGCATTCAGGAAGTCCTACGTTAAAATGAGCTAACCCTCAAGTTATACATATGATGCCTTAAGTTGTGTGTACTAATTTGGCTGCATGGCCAAACTGTGCACAAACAATTGATTAACAAGCCAATCAGCTTCCAAGGTACTTAACAACCAATTAGTGGCACTAGTTGGCTTTAATTAGAATTTACACGCACAACTTTCAAGGCATGTTCTATAACATGGTGTGCGTAAATTCTAATGCGCACAGTCAAAAAGGGAGTGTGGCCATGGGTGTGAAATGGGCGGATTGTGGGCATTTCAAAAAATTATGTGCAGTATTATAGAATATACCCGACTTGCGCCTAACTTAGGCACAGGTATTTAGGCCTGATTTTAGGTGACCTAAATGGGTGCGCCTAAATTTTAGTCATAGGAACAACGCGTGAGCATATTCTATAATCTACACCTAACTTTGGGCGTAGTTTATAGAATCACACTAACCGCGTGTCTTTACGGCGCTGATTTTTAAGGTGCCATATATAGAATTTTCCCCTCAAGCCCATTTTAGCATATCTTAGTAAAATGACCCCTAAGATAGTAAATATGTGCTATTTCACTATTCTAACTTCAGGGCTTGACGTCCTGTATCTATTTATTTAGATTGGTCATACTTTTTCATTGGTAGCTCAAGGCAAGTTATATTCAAGTACATAAATAGGTATTCCCTTCATTGGTGCACCTATGCCCTATTTTTCCATTTTTGAATCTTGATGTTGATGATTCCTATATATATATTTTTTTTTCACATTCTGACGGTTCATTACCGCATCAGCATGTGCTCTTTTCCTTTATACCAGCGCAGTTTGTAGGCTGGGACGTTATCATGAAATATTTTTTTCTAAACGTATATATAGTACGTATACTACTATCTTTTTTACTGTCTTTAAGTCACACGCCTTTTTATATTTTTTATGTGTCTCTATTTACATATTTTCATTTGTTACGTATATATATATATATATACTTTTGCCTTTACACAATTTTTTGGGTTTTTTGCACATAGAACTGTGGTTTGTTCTTATTTCATTATATTATTTTTTACTAGTAAAAAAGGCCCGTTTCTGACACAAATGAAACGGGCGCTAGCAAGGTTTTCCTCGGAGTGTGTATGTTTGGGAGAGTGTATGTGAGAGTGAGTGTTTGAGAGTCAAAGTGAAAGTGTGAGTCCAATCCATGCTCCTCTGTCACCTGGCCCCTCCATTCATCCCTATCCAGCAATTCCGCTGTCTCCCTGAGGCCTGCCCTGCAATCCATATGCATCCATGGCCATCTGTCCCCTCCATTCATCCCTATCCAGCAATTCCCCTCTCCCTGAGTCCTGCCCTTCCAATCCATGCCCATCCATGCTCCTTTGTCACCTGGCCCCTCCATTTTTCCCTATCCAGCATTTCCCCTCTCTGCCTGAGGCCTGCCCTGCAATCCATATCCATCCATGGCCATCTGTCCCCTCCATTCATCCCTATCCAGCAATTCCCCTCTCCCTGAGTCCTGCCCTTCCAATCCATGCTCCTCTTTCACCTGGCCCCTCCATTCATCCGTATCCAGCAATTCCCCTCTCTGCCTGAGGCCTGCCCTGCAATCCATATGCATCCATGCCCATCTGTGCCCTCCATTCATCCCTATCCAGCAATTCCCCTCTCCCTGAGTCCTGCCCTTCCAATCCATGCCCATCCATGCTCATCTGTCACCTGGCCCCTCCATTTTTCCCTATCCAGCATTTCCCCTCTCTGGCTGAGGCCTGCCCTGCAATCCATATCCACCCATGCCCATCTGTCCCCTCCATTCATCCCTATTCAGCAATTCCCGTCTCCCTGAGTCCTGCCCTTCCAATCCATGCCCATCCATGCTCATCTGTCACCTGGCCCCTCCATTTTTCCCTATCCAGCAATTGCCCTGTCTCCCTGAGGCCTGCCCTGCAATCCGTATCCATCCATGGCCATCTGTCCCCTCTATTCATCCCTATCCAGCAATTTCCCTCTCTCCCTGAGTCCTGCCCTCCCAATCCATGCCCATCCATGCTCCTCTGTCCCCTGCCCCCTCCATTCATCCGTTTCCAGCAATTGCCCTCTCTCCCTGAGCCCTGCCCTCCCAATCCATGCCCATCCATGCTCCTCTGTCCCCTGCCGCCTCCATTCATCCTTTTCCAGCAAGTCCCCTGTCTCCCTTCCATGACCCCCCCCCCTTGCATCCATGCTCCTCTCTCTCCCATGTCCCAGCCTGGGCCGCCCTCTTCTTCCCCCCCCCCCCCTCGCATCCATGCTGTCGTTTCTCCCCTTGCCCTCCCGGTCCCATTGTTTTTCTTTTGTGGCCACCCTCTTCGCTCCCCCCAACATTTTTTTTTCTTGTTTTTAAATTTACCTCCGTGGCGGTTCCGGCAGCGAAGCGTCAGGGAAGGAGGCGGTGCTCCCGACGTCTAGGTTACCCTTCGCTGTGTTCCGCCTTCTTTTGACGTCATCCTTGACGTCAGAAGAAGGCGGAACACAGCGAAGGGAAGGCTAGACGTTGAGAGCGCCGCCTCCTTCCCTGACGCTTCGCTGCCGAGCGTTGCGATTGGTTGAGTGTCATTGCTCCGCCCTCGACGTCATCACATTTGACGCGTGGGCGGGGCAGACACAATGCGATCTCACCCCCTTCACTTTTGGCTAACAGAGGCTTCATTCGAACGTTGGAGGTGCGTTTTATATAGAGAGATTTATTTGAAATCCATATCTCTAAGTTTTAATTTCCGTTTTAATGCATGGTCACAAAATGTCCCAGTTTGGTTTCTTGATTTGCTTGTTTATTGTTTAAAACTGTAGAGATGCACACACAACCGTATCTGCTTTTATTATTAATATCAATTATTTATCCTCATTTTGCATGAATCTGTTATATATGCCTTAACAATATACACTGTTTATGTATTGACAATTCTGTTGGACAATGGTAAATATAGTCATATGCTTTTGTGTAATGTTTATACATATCCCATGACATGACATGTAATATGCCTTTGTTATCTCTTTATCACAGATCATTTTAGCTTGCAGAAAGTTAACTGGTTGTTAATTTTATTCACATGATCATTTTCATTTTCTGTATTGGAAGTGAATAGGTACGTTCCTCTTTGCATGTATATTTATATCATTTTTATGGATAAATGTGTTTTGATATATATATATGTTTTTATTTATGTGTGTTACATATGAGATTTATATGTTGCTCAATAATTGTATTTATGTTTATTTATAGACCCCTGACGCAGGCCTTTACGGCCGAAACACGATTCGTGTCGGGTCGTTGTTTTAATGATTTGAAATAAAGAACTTGCTTAAGGAGACACCACTTGTGAGAGGACTTTTTTGGATCCACTGTTTCCTTTGCTTCGTTGTTTTTCTGTGGAGAGAACACCTTCTGTGTGTGTTGGCAAGTTATATTCAAGTACATAAATAGGTATTCCCTTCATTGGAGAATGTTTGAATCTAATAGACGGGAAAGTGACTTTTTCAAGGTCTCATGGAATGTAAGTGTGAGAAGTAGGATTTGAATCCTGGCTTCCCTGGGACTCCGTCTGCTGCTCTAACCAGCAGGCTACTCCTCCACTCCTTTGTGGTTTAATTTAGTCTGCTTTGGATCTTCTATTTTTTTCATGGTACCGACAAGGTATATTGCCGCTGTATCCATTAATTTACACATTAATGTTTTCCAGAATGCAAGAGTTTTACATTCCTCCTGTATCACATGGCTTGAGATTGAAATGCATGGTTGCAGAGCTCTTAAACAGTGAAACAACAGAGTGCATGATTTCCCTTGCATAATGGCATACAGTGGTGAGTTAAACAATCATATTTCTCCTTGTGACGAGAACCACTAATTAAAATGGTCTGAACCTGAATCCAGCTAAAATACAGAACAAATCATTTGAGATTATGCAGTCAGAAGTATAATGAAGTACTTGTTACCCAGATCCAAAATACATAACATGGCATTATAATGCTTTTTTATGATTAATAACTCAATAAAAGCAAACTTTAAAAAAAAGTGTAAGCTTTAATTAACGGAATTAATGAAATGAATTTGCAAGGAATTTAAAGTACACATCATGTGCTTTGCTAGTGACAGAGAGAATGTTTTATTGAGAGAATGTTTCCATGTGACAACCTGACAATAAAGTAATATTTAAAAGAAAAACACCCCCCCTTTTACAAAGCCGCGCAGCAATGCCACAATGCCAACACTGCCCATTCACTTTGAATGGGCTGTGTCAGCATAAACACACTGGCAACCACTAGCGCAGCTTTGTAAATGGAGGGGGGGGAGGTAATATTTTAAGGGAGGGGCCCTTTTACTAAGCTGCAGTAAGTGCTTGTGTATGCTTACAGCAGCTTAAAAGGGTTTACCACAGGAAGTGCTCAGGTGTCCTCTGATAAATTCCAAATTTGCGCATGCTAAGTTCCAAATTTATGCATGCTACCTGCACACTAAAAATGTTTTTAAAATTTTTGGTTTAGGGGATATGTCTGGGGGCAGTTAACGCCTCTACATTACCACATGCTAACTGATTGGCATAGGATTATCACATGAGATCTTACTATCTACAAAATAGGTGGTGGTAAGAGCTTATGTCATAGTTACTCTCAATGGCCTTCACTAACAGCGCATGGCCATTAATACAAAAAATAGAAAATCGGTCATTTTACTGCTATGGTAAAAAATGCTGTAGCGTATGGGAAAACCTGTGTAAGGGCACGTTAAGGCCACTTTCTATTGCAACTTAGTAAAAGCTTCAGTAAAAAGATACATCTTCAGTAGGTGAATCCGTGACACTCTGCTGAAGATGTACCTTTTTTACGGCACCCCGACATAATAGCCCAGACAAATCAGCCTTGTAACAAAATAGCCCCTGACAAATCAGCCCTTGACAAAATGGCCCCTCCCACAAAAATAACCCTTGATAAAATAGCCCCTTAGAAAAAATAACACATCACAAAAAAACACAAGTGAAATCTTCACTGATAATAGGCTCCTACCAGCATTGCATTGTATTTTTAAAGCACCACAACATAATAGCCCTGACAAAATAGCCCTGACAAATCAGCCTTGTAACAAAATAACCCTTGACAAAATAGCCCACTAGAAAAAAATAACACAGCACAAAAAAACCACAAATGAAATCTTCACTGATAAAGGTTCCTACCAGCATTGCATTGTATAAAGCGCCTATAAATAAACAAAATTCTATAGCTACCAACTGGAATTCATGATCTGTTCTGCTGGTTAAGGAAACTATTCTTCCATCAATATGCTAATTTTAAAAAAATACAATATTGCCATCATTTTCATAGTCTTACCAACCTTAACCTGTTTGGCAAGGTAAAATTATTAGGAAAAGAAATGCAGTGCCATATTCTGGGCAGCCTGATCGGCCCTTTTGTCGGGGGTCTAATTTATCAAGGGCTATATTGTGGGCAGGCCGTTTTGACAGTGGCTGTTATGTCAGGGGCTATTATGTCAGAAGCTTTTTTGTTTGGAGCTATTTTGTTGGGGCTATTTTGACCGGGTACCCTTTTTTACTGAACCTTTTTGAAGGAAACTTTGTTTAAACTTCTGGTAGTTCTTGTTCCAGGTATACTTCTAGTCTCTGCTGAATTATCTTTAGTAGAATATTGCTGGCATGCAGGAGTAAGATAAGGTAGATCTTTTTGAATACACTGGTCTTGGTCCACTCTAGTGCACGTCATATCCGGTGCTACAAAAATATATTTATTTTTGTAGTGCCAGAGTGTAGCAGTGCCACGTGCTGCCTGGTTACCGCTGGGTTATTGTGGGAGCCCTTGGCTCTCCCCCCGAAATGGCTGCGCGGCAAGTGCTTTACTTGCCACATGGCCATTTCCTGCAGGAGAGACTTCCCTTTTACCTGCTGCGATAAAAGGAGGCCTTGGCGTACGTGAAGAACACGCGCCAACGCCAGCGTAGGCCCCCTTTTGCCATAACTTGGTAAAAGGGGCCCTGAGTAATGTAAGGCATTTTTACTTTTTTAACATACATATGCTAGTTTTGGGACGAAGGATCCAGATTTTTTCAGGTCTAGCTAAACTGACACAAAAAAGGCAAAACTAATCTGTCAATGTGTTGGGAAAGAAAAGCAAGGAGTGCTTCAATTTAATTTAGATGCTCATGGAACATGCTTAGTGTAACTTTGCTGGAGTGCACTGCTTTATTTGCCACAGAATTTTATTTCTAAGATTCTAAGAACTGCCTACTAAGGTTAGTAGATAATATAAAGGGGCATAATCGAACGTCACCGGCAATCTATTTTGGCAAAGGCGCAACAGCTGGCCAGAACCGTATTATCGAAAAAAATAGCCGGCCATCTCTTTTTTTCGATAATACGGTTTAGCCCGGCCAAATGCCAGAGTTCACCGGGGTTGAGATCGTCGGTTTTGTTTTTCAGCGATAATGGAAAAAAAATGCCGGCCATCTCAAACCCAGTGAAATCCAAGGCATTTGGTCATGGGAGGAGCCAGCATTTGTAGTGCACTGGTCCCCCTAACATGCCAGGACACCAACCGGGCACCCTAGGGGGCACTTCTAAAATGTTTTTTAAATACACAAATAGCTCCCAGGTGCATAGTTCCCTTACTTTGGGTGCTGAGCCCCCCAAATCCCCCCCAAACCCATTCCCCACAACTGTACACCATTACCATAGCCCTTATGGGTGAAGGGGTCACCTACATGTTGGTACAGTGGGTTTTGGGGGGGTTTGGAGGGCTCAACACTTAGCACCACAAGTGTAACAGGTAGGGGGGATGGGCCTGGGTCTGCCTCCCTGAAGTGCACTGCACCCATTAAAAACTGCTCCAGGTACTTGCATACTGCTGTCAGGGAGCTGGGTATGACATTTGAGGCTGGCATACAGGCTGGAAAAAAGGTTTTTATTTGTATTTTCTTAGTGTGGGAGGGGGTTGGTGACCACTGGGGGACTACGGAAAGGTCATCCCCCATTCCCTCCGCTGGTCATCTGGTCATTTTGGGCATATTTTTGAGGCTTGGTCTTGAAAATAAAAGGACCAAGTAAACCCGGCGAAATACTGCTTAACGCCGCTTTTTTTTTCCATTATCCGTGAAAGCCGGCCATCTGGTAGCTACGCCCATGCCCGCCCATGTTCCACCTTTGCTACGCTGCCAACACACCCCCTTGAACTTTCGCCAATGCGGCAACGGGAAAGTGGCGATGGTGTCAAAAAAGCCACTTTCGATTATACGGATTTCGCCGCTTTTGAGAGATCATCAGCCATCTCCCAATTTATGTCGGAAGATCGCCGGCGATCACTTTCGAAAATAAGCCTGATAGTAACATAGTAGATGACGGCAGAAAAAGACCTGCACGGTCCATCTAGTCTGCCCAACAAGATAAATTCATATGTGCTACTTCTTGTGTATACCTTACCTTGATTTGTATCTGCCATTTTCAGGGCACAGACCGTAGAAGTCTTGCCCAACACCAGCCCCGCCTCCCAATCTCGGCTAAGCTTCTGTCCACTCATACTTGCTGATGGTGATTAAGAGTGAAGGCTATGCTTTTTGTTTGCATTAGGCCTGATAGTAAAAAAAAAAAAAGCTTCTAAATTTAGGCTGGGTTGGGTTCGCCCCTTCTGCCTCGTCTCTCCCCATGCTTGGAACAAACTCCCCAAGCCCATACACCGGGCCCCCTCCCTACCCATCTTCAAATCATTGCTCAAAGCCCACCTCTTCAATGTCGCCTTCGGCACCTAATCACTACATCTCTTCTCAGGAAATCTCATATACCCCAACTTGACATTTCGTCCTTTAGATTGTAAGCTCTTCTGAGCAGGGACCGTCCTTATTCATTAATTTGTACAGCGCTGCGTAACCCTAGTAGCGCTCTATAAATGTTAAGTAGTAGTAGTAGTAGTAGTTGTAGACTTACATGTGTATATTATTGAATACTAAAATTTATAAAATAATATCACAAAATTTGCTCTAAGACCCAACAGTAATCCCAGAGATTGCAGACAATAATATATTAAAAAAAAGAAAACCTCAATAGCCCATGGTGCACTTATCAACAGTTTCAATCAATTCTCTGAAAACCAACTTCAGCGGAAAACAACTCACAGGGAGAAAAAATGCTGACGCAAAAAAAAAAAAAAAAAGGACTGCAAGACGAAAAGATCAGGTCTTGGTTGCAAGTTCCCCCTGAGGCAGAAGTGGAACAAGGGGGCTCTTGATGGGGAGCTACAGGAATACTACTTGTGCAGTTGAACCCGGCTGAAGATTACAAGCGGATACCGTGAAAGTGTTGTAACCACCCGGGTGGAGAAGCTAAGTAGAAAAAACGTCTTTGCTGTGCACTTGCAGCATTGTTTGGACAGTTTTCTAATAGTCTTTGTAGTCTTCAACACTGATCCTAGAGAGAGTTTGCAGTTTAAAATATTTTCTCTATTTTTTTTTGCTTCAGCATTTTTTTCTCCCTGTGAGGAGTTGTTTTCCGCTGAAGTTGGTTTGCAGAGAATTGATTAAAGGAGTGTGGTAGCCGTGTTAGTCCACTCTTAAGGTTATCAATAGAAATCAACCCCAAAATAATCTCCAAGAATATTGCCTCCTCCCTCAAAACACCCATGGAAAATCTGCTACAGTACAAGGAGAAAAAAGCCACAGACAGAATCCCCCTTGTAGTGACATACAATCCAGAGCTGGAAAAACTGAGGAAAATCATAAGAGATCTACAACCTATACTCCAGGAGGATGAATTACTGAAAGAGATATTCCCATCCAAACCAGTACTGGCCTTCCAACAGCCACCCAACTTAAAACACAAGCTAATCAGAAGTAAACTTCCATCACAGACTGAAAAGGAACAGAAGGGCACACTTCCCTGTAATTTATCCAGTTGCAAACTATGCCAAAATATTTCACAGGACCCCACAGTCATCCACAAAGGAAAGATATTCAACATAAAGGAATCTTTCACTTGCTCATCTTCCAATGTGGTATATATCATTCAGTGTAAAAAATGTAACGAAGGATGCTATATTGGAGAAACAGGCCAGATGCTTAAGACAAGATTCAATTTACATAGACATCACATGAACAATACTGGTGCCAGTAGGGTTCTTACCCCTGTTGGTCAACATTTTACAGGACCAGGACACTGTACCAGTGACTTCACAGTGAGAATCCTGAAAAGTAACTTTAACACTATACAAGAACGTAAGACCTTTGAAGTCAGAATGATTGAATATTTTAACACCCAACAGAAAGGACTTAACAAGGATCTGGGGTTCCTAGCCCATTATAAACCATAAAGCTGTATTTTTCTGTTGATCACCCCACTCCTCACCTATCCACACCCATCCTGTTAGAATATCAATGATATGCTTTGATGTCCCCATGCATACCTCCTACCCACACCCATCCTCCCACCCTGTCAGACTGTCATAGTAATGCTTGAATGTTTTCACTTATATACACTGTCAGCTAGCACATTGGCTTATTTCCGATCTGACGAAGAAGGGCAACCTTCGAAAGCTAATCAAGAAATGTATTAAGTTATGTCCAATATAAAAAGGTATCTTATTTTCTTTTCCATGTTTTATTTTGTTTGATTTCTATTGATAACCTTAAGAGTGGACTAACACGGCTACCACACCAATCTGAAGAAGAAGGGCAACCTTCGAAAGCTAATCAAGAAATGTATTAAGTTATGTCCAATAAAAAAGGTATCATCTTATTTTCTTTTCCATGTTTTATTTTGTTTGATTTCCAGAGAATTGATTGAAACTGCTGATAAGTGCCCTCTTTAAGGATTAACCATTTCTGTAGGTACCCTGGGCTATTGAGGTTTTCTCTTTTCATTATATTATTGTCTGCAATCTCTGGGATTACTGTTGGGTCTTAGAGCAAATTTTGTGATATTATTTTGTTATTTTATGCTCTTCAGTATTTTTGATTTTTGAGTTTTCAAATACTATAATTTATGCAATATCTTAGCAAATCAGACACGAGCACATATGCCCACTCTATGGCTAGCATAAGTGCTCATGCCTAAATTTCTGGCTTGTATTTTTCCTGTTAATTTAATATCAACATTTATATCCTTCTTAACTATTAAGTTCAAAGCAGGTTACAGCAAGACAATTACAATTCGAAACAAATTTACTATTCCTCAATCAATAAAACAATAAATTTACAAATATTTCTTAAACAGCCATGTTTTTATAGCTTCCCTAAGGCACATATAATGTGAAATGTTTCATAAATTAAATAGCAAACTGTCCCAGAGTTCAGAAGCTTTTCCAAATAACTTTTTATTTTTGTACTACATACTTACAGTGACCGACAACATGTGCGAGAAGGAGGAGCCAACAACAGCTCATGTGAAGACAGCAGGCTTTGAGAAAGTCAATATATGGTAACTGTACCAACTAAGTACCCAGGACTTAATCCATATAAAATTTAAAAATTAAAATTTTAAATTCAATTCTTGCCCTTATGGGTAACCAATGCAACCCCTGCAAAAATGGAGCTGCACGGTCAAATTTACTACCATTCAAAATCAATTTAGCAGACACATTTTGCAAAACTTGAAGCCTATATAATTGCTTAACTGTCAAACACAGTAAACATAAATTACAATAATCAAGCAATGTAAGTATTACCGCCTGAATAATGATCTGAAAATGACAGTGCTACAAAAAATATTTCATTCTAAATAGCAATTTTAGGGGGTCTTTTACTAAGGTGTGCTAGCGGTTTTAGCTCGCAATAGAAATCAGCTGATGCTAAATACTGATACACCCATTATATTCCTATGGGCGTTTCAGCATGTAGTGCCAGCTGATTTCTAGCATGAATTAAAATGCCAGCACACCTTACTAAAAGACTCCCTTAGTTTGAACACATTTTTTGAACCACTTGACTAACTTGAGTTTCCATGGTCAGGCAGCAATTTAGCCAGACTTCCAAAAGTTTTATTTCATGTTTTATGAATACATTAGAATTGTGAAGCCCTATTACACCCAGATTTGATATTGGCTTCTGACTTCCAACCTCTGATAATTGCTCAGCTTTCCTCGACCTTACCCATAGAACATTAATCGTATCAGGATTGATCTTTAAAAAATGCTGAGACAGCCAAACAAAAATTTCCATCAAAACAGCACTGGTATTCTATAAAGGAGAATGGGTACCTACTTTGTTTTATAGAATAGACACAACATGCGCGTTCTTTAGGTACTTAAATGTAGACACACTGTTATAAAATTGACCTCACAGAGTACAGGGAAAAGAAGGATCTCAACCATGCTGGAAGCTTCCATTTACTTAGCTTTAAGAACAATGGTTTAGAGTCTTGACTATGCTGCAATGAAGTTAATATTACATTGCATGACATAGAGGTGGAATAGGTCGAAAGCCTCACATGAGTGAGTTTCATTGAGGTTCCTCAGAGGTGTGGGTCTCTAGACAGCTTTGCTTTCACACTCTGGATATAATTTTATTCACCATCTGTAGCAAACAGATTTTTGATAGAAATTTTTCAAAGTTTCAAGAAGGAGCAAATTTCCTTCACTACTTGAATCTTAAAACTGTGTTGTCTTGATAAAACATCAGTGACTTTGCAGTTTTGATTTATTTTCCATGGCCCGTGGTTTCATTGACATGGAGTGAAGAGCACTGTCTCAAAATCTTTGACTAATATAACGTCAACGTTTTGACTACTGAAAGTATTTCTACCACCTGTTTGCAATTTTCTAGCCTTCAAAATTTTCCTTCATCTATAACAGATATATAAAAGGAAAATAAATATTGCCATCAGACTAACCACATTGCATTTGTTTTCAAATGTCACTTTTTCATGCTGCTGGGCAAGATCACATGAGAAATGACAGCAAAAGGTCACAGAACAGGAGAAACTGTCACTGTTGTATTAAAACAAAATAGCCTTTCCTTTGCAGGGCTTCATCTCAATTTTCAGAAAATAATGTCAGGCAGTGCATGGCATACAAATGGCATTTCTGAGCCTGCTTTCTTTCATTGTAGCATGGAAGGGAAAATGGAATTTGGCACCTCTCGGGTCTCTTCTAGATAAATAAAATCTTCTGAGAAATCCCATTGACAAGGAGGGAGAACAGCCTTGCAGTAAAACTTCCTTTTGCATTTAAAATCCTCACGAGTTGCAGCATGGTGCAAAATCTAGCAGCCATATTGGTCACAGAGAGAACTGGATTCTTTACAGGTTGTGATTCCTTTTATTAAATCATCAGAAGAATT
This sequence comes from Microcaecilia unicolor, assembly GCF_901765095.1. Lineage (NCBI taxonomy): Eukaryota > Metazoa > Chordata > Amphibia > Gymnophiona > Siphonopidae > Microcaecilia > Microcaecilia unicolor. The sequence goes on from NC_044040.1 coordinate 176,835,645, forward strand.
CCTGCAGAGACTGCAGACACTTGAGCCTGTTATTCAAAAGATGTAGGTGTCAACTTCAAGACCTAGGTGTCTAGAGTTTCCAACAATGAAAATTTCCCCAGCAGAGCTCTTATTTAGAGGTTTCTTTTCCCTAGATGCCTAAATTTAGATACACAAAAAGTGGGTGGTGCACCAGGCAAGGCCAGATTATCAGTGTTAGGTGTCTAATTTAGGTACCATGAAACCCTACTCATAGGTTGTTGAGTTAGGAATTGAGAGATCCAGGTTGAGATATGCTCCGTTCTGTCTGTATTTTACAAAAGGCTATGCTGAAAGTAGAGACTTTTGTAAAATACCTATATGGATGCCAATAAATATATATCTATTTGCCAGGCTGTAATGAGAATTTTATAGATCTACTCAGGCAAGAAAAGAGCAGCATCACTCAGGGGCTCATTTACAACGCAGCAGTAAGCCCAATATGAGCTTACTGCTCGCTAATTCGGAACTACTGCTGGCCCAACGCAGCTGCCGGCAGTAGTTCTGGCTGGAGTGTGAGCGATTTCCAGTGCTCTGGAATTGTTTTTTTCTGTAGTGTAGTGCTAACCCAGAGATAATCTGGCATCACTGCATGCTGCCTGGTTACCATTGGGTTACCGCAGGAGCTCTTATCGCTAACTCAATGGGTGGTGGTAAGTGTTCCCCACCATATGACCAAGTGGCAAGGGTTATCGTACCATATGGCCATTTTTTTAGGCATTTTAACCGCTGCAGTAAAAAGGACCTTGGCGTGCGGGAAAAGCATCCCCCACTGCTACTGCAGGGCTCTTTTTCCCGCAGCTTAGTAAAAGGACCCCTCAGGGATTTATGCATGCATAAATCCCAGAAATACTTTCAGTCTGGCAGTTAAAGTTTAAACACCAAATAATTAAAAAACAATACCTCGCTTTTATGTTTGGTTCAAAAAAATATCATAGTTTAATCAACTTACTAACACAATCATTTCTTTCTAACCATCTTATTGTGTGCAGTGTCAACCAAAGGTTCTACCTACTTAATACATCATTATGCCGATTGGGGCGACCCTGAGAGAAGGACGCCCATCTCCCGATTTGTGTCGGAAGATGGGCGCCCTTCTCTTTCGAAAATTCACCTGCTAGTGTCAGTACCTCCCAAGTGTCACCTACACATGTAACATGTACTTTTCATTTCCTGAGAAAGCACTCTGCTTACATGCAGCTGCAGGAAGAAAGTAAAATTATGCTGATGATAGCAAATCTAGGAAATTTGAGGGCTAGCAGGGCCATCTTACAGGCCTAGTACAGGAAGGAATGTACACCAGGCAGAGCACAGAAAATATTTTTGTAACGCCAGAAATGGTGCATGCTGGGAGTGAGAACTACCGCCAAGCTCCTGTGATATCCCAGCGGTAGTTCCAGATTGGCACACGGCAAGCCTGTAGCCACACGCCAACCCTTTAGTAAAATGACCCCAAAGCAATTGGCTTTTGACTTCAATACAGTATCATGCTTACTTCTTCCCTTCCTTAGCAAAGGCAGCTGTGCTCCCTGTTATTCTTCTTTCAGACCCCCTACATCCATTTTATGTTATGATGTGGCCTGATTTTTCTCTAACTTGCAATCTGCCTATAACATCCAGGCATTGTTACATAATTTCTGTCCATGCCAGTTACTGAGCACTTCATTCTCTTTCATTGCTTGATCATAAAATTTTATTCTAAGATTTGATGCTTTCCATAATTATAAGTTTTGAGCCATAATTACAGTCCATTATAACTTCTTCTGCAGTCATTCGCTCAAACTGTTTGACTAGAAAAAGATTTTATTTTATGATATAGGGAGAGTAATTTTCAAAGTTATTTGCATCAGTCGGTATGCATGGAAATGTATTTTTTTTTTTAACTTTGCCCACCCTTCATGCAGGTATAAGTACACAGGCGAAGGGTCATTGTATATGGGGTGCTTGAATTTACTTGTGTTATGGGGAAAATTCTATAAAAGACTTTCAAAAATCAGCTAAAAAAAATCGTCTCTGAACAGTATTCCATAATGGGTGTGTAGTGCCAGGATTTGTGCTTAATTTGGGGCACAAAGAGTTACACCAACTGAAACTAGGCATAAATCCCAGTGTGAAAATTGGGTGCAGATCCTCCAAATTCTATAGTACTGGCACACCCATGCTCCTCCCATGGCCATGCCCCTTTTCCAGATTCATGCAGAAACATGCGCTATTCTATCAATGGGTATGTAAGGGTGCTTTCATGCAGTGCAACCAAAAATAATAGGAGGAACTAGCAATATATTTTGACTCATTAACTAAGAATCAGGGGATTTCTGAAAAAAGGAACTGAAATATCTTTTCCATGTTCAGTTCAGAATCTGTACAGTGGATTGTATAGAAAAATGGAAGATGTTCCCCTACCCTCTGATGCAAAGGTCCAGGGCTGCTGAGAGACTGAGCTGGGCCAAAGGTAGGGCCGCTGCCCCCTACGAATCGTCGTCACTGCTGCTGCCGCCCCCCCTGCCACAACTCCAAATACCTTGGCTGGCGGGGATCCCAAGGCCCCAGCTGCCGAAAAAGATTTTCTCCAGAGCTGCTCTTCATTTCACCACATTGCCTGCCCTGCCCCTGCGGCTGCTTTTTCTCTCATGTCGCACATCCTGAGGGGAAAAGCAGCCACTTGGCAGGCAATGTGGCAGAGTGAAAAGCAGCGCTGGAGGAAGACCTCTTCTGCTGGCTGGACCTGGGGGGGACCCCTGCCAGCCAAACTAGAGGCCCTGGCCCAAAACCCTGCTATGTCTGCTCATCCCCAGCCTCCAAAGGGGGGGGCTGGCGCCGGAGTTTTCTCTCGTCTACTCCTGTCAGGACCCAATCACCCGGGTCCCATCAGAAGCAGGAGAGAGAGAGACTCCCAGCACCGGTCCCCCCTTGGAGGCCGGGCCCAAGGAATTTTGCCCCCCTTTCCCCCTCCCCCTCAGTAGCCCTGCAAAGGTCCCTTTTTGTCTGGTCCTAGTATATTTGAATTCTGCTGCTGCTGCTGCTTTGTCTTCCATCATCTGTGATAGGAACCAATATCTCACTGTTGTTAGAATTTGCATCCCAGTAATTTAAAATGCTATTCTGTTAACTGTGGTAGAATAATTTAATTTTTGTTTTCATTTGAAGTCATGTGTCAAAGTGCTCTGCACTAACATCTCTATTTTTCATTTTGATTGAACTAACTGCTGGGAAATCGTTTGCCCCTTTTTCTCTGGATGTTATGCAAAACCGAAATAACCTATTGTTTTGCCAAGTCATCTATTTATAATAAAAGACAGAAATCATAGGAGTTCATGGTTTATAATTTATATTCCACATTCAAACTGCTGAAGAAACATCTGTATTCTATTAAAAATTAGGACAAATGACTTTAGGCCCTGTTTACTAGAAACGTCTGCATAGCACACACTAAAAACACTAGCATACCTTAGTAAACAGGGCCCTTTATAACAGGGAGTGGGGTTATAGTAGGAAAATTTAAGAAATTGTCCTGAATTATCACTTGTTTCAATGACAGAAATATCTGAAGAGGTCCCCGATCTGCCTTAATTCTGGAAAGGATAAATCCCGGAATGACTTAGAACAGTTTAGAAATGTGTTATCTGAGATCCTGTGAGGTTGAATCTAAGCTTCAGTCATGAACAGTGATTTGTATCCAATCCAACTAACTACAGTTTTTGCTTGTACAGTGATTTTCCCTTCCGGAAGTTGGAAGGAATTAAATTCTTGGCCAAAAGCTGTGCTGTTCCAAAATTGTGCCAGGAAGCTAATTTGCAGAGATTTTTTACTGTTTTTAACCAATTTTGACTAAAAATTTTATTCTGGTTTAAATAGTAGATTACACAAACGTTTAGCTTTTTATAGCATATCAGACAATTATTTCTATTTGAAATCATGTTTAAATTCTTGGAAACCTTGAAATATAAACAGCTGGCAAATTCTAAAATCTAAAGGCCAAATATTAAGCCTGAGCAGTCACTGTACAAAGCTAAGGTGAGGTAAAAAGTGGCCTGCGGTAGTTTGGGCACGTGAAATTGACGCACTCTGAGGCCATTTTATACCGCAGCCAGAATTTCCATTATTTTAAATGGAAGTCGTAAATGGCTATGCGCTAATAAAAATATTGATGCCCAGCAAGATCTCTTACCTCCACCTATTTAGAGGGCAGTAAGGGCTCACATGCTAACCTGGCAGTAATTGGACAGTGTGCGACGATGGCCAATTACCACCGTGTCCCCACGCTAGAAAATAGAAAAATATTTTCCGGCATGGGAAATGGCACATGGCAAACACAAAAATATTGTTGGGCATCAGGGAAGACCCCAAGGTAGTGCTGTTATGCCAAGTGCTACCCACACGGTAGTCCTACTGCGGCTTAGTAAAAGGGCCCCTTAACTTTGTACCTATATTCAGTGTCATTATCTAAGTAGTGCCACTGAATAAAATCATACGTGATGACCAAGCAGGTGACTATGGCCCTTGTTTTAGAAGCCTTATCAGTATTTACATGGCTATAACTGATAAATATTGAAAACACAATTTTAGAAAGCTGAGATTTACACTTGTAGATTAACAATGGACTGAATTCTAGATATGGTGCTGAAAAATTGGCACCCCCCCAAAAAAAAATATGCACTAAGTACTATTCTATAAACAGTGCTCCGAGTGCATTTATTTGTGTTCTTAGGTATTTCATTTTGAGTTTTTCTTTGTTATAAGCATATATCAAAATGGATATTTAATCATCCCTGATTCTTCCATTCCAACGAAATGCAGAGCCCGCGCTGCTCTCCACCTCCTTGTGCTGCTTCTGTAATGTGGAAGTCAGCATCATGCCTCCAGCTGATGACTCTAGGACTCCCCAAGTATGCTTAATTCTTGCACAATCTGAGCATGAGTGAGACGTCTTGGCCTCGGTGGCCAAAGGTATGCCACAGATTTTTGCATTACGGAAGCATCTCAAGGAGGAGGGGATCAGCTTGGGCACTGCATTTCTTTGACTGGTGGAGCTTCGGCATCCCCGCCAGCCATTTAAGGGAGTTATTCAGGTTTAGAAGAGGGGCCCAAGCCCACAGTGGGCCCCCAGTGGCTATGCCACAGGGGTATGCATGAGTATAGCTTGTGGGTGCCACAGCCTCCTAAGAACACTTTTTTCATAGTTCTCCTTAAAATAACTGATGGATCTCCCTGTGACTCACACCTGTTCCACTTAAAAATCACGCTGGACTGCAGAATTGTAGTTCTCAAAAAATGTATTTGTCAAAAGCAAGAAAATCCATAATTGTAAATTCAAAACACAAAGCTTCAACCAGTATTCATGAGTCAGCCAAACAGAGTCTCACATATGCATCTTTAATATACCACGAATGGTTTCCTTGCTTAAACTGTTCATGCAACCATGAGTAGAACATAGAACAAAGAACTAACACCTCCCCCAACATCTTTCTCCTCTCCTCGGAAAAAGAGAACTGTTACTTATGATCGCTGGGAGAAGGGGGCCATGGTAGTTTATTCTCCATCTACTACTCCACGACCTATCCTTTCTTCAGGCACCCTCTTACCCTTTGACTTTTCTGATGACAATAAAGGCAAGAAGACACATGAGGCTCTCCAACTTGCTACTTCTCAGTTTCCCCTCATCAATTCTCCAACCTCCTTCCTCTTCAGTGTGCCTCTCGGTTCAATCCCAGCTGAAAGTATTCCTTAGCCCTTGTATATACTTATCTGCTGCCATCTGCTGGCTATCCATAAATATCAGAAGTCTTCTTCCTTTTCTATCTCTACTGCCATTCTTTATTCAGGAATAACCCCTGCTTGCATACCTTGATGAAAGAGACAAATTATTGTCAGGTGCTTAAAGCACAAGCACACATCATGCCTGATATATCCCTTCTGCAAGGATACTGAGTTCTGTTAATATATCTGAATTACAACACATGTGATGTGTATAGATGAACAGAAATCAAAGCATACGTTTACATGATATACACATAGGCATTCTCAGGGTGAAGAATAGACAGAGTGGGGGCAGTACTAGTTCTTATGTACCAGAAGGATGAATAGGTTTATAAGGAAAGGAACGGCCAGCAGTAAAAAGGAGGTGAAAATGCCTTTGTAGGTGTCTGTATAAGGAATACAGTGTTCAGTTCTGGAGACCGCACCTTTGAAAGGACATAAGTCAAAGATGGTCAATGATCTTTGTCATGAAGCAAACAGTAATGGACTGGAGAAAAGGGGGCATATGACCTCCAAGGTATAAATGCACATGAGGCAGACCTCTTTCAATGGAAAGGAGACTCTGAAACGAGGGGGGGTCATAGGATGAAGATAAAAGGAGTAATTGAAGGAAATCAGTGGTAAAGTGAGAGTCTCTGGGGGCCAAAATTTGTTTTTGACACCCCTCCTCCCCAAGCCATTCAGTCCCAACTAATAGAAGGAGACTGTACCTTGAAATATGAGATATAAAAGTGAATTAGAGAACACTTCTCTAATTCAGTTTTATAACTCATGGTGCCCCTTATGCCCATACATTTCCCTTTTCTATGTCTGTCTCTCTCCCTCCATTCAGCATCTCCTCACCCTTCTTCCACTTCCCACTACAGTACGCATTCTCTTTACCCTCTCTTTTCTGCCTGCATATTCTAGCTCACCTCACTCCCTCTCTCTTATATTTCACCCCTCTAGTCCATCTTCTCTGCATTATCTCTCTCTTCTCCTCAGTCTCCTTCCATGATACAGCATATGCACATAAATAACCATTATCCAACTACATGTTATTCTGCAAATGTTTTTACAAATATTCAATATTGCAGCTATAATAGAATGCAGAAAGGCATTCACATGGGCATGGTTCATAGTTAAATGAACAGAGTAAATTCAGTAAATAGTGTCCAAATTTGGAAACTGAAAAAAATAAGCATTAAGCACTATTCTATACACAATGCTAAATTGGACACTGTTTATAGAATAGTGCTCAGCACCAGGAGCCATATCCAAATTTGGGCATGAGGATTTACACCAAGTGAAACCTGGTAGAAATCCTCATGCCTAAATTAAGCGCAAATCTGCCATATCCTATAACATTGTGCACAGATTCTAGGAACGCCCCTGACCTACTCCTCCCATAGCCACACCCCTTTTTAGATCCACACTTAAAAATGTGTGTGCACATCTTTATAGAATACTGACTAGGAAGATGTGCACATGAATGCAAATTGGGAATTAGTGCCAACTATTGGCTCTAATTGGCTTGTTATTCAATTAAATTGCACACTCAAATTGCGTGCACGCTCAAATTTTCATGCGCAGTTTTGAGCACCATTTGTAAATTTGGGGGGATACATTATAAAATACTAGAATGTATGTATGCCCTTTAACTATCTAGGTGCAAGAATTTACACCAGCTCAATGGCCATTGTAAGTGATTGTGCCTAAAATATAGACACATTTTTGATCTACTTTGCTATGAAGAAAAGTTGGGGCCTGATATGCAAAGCAATTTACCTGGCTGCTGACTGGTTAAATTGCTTGGTTGAGGCAAGCTGTTAATATTCAGGGGCACTTAGCTGGCTAAGTGTTGCTGAATATCGCAGTTAGTGTCAAACTCAAAGCCAACTATGTTGGGGGTGTTCTAGGGGCGGAGTCAGCACTTGGACTCGTGTGCTGGTATTCAGCCTTTAAGCAGCCAGGTTTACCACATAAAAGTCTGTCCTGTTTTTATGAGGTAACCCATAGAGGGGCATAATTGAACAGGGCACCCAAGTTTTCCTGAGGGAAACCGCTATTATCAAAACAAGATGGGCATTTCGATAATACGGTCGGGGACGCCCAAATCTCAACATTTAGGTCAACCTTAGAGATGGTTGACCTAAATGTTGAGATGGTCAACCCTGGTTTTCAGCGATATTGGAAACCGAGGACACCCATCTCAAAAACGACCAAATCCAAGGCATTTGGTCATGGGAGGAGCCAGCATTCGTAGTGCACTGGTCCCCCTCACATGCCAGAAAACCAACTGGGCACCCTAGGGGGCACTGCAGTGGACTTCAGAAATTGCTCCCAGGTGCATAGCTCCCTTACCTTCGGTACTGAGCCCCCCCCCAACTCACTCCCCACAACTGTACACCATTACCATAGCCCTAAGGGGTGAAGGGGGGCACCTACATGTGGGTACAGTGGGTTTCGGATGGGTTTTGAAGGGCTCACATTTACCAGCACAAGTGTAACAGGTAAGGGGTCATGGAGCTGGGTATGACATTTGAGGCTGGCATAGAGACTGGCAAAAAAAAAAAAGTTTAATTTTTTTTAGGGTGGGAGGTGGTTAGTGACCACTGGGCGAGTGAGGGGAGGTCATCCCCGATTCCCTCCGGTGGTCATCTGGTCTGTTTGGTCACCTTTTTGAGACTTGGTTATGAACAAAATGTAAAGTCGACCAAATGCTCATCAGGGACGCCCTTCTTTTTTTCCATTATCGGCTGAGGATGCCCATCTCTTAAGCACGCCCCAGTCCCGCCTTCGCTACGCCTCCGACATGCCCCTGTGAACTTTGGTCGTACCTACGATGGACTGCAGTTGAGGGCGCCCAAAATTACCCTGTGAGAAGGACGCCCATCTCCCGATTTGTGTCGGAAGATGGGTGCCCTTCTCTTTCGAAAATGCCCCTGATAGCCACTTAAGTGATGAATAGTGACTTAAGCAGCTATGTGTTAGCTGGCTGAAAAATAACCGGATATTCAAAGCTGAAGTTCACACAGATCTTAGTTTGAACATCCAGGAAATAATGCTGTCGGCGGTGAGCAAAATACTCACCACTGATGGCTGAATATCAGACCCCTAGAGCATTTTTTTCTTATAGAATAGGCATCAAATAAGCACGTTCTTGGCACAAAAAAATAGACACCTATTTACAGGTTAATGCTCCTAGGGATGCTGAGGGCCTTGAACATGCAGATGGGCTCAAAGGGCACCCACTTCTTTTATTTTCATACCACTTCTTCACAAAACTCAGCTGCTCCTCCAGCACACATCTCAGGCTTGCACCAGGGGCCATAAGCTTATTCTGACCTGGTTTTAGAGCCTGCCTCACTGACACAGACTACTCAGTAATTACTGTGGATTCTTTTGGATTCGTATTAGGTAAATGAGATTTTTATTAGAGGTTCTAAGATACACAATGATTAAGCTATATAACTGAAAAGAAACAGTACCTATCTACAGTTAAAAAGAAACAATCATTACATCACTGGTCACTACATCCAAGCAAAGCCAGGAGTTTCAAGACCAGGAAAAGAAGCAATAATAAACTATACAGACATCACTGATCATTAATGTCTACATCCTGGCTCTTATCATCAGCTGTGGGGGGGGGGGGGGGGGAGTGTTCACAGCGAAAGCCAGGAGTCTCTTGACCAGGAAATACAGTTCTCTGTGCAGTATGTACGTTTACTCGCAGACAAGCTCCCCATTTCACTGGCAAAATTCCCCTTTTTCTTAGGCTTAGAACTCATGTTCAGAGTTAAGGAAAATTACAGAATGCTTGAGAATTTCTCTGTTTAGGTAAACAAGTCATAATGTGGGAATGTGGTCACATGTTTCTCTGTTCAGGTGGCCGGCCTGAACTCGAAACATGCTCCGCCTCCCCCTTCACATAGAGCCGTGTCTTATCTTCTTCCACATTCCAAATCATTTTCAAACAAACAATTATAACCAATCTTTTTAATGAGAGAGGGTACTGTCAGTCAATCAGAGTTGAAAAGCAATCTTTAAAATCCTTTACAAGCCTCCCAACCTACCTTTTCAACACCACTGTAGGAAATATTTCTTTAGAAAAAGAGTGGTGGAGACAAGGACAGTATCAAAATTCATAAAAGAATGTAACAAGTGCTGAGGATCTCTGAGAGAGATAAAGGGATTGTAGAAGACTGAGTTGCCCATTTGGGTATACAAATAGGCGATATGGTTTTTTTCGGCCATCATGTTGTATGTATCTAGGTCAAACTATAAAATACCCATATTTTTTTTTTATTTAGTCTTTTCTCACACCTCTTTCAGTAGTAGATCAAGGTGTGTTACATTGAGGTACACTGGATATTTCCCTGTCTCTGGAGGTCACCCAATTTATCCCCCTTATTCACAAAGCCACACGTGGCATTACCACCCCCAGCTTTGTAAACAAGGGGGTAAGTTTGTACCTGAGGCATTGCAGGGTTAATTGACTTGCCCAAGATCACAAGTAGCAGCAGTGGGATTTGAACTGTGCACCTCTGAATGTCAAGATTAGTGAACTAACCACTAGGCCATGCCTCCACTCTTACCAGCATATTCATACACAGCTATATTTGCCTTGGAGTAGGTATATGTGCACATACTTTCTGGCAGGATAATTCCATAAAGGTGGTGAGGGGGGAGGGTTGTAGCCCAAACATTTTTGTTTCATTTTTTTCCTACGTCATTTATGGGAATTTTCAATGTTGTTTTTTATTATTATTATTATTATTACTGGAGCAATATCATTACTAAAACACACTTTTCTGGAAAGAGTGTGCATTATTCATGAGGAGTGAACAGGCTTTCAGAAGAGTGCACATTTCTCTGGATTCTATATAAGTTGCCAAAATTTGGGCATCCAAATTTGGGCCAGAACCCAGATCCATGAGCAAACTAATTAGTTAAAAAGCTGCTAATCAATAGTTAGTGTTAATTGGAACTCATTTGGGTTCATGTGCAGATCTGTCCTGCGCCCTATTCTACAAAGTACACACCCAGATTTTATAGTGCACAACTCAAAAAGGGGTATGACCATGGGAGGGACATGGGCAGGTCAGAGGCATTCCCTGAAATTAGGCACGATGCTGTAGAATAGGGTTATTTATGCACCCAGCTGCCATTAGTTGCACACTAGAATTTATAGCAGGTTACAGCAGCGCCCAAATTTAAGAGCAAGATCTACACTAAATGAGTAATCTCTAAAGGGTGCTCTGTGCAGGGCACCCTTTGCACAATATAAGTTTACTGCAGAACTTCCTGGCACCTAACTTTGGGTGCCATTTATGTCCTGATAGTGCATCAGGGAAGTGTGCACATACTTCTGAAAGAATCTGTACTCTTTTTTGAAGATTGCACACTTTCAGAACAATGTGCGCTATTAATGACATACAAGAAAACCCCTTCCCAAAAGAGAGGGTAATACAGCATACAAGTATACAACAAGAACAAAAAAAGCAACACTGGGCCTTCAGGAAAGAGATAATTTCCGTCCTTTATTGTGAAAAAGACCCGACATGGGCTATGTTTCAGCACACCAATGCCTGCCTCAGGGGTAAAAGTATGTCTTCACAATCTATATAAATAAATGTTTTCAAACTGACAGCGTCTGGTTGGACAAAACTGATGATTATCAGCCATTGGTAATCTATCCAGATTATCCGGATACTTTTATTTATATAGAAGATTGTGAAGACATACTTTGACCCCTGAGGCAGGCGTTGGTGCGCCGAAACACGGCACGTGTCGGGTCTTTTTCACAATAAAGGATTGCAATTATCTCTTTCCTGAGGTCCAGTGTTGCTTTTTTTGTTCTTGTTGTATACAAGAAAACCCAACATCTCACTGTTGTAGGCATGTGTGTTGGACATGCACAGGTCCATTTTTCAGTGCATCTGCAAAAAACCACCTTTTTTGGGCCGAAAATGGACATGCAGCAAAATAAAAATTGGCGCGCATCCATTTTGGACCTGAGACCTTACCACCACCCATTGACTTAGCAGTAAGGTCTCACATGTTAACTGGGCGGTAATCATCAGGGCAAGTACACTGCCGATTACCACCCCGTTAGCCGGGCGGTAATTCTAATTTTACACGCGTCTGTTATGCACATCATTAAATATTTTTTAATTTTCTACTGCGTGGTGCTAATTCGATGCACGTTGTATGCAAATAGGCGCCTATGCGCCTTAGTAAAAGGGCCCCTTATAGTACTCTGTATAATTCTGAAGACTTCACCTTCAAAAAGATATAAATAGGATGGAGTCAGTCCAGATGACGGCTACTAAAATGTTCAGTGGTGTGGGGACAGACTTAAAAGATCTCAAAATGTATGTATACTTTGCAAGAAAGGCAGGAGAGGAGAGATATGATAATGAAGTCTCTTTCAATTGAAAGGTGGCTATAGAATGAGATGGCATAAAATGAAGGAGAACGAGGACAGACTCATGAGTTAACTGAGGAAATACTTCTTTCTGGAAAGGGTGGTAAATTCATGGAACAGCCACCCGGTAGAGGTGGTGGAGACAAAGACTGTACCTGAATTCAAGTAAGCTTGGGACAAGTACATAGTGGGCCCGATATTCAGGCCGCAGGAAGTTGCCGAACTGCCTCCTGAAGTCAGTGCTGAGCCTGGATATTCAATGCCAGGCTATTTCTGGTGACCAGCACTGAATATCTGGTTTATTTTTGGCCAATTTGAACTTAACCGGCCAAACCGATATTCAGTGGTGCCCAATTGGAACTAACCAAAGATATTCCACCTATTTACGTGGCCATATTTGGCTGCCAAACATAGTCGGCCAGATGCTGAATATCGGCGCTGACTGGCTATTGGGTTCATTTTCAAAAGAGAAAAATGTCCAAAAAGTGACATAATTCTCCATTTGGCCGTTTATCTCACAAAAACATCCAAATCAATATTTTCGAAACCTCTGTTGAATAAAAGCATAAAAATGTTGAATAAAAGCATAAAATAATAGAAGTGGAAAGCTTCAAAGATCATGCAGAACAAGCTGTTTCAACACTAAACTAAATCTCCTGAGACATGAGGCCCACATCAGCCAAAGGCAGGCTCCAGAAAGTCTGTGGGATAATGGGAACCAGATGCAGCATATGTTCTGCTGTAGGATTTATGGTATGGTACAGCCTGCAAGCACGTGATATCAGGAGAAGATTATAAGGAGAGTGGAACAAAGAAATAAGTAAGCATTTTGAATTTTTCTTTGTCTGTATATAGCATCCTGATTTCTTTGCTTTACATTGCTTTGTTTTGATCATTCATTCTGGCTTGTATATTGCTTATCAAGAAATGCTTCCTGCAATAGCCCATTGAGCTATTCAGAACAATTGTAAATAAACTGTTTATATTAAATATGAAATTCGTCTGGCGTTCTCTACAAAAGTGGCGGCATCCTTTTATACAAAAGTGGCGAGCCAGCCAGGAGTAGGAGTAGGAGTAGGCCGCAAACGGAAAAGAGAAGGCGAGACGAAGAACAAATTAAGTGTGTGTTGTTAATGAAGTTTTTTACAGGATTTTGAGAGAGCAAGCGTTGTTTAAGCCTAATTTCTGTGCTCCACTGATGTGGGATTGATCAAACTGCTGAACTGGACATATAGGCTACGACTCCTGGGCTTGCTAAAGAGAAATAAGAAGACGCGTGAGTAAGCTTACATTGTGGACTTAGGTATATTTGTTTAGTTTTATAGTTTTCTGTTTTGTATATTTTCTTTGTTTAGGTGCATTAGTATATTTTTGTAGGTTGTGGCTCTATAGGAGAAATTGTAATAGTCAGAATAAAATGAAAGGGAAAGGGGCAGATAAGAAAGGAAAGCCTCCTGTATATGCTATGTATTTAGATTTAGATAGTTCAAAAAAATGCTCCCCTTTGCAGCATGTCATAGAATTATTCCCATTAGAAAAAAAACAGATTGAAAAAATACATGACAAATGGGTCAAATATGATGCAAAAGATTCTGTTTTGAGCTGGTCTCAGGATGGATCGTTTGATCGTCCAAAATTATTATCTCTCCTGAGCTACTTACAAGAAAATAAAAATAAAACTAGGCAGAAGAAAAGTTTAGAGACATCTTACAATTTGGAATTTATTTTCTGTAGCAGCAGATCTTTTTCATGCAGATGTAAAAAAAAAAAAAAAAAAAAAAAAAAAAGCAGCCTTTGGTTCAGCCTGAAGGTTGAGGAATGTCATCTGTTTTTGATTTCTCGGGTGTCTGGCTTTACAGGTTAGAAAGGTCAGGAAGAACTGAAATTTTCTTTGTTCCTTTTAAAAGATTGTTTTAGATTAGATTTAAATAAGTTCTTTGTCTTATAGGGAATTCTGATCTCTGTTTATTTTAAAATATGTGTTATTCTGTTTCTAGTTCTCTATGTGGAATGTCTTTGCAATTTAACTTTGTTTGATTCTTTTTTAAGTGAGATTCCTGCAGTGTTAAGAGATCATCTGGTTTGAATTAGTCACAGTCCTAGAAATTCTGTGTGTAGGGCTAAGTGAAAGAGATGATTTAAAATCTTTAATAACATCTGAACAATATGATTTGTCAGCAATTTGGTCACTATGCTTCAGAATGTTATCAGAATGCAGGAATGCCCCAAGTACAAATGCAGACGCAGCAAGGATTAATGCCACAAGTAATAGGGATGCCTGTGAGTGCCCCGCAGACTGCAATACAGCAGCCAGCGACGCAATCACAGGGACCAGGGGCTGCAGTACAGAGACAGGGTACTGTAAATGCTTTTCCAACTTGGCAGAATATTCCAGACCAATGCTATTGACTGGAAGCAAACCCGTGTCAGGAAGAGGGAATGATTTTCAGATTAGACACAAGGGAACCCTTTATTACATTGACAATTGGCAAATATGGAACTCCTGTGAGATTTTTGATAGATACAGGGGCGAGTACCTCTGTATTGTGTGCAAAACCACAGGGAGTTAAGCTTTCAAATCAGTATAGAACAACAGTGGGATTTACGGGGATAGAACAAAGAAAAAGGCTAACGGAACTGACTCTGGTGCGATTGGAATGCCAACCGCACGGTTCAAGGGAGGCTGTGGTACCCTTCTTAGTGGCACCTGATTGCCCAGTAAATTTGTGTGGTAGAGACTTATTGTCTCAATTAGGATTGTGTTTAGATTTTGGAAATAAAGAAATACCAAGTTTGCTCACCATGGTTCAACAGTTGAATAATGAAAATAAAGTAAGGGTTATGGAAGAATTACCGCAACATATTTGGAGTACAAGTGAGTCACCATATGGACTAGCCGTAAATGCAAAACCCCATAAGATAGAATTAATAGAAGGGGCAAAGGGGCCGAAGCAAGACCCTTACCCCATACGACCTAAATTAGTATCCAAAACCTTGGAACACATTGATAAATTATTGAAATGTGGTATTATTGAACCTTCAGTATCCCCGTACAATACCCCATTGTTTCCGGTCCCAAAAGGAGAAAACAATGTAAGGATAGTACATGATTTAAGAGAGCTAAATGAGATTACAAGAAATCAATTTCCGATTTGTGCAAATCCTGCTACTCTTTTGCATACCCAGAATATATATGCATATAACACTGTTATTGACTTGTCTAATGCATTCTTTTCAATACCTCTTCATCCAGAGTCTAGGGATTTGACGTCATTTATAGTACAGAATGAGGCATATCGGTGGACTAGAATGCCGCAAGGCTTTACTGATAGTCCATCGGTATTCTCAAAACAACTAATGATGGATTTAAAGGATTTCAGGAGTCAATTGCCTGACACGGTGTCATTGTTTGTCTATGTAGATGATATTCTACTGTCTGCTGAGACTGAAGCAGAATGCCTAGATTGGACTACAAAATTATTTTTGTTATTAGGAGAGTTAGGATATAAATGTAACAGGGAAAAATGTGTTATAGCTCAGTCTACTGTCACCTTTTTAGGACAAAATGTTTCAGCAGAACATAAGGTCATTATACCAGAAGTTATATCTATTTTAAATGAGACTCCGGTACCGCAAACAGTTACCCAGTTACGTGCTGTTTTGGGAATGTTAAATTACTGCAGACAATGGATACCAAATTATACACAAAAAGTAATGAGACTTTATAAACATTTGAAACTGCCCGCAGCCACACCAAAGAATACATTAATTGTATTGGAAGAGCAGGATAAGATAATATTGGCTAAGATTGTGAGGGATTTGTTATCCCCAGGACCGTTAGCAGTAATAGATATCCAATCACCTGTGCATCTATGGGTAAAAGACATGGGAAATAGTTGGGCAGCTATGATTAATCAAAACAATGAAGTAAATGCACCAGTAGCTTTTTTGTCAGGCTCTTTTAATCATGTGGAAAAAGGAATGAAAGAAATACCAAAGTTACTGACAGCTATAGTGGCTGCAGTAGGTAAATGGAGAGCACAAATGCCTTTTGTTCCTATTGTAATACATACCAACCACACGATTAAAACACTGTTGAGCCCTAGCCAGACTGCATTGACAGCCACTAGATTTGGAAAATATCAAGCAGTACTTTTAGGACAAGATATAAGAATAATACCATTAACTAAAGAACAGAGAAATAAGATAGATCTGCTTTTTCCTGTCAATCTAGAGGGTGAGATCGATACTATAGAAATCCCTACATTTCACTGTCTTACTTTTTGAACCCTTATCTGATGGATTAATATGGTTTACAGATGGAGCTTGTGAAAGGACTGTTGCAGGCTTTGCCTGCGTGCAGGTAGATGAGAATCTAAGAAAGATAATGCAAGTACAATATAAAACCCCTCCTGACCATACTGCACAGCATGCTGAACTTTTAGCCGTTATTACGGCCTTACAACACACTGATATGACTCAAAATGTCACTATATATACTGATAGTGGTTACGTTGCAAGTTCACTACAGTATCATATATTAAAATGGCAGCGTAGGGGGATGATAACCAGTGCAGGTAAAAATCTACAACATTACACATATTGGAAATTGCTGTTTGAAATTTTGGCAAGAAGGGAACGTGAAGGTAGAAAAACTGCAGTTGTGTGGACCCCGGCCCACACTGAAAGGCCAACCTTTGAGGCACTAGGTAATGCAATGGCTGATGCAGCTGCAACGGAGGTGGTTAAGCAAAGTGAAAAGATTTTGTATAATACTAGACAGACACAGGAAGGGCCACTTACGAATGTAGATAAGATTGAAATGTGGCAGCCAGAGGGACAGGAAAAGTGAAAAATGGTTGAAGAGAGGATGTATGAAATTGGGAAGTGAATGGTTTAATGCAGAAGAAGGATTACCTTGCATGCCAATGAGCCAGGCGATTAAGGTATTGGCTGAGTGGCATGCAACCATGCATTGGAATAAGGAAACAATGAGGCAACAATTTGAGCAAAGATTTTGGACTTTAAAAATTGATAACCTGATTCAACAGGTTGTGCAAAATTGCATGGTATGCAATATTAACATACCTAAACGAGGTCCTAAAATATCGCCTGGGACACTTCCAATACCAGAAAGCCCAGCAAAAGAATGATAACTCATATTATGCCAAGACATGGGTGTCCGTCTAGAATAATTTCTGATAACGGGACACATTTTAATAACAGTGTTTTGAAAGAAATGGAAACGATTATGGGTTTAACACACAGGAAAGTATCAGTGTATCGCCCCACCTCCAATGGTTTGGTGGAGCGCTACAATGGCATTTTAAAAACAAAATTGAGAGTCTTATTAAAATCTCTCAATAAAGAAATGGTGGGAAAATTATATACCTGGCTTGATGTATTGCCATTAGCATTAATGACAATAAGGGCCCAACCTAATGGGCGTACAAAATTGTCCCCATTCCAAATTCAGACAGGACGTCATTTCTTCCCGATGCAGACAGCAAGTACTGATAGCACAGCTCAGTACTGGCAAAAGCTACAACCTATGTTGAACCTGACAAGTGATATGATCCGAACAAATGTAGCATCACAGGCAGGGACTACTAATGATGTTTGTGCTTTTAAAGTAGGTGATCTAGTACTGCGAAAGAACTTTACACATAAAACATGGAAAGATCCTGTGTATGTAGGGCCTTTTGCTATCACGGCCCTTACTCAGACCGCTGCCCGTCTGGAAGGTCATACTTCCTGGATACATTTATCAGATATTCGACGAATCAATAATACTGAAATGGACAAAGAATAAACATGATGGTATTGGACTGTTGTTGTTTGTTAATGGACAATGAACACATATGATAATAGACTTGTTGCAGCGGCCAAGATGTTGAATTTGACTGATTGTATCATATGTGCCCACTGACTGACATCATCCTTGTCCTTGCCAGCTATGATGTATGGGACTACAATGATAAAATTGAGTGGGCACCATGACTGTGATCCCAATAATACCTGTGTAAGGGATGATGAAAACCTTCATTGGACAAATGAGACTATTTATATTGCTTATGGACAAGTGCTCACAGACATCATGTTGGTGTCTGATTAATAGTATGACAACTGAACACATTCCCCTGATAAAGTGCACTTACACGCAGAATGTTGTAACAACTGATTTAATGAATGTTATGCTTTTAATTTGTGTAATTTTTAATGCCACATCAGCTAATGAAAAGTAAGAATGAATGACAGTGTATTCCCCTGTGATGAAGCTCACTGTCCTATAAATTATATACCTCAAAAGATATAAATTTTGTACCCTAGTACAATTGAATCTGTTTAATGCAACATGTATTAGCATGTTTGCAAAGATGTGCCAGGATGCTTTTAAAATGATAATGATAACTGAAATCAAGAATGAATAGAACTTTAAAATGTCAGCAGAAATATTGAAAGATGTATGATAAAGATGATGAAAAGGCAGAGCTTGCAGGCACAGCATATCATAAATAACAAGGGGGAGGAGATTTAGAAGGGAGGTAAGGAAACAGACTGGAGCTGAAACAGATGTTTGAGGCCTGAAACAATCAGTCCTCAAAAGGGAGGATGTTGAATAAAAGCATAAAAATGTTGAATAAAAGCATAAAATAATAGAAGTGGAAAGCTTCAAAGATCATGCAGAACAAGCTGTTTCAACACTAAACTAAATCTCCTGAGACATGAGGCCCACATCAGCCAAAGGCAGGCTCCAGAAAGTCTGTGGGATAATGGGAACCAGATGCAGCATATGTTCTGCTTTAGGATTTATGGTATGGTACAGCCTGCAAGCACGTGATATCAGGAGAAGATTATAAGGAGAGTGGAACAAGAAATAAGTAAGCATTTTGAATTTTCTTTGTCTGTATATAGCATCCTGATTTCTTTTGCTTTACATTGCTTTGTTTGATCATTCATTCTGGCTTGTATATTGCTTATCAAGAAATGCTTCCTGCAATAGCCCATTGAGCTATTCAGAACAATTGTAAATAAAATGTTTATATTAAATATGAAATTCGTCTGGCGTTCTCTACAAAAGTGGCGGCATCCTTTTATACACCTCTTTTTAGACATTTATCTCTGAAGTCTGTCAGAAGTACATCTAAATCTCAAGGGGGCGTGTTCAAGGCGGGACTTGGGCGTTCCTAAGACTTAGACGTTTTTCAGCCATAATGGAACAAAACAAAAATGTCCAGGACTAAAACAGGCGTTTTGAGTTAGACCTGTTTTTATTACGAATGAGGCACAAAAAGGTGCCCCAAATGACCACTGGAGGGAATCAGGGGTGACCTCCCCTTACTCCCCCAGTGGTCACTAACCCCCTCCCACCTCAAAAAAATTGTGATTAAGAACATTACTTGCCAGCCTCTATGCCAGCCTCAGATATCATACTCAGGTCCATTACAGCAGCATGCAGGTCCCTGGCGTAGTTTAGTGGTAGGTGCAGTGCACGTCAGACAGGTGGAGCCAGGCTTCTACCTTCCCCTATCTGTTACACTTGTGGAAGAAACTGTGAGCCCTCAAAAACTAACTGGAAGCCTACTGTACCACATATAGGTGCCCCCTTCACCCGTAAGGGTATGATAGTGGTGTATACTTCGGGGTAGTGGGTTTGGGGTGGGTTTTGGGGGGCTCAGCACACAAGGTAAGGGAGCAATGGTCAGATGTGTACCTGGGAGCAGTTTATGAAGTCCACTGCAGTGCCCCTAGGGTGTCCTTTTGCTGTCCTGGGATGTCAGGGTGACCAGTCTACTAAAAATACTGGCTCCTCCTACGTCCCAATGGCTTGATTTTGGACATTTTAAGGCCATTTTTTCAAAAATGGCACCAAAAAGAAAACGTCCAAATCACAAAATGTCCATAGTATTTTCAAAAACAAAAGATAGACATTTTTCCTTTTTCGAAAATGACCTTCTTTCTTGTTCGGAATTTGGACGTTTTGTGTAAAACGTCCAAATTCAGATTTAGACTATCTATTGAAAATGCCCCTCAAAACATAGCTGGTCATCTGGCTAGCTGCTACATGCCAATATTCAGCCAAGATAGCTGGTTATCTTGCCAAGTCAGTTAAATATTTTGAATATTGGGGGGAGTATCTCTAAGGGATAAGCCATGTGGGGTTAATTTTCAAAGCACTTAGACTTACAAAGTTCAATAGGTTTCTATGTAAGTCTAAGTGCTTTGAAAATACACCTCATGGTCTTTATTTGACTTCATTTTTCTCTGTTTCTATGTAAGATAAGTGTGTATTTACACAATAGCATGTAAGCAGATTTTTAGCATTTATTATTATTATTTTTTGTTACATTTGTACCCCGCACTTTCCCACTCATGGCAGGCTCAATGCGGCTTACACATCTATATGCCAGTATTCTACTCGTGCATGTATTCACCATGTACATGTCAGCACGTTATTATAGTATTACCCATGTGGTGCTAGAGTCCAATAGGGATCCATTTTGAGTGAAATTAAAGTTCAAAATAGCAGGGAGAAACTGCAGGACTATAAACACAGATACTTTGAACAAGTTGATCAATTGAAGCACTGTTAAGCGAAGGTCAAACTGATTTATTTGTCCCAGATTTTGATGAGAATATTATAAGACTATCTCTTACAAAATCTTATTGAAATATATGATGCATGTCAAATTTTGTCTTAGGAAATTGCTTTTTATCTAGCCCTAATTAGAATAAATCATAGATTGAATTGATTTATTTTGATGCATTGCATTTCATTCTGTTGTTCATGTAGCATTTAATCAATCTTCATAAATGCATAATGTCAAAAGAAGTTTATAGAACAGTATTCCTTTCACTTGCAGAATTCCCAAAGGGGTTTTTTTTTAGGCAGGGCAAGTCAACTGTGGTACTCCGAAAAGATTGTTAAGTCTGATGCAAAGTACTTATCCTTGTAATGAATTATGCTATTTTGCCTACAGCATCAAGGTAAAATAGGAGACTTTAACAAAATTACTAAGATCTTTATTTGTTGAATATTACTCATTCTACTTCTTAAGGACTGCAAGAGAATATGAGGCATTAATCATCCAGAAGATATATCACATCTTCTGTCAATAAAAAACAAGATAATTCAATATGTAAATGTAGTCCACAGTAATATTACATTTTAAAACAGATCTTAAAAACAGAACAGTGAGTTCAAGATTCTAGAAGATTAATGAACAGAACTTCACACAGAAGCATGTCATTTAAATATTCATTACTTTCACAAGTTTTATAACATTAATTCAACGCTTTTAAAAATATATGGCCCAATTTTGAAAGGTGCATTGTAACCAGGTACCTCTAAGTGCAGCCAAGGATAGAACAATCTCCTCCAGCCACAGGCTCCTGGTACAGTCAAGAAATAAATGCCCACCAGCAACTTCAATCTTAAGGACTTTATTCCATGCAGGTTTCTAGTAGACCTGATACACAGTTCCAACAGAAGCATTCATCTTCAATCTTAAGCACATGTAAACCACCTGAAAGTGTGTGGCACATAGTCCCCTTTAAGCAGCAGGCTATCAGCACATACCAGGATTCAATACAGGCTCACAGTCAGCTCCAGTCTGGGCTCTTTATCCATAAGTACATAAGTAATGCCATACTGGGAAAAGACCAAAGGTCCATCGAGCCCAGCATCCTGTCCACGACAGCGGCCAGTGCACAATAAGCAGTAGTTCAATTCCAAATAGAAGCCGTTCATTCAGTTCATCATCACAGTTAAATCACAAAGCAAGCAGCTTCTACCTTCTACTCTCTTACCTTCAGAAGAGTTCAATACTTTAGGGACTCCTCATACCCAAGGGATTTCACCCTGCATCAGCTTCACTGGCAAATTCAATACTTTAGGGACCTCCCTTACCCAAGGATTTTCAGCCTGCAAATACTTTTGAGACTTCCTCACACCCAAGGAATTTCAGCCTGCTTCAGTACTTTAGGGACCTCTCTTACCCAAGGGTTTTCAGCCTGCAACTGCTTCTCTCCTCTGGGACTCCTTCCCACCTGCCTAATCAATCCCTGGCTTCTGCTCTCACAACCAATCATTCTCCTTCCATTAGCTTCCCCCACACCCATACCAGCTGAGTTGAGCATTAGACTAATGATGAGCTCCTGCACACAGGGTTTCCTATCTCTCTTTCCCCCTAGTGGCAGCCAATCTACACATCCTGCCAGCTTGCACCCATGTCTTCCCCTATTGCAGCTAGGAGTCCAGTCCGGGTTTCTCATCTTACCCCCTGGCTCCTTGCCTGCAATGCCTTCCGGGACTTGTATTTCAGACTGAAACTGCCTTAACCCAACTATCCTGGATGTGATTCTATCACAGCATATATGTTTAATGCAGTCAACTCAGAGGAAAATTCAATAAGATGCCACATAGATTTAGTTAGAAAACAAACTGGTAAATGCCAGCATTCTTGTTATATACATGTAACTGGACTATGTGCTATTCTGTAATTATGTGCCTATCTTCGATGGCATATACTTAGCAGGTAGGTGTACACATGGGAGCAATCTGGGCACAAGCATTTACATCAACTCTATGGCTGGCATACGTATTCCTGCCTAACCACATACCCCTGTATATACTCAGTTAAACTAGTAGTCTGTAAAGAAAAATAGGTGCCTCCTTTCCTTTCTAGAACAGGATCCAAATAGGTGCTTTCTTGGTGCCTAAGTTAGTATCAATAATTGCTTAAGTGACAATTATCAGTGCTGATTGTCTTAAGTAATTACATTGCACACACAAATCCAGAATATGACTGAATTTGTATGCACAATTTCGGTTGCACTATATGGAATCCAGGGAATAGCAAGTAAATGCAAGGGGGTGTTCACATCGGCAGAGCATGAGATGCCACCTAACTCACACCAGTCGATATTCAAAATGATTTAACCAGCCAGAAACTGTCGCCAACTGGTTAAATCGCTTGTTCGAGCTAAATGACCAGTTAGCACTGAATTCAAAAGCAGCTAACTTGTGGGCGAACCAGGGGCAGAGTCGGGTTAAGTGCCAAAATTCAGCACCTCATCACTGTAATTGTCTATTGCTTATGTCTGACTTCTTCTTGCTGTACACTGCCTTGAGTGAATTCCTTCAAAAAGGCAGTAAATAAATCCTATTAAATAAATAAATAAATAAATAAATAAACCGCATAAATTGGGCCACATAAATAGCAATCCTATCTTTAAGCAGTTTGGCTTATGCGGACAAGGGCTGAATATTGGCATAGCTGTTTATGTGTTAGCTGGCTCAAAAAAAAAAAAAACCCATAGATATTCAATGCTGAAGCTCAGACAGAGCCTGACATTCATTGAGCAGCAAAACACTCACCACCATTGGCTGAATATCAGGGGGACAACTTATAGAATACTGTAAGTTATATGCACCCTTGTTACATTTAGGTGCCTGCAATGTCTGGTGTATGCAGACACCTAGATTTTAGGCATCCTGCTACTAAGGTTTATTTATTTATTTGGATTTTGCTCACAACTTTTCTAGTAGTAGCTCAATGTGAGTTACATTCAGGTACACTGGGTATTTTGCTGTCCCTGGAAGGCTCACAATCAAAGTACCTGAGGCAATAATCAATTATTGGCACTAATTAGCCTTAATTGAAATTTACATTCACAGTTTTAGTCCCTAGAGGGCTTGCAATCAAAGTACCTGAGGCAATGCAGGGTTGTGACTTGATCACAAGAAGCAGCAGTGGGATTTGAACCAGGCACCTCTGGATGCCAAGACTGGTGCTGTAATCACTAGGCTACTCCTCCACTCTGACCACACCTTTACTCCACAGGTTGTGCTAGTAATCTATAAAGGTGCCCTTACTTTTAACATGAAGTCACTTAACAGTGGTAGAGTGACAATAAGGCAAGAAGGAAGTCAAGGAAGGGAGGTTGGATGGGGAGTGTTAAAAAACAATAACAGTGAGGAATGTTCAGTAAGTGGAGGAGGTTGTGGATTGGTTGGAATAGGCAAAGAGACTGGAGGGTGGGAGGAGTTTGAGGATACAGGGTTTGGAGGGTTTTTGTTATGTTTGGTGGGTTGGAGTCTGGGAAGGAGCAGGGATGTGGTGGCTGTTGAAAGTTTCCCACCCTCCCTCCTCCTAGGGTTAGTGTGCAGTATTGGTGTGGTTGATGTTGGGAAAATGCCTTTTATTTGGTCATGTTTTATGGTTTGGGATTGTTGGGGCAGTTTTCTTGTTATTTAGTGGGGTGGTTTGGGGTGGGTGTCAGTCATAGCTCTGTTTTAAATGGAAAATTGGGGTGTGGAGATCCTAGGATGTGGCTTGTTATGGGGAATAAGGGGAGATTGAAAGCAATAATATCTGTGAATTGGGGTGCGGGACCCTGTGACATCACAGGTCACCCTAATCCTGATGTTTATTAAATGAGGCTAGTTCTACACCAACTAACTGTGTTGGGGGAAAACCACTTTAGAATCATATTTATAGAGGAGTGGCCTAGTGGTTAGAGTGGTGGACTTTGGTCCTGGGGAACTGGGTTCAATTCCCACTACAGGCACAGGCAGCTCCTTGTGACTCTGGGCAAGTCACTTAATCCCCCATTGCCCCAGGTATAAATGAGTACCTCTATATACTATGTAAACCCCACAGAAAGGTAGCATATCAAGTCTCAGTTCCATTTCCCTATTTCAGATTCTACATGGAATGTTGCTACTATTGGAGATTCTAGATGGAATGTTGCTACTATTGAGATTCTGTTGCTACTATTTGAGATTCTACATGGAATGTTAATGTTGCTATTCCACTAGCAACATTCCATGTAGAAGCCTGCCCTTGCAGCCGCGCACATACGTGCAGGACGTCAGACTCACAGAAACAGAAGCCTGCGCGGCTGCAAGGGCAGGCTTCTACATGGAATGTTGCTAGTGGAGGAGTGGCCTAGTGGTTAGAGTGGTGGACTTTGGTCCTGGGGAACTGGGTTCAATTCCCACTACAGGCACAGGCAGCTCCTTGTGACTCTGGGCAAGTCACTTAACCCTCCATTGCCCCATGTAAGCCACATTGAGCCTGCCATAAGTGGGAAAGCGTGGGGTACAAATGTAATAAAGAAACAAATAAATTGAGATTTATTAACTGCCTTTATGAAGAGATATACATTATGGGGAATGTTAACTGAAAGGTTTTTTTTAACTTTAATATGTGTTGTTACTGTTTTGAAGGTAGTAAATGCTGTGGCCAATATTTTGTCAAAGGAAAATCACATATTTGTTGTTTAATTCTATTTAAAGTAGTTCCTAGTAGAGTCAAGCGAATGCAGGGTGTGCTGCAAGTGCCAATTTTATGGAATCTGTGCAGCCAGATAACATTATTTTATAGGGATCTCATCTTGCACCCAAGCAACATCATTCCCAAGGAATGTTTCAGCTTGTTCAATCAACTGCAGTAAATTTTCTTCACAATGTATATCATCTTGATCATGTAACCCCCACTTCTCCATACTAAACATTGGCTCCCCCATTTCATCATGCATCACCTTTAAAATCTTTGAGCTAGTATACAAATCCAGACTCCCATCTGCTCCCGCCTACCTCAACAATTTTCTTATTCCCCACACTCCCCTCTGTTTCCCATGCTCTACTGATCAGAATCTCCTCCCTCTCCCTCCTCCCTCCTATACATGACTATTCTCCACCCGTGAGTCTGCTTTCTGTTACCTTGATCCTAAACTGCGGAATGAGTTACCACTATCCATCAGAAATCAGCCCTCCCTTCCCAAATTCAAACAAACCCTCAAAACCCATCTTTTTCTATTTCCTTCCCTGCGTCTACTTAGTACTTTTCTTGTTATTTCCTTCTATTTTGTTAGACTCATATATTGTATTTTAACATTTAGATTTGTATGTTGTTGTTTTTTTAATCTTTTCCTTCTGTTAACATTTTTTTATTTTATTTTGTAAACCATTTTTGCCTATTTTCCAGGCCGTATCAGTATATCAAGCCTGTGTAAATAAATAAATACGTTATAAAATTTGTGTAGATGCAGCAACTCTCCAGGGGATAATTATACAAGGGCACTTATATGTATAAATTCACTTTCAAAAACAAAATATGCAACTTATGCAGGTATCTGCTATGCAAGTTAGGCAATCTGTTATAAAACTACCCTCTATAGGGGATGTACGTGGTTTATCATGTATATGTTTAAAACAATATAGGGTGGAAAGTGGAAAATGGTAGAATTCATACAGCTATATTTAATTCTAAAATTAACAAAAAATGACAGAGAACATAAGATTATGCTCAAAGGAAAGAATGTTCTGTCTGGAAAGGATGATAGTTGAAATGGATAGGATGGAAAGGCTTGTGGTTGAAATGAGCTTTTTTGTCTTCCTAGAAAACTTAGACCATTGCTCAAAATTCTTCCTGGTTTAGTGTCCATTTTATGGTTTTTTCCTATGTAATTTGAACTTGGTCTTCCAAACATATTAAAAGAAAATCTTTCCTTTTAGAAGCTGAATACGCTAAAAGCTAGACCTGGTTAGTAGAAGGTGAGTAACACTAATGCAAAGCACTGTCATGATGATTTACTTCCTTAGGAAAACTGGCCCCAAAAGAATTGCTGAAACAATGCTCCATAGGAATTGTATGCTAAAAAAAAAGGTAGAGTCATGTGTTTGGGCTGCCAAAACTTGAGAGAACAGTATAACAGGGCTCAACAAACCCCAAGTGCCGGGTTGCCATGGCAACTGAAAAAAACATCAGACCTAGCACCTAGGTTTTGCCAGCACAATGCAGCGGGACGCTTAGTTGGCACTGCAGAAAGAACAGCAACAGGTTCTCTTCATTCTGCCTCTTACCTCCCAATGTGGAACTTCTGCAATGCACAGGCATCTCTCTCTCTCTCTCTCTCTCTCTCCTCCCACCTGCCCAAACCCAGGTCCGCCTAAGAGACACTTGAAGAACAGAAGAGGCTGCTGCATGTCAGGCAGTAGCCTCATCTTCTGCCACTTAGTGCTGAAAGTAAAATTTGAACCACACAAATCAAATTTTACTTTCTGAGTGGCAGAAGATGAAGCTGCTTTCTTTAGGGCGGACCGGGGAAGAGGAGGTGGGGGAGGGGAGGAGTAAGGTTACCAGATGCCCGATTTTAAAGTAAAGTCCCTGACTAAAAGCATTTGCTGTAACCACTTGTCCCCGATTCTAGCAGGGCCAAAGTGCAGACAGGAGTAGAGGACATGGTGTAGCGTGAGCAAATGTTTAAGCAGAGGCAGAGATTATAGGCAGGGGCTATGTGAGGGGGGGGGGTGAGAGAGAGACAAAGAGATGGCAGTCCCTAAAATATGTTTTACAAGTGGGAACAGGCTCGTATAAAACTGTATGGAGGATACATATGTAAACAGCAAGGCATACATCGTTGGAAGCACAGCTAGCAGGGACAACAGAAAAGACCCCTCCCCCCCAAATGGTCACGCATTGAGATAACTGTTACTACAGGACCATAGGGTTGGGAACCCTTACCACCACCCATTGAGGTGGCGATAAGGGCTCCCACGCTAACCTGGCAGTAACCAGGCAGCACGCGGCGATGCCCGATTACAACGGGTTACTGCCATGCAAACCATTTCCGGGGTTTTCTTTTTCCTCCAGAAATGGTGCTCGCTCGGGGCATGACTACCGCTGGCAGCCGTGTTGGGCCAGCAATAGTCCCGGAAGTCTGAGAGGTAAGCCCATATTGGGCTTACCGCCGCTCTATAAAAGGGCCCCTTAGACCTTTCCGTGAACTCTACCTAATCAACTAGTATTCATTTGTATTATATCTCTGGTATTTACATTGCAGTGCTATTAAATGTGTATATTTTTGATACTGTTTCACGGTAGTTCAATTATTAGGTTTCAATTTACTGTTTTCATGTTTACCTCATTTATTGTATTTATGTTTAGTCTTGGTTATTTTACTATTGTCATGCTGTTAACAAAATTATAAGTTTTATGTTAAACTGTACCTACTGTGCACTGCCTTGGCTGACTCTCTTCATAAAGGCAGTTAATAAATCGCAATAAATAAACTACAAAAATCTTATTATACCTAATGACTACAAAGAAGGAGACACAGTAGAAACATTAGGAGAGTGATTTTTAAAAAGGCAGCAGTAATAGTGAAGTGTTTACCAGGGTAGAGCGATGACTGAATATTTGAAGCATATTGAAAACCATGCTCCTGTACACAACACCCAATGTCAGAATCACCAACTTTTCACTCTGAAATACAGAAAATATTGGGGGAATGATTTTCAAAATGCCTTTACTGGAACAAGATCCATGTGTACTTTGAAAGGGAATAGATGTAGTTGGGAGGTTTCATGGAGCTTTGAGAGGGGGAAGAATGCTTTGTGGCGGGCAGGTGGTCCCATCATTGGTAAGTTGTACAGGAAGCACTTATAGCATGCTATGGCCCTGCCAACAGATAAAATTAGAAACTTCAAAGATATTGCTAAAGAGTTTTGAATTCAAAACGAGGACTGACCTAAAATATTCCTACTGAGTTGGGCAAATTGGGCAGCTATGAAATACATTGAGGGGTCCTTTTACCAAGCTGTGGTAAAAAGGGCCCTACGGTAGTGGCGGGGGCTGTTTTTCCTGCATGCTAGGGTCCTTTTTTCCTCAGCAGGTAAAAAAACCCTAAAAAAAATGGCCATGCGGTAAGATTCTCCTATACTTGTATGCAATTATGGAATAAACTACCGAATACTATAAAATCAACGCATGATTTGACTACCTTCCGAAAACTGCTGAAGACCTACCTGTTCAGAGAGACTTACAAAGAGAATCCTCCATAATGTCTCGACCTCTTATCTACATCAGTACTAGCCAATACTGAACTCTGTTAATTTAGATACTTTAATCCACGTTATCATTACTAAACATTATACCTTGTCCTACTCCCATTTACATGTTTTGAATTAATTATTCATTTACTTCTAATTTACCTGTTATTCTTTGTACCTTATTTGCAACAATATTCTGTATTCTGTTAATGGTGTTCGCCTTTGTGACATAATGTAAGCCACATTGAGCCTGCAAATAGGTGGAAAATGTGGGATACAAGTGTAGCAAATAAATAAATAAATAAATAAATAAATTACTCTTACCACAGGGCCATTGCGGCGGAGAGCACTTACCACCTCCCACTGAGGTGGTGATAAGGGCTCCTGCGGTAACCCAGCGGTAACTGGGCGAATGGCGCTCTCCGATTATCACCAGGTTAGCACCATGGTAAAAATTACAAAAGTATTTTTCATTGCGCCGGAAATGGTGTGCAGTCAAGGCAGAACCACCATCGGAGGCCACTTTGGGCCAGCAGTAGTTCCGGATTGCCGCACGGGAATCCTTTAGTAAAAGGT
Source organism: Microcaecilia unicolor (assembly GCF_901765095.1). NCBI lineage: Eukaryota > Metazoa > Chordata > Amphibia > Gymnophiona > Siphonopidae > Microcaecilia > Microcaecilia unicolor. The sequence continues at coordinate 176,865,245 of NC_044040.1, forward strand.
CACCTGAGTATATTTGTTTCCCCCTATATGATCCATTTCTGCATAGAAAATATAATAATAAAATGTAAAATATAACATCACATTTTTCTCATTTGGAAAAGAGGATTTCTAAGAGTCCCAACTGATATTTGTTTTTATCAACTTAGTCCTTGATAACACTTTTTTTCCTGGAATCTCCAGGACAGATGGCAAGGACAATTGAAAACAACTCAGATTAACGATCAACACAGCCAAACATGAAGTTAGATTTTATGTTGATTGACATGGTATTAAATAATTGTGCTCTGTAATATATTTAAATTAGTTCATTTGTTTCAAATCATTAATCTTCAAATTAAGAAACTGTATATTGCTTTGAAAATAAAAGGCCGTTAGATTTAAATTAAAGCTCAATGTTGCCCTCCTGTGGGCTGCTAAAAACAAAAGGAATGTTGTACGATTTATAATCTAGGTTGATCCTAAAGATTCTGGGGTAGCATAAGTGCATATAATTGAAGCAAGATCATTAACACTAGATGAAGGCATCACACAGAATAGAACCAAAGACTACAAAAGCTTCACCCACAACACATACTTTGACCTCTCCTATAACACAGCTGCTATACATTTCTTGGGCCTTTTCCTGAGTAACAGTTGGCCTATTTCATTAAAATACCTTAGGAATAATTGGAAATGTTTTAATCTAGACATTTCAAATTATTCCTATATTCCTATATTCAGCAGCACCATGGAGGAATTGTATAAAGAGAGAGCCATTTAGACACCAAGAATGTGTGTAAATGACCAGAACACTGACATATATGTAAGTATATGTGCACATGTATGTGTAAATGCCAACATTCCGGTTATAAAATGACTCCTAAAATGGAATTAAGGGTTAGGGTTATGGATTCATGTTGTCCTTAGTTATGGGGTAAAGTATGTTAGTAGGCTTGTATCTGTCTTGTTTAGATTTCCTTAATTAAGACTTACCAGACAGGTTCTCCTTAATGTGAGCTTGATTGCTTGTTTTACTTTTGATGATTTATTGTGGATGAAATCTACCTTGCAAGTTTTCTGTTACTGTTACCTTTGTAGCATTTGAAAATCAAATAAAGAAGAATTAAAAAATAAATAAATAAAATATGAATGATGGCGTGTAGTTGGAAGATACATACGAGCTAAGTTTTGGCTCGTATGGGCAGGGCAAACAGTTATGCACTTAAATTATTGAATACAACAATAGCAAGCATTTACTTCAACTCTATGACTGGTGTTAAGTGGCTGCACCTAAATTATACATAAGAATAAAAGATTATAAGCTTTACCAAACTGAGACAGACCAAAAGTCCATCAAGCCCAGTATCCTGTCTCCAATAGTGGCCAATCCAGGTCACATGTACCTGGCAAGATCCCAGAAGAGTAAAACAGATTTTATGCTGCTTATCCTAGAGCTGAAGAGCAGACATGGAGGTTGTACGGAGACCCTGAGTGCATCTACCCTTGATAAAGCCGCATTGTGCGAAACAGGCACCTGTCGGGGCAAACCACGCACCTGGATAAGCAGATAAGTGGACATTTAAACTACTGTGTTTTCAGTACAACATTATGCACAGCTGTTATAATTGCTAAAGCCTCGGATATCAGAACATACCTATTAACGAGTCTATCATTGTTTGGAGGTAAAATAAGCAGCCACAGAAACAAGAGTAAAATATGATAAAGACTCTGTAAGTGAGGAGCGGGATTAGCAAAAAAGAAATAAGAAAAATGGAACAAAAATAGAAAAATATGTGTAAGGTAGGAAGGGGGAACAGTCAATGATTATAACCGTCACGAGACAGATGTAGACCTTTACGATTAGGTCAAACCTAAATAGTGACTATATGAGACTTCCCCTGAAAGCAACATTGTGTTGTAAGACAGTGGCTTGAAAGCACTTAATGCTTGTTAAAAATTCTACTATTTGTATTGAATATCCTACAAATAAGCAGTTGAATTTCCCAAGTCCACCTTAATAACGACTTATGGATCTGCATGCAGTGCATGCAAATCAATCTCATGAATATTCATTGTGCATATCCTAAAAACCTAACTAGCTGGGGTGCCTCCAGGATCAGGTTTGGGAACCACTGCCCTATACTGTACTGCTCTCTAAGGTTTTTGCAGCCCAAGTGTATGACCCTGCATTTTTTAGCATATATTTTCTAGACCGTTCTTCAAGATTTGCTAGATCCCTCCTCGTTCTGTCCACACCACCAGGGTTGTCCACCCTATTGCAGAGTCTGGTATCATCCACAAAGAGGATGGCATGAGGGGATGTAGCAGGAAAGATCTGCAGTCAGATCCTTAGTTAAGGTGTTAATGTGCCTGCCCTTGCCGATACCCTGACCTTGAAACAGCAAATGTGAAATGCTGGCAATTAAATAGTACTGGGTAATCTAAGACAGGTTGCCTGCAAATACCTTTACAACTCAATAAAGAAGTGGGAGTAGACAGAGATGAGACAGTAAAACTGTACAGTTGAAAGGATAATGGGCTAGAAAGCCAATGTCTCTATTAAAGCATTGTGTGTTAAGTTTCAAAGTGAATGATCATGTTGATTTGGGAGTCGTAATTCTGAATGTTTAATCTTGGGGGATTCATCTGTTAAAGGTATAAAATATAAACGGATATATCGGGGATCTTATTGTTACGCTGTAGTGGAGGTTTGGAATCTACTACCCTTACATAGTCGTCAAAGTTTTTCTTATGAAATCTTTAGGAAGGAAGTTAAGACATGGCTGAGAATTTTCTGAATATGGAAAGTTATGATTAAAATCGGAAAAATAATTATTATGTAGTTATGTAAATCCACTCTCAACATGAAAATCCTAGTAGCATAGCACTTATAGCCCACTTAAACAGGTTCCAATTTTGAAACATATACAATTAATAATCATACGTATAAGACATACCAAAAACTATTACTAACACATACCATACACAAAAATAACAAAGCAAAAAAAGCCTCTTCACATCTCCCCCCCCCCCCCCCCCCCCCCGGACACAACTACATGAACCTGACAAAAAAGCCTTAGTAAATAAATGCGTTTTTAGCAATTTTTTGAACTGCCCCACCGTGCTACATAAACACACATGACCGGGCAATTTGTTTCCCAGCATAGGGCCAGTAATGGAAAAGGCCATCACCCTTGTCTCAGCATAATGCACTGACACAGATTTTTCATCAGCGAATCACATCCCTGCCTCAGACTTTAAATTGATTTATGGGCAATACAGCGATACTACCTTTGACAGATGGCGTGGTGATTGCTTGTACACAATCTAAACACGAAAACATACTGACAACCAGTGTAGTTGTCTCAAAACAGGCATAATATGCAAAAACCTGGAGCCCCCCCCCCCCCCCCCAATAAGTTGTGCAGCAGCATTTTGTATCACTTGCAGGGATAATGCAATATCTAAAAATAAAGCATTACAATAATCAACTTTAGACAACATCAGAGATTGTGCAAGTATTAAATCATTGGTTTCAAATGACTAAGCAAGCAAAGATAGAAAATTGAGGAAATAATTACTGCAGCATTGTGTTTCCATTCTTGCATTATCCTGAAGTTCTCTTTAAGTACCTGGATTGCAAAATAATTATGGGAGTGAACTTCCTCCGAGAAATGTTCACCTATTGAGCTGTCATTCCGTTTTTCTTTGCAATATATATGGGATGACTATAAGGATTGATAAGTCCTTAATTTTTGACTTCTTCGCCAGTGTAGTATGCAAGCAACTTAAGATATAGAGTACTATTTAAATCCAGTGTAACTGTGCTATTCTTCACTGATGTGATGAAGAGAAGATAATTTTTGAAAGCTTATCACCATCAAGTTAACCCAATAACAAGTTATAATTTACAACTTGACTGCAGACAACAGAGAGGCTCTTTCGATCTGCACCAGATCTGAAGCAAAAGAAAACAGATCCCAGATGAACTGTTCCAAAACAAAATCTCCTTAAAAATCACCCAATGTGGTCCATGTTTTGCCCACTCGTGGGCTGCTTCAGGGGTACAATACTAAAAACAATAATCAAAACAAATCATAAATACACAAAATAAATATAAAATTTCAATACATAACACAGACATTAAAAGTGTGTGGGATCCAGGAATATGTGCATAAACAATGTGGATAAGACCACCAATTAAAGCGTAAACATATAGTCATAAATAATCATAATAGCAAAACATAGGGACAAGTCTACATGGTGCATTATTCCATTAAAAGCTTTATGGGTGCATCATATGACGATTATAATTAATTGTAAAAACAGGCATGAAGAGTGCATAAAGGAGAATGCCATATGTGTATGTCAAACACCAGTCCTAAGCACTTAAACACATACCTCCATTTACTAAGCTGCTCTAGTGGCTGCCATACACTAATGCCGACACAGCCCATTTACTTTGAATGAGCTGTTTCGGCATTGCACGTGACTTAGTAAACAGGATCGATATTTTGTTAAAGATTTTTTAACATACCCAGAAGTGGGAAGGCTAAAGGATTTCCAATCCCAACTAAAATATGCAAAACATCTCACAGAAGTATGGACACAAACTGTTCTCAATACAAACAGCAAACAGAAGCTGTGCATGATGGCATCAACAGAAAGCTGATTATTACATTTTTTAAAATGCTAAAAGTATTTCAAATATGATGGGAATGAAATAATACCACCAAAATGGCAAAAATATCTGAATTAAAAGGAGTACAAGAAAACAAGATAATTTTAGCACTCTAATGGCATGGTAAGTCCAATACAAATTAATTCATAAGAATTGTATCATATGCACATTAATACTTTAGAGTGAATATGAAAAATATAATTTATTTGGATTGCACGGAGAAATATATGTGTTTATAAAAGCACAGTGTATTTGTTAGGTGGTGTCAACAAAATTATAGAGCTTATTTTCAAAGCATGTGTACATCTCAAAATGCCCAAATGGACGTCCATGTGCTTGAAACATCCAAATCCCGAATTTGTAAAGGCAGAACAGAGATGTCCAACAGTGCAATATGTAATTTAAAGCAAAGTTTTTGATGAGAGAAGCATACAAAACATTAAATAATCTAAATGACTTTAAATGCATGCTTGTACTAGAATAGTAAAATTATACATATCAAAGTACTTTCGAATAATGTAGTTGATGTAATCTAAGGAAAACAATTTGTGATAGATTCATCTGAGGTTCTAAAGAAAGAGGAATCCGAGATAACACCTAAAAGTTTAGAAGTTGAGTCAGGTCATACGTTAGATTTTACAGGGTTATTTTCTGGTACTCCATCATGTTTGTCTATTTCAGATGCTGTCTGGAATCTTATCCCCTATCTGAATTTACCCTTTCATTTAATACAGTTAATATTCATACCCAATCCACTTCCAGATTAGTAATATTTTTGACAAATTGCTATTCCTCAACTAGATTGTAATTTGAGCCATTATGCTCTCAATTATTGATAGATTAGTTCTTTTAACATTGAAAACTAAGGGCCCTGTTTATAAGGTACGCTAACTGTGTAGGCGCCCATAGGAATATTATAGGCATCTATACAGTTAGTGTGCACTGCTTAGTGTACACTAAAAAAAATGCTAGTTTGGCTTAGTAAAAGAGCCTTCTAAACATCGAGCTCCATGGTATATTCAGGAATTATCCAACCAACTGAGGCATTCTCATGCTCCTGACAAAAAAACAAAACAAAAACAAAACAAATGGAAAACAGCTATTAAACTTTATAAGTCAGCTAATGCTAAGAAACCCGATTATGCTACTCAAAAAGAAATCTCTGCAAATTGAATGAAACTTTAGTATTTTTAGAAAGCTTTCTTCCAGTTCTCCTAGTTCTAATAATCAGGAGTGTTTTTTCCTTTGGCTTCTAGTTAGCATGTTATTTTTCAGACAAGATAATTAAGATTAGAGCTTTTATAGTTCCCAATTTACAAGCAGTTTCTGCTACAGCAAGCACATGTAATTTAGCTATCTCTGCTGATAGGTCTTCGACTTGGTTCCCTACTATTGATAAAGCTAAGATTAAATCTTTATTAGGTAAACTTTCTTCTTCACACTGTTTGTTGGATAGTTGTCACTCTTACCTTATGAAGGATCAGATCCTCCTCAACAGATTATCAACTGGCTTAATGCTCTCTTAAATTGTCTTTTGGAAAACAGTCAGTTTTCTTCTACTTTAGACAGAATTGTCTTAACCCCCATTCTAAAAGAAAGCTATATCGGACCCAAGCCTGCCTTCTAATTTCAGACCGGTGGTCACTATTCCGTTATTGTCAAAAATGTCAGAAGGGCTCATGTGCTAATCAGTTAGCATATGGTAATGTGGTTGCACTAACTGATTCATGCTGTCACACCCACTTTCCACCCCCAGACACGCCTCCTTTAAGGAAAATAAAGAACATTTTTTAGCACTTGTTTGTGTGCACGCATTGGGCTTTTACCACAGGACCCTCAGTGCATCCCATGGTAAGTCCTTTTAAGCTGCAGTAAGCAAGTGCTACCATTTACCACAGCTTAGTAAAAGGAGCAGCAAGTCGTAAAAGGTGCATGAAAATGTATTTTTGGCCAAACAAGACCAAACTCAGATTTTGCATTGGATTTAGCACTAAAACCAAAACTGAAATTCAGTTGGCCTTTAATATCGAATGTAACCTAAATGTTCTGCACAGACTAGCCACCTTATTGGTCAGACTAGATGGATTATGCAAATCTTTATCTATCACTTCTTACTGTTACTATGTTGCTATGTAAAATATGCAGCAAAAACAAGTAGATATTTACTTAAAGCCAAAGTTCTACTGGAATTGTAGGTGAAAACTGGAATAATTATAGGTCAGAGCATCGCAAACTTGACCTGAGGACTCCACAGCCAGAATATCCACAATACTATGCTTGAGACAAATTTGCATATACTCAGTCTATCTATACACCTTTACCTCATGTATATTCATCTTGGATACCCTGAAAATAGGGCTGGTTGTGGCTGTGATATTCTATTGAATCAACAATGAATTCACCTCCTCAGATATGCCGTATACGAGATTCTGTTTTCTGATGGCATTTGAGGTTTGTGTGGGTCTTGCAAGCTCTTATACTTGGTTCATCTTTTACTAGATATCACAGTCTACAAATATTCCTCTTAAAACTATGGAGATGGGGAAGAAGAGATAACTTAATTGAAAAATCATGAGGAGTAACAACTGGGGGATGAAAGGAGGTTAGCTGTGAAGGAAGAGGAAGAAGTGAATGGCTGTAGAAAAGCTGGAGAGAAGAGGGGTAGTTAGAATAAAAACATGAGAAAACAAACAACAAGAAAAGAATTAAAACATTATAAAAGAAAAACAAATAGCCTAGAATCATATAGCCATGGCAGATGTTCCCTCTTCCCATGATACCTGCAGTACATGCTTTTTTAAGTTGCCCTGTAATTCCTGGCTTGTTTCTAATAACCAAGACAACCTTGAGGGGCATAATCGAACGCGAACGCCCATGTGTAAAAACGCCCATCTCTGGAGATGGCTCCGCGAAGAGGCGGAGCGAACCGTAAAATCGAAATGAGATGGCCGTCCATCTTCAGTTTCGATTATACGGTTCAGCCTGCTGAAATCCCATCATTTGTGTCGATTCTAGAGATAGATGACACAAATGGTGAGATCGCTGGACCTATAGATGGCCGTCAGCGGTTTTCAGCGATAATCGAAACCGCTGCCGGCCATCTCAAAAACAGACCTAATCCAAGCCATTTGGTCATGGGAGGGGCCAGCATTCGTAGTGCACTGGTCCCCCTGAGATGCCTCTATGCCAGCCTCAAATATCATACCTAGCTCCATGACAGCAGTATGCAGGTCCGCGGAGCAATTTTAGTTTAGTTGGTGCTGCGCGGGACCCATGCAGAGAGCAAAAATCGGAAGAAAAAAAAACCATGCAAGTGCAGTCAGGGAGGTCCAAAAAAAAACATGCAAGTGCAGTCAGGGACCTCCAAATTAAAACTTAAAACAATAGTAATAGTGGGATTTGAACCAGCCACCTTCTGATTACAAGACCTGTGCTTTAACCACTGCACCACTTATTCAGCTACCTAGACCTCTTTCCCTTTCCATTAAGTCCCTCCAAGTTTCTGTCAGCCAATCACAGCTCACTTAGCTGACACAGATGTCAGGTAAATGAGCTGTGATTGGCTAACAGAAACTTCGAGGGACTTAATGGAAAGGGAAGGAATATCTAAGCAACTCAATAAGTGGTGCAGTGGTTTGAGCACAAGTCTTGTAATCAGAAGGTGGCTGGTTTGAATCCCCCTATTACTGTTGTTTTAATTTGGACGTCCCTGACTGTACTTGCATGTTTTTTTTCTTCCGATTTTTGCTATCTGCATGGGTCCCGCGCAGCACCAACTAAACTAAAATTGCTCGGGGGACCTGCATACTGCTGTCATGGAGCTAGGTATGGTATTTGAGACTGACATAGAGGCTGGAAAAATATTTAAACAGTTTGTTTTTTTAGGATGGGAGGGGGTTAGTGACCACTGGGGGAGACAGGGGAGATCATCCCCGATTCCCTCCGGTGGTCATCTGGTCAGTTTGGGCACTTTTTGGGAGCTTGGTTGTGAAAAAAACAGGACCAACTTTGTGTGGACTAAATGCTCGTCGGGGACGTCTTGCATCTTTCCATTATCAGGCGCGGAGGTCCATCTGTTAACCACGCCCCAGAACGCCCCTGTCCTGCCTTCACTACCGTTTGGCCATGCCCCGGAGAATTTCGCCCGTCCCCTTGATGGAAAGCAGTTGGGGCCGTCCAAATTCAGCTTTCGATTATACCTGTTTTTGAGATGGACGTCCATCTCCCGATTTGTGTTGGAAGATGGGCGTCCGTCTCTTTCGAAAATAAGCTGGCTAGTCTCCTAACTGGCCATGGGTCCTGTGATTACACTTCTAATCTTTCACCCTATGATAATGTAGAAATGTACTTTTGCATACAACATTTTAGAGAGGACTATTCATATCTGTTATATATCACTGTGGAAAGTAATTGTATATTTATTCAAATAAATTATTAATAGCTACAGTCAAGTGATGGACTTCTGATATTCTTCAGAGCATTCAATTGTTTTGCCAATAGTTTTACTTCTGCTTCTACATTTTCTGTGTGCCATCCATCATGTTCCATTGTTAGCTGTAAGTTTTGAAAGTCTAGAAAATTGTCACTGTAGGCTAAAACAACTGGTACCATCACTACACTACCAAGAACATATTAATTATCAGAGGAGCTTTTGGGAAGATATAAATCCTCATTTTACATAGGATGCTTAAGAAAGTCAGGATGTTCACTAAGGAAATCACACAAAGTAACACCCACTAATGAATCTTCTCCAGAGTAATACTCACACTCTGAAATACTCCCTGAAAGGTTACACTTATCACAAGACTATCTCTACTTCAGGAACCAGGTGAAAGCTTAACTCTTCTCCTAGGCCTTTAAGGGAAGAGGCAACTAACTAGCTATTCACAACACAAAGACTAACAATGGCTGCACATACTGTAGCAGGACTTACTTATCCACTTGCAAGACTGCCACTTGAAGTCATGACTGCCATTTTGACAAGAGAGCCAACAGAGGCAGAAGTGAGTGGGGATTGCTCCAGCCCTGACTGCACTGCTGGACCACCAATGCTTGTAAGGTATGGCCCAGGGAGCAGGGAGGTCTATGGGTGGTGGTAGGGGTCTGTGAGGAGGGCTGCTTTTCTTTGGAAGGGGGGACCCAGGAGGGGAGTTGTTTGTGTTCAGAGGGAGGGAGTGACACAGCACTGATTAGAGGCGGTCAGTTTTGGTTACAGTTTTGGACAAAACCAGGCTATGAAATTCAGTCACAAGCTAGGTTTTGGCCAAATCTGAAAAAAATATATATTTTCAGTCAACTTCTATTCTCTATGGGGCCCTTTTACTAAGCAGCATAGGCACATACGCACGTCCTACACATGTCAGTTTTGAACTACTGTGTAGCCTGGGCAGTAATTTCATTTTTGACGCGTGTCCACTACGTGCGCTGGAAAATATTTTTTATTTTCTAGCATGCGGCGCTAACCAGGCGGTAATCGGCATTCTACACATGCTGATGATTACCGCTCGGTTAACGTGTGAGACATTATCACTAAGTCAATGGGTGGTGGTAAGGTCTCAGGCTCAAAATGGATGCACGTCAATTTTCATTTTTTCCACACGTCCATATTTGGCCCCCCCCCCCTAAAAAGGCATTTTTTGCAGGCGCGCTGAAAAATGGACCTGCGCGTGCCTGATACATACTTCTACACCAGCGCAGGCCATTTTTCGATGCACGTTAGTAACAGGATCCCTATGTCTTTGTTTAATATTGTATCTGCCACTCCCTGCAGTTACATACCTCTAAGTAATTTGCTTTCCTTTGATCCCATCCTCTTGCTATAAGGATCCTCTTCTGTCATGCCTTTTTCTTACTTTATTAACTTATGGTACTTTAACATGAGAATGCATGCTATCTAGAGTGAGTACCAAGACAAAACAATGCAGCTCTCTTGTACACCTTGTTACTGCTGATACAGTTGTCACAGTGCAGAATTTTTCTCCTTTTTGCCACAGGATGGCAGAGGTAGACACCATATCTGACAAATATACAGCGGCACATCCTGGTGTTTGCAGAGCATTAGCTTATTTGTTTTCTAGTTCTCAACTACAAATACAATAGATAATTGAAATATGCATGACAAAGCAAGTAAGAAGAATTTAGAGTAAGACTTTTTGAAGCAAATAAAATTTCCAGAGTTTAGACAAAGAAAGCACATCATAGTTCCGAGATCCACAATGTAATAGATTCCAGATGTCCTACAGAAGCCTGGCAGTTGTTGGCATGACCGAGAATATGATACTATTATTTTCAAAGGAGAACAGAGTTTTCAGAGTGGGAGACTTAGAATTATCATCGTTTATTTTACATTTAACATAGTTCTGTAAGTCTGCTTGCAACAGCAATTTTATCCTCCCACAGGGAATGAAATGACGATGGTGTGGTATACTTAAGAAAATTGATACCTACGTATTGCCTTCATCTCAGATAACCTATACTTGGCATATCACTCACCAGTCAGCATGCCATGGAAATGACCCATTTGCCACCACATCATAATGTTTGAATCCACTGGAAGATTGTTAAGGGTCTCTCTGTGACCTCTTCCGACCCTGTTAAAACTTTGACATTGGATATACTAGAAAGCAAGATAACTGTAGATTAATATATATAAAGGCAGACAAATTTATAGAGGGCAATTATTTCTGACTTTGAGCATAACGATTATAGAGAGAACTGTGATTATATATTTTTGAGGGATTTATTTGATCTCAAACATCGCAAAGGCATGAAAAGGTTAAACCTACAAACCCCAGACTCCTGTAGCAGCTCTAGAGTAGATTCTTCAATAGCTTGAAAATTCTGCTTTCAAAGTTCCTGAAATTCTGTGGCAATTATGCACCATATTTGCATAGTTTACATGTACATTTCACTTTTTAAAAATAAAGAAATCTATCATTTCTTCTGTACCTTGGTTCATTTATTTGGATCTCTTTTTGATGGGGGAAGTGATCTTTTTTTTTTTTTTTTGTTACATTTGTACCCCACGCTTTCCCACTCTTGGCAGGCTCAATGTGGCTTACATGGGGCAATGGAGGGTTAAGTGAGTTGCCCAGAGTCACAAGGAGCTGCCTGTGTCTGAAGTGGGAATTGAACTCAGTTCCTCAGGACCAAAGTCCACCACCCTAACCACTAGGCCACTCCTCCACTCTTAGTGGTCTTAGTGGTCAGTGCTGGAAACGGAAGAAGAAAATAAGGAACAGGAGTAAAAGAGAGGTCTAGGAATGGGACAGAGGTAGAAGGGATCTCAGAGGAGGGAGAAGAAAAAGGGATCTCAGACAGATTGAGTGGAGGGCGAATCAGAAGAAATGTGCTGAGAGGAGAGGGAGAATAAATGGATAGAGGGGAAGAATTAGGGTACAAAAAGGAAACAGAATAGAGGAGGGGTTAGACGAATGTGGGGATCCTGGAACAAGGTGGTAGAGATCTGGAATCAGGAAGGGGAAAATCCATTATCACATTCCTCCTCCCAATGCCACTCCCTTCTCTCACTTATCACATACCCCACATTTTCTCTAATCCTCTCACTTATTCAGCCCCCATACCCCATTGGATCCACTCATTTGTCACCCCCCTTGATCTTTCCCTCTCATATAGCCCTTCCCCAGTCCCTCCTTCACACGCCACATCATCCCACCCCTCATTCTATGGTCCTTTCACTCTATCATACCCTGTACATACTTTAACCCCTTCCCCATGCTGCTCCCTTCTATCCTTGCAAATAGAAGGCCAACACCTCATGTCATGTCCTTTTCTGTTACCCAAGGCTAGGGTGTCATATTTTGAACTCTGCAGCACTATGGTTGAAAGCTCAACATTCAGGCTTTGGGCAGCAAAACAGGAGGACATGAACCAAGGCAGCATTCTACCTTTATTGTTTTCCTAATATGAAGACCACTGCTATTTCCACTTCTGCCTAGTTCAGTCTATTTCATGGGGAAATAAGAGCCTAAGAACAAAAGATAAGCCCTACTGGGTCAGACCAAGGTCTATCAAGCCCAGCATTCAACTGTATGCTCACCCTGATAGGATTGGCTCAAGACCACACCAACATGTCCCTCTCCCTTGTTCAGCCTTACTCCTTGCCCTCTCTATCTCCTCCTCCAGTGTCCAGCATCTCCCTTTCACCTCTCTGTCCCACCCCAATGTATCCAGCATCTCATCTTCCCCCTCTACCTCACCCTATAATTCAGTATCTCCCCTTCCCCTCTCTACAACATCCAGGTTGTCTGCATCTACTGTTCCCCTCTGTACCTCTCCTCCCATAGCTAGCATCTCTTCTTTCCCTCTCTACCCAAATTTCCAAGCTTATTATTTGCTATATTGTCATTTGGAATACCCCACCCCCAAGGTGGTCAGCATTTCCCATTCCTGTCTCTGCCCTTCCTCCAGGTGGCCATCATCTCCCCTTATGCCTCCCAGGTTGTCAGCATATCCCTTTCCCCTCTCTACTTCTTTCCCAGATTGCCAGCATCTCCACTTCTCCTTACCTATGCCTCCCATATTGTCAGTGTCTCTTCCCCTCTAACCCTCTGCACCACCCAGTTGCACAGCATCTCCCCTCCCCCTTTCTCTCCCTGCTTCTGGGCTGCTGCTGACCTCTATCTCCTCGTACACTGACTCTAGTAAGCACAGTCACATGCTGAAGTGCTGCCAAGTCCCAGACTCCTCCTCCTCCTACAGGAAGTCAGCCTCAGATGGGGATGTGACATGTCAGAGCTTCAGTACAGGTCTATACTTATAGGACCTACACACTGCTAATTCTTCTTTAACTTGGAGCTGGTGCTTTGCCACCCCAACCAGAATCAGTGTACTTCCTGGGCATGTCCAGCGTCATCTTCCTACCTACCTTCCTCCTTTCCTATCCCTCGGGTCAGGTGTCTCTCCCCTCAGCCACAAGTGGTGGTTGCTGGCAGTGATTAGATCAAGCTTTCCTCTGACCAGCCCTGTGGTCATTTCCTTTTGCTGCATGGGTGGTACACAGCAGGTAGAAAGCCTCAAGGCGGCCAGAGGAAGACTTGATGTAATCGCTACCAGCAACTGCCACAAGTTTGTAAACTTGTGGCTGAAAGGAGAGAGACTGGACCCGAGGGGTGAGGGGAGGAGGAAGGTAGGGAAAGAGAGTAGACCCACAAGAAAGCACAGGGGTGGAAAGGAGAAGAAACAGTACCCAATGAGGGAAAGAGAGAGGGAAGGTTGCTGTACACAAAGGGAAGAGAAGAGGGGAGACATGTTGCACATGAAGAGAAGGGACGAGGGGAGAAATGTTGCACATAAAGGAAAGAGAGGAAGACTGCAAATGAGAGGAAGAGAAGGGATGGGATGGGAAGGGAAGGGGGACTGCTGCACATGAAGGGAATGGATGGGAAGGGGGATTGCTCATATGAAGGGAAGAGATTAGAAGGGGGAATGCTACACATGAAGGGAAAGAAAGAGGAGAGAAATGCAAATAAAGAGGAAGGGGAATGCTGCACGTGAAGGGGAAGGAAGTGAAGGAGAATGCTGCACATGAAGAGAAGGGAAGGAGAGAAATGCTTCACATGGATGGAGAGGAAGAGACATGGAATACTAGATAAGATTTGAGGAGGAGGCAGAAAAATGGAAGAAAGCTGAGTGTGAAAGATCAGTGCCTGATATCTCACTTTGTATTTATACTTAGTCATTTTTTTAATATGTTTAATGTAATTATATAGAATATAATTATTTATTCACATGGGACATTCCCAGGTTAACTAATAAAACATTTCCAATGATAGGTAGAGAACGAAAGTAGAAAGTTTCATTTCACAGTTCAACATACAAAAAAATTCTAACACAAACTCCCCCTACTTCCAGACACTGAATGAAGTAATAGTAAGGACTGCAAACAGAATCTCTGAAGCTTACAATGCCACACCAGCATCAACTACAAGAACTCACACTGTCCAAGCCTTATCTATGAAGGGTCAGCAATGCAAATATTCTAGTTCACCAGTACACCCAAGTGGAAAAAGAGCAGAAGCCAGACTGCTACAGATTCCTACAAAGAATCAACATGTTACTAGAATCCCTCACCTTGGTTACGCAGTGAAAATACAGACCATCACTGCCATTTTGATCCCAGGTGTCCAACAAGGCAGGAATGTCCTGGGATTGCTCCTGCTCACATTATAAACCAAGGAGACCCCATTAAGAATCAGGGGAGCTTGGGGGAGGAAGATGGGAAGAGAAAGTATAACTCCTGCCAAAAGGGATCAGGGTATGCGGAAAAGGTAGGGGGGTCAGATGTAATGGGTGCAGCGGGTGAGGTTACAGGTTATTACAAATTTTCTATACCACTCAAAACTGACTAACAGCACTTGGTGGTGTACAGACTAAACAAATAGTTGGAAATGAACTCCAGCTGGTATGACACAAAAGGACATCAATCACACTAACAACAGCGTACAGAGAGAAACGCAAAGAGTAGAAAGGGTACATAAATTAACACTGGCAACAATTACAAAATCAACAAGATTAAAAACGGTAGCATGATAAAATTAAAATCAGTGGTGACCACCGAGTGAGATCCTGAGCTTGAGGTTACTTGCCCCACTGCTGGGAATTTTAGAGACTGTGGAGCAGATTTGATGCCCACTATCTGATTTGCTACAGCCATGCACCCTTAATATTCCTGGCTGCAACAATGCTTAATGAAGAGATGAGGATGTTTATTTATTTATTTATTACATTTGTACCCCGCTCTTTCCCACATACAGCAGGTCCAGTGCAGCTTACATAGTAAAAGAAAGCATCTTACATGGTAAAGAATACAGTAAAAACAAGGAAATGTAGGAACAGTATTATAAATTGTGATGATCATAACTACTTACATTATGAAAGGCATTACAAAGGACATGTGAAAAGAACGTAATGAACTAGAATAGGGAAGATAGACAAGGATATGATAGGTGAAAGGGAAGGAGAATGGGAGGGAAATGGTATAGGGTGGAGGGAAGAAGATGAGGGATTGAGTATAACATTGGGGTCAGAGTAAGCGTCGACGTCTTAGCAGGAGTATCGTAGGTGTTCTTTTTTTCTGTGGGTTTTAATTTTAAATTGCAGCTCCTGTTGGACATGACTGCCATATTCATGTATGAATAGCCTTATACATGGAGGAGTAGCCTAGTGGTTAGATCACCAGACTTGCTATCCAGGAGTGCCCAGCATCTCTACCTCCTTCCTCCTCCACCCCCCCCCCCCCCCACCCCGGAGAAGAGTGGTCTCTTAACTGCATTTTCCTAAGTTCTCACTATCTTTTAAATCCTTCTCTTCTTCACCAGCAGTGAGCAGAAACTCATACCTGCTGGTTCCCCACACATTTGCATGCCCTATTTCCTGTAGCACTTTATTTTACATGTCCTTTTCACAGCAGTACAAGGCATTCTCTGTGTTTTACTGCTGTGGTTGCTGGAATCAGAGCTGTCTGGGAAGCTGGCTCACAAAAGTTGCTTTCATACTGCTCAGGGGGCAGGAGGGATTTAGAGAGGCTTCTCACCTGATTAGCACAAAAAGAATCCTACAACACTCACCCTAGCAAACATATCTACAAATACAGAGTTTTAGAAATAGTAGGATGGCTTCTGTTTTCTACAGGTTTTTACTGTTTACATCTGAAAATATGCTTTACCAAGTTTGCAGACTCTGCAGGGGATTTGGCTGTGTACACTTCAGCACAACTGCTGGCACAGAATTAGAATACCATTCAGGATTAATGGTATAACTTGCAACTTGACACACAGGACTATAAAAAGGACCCATTGGTAACAGGGAATTGGGAAAGGAAGGAGTTCATTTAAGCAGCAGTAGCATAAGAGTCAAGGGAAAAAGAAAAGTATCTAAATCGGTGCTACGATGTGCACCGTGCAGTACAGAAGGAAAGGATGAATGGTAGACCCAAAACATAGAGCCAGGTCTGTGCAGAAAACACAGGTTCTAAATTATTGCTTTTGTTCACCGCACAAGCAAGGAAAGTTTCATCTTAAGCACTGTTTATACAGTCTGCAGTGTTCATTTGTATTTAAATGGTAGGGAAACTGCTCACTAAATAGAAAAAAAGTTACAGACCACCCTGGTGCTATCCAGATAGTACTAGGGGTTGGTTGGTTGGGTGGGAGGTTTTTTTTTGTTCCTTGTACTATTTGTCTTTGTTGGGGTGGTTTGTTTTTGTCTTTTTTTTTTCCTGGGTTGGAACAGATTTGATGGTTCCTCCTGGTGTACTTGAATTTCTCAGGCTGTTTTTAGGCCTTTTACGTTTGGCTCTCCGACCTGGGAGGGGGATGGGCTCGGGTGTGTTTTATAGTTCAGTTACCTGCTTGGATTCCTTTTGTTTTTGTCTTTATGGGTACCCTGGATAATTGCTTAGTGTCTTGGAATATAAGGGGCATAAACTTCACCTATTAAGAGAACCAAAATCATGTCTGCCCTTAAACGTTTTAAGGTGACTATAGCCTGTTTACAAGAGACTAGACTATCAGATGCTAAACACCTAAAGCTCCAGCGTCAGTGAGTGGGTGGTTTACTTTTCCTCTTGGGGAGGGGGGGCTCAACATGGAGGTGTGATTGTTCTTACTAGGAAGTCCCTACAATGTACAGCTGAGGTTTTGGTCAATCTAGTCAGGGTCGATACTTATTATTGAAGCTCATTCTGCAGGGACGAGAGGTAATGTTGTTAGCGGTGTACGGTGCTAACCAACTTGATCCTCAAATTTCTTCTCACCCACAACACATTTGTTCTGGGTATTTAGATAAGATGTTTTTTTATTCTGGGTAATTTTAATCAGGTCATGGATGCAGCTTCTAGTGTCACCTCCAGGGAGAGGGTGGGTGGCTTAAGATTCTTTTGAAGGGCCCTTGACCTTGTTGATCTGTGACACCTGTTTCATCCGAGATTCAAAATTATACTCATCTCTCAAGGGTCCACAGATCCCTTTCCTGTTTGGATTAAATTCTGACATCAGCCCGTTGTTTCTCAGATGTTTTGTCAGCTGAAATTGGTCTGGCTGAAATTTCGGACCATTCTGTGATCTGGGTGGATATCCGGATGGAATCCTTTTATCAGGATGCTTAGCCCTGGCAATTGCCTTTCTACTTACACCGTGATGAGGATTTTCAAAAGTATTTAGTAAAAGCATGGGAAGCTTATTGTGAGACTGCTACGACAGTTCTCTGCAGGGATATTTTAGCATACACTTGCACTCCCAATAGATGTCTCACCCAGGGTATCTTGACCCTGGAAACAGCTTTACGCAGAGTTAAGGGAGCATATGTTCATTCACCCATGCCACGTAATAAGGAACAACTACACCAGCAGTGCTTAATTTCTTGCTGCATGGGAAGGTTCAGTGGTCCCTGGTATATCAAAAATATTGATTCCACCACTTTGGCAATAGACCTGGAAGAATGCTAGTTGAGATCACCAAGTCTTGGCAAAGGGGCATAACCAGCAGAAGAAAGGAGGTGTTGATGCCCCTCTACAAGTCATTGGTGAGGCCCCATTTGGAGTATTATGTCCAGTTTTCAAGGCCATATCTTGCTGAAGATGTAAAAAGACTGGAAGCGGTGCAAAGAAAAGCTACAAAAATGGTATGGGATTTGCGTTGCAAACTGTATGAGGAGAGACTTGCTGACCTGAACATGTATACCTTGGAGGAAAGGAGAAACAGGGGTGATATGATACAGACATTCAAATATTTGAAAGATATTAATCCGCAAACGAGCCTTTTCCGGAGATGGGAAGGCGGTAGAACTAGAGGACATGAATTGAGGTTGAAGGGGGGCAGACTCAGGACTAATGTCAGGAAGTATTTTTTCACGGAGAGGGTGGTGGATATGTGGAATGCCCTCCCACGGGAGGTGGTGGAGATGAAAACGGTAATGGAATTCAAATATGATTGGGATAAACACAAAGGAATCCTGTTTAGAAGGAATTGCTCCGTAGAATCTTAGCGAAGATTTTATTTTATTTATTTTTTTATTTTTATATTTGTACCCCGTGCTTTCCCACTCATGGCAGGCTCAATGCGGCTTACATGGGGCAATGGAGGGTTAAGTGACTTGCCCAGAGTCACAAGGAGCTGCCTGTGCCGGGAATTGAACTCAGTTCCTGAGTTCTTTGGGTGGCAACGCCGGTAATTGGAAACAAAACAGGAGCTGGGTAGACTTCTACGGTCTACGCCCTGATTGTGACTGAATAGATAGGGATGGGCTGGAGTGTAAATTTTAAGGGGCTTCGATGATAGCTTCAGAACTTAGCACAAGAACAGTACTGGGCAGACTTCTACGGTCTGTGCCCTGAGAAAGGCAAGGACAAATCAAACTCGGGTATACATATAAAGTATCACATATCATGTAAAATGAGTTTATCTTGTTGGGCAGACTGGATGGACCGTACAGGTCTTTATCTGCCATCATTTACTATGTTAATTTCAGATTTTGGCAATGAAGGCCCCGGATGGGTCCTTACATTCTTAGATGGAGAGGGTGACGAAACTCTTAACTGATTATTTTAAAGGTATCTATCAGGTGGCCTAGATTTTTCTTCTGATCAGTTCTTTAGAGTACTTGAAGCAATTGGGTTTGCTGGGGTTTTGTTTGGAGGTGGTCGAGGTCTTAAATGGTCTCCTCCAGGTCAAGGAGCTTCAATGGCAATTAAGCCCACCGAGAATTTTCAATCACCAAGGTCTGATGGCTATTTGTGCGAGTTTTATAAGATGCTATTGGTTCAACTTTGTGGTGGCCGGGGGGCAGAGCTTCCTCGATATGTGAATGAGAACCCACTCACTTTGCTGTTGAAGCCTGGGAAACCAGGTGATTCCCCTGCCTCCTACCATCCAATTTCTTTTATTAATGTGGGCATTAAGCTTTTTTCTGGGTTCTGGTAGACAGGCTTTCTCTCCACCTGCTTTCTATGGTTCATGAAGATCAGACTGGGTTTGACTGTGGCCGGCAGTTGGTTTTAAAGTCCATAAAGCTATTTTGGTGCTGGCCTATAGTCAGTGGCATTGTATACCCCTGCTGTTGGCCAGTCTTGATGCAGCTAAAGCCTTTGACCAAGTTAGTTGGACCTTTATGTTCAATGTTCTGTCACATGGGGGAATTAGGGGATGGTATTTTTATGCTGTTCACGCCTTATATACTTGACCAAGAACGTCACTGCTAATTAAAAGGATATGCACTGAGTCCTTGTCAATAGAGCAGGGTACTCATCAGGGTTGTCCCCTATCTCCCTTCTTGTTCATCTTAACTTTAAAACCCCTGTTGTGTCCGTAGTGATGGAAAGAGGTAGTGCAGAGTCCTGTTATCAGACCTTTGAGCCTTAAAACCTTAGCATTTGCTGATGATCTTCTCTTTCTCTTGACCAATCCTCACAGTTCTCTACCGGCCATAATAGAACTTATAGAGGAGTTTGGGCTCCTATTGGGTTTTACTTTAAATCTGAATAAGTTTTTGGCTTTACTCTCCATCCCTGTCATTCGGGATCAGAGGGAAGGCCCCTTTCCTCTTCAGTGGGTGGATGGTACCCTTAAGTATCAGGAGATCCTTTTACCTAGGAACTTATCTCATTTATACTCTGTGAATGTATAGCCTTTGTTGCGCTTTACTGAGGTTCACCTTCATTCTTGGCAAGACTATCCTTTATTCCTATTGGGGCATATTCATTTATATAACATGTTGATTGTTCCTAAGTGGTTAAATGCCTCATAACCAGCTATGTGGCAATATTCAGTGGGAGGTAGCCGGCTATCTCCAGTTGAATATTGCTGGTTAGCGGATAGCTGGTTATATCGGGTGATATAACCGGCTATTCACTGATTTTCAACCCCCAATCTAGCAGCTATATTTGGTCATGTGAATACATGTAATATCTTTGGCCAGTGTGAACATAGTGGGCTAAGTCTGGATATTGACTTAGCTAGCTATGTTCAAACCTGCAAAAAATAAACCAGATATTCAATGACGGTCACTGGAAACAGCCCAGCAATGAATATACGGGTTTAGCACTGACCACGGGCATTAACTGGGCTACGTCCTGTGATCTGAATATCAGCCCCCAAAGGTATGTATTAATTTAAATGCCAGAGCCACCATTTAAATTAATATAGTGGCTATGGCTGCTGAAGGTTTGCTCATTTTTTTCTATTGTGGACATTTCATAATCTGTCTCCAATGCCAACTTCTGGTGCTGGGTGATTACATAACATTGTTTCATGATATTGAGATTGAGAGATATATGTTAAGGCTGTAGTGCTGAGTATAAGCATGTACTTCTACTGACACTTTCTCTGGGACAGACTGCCAAAAGCATAGGGGCCTAACATGCATGGTAAAGGCCCTTTGTAAATACTAGACTATCACATACTGTACAATAATTTCTTGGCATACATATCAAAGCAGTGCTAAGAGATGATTATGGGAATGCAGTAAAGTAGGGTCTGCATGCATGTAAACATATAATTTCTCTCTTTATATTATTTACTGTGGGCTTAACACCAAACTTTTAATGCTTGCTTTGGGTTTTTAATGTTTTCTGTCCATACTACCTCTTGAAATCCCCCGTGTTAACCAGTGATAGAGACAGTTAGCAGGGGGACTTTATCCCCCCAAATAGATTGGAACATTATCTGCAACAACACCAGACTGAACATCCAAATTCATTCCAAAATTTTCATCAAGTCCCCCTCCAAATCATCAATCCCCACATTTTATGAATCTCCCACCTAAAGCTCCTGGATGCCCTGTGAAGGAAATCCCCTATGGCTAGAGTCTCTTGCAACCCCAGCTGTCAAAAGGTGAATCCCTTAGCATTCCAGAGAAGAGAATCTCCTAGCTTCACCAGCTGGACATGAACGCTACAAATGAATCTGCTAGGGGTGATATGTGCCTGTAGGAGCTATGTCTATGTTTTCACTGATGACAAGGGTCCTTCCAAATAGCAATGCTTCATTCTAGAAGGGTAGGGAGGGTTGTGTATTTTGGATACTTGATGGGGGTGGGGGTTGGTATTATGAAGGAAAATTTATGATGTGCTAGGGAGGCTGTGATGTGATGGTATCACAGGGTTGATCAAAGCACCACGGGTGTGGTTTAGAAGTAGATGGGGGTCATGATGGTGCGGAAGATAGAGGGCAGGTGCACAGAGCAGCTAAATTTGATGTGCTGGTTGGGAGATGAAATTCCTCTTAACTATCCCTTTCATTTTGTTTGTTTGTTTGTTACATTTGTACCCCACATTTTCCTACCTATTTGCAGGCTCAATGTGGCTTACATAGTACCGTAAAGGTGTTTGCCAGTCGGTTGATAACAAATACAAGGTTATATTGTGGTTGAATGAGGTAGTAACTTTTCAACATCTTGTGTGGATGTTACCCTCTTTTGTGCTTATGTTCACATTAGTGCTGAAGACCTCCTATTGAGAGTATGTTCAATGTGCAATCTGTGAAATTTAATTTTATATACCAACAACAGGAACAATCACATATGAGTTAGAAACATAACATACAAGACATTGTTTTTAAGCTACCTTTTATTTTTTAATTTATTTTTTCACAATTTCTTGACACACTGCAGATCAGCACTTTAGGTCTCAATATTCTGCTTTGCTAACATCAGAAACCTTTTAACATCAGATTCCCAAAACAGATGATGAAGGGGACTGATTCCCTAAAGTCTTTTCCCCATGGGCAAAGAATCAGATAAAGCTCTGTTAAGGTAGGTCCTAGGACAGAACACCCTGTTGTAAGAGGGGACTCGACAAATTTATAGTAGGTTATTGACACAAAATTCAAGTAATTTTAAACAAGTGTAAAACTGTCTTTAAAAATATCTTCACCTATAACTTCACCTGTATCCTTCAAAGATGAATCTTAATTTCCAGTATTTATTTGGTGGATCTGCACAGTACATGCAGAAAAATATTTCATCCAATTTAAGGACACTTGTTTGCCTATTTATAAACTGCATTAATGCACATCAAACAGATAGGGCCCCTTTTACAAAGCAGTGATAAGCCCAATGCGGGCTTACCACTCGCTAAACAGGAAGTACCGCCGGGCTACCACAGCAGCCTAGCAGTACTTCCCACCCCCAGCACGCCATCATATCTGGTGCTACAAATATATATTTATTTTTGTAGTGCCGGGGTGTACCTGGCAGTAATCGAGCAGTGCCACATGCTGCCAGGTTAGCACCGGAGCCCTTACCGCCACCTCAATGGGCGATGGTAAGGGCTCCCCCCTGAAATGGCCAAGTGGCACGTGCTTTTCTTGCCGTACGCCATTTCCTGCAGAAAAGAAAGACTATCCTTTTACCAGCTGCTATAAAAGGGGGCCTCGGCGCTTGTCAAAAACATGCGCTGACACCAGTGCAGGCCTCCTTTTGTCACAGATTGGTAAAAGGGGCTCCTATTTTGGTATCTAATGTGCATTGAAATGAGTTAATATGAGTTAATGGGGTAATGAAAGCACTGGCATTATTACTGCTTATGCAAAAAAAAAAAAAAAACAACCCTAACTACAAAAAATGTTTTAATGATCTCTATCAAAACAGCTCATTAATATTAAAATAGCTTACCACAAATCATGAGAATCATGTGATTTATGGTAAGCAATGATGTTATTGTTTTTTGCCAAGCCCTCTCCCCCCACTCTTCATGAAAGGTTATCAATGATTTGAAATAAACCCCTCCCCCCTCTTGGCATGAGTATGCTCCCAGTCTAACTGGAAACTGAACATAGACATTTGTAAAAATAAAGGCACTGATTGTTTTTTTTTTTAATAAAGTTATCAGTCTCTGTTTCAACACAAAGTCTTGTACATTTACTCTTATCTTCCAAGTACTATAAGAACATGAGAACGTATACATTTGGTGTGTGACATTTGTATGTAAAAGATTTTTTTTCTTATGTATACTTATTCTCTTCTGTTATAAACCCCCAAATGGTAGAAAAACTCTTTGAATAAAGGTTTTTAACAAGTGAAAAAGATTTTGCTGAATTGATACAGTGTACGCTATTTCCAGTCATATCAGAAAAGTGCACTGAAAAAATCCTTTCCATTCCTTTGTGAGCTAGTACCATGGGAGCTTGACGTATTTTCATTTTGTGACTTGTCAGATGCAGTTTAGAGAAGATGTACACCAACATGTATTTAGCTGAATGTAAAGTTTTTGCCTACT
This sequence comes from Microcaecilia unicolor, assembly GCF_901765095.1. Lineage (NCBI taxonomy): Eukaryota > Metazoa > Chordata > Amphibia > Gymnophiona > Siphonopidae > Microcaecilia > Microcaecilia unicolor. The sequence goes on from NC_044040.1 coordinate 176,889,136, forward strand.
CAAAGTATCCTGTTCATGCCTGAGCACCATTTTAAGAAGAAAACAATAACACAGCATAGCACCATATTCTGGAAGGGCATCTATAAATAAATGTTTCTTCTTATTTAAAAACAAACTATTCTTTGTATTTGAAAATGCGATGAGACGTGGAGTTTATGGATCAATGAAAGACACTGCAATGTATCTTGTTCCATTTGTGACAGGTAGTCCTTCATGGAAGTGGGTGAGTCTTCCAGGGTGCATGAAGCTCCAGCCTTTCCTAGGTGATTCGATGGAACAGTTGTACCGGTGAAATTTACAGCCACCACCCTGTATTAAAACCAAAAGAAAGCGTTTCACCACATCTGATCTCTGCATCTTAAAACAAAACCTCACTTTCAACAAAGCAGACCAGTTATTTTCTTGCATAGCTAGAAAACTGAATATGGGAAGATTATGCAGCTGGTTCCCGTATGCACTGGATTATTTACAACTGGGCAGACATCAAAATATCTTCTTTGGTACATAGTCTGTAAGCAGTTTGTATTCACAGTTCACACCACATCTGAATGGGCACTTTCCCTTTGAAAAGTGTCATAGGTACTTCTGCATCTGATTTTCTGCAGGAAAGTTTGCTATGGAAAACATGTATGAGTACTTTGTTATTTGTATACATTTCACCCTTTTCAATAGAATTTCAAGGTGAGTTACATTCTGATCCATTTTCCCTATTCGCAAAATGCTCACAACCTAAGGACCTCTTTTATCAAGCTGCGTTAGCAGTTCCCGCGTAGCAATGTCGACGAAGCCCAATTAATTAAAAAATATAATTTGCATGTACTGATGTCAAAATTCATCAGTATGGCTAAAGTTATCCATATAACTTTAAAGAGATACAGTGGCACTTATTTGCTTAAAACTGCTGCTGAATACAACCAGTTAAAGTTAACCAGATAACTTTAGGCCTGCTATCTTGTACAGCCTCAATTGCTTGCTCAAGTTTAACCAGAAAACTGTGTTGGCTAAATTTTAACCATGCATCTGGAATGTTTTAAGTGCTACAACCTCTTCATCAAATAAATGTTGTGTGGTGAGTTAGCTGGACAAAATTTATCTGTCTCACAGGGGACAAATGGAGGTTTCTGAAATGAAAAGATCTGTCACCTGGTTATATCTTTTGACTATCCCCCCCTCCCAATTTTATGATCCTGTCCAAAACAGCCACACTGAATGCCTCACCCAAATGTGGCTAAATGTATGCATGGAGTGCCCATGTAATTTCAGGAAGACAGAGGAGTCCAATTTTCTAGAGTAAACTGGTGTTTGCCCATAGATATTGCTTTCAAAATTTCCCTCCCCGATTGTAAATTAACATACTTTTCTTTCAAATTGATCATAATTTGCATTTAGAGGTAGCAGAAACACACATGTGGCACTATTTATTTGAAAATCACAACACCACTTCATACCAGCTGTGTATTTCTAGTGCGAGACACTCCCACTCTTATGTAATCAGTTTCATCTAATGACTGGAGAAAAAAAGCTTCAGTTCATCCATTTTGATACAGAAAGTGAAAGTGCCTTGGTGCTTTGTAGCTTTTACTACATGAGACGTGGGGTAAGGAATAATATATTGTAGAGGAATATATTCGAGTTATTCCCCAAGTTTTCCACGTCATCACTGTGACCCCTGACGCAGGTGCTAGTCACCGAAACACGGCCCGTGTCGGGTCTTTTTGTCAAGGCTCATTCATTAAAGAACTGTGTTCCATTTTTAAAGGCCCGTGGTGCTGTTTTTTTTTTTTTTTGTTTGTTTGGACTTTAGTTTGTACTTTGTTCCCTCTCTTTTGTTATATCCAAGAACATTTTTCATACCACCTGAGGTGCTTACAGGCCCATGAATATTTTTTTAACTATATACATTATTTATAGTTTCTTCAAGAAACAAAGAAAAAATAATCATTCCATCTCAATGGAAAACATCAAAAGCAAACATAATTACTGCTCAAGCCCCCATTTCTGGGAGTCCAGATGAAATCAAACAATAATAAGGAAACAAAGAAACCATAGGTCCATGAATGCTTTGTAACTAATGGCCTACAAACCAATTTTCAAAGGGAAAGTCAACAAAGTATAGAGGGAATTCTTTTTCCAAGTAATCTGCACATACAAAGCACAAGGGGTAAAGCAGACAAAGATTTCCAATTACTGCCCAATTTAAAGAAAGGACTTGCTGCGGTAAAAAATGGCCCAACTTACGTCAATTTCACGTGCCAAAACTAGCGCAGGCCACTTTTACCATGGCTTAGTAAAAGGGCCCCTAAAAGCCTAAATGTGGCTTCCATAACCTCCCTCTCACATGTTTTTTTTAATACCACTGGTACCCACATGTAGGAAGACAGCTGACTTCTCCCCAGCACTGTCTAAAATCTTATCTTGGTGGTGCAGGTGCTCTGCTATCCTTCAACCAAGTAGACAAGTTACCAAGTGATCCTCACAGCCACCAGTTATCTAGCTATCTACATGTCTAATTTTTTATGTATTTATTTTGGTGCATTTTTACCCCACATTTTCACACAAGATCAGGCGCAATGTGGCTTACATTAAATCAAGAGGATACAATACAATACATAGATGGCACAGATACAGAATGAGAACATGGGTTAGCATGGGGTGGATTTCAGGGGCGAAGCAACCGGTGAATAACCTGTACATTCCTGCAGTTGGGATAATGTAGATTGAGGTAGGTCCTTGCAGTTAGATAGGCATTTCTAATGAATGAATTGCCAACTGCAATAGTCATCTTAACTTCTTTCCTGGGCACATACCCATGGAAAACATTCTCTGTTGAAGGATTTACAAAAATAAAACTTTTGTACATTTTATGCAATGAGGCCCTATGCTAAAAAAAGCACAAGTTGTGGTAAAGTAGTCCATCTTAATGGTAGCCCATTTTGATAACTTCCCCCCTAAATGAAAACATGGCAGTTTCCGTATCAGCAAAAAAACATAAATGTGATTATAAAAATTAGAGTGAAAATTACAGCAAATTAGACTTTGGCACTTAAGGAGTATTTTTAGGATTTTTGCTGAAGGAAAAGGCAGCTGCAGCTTTTAACTTCCACATGATGTCTTCACTATAATAAGCAGGAAGTTTAAACTGAACATTTTAATTTTTTCTATAGCTTTCCTTTCATAACAAGAGAGAGTTTGATAGCCAAACTTACCTGAAAATCCACATTTTTATTGTTGAGTGCTATATTGATAGTAAATGTTGAGGCATCATGATGAGGTCTAAGATAAAACTGCCTATCAGGATGGTACTTTACAACAAAATTCAGCAAAGCACGACCCTAAAGAAGTTCAGCACAATATAAATCAGACGAGTTAATGCACAGTCATTAAAAAATATCAGAACACAGAAAGAAGTTTCGGCTTCTTAAAAACAAACAATAAATTATTTCTCTTTAATAGTTACTTTTTTTCACACCCTTCACCTGATCTTTTGTTTCTTTTATTATTTTTTTACTTAAGCCAAACACCTTGCAAACTTCAGCCCCCCAATTCTATAAAAGTCGCCAAAAACTGAATGCACAAATTTGGGCATCTGCCCAATTTGCACGTGTAATTTAATTGAATATTGAATAATGAGTCAATTAGTGCCAATAACTGACTTTTTAAGAAGCAATTATTGGCGCCAATTGGAATCGATTAAGGTGTATGTGCCTAAAGTTTACACATTCTCTAAAAAGAGGGCGCAGAAATAGAAGGGTCATGGGTGGTTTGTGCTGAATTGTGGGCATACTTTTGGGTTACATACATGATTATAGAATAAAGGGCTTCTGCACGTAAATTTAGACAGGGGCATTTGCACCGCATTTTCATTGGTGAAAATGGACATGCCTAAATTTACATGCAGCCCTGGGACTCAAGCGCTATTCTACAAACCACACCTAGGCTTATACAATAGCGCTTAAGTGGGTTTTTTCAGTGATGATACTTTAAGTGTGATTTATAAAATTCTTCACCCCTATGTGTGTACAACACATTCCCAGCACACTGCCACCTACTGTCTCGCAATTTTAGTACTTTACATTTACATTTCACTATTGCCCATCATCTTCTCATCGTAGCACTTTATATCTCTACTATCATATCATTGGTAATACCTAATGGGTAAACATTTCAACTCAGCAGTGGTTTTTTTAAACACTGGCTGTAGCATTTAAATCATTCATATATTCAGCAGCACTATACATATAATCAGTGATGCTGAATTCACCTGTGACTGCAGAGCTACACTTTTAACAATGATACTTGAACGTTAGCGATATAGCTAAGCGGTTAAATTTATGACAGCATTTTTTGATGACATAAATTAAACTACTTAGCTATACACATACCACAGGATTCTACACATGGTACCCAAAAGTTGGGAGCCAATATCTGGATACTGATCTAAGATGTGCGCCCAACTAAATTGGCTCATTAGCCAATTAGTACCAATAATTGACTGCTAATTGGCACTAATTGGTACCAATCTGAATTTGTACACACAGCTTGCTATACACCCAAATTCCATAGCATGCAACCCAAAAGGAGGCGTGGCCATGGGTGGTGCATAGGCAGGTCAAGGACGTTTCTAAAATTTGCACGCAGTTTAATCAAATACTGGGGATGGGTGCCCAAATTGGGCACCGGGAATTAGACGTGGTTTCAGCAGGCACAAGTCCTGGCGACTGATCGGCACTCAGTGCTATTCAATAATGGGACCTCATCTTTGCCCATTATAGAATAGCATTGGGTGCCAATTTTATCAGCGCCATTTTTGATTGAATGTTGTCAGGTATCCATGCAGTTGGGCAGAATGTCCATGCTCCATCAGGGCACTATCTCCCCGGATTCTATATAGCATGCCCAGAGATCTGTGCAGAAATCCAAGTGTATTGTATTAACAACGTGGGCAACTTAATTGGCTTAATATGCTAATCAGAGCTGATAATAGTGGTTAAGCAATAATGAGCACTAATTGACATTAGAATTTATGTGCACAACTCGATAAGTGTATTCTGTAATGCACTGCGCCTAACTTCTTTTTTTTTCTTATGTTTTTATTAAAATTTTTTGTTATACAGATAATACAAAAGTAAACACAAAAGCAAACAGAAACCCCCCAAAAATAAACACACACACACACAAAAAAAGATCAGCATAACATAATCAGAGTTCTAATGCACACAGGCAAAAAGGGGCATGGTTATGGGTGGAGAAATGGGCATTTCGTGGGCTTTCTGAAATTTACGCATCTAATTATAATACTAGCATCAGTCAACACCAGCGTGCCTAAATGTAGATGCAAAACATTTACACCAGGTCTATGGCTGGCATACATGCTAGCATCTAAATGCAGTTGTTTCAATGGGTAGCAGTAAAGTCTGAGACCCAAAATGGATGCGCACCAATTATTATTTTGTTGCACGACCATTTTCGGCAAAAAAAAGGCCTTTTTTGCAGGCGTACTGAAAAATGGGCCTGTGCATGTCCAATACACACGCCTATAACAGCGCAGGCCATTTTTCAGCGCACCTTAGTAAAAGGACTACAAAGTTTTTTCCCAACCCCACAAACTGAAAATCCATCCACACCCTGTCCCTGCATGCTTTGACCCCATTCCCACCGTCTCCATGGTAACTGCATTAAACCATTAACGTTACTATGGATTTACCGCAGTTTACCGCGCGGCCTCATCCCTGTGTCATTTTCTACTTACAAAATGGTTTTTACCACTAGATGATTTTTTTTGCTATTAAAGAAAAAAAAAGTGAAAGGAAGGAAGTAGAAGGCACAATTTTAGTCCTACAATTTTCCAAATGGTTTAATTCCAGGCCATAATGTGATGGCTTTCCAGGCACAGCACAAAATGATGGCACAGTACACTCATGTGCTTCCCATTATATTTAACTTTAAAGTTTGGAGAGAGGAGTGAGTTGGAATCGTGTCTCCTTAAAGACTCACTTTTTCCTCCCTTCAGGCCAGTAGTACTGAAGCATTCTCTCCAATTTTATATTTCAAACCTTTGTGTCTGTGAGAAAAATATTTCGTACACTTGGTTCTTTGAAAGATACGGTAAAAGAAAAGGCACTTTAGCTGAAGGTCTACCTTTGTATAATAGCCAGCAAAGACTTTTAGTGTTACAGGTGCAATGAACTCTCGAATGAAATGGAGCCATTCAGACTCCAGCCCAATCTGGTTCATGTGAATATCATCAGTTGGAACGCTTTCATAACCACCAGAGATACGGACATCCTAATAAGTTCAAAAAAAAAGAAAGAAAAATTAATGTTGTCGGTGTATTACCAGATAAACAGAGATTTTTCAATTAAGAATTTAGGGGCCCTTTTACTAAAGGGTTGTCACACGGCAACCCGGAACTACCGCCATACCAACATGGCCTCCAGCAGTAGCTCTGCCTCAAGCGTACACCATTTCCAGTGCAATGAAAAATATTTTTGTAATTTTTACCACAGTGCTAACCCGGCGGGAGCCCCTACTGTCATCTCTTACCACATGGCCATTTTTTTAGGGGTGTTTTACCCGCTGCAGCAAAAAGGGCCCTAGTGCATGAGAAAATGGCCCCTGCTGCTACCACAGAGTCCTTTTTATCTCTGCTTGGTAAAAGGACCCCTTAATGTAATCTTTTTATTACATAAATGTGAGTATGTTCTGTCATTACTGTGTATCTATTTTCTTTTACTTTCATGAACACACTGTATAGGCACAATTTCCAGGAAAACCAAAAGGCCTACTTATTATGCTGTGTAGTGTGTATAATGCTAGGGATTTGCATTCATTAGCACACATTCGGTTCACCAATGCATGCAAAATCAATTTTCATGCAGTAAACTGTGAATTATTGTGTACGAAGCCAATTTGCACACCTTAAAAGTTCTAATCCATTTTACAATGTTTTATTTTATTAACGTGAAATGTGTGAAGTTGACGAAAAAGATGCCGAAAAACTGGGAGCGAAGCCCAAATAAACTGAAAATGTTTTTCCTGTGCATTCCCATTAACATGGATTTTAAAACAATGTGGAGCCATAACAGTTAACATTAAACCACATATCAAACATTGAACACAAAATTTTATGATAATGCATTAATAAACAGAAATAAATCAAAACAAAAGAAAATAAGATGATACTTTTTTATTGGACTAATGTAATACATTTTTTGATTAGTTTTCAGATGAGAAGGCAATACCTTTTTCAGATCAGAAATGAGTAAAAATATTTGCCATCATGTGCTCATTCCTGATCTGAAGAAAATATTGCCTTTGAAAGCCAATTAAAAAATGTATTACATTTATTTCTATTAATTAAATTTAAAAATAGACTAATATGGCTAGCACATCACTTTATCAATGATAATGCAGGAAAGAGGTGAATAATAGAGGACCTGTTAACTGCAAAACTTGACAATGTGTCCTTTAAAGGTGTAGGGTACATCTGCGCTATCTGGGGTCCTTTTACTAAGGTGCGCTGAAAAATGGGCTGCGTTAGTGTAGGCGAGTATAGATCCATTTTTCAGCGTGCCTGTAAAAAAGGCCTTTTTTAAATTTTTCCCCGAAAACGGACATGTGGCAAAATCAAAATTGGCGCGCGGCCATTTTGGGTCTGAGACCTTACCGCCACCCATTCACTTAGCGGTAAGGTCTCACACACGTTAACTGGGCGGTAATCGACTACACACGTAGAACGACGATTACCGCCCAGTCCGCCACACACCAGAAAATAAACATTATTTGCCAGTGCGTGTAGCAGACGAACATAGAAAATAAAATTACCTCCCGGGCCACGCGGTAACTCCGAATTGATGCGCATTGGACACGAGTAGGCGCCTATGCAGATTAGTAAAATGGCCCCAAAGTATTAACACATTTGGTGGTCTGTCCCATGTGTTAACATCACTGCTGACCTCTCCCAAATGCAACCACTACCCCTAACATTTCCACAGAGGTTCTGCACTTTTTAAACACACATTCATAATTCACATCAATTCTATTCTATTTCGGTACTTTTATACCGCAATTATGCTTCAAAACGGTTTACAAAAGTTGATTATCTCAATCAGATGTAATTACATAATTATATGAATTAAGAGATCCCAATCAAATATAATTCCTACTTATCAACTTGTTAGTCAAAAAAAGTAAACTTACAACATGTACATGTAAGTTTTTAAGATCTTATGAAAAATTCCATAATTAGATATTAATCTTATAAGAACTGGTAAGCTATTTCAAATTTTCAGATCTAGGTATGAAAAAGATCGTTCCCATATAGATTTCAACTTCATCCCTTTTGGAGATGGTATATCTAATGTCAAATTCTTTGAGCTTCTCAAATAATCTCTTAAACCTAAAGATGAAATCAATTGCCAAACCATTAGCAAATTCGTACCATAAGTGCATTTATGAATTTGACACATAATTTAAATTGTATTAGAGATTCTACTGTTAACGAATGCAATGTGTGTGAAGTGCACACCTTATTGCACGTTAGCAAATTTAGACCCAAATTCATTATTTCAAGGAGGAACACTTCTAAAGCAACCCACATTGGTAACCAAACCTGCTGGCTTTGCAACAAATTTCAAAAGGAAGGTATGAGCAGTTTCTTTTTCTGTGAGTGCTTTTTCCACACAAAGTAATGGATTTTGAAAACAGCCTTCCCCATTTTTAGGCAAACCATCTACATATGGATAAGTCATGCTACATGTCAGAACATATTCTGCTTCACAATGTATTTGTACTCACGCGGTGTTTACCTCCTGACCACTGGCCAAAATGCTCCATTTCTTCTACTAACTCATCACATGCTTTATCAGAAAATACCGGAAACCAAAAAACATCTGGACATGGCTATAAAGAAGATTCCTATTGTTAATTCTTATATTATACACGTGCTTTAATTTGAAAGAGTTCATTAGCTGCTATAAAAGACAATTTAGATTTGTCAAGATAAACTCTAAAAATATACAGCTGGTACAGTTGTACACTCATATTTCCTGGAAGATTACAGTGTCTACATCCTGTGATATTTGCAGGTTGGGTAGTCCTATAACTAAAGTAGTGAACTATGGAATTTAGAATTACCAATCCAGATCCTACCTCTAACACTTTTCCACACTGTGACCTTATGCAAAGTCACTTTACCTGTAGGTACCTAATGTTCTTCTTACTTACATAATTTTCTTTTCTAATGTTCAGGTGCAAGAACTAGTCGCATTCTCATTTTTGTCATCAGATGGTTACATAGAGTAAAACTCTGCAAATGATGTTTCACAGATGAACTAAAATGCCAAATTTTACTTCACTTTAGTTACTACCCCTTTAAGTCTCGAAAACTGGCTAGCAGGACATACTACTACAATGATAAGCAGGCAATGTGCCACTATTCAAGAAAAACAGGAACAGATTAATTACAACAGTGTATTTTTTATCTGGCTGTACTACAGTAAATATAAATGACCAACATCTTAGCAGAATCCTAGCCTTGGAAAAACTATTATTTGTCTTTATGCTTAGCCATAAAATAAATTTGAGAATGTGGTATGGGGAGTTTCAGACTATAATATTTTTGATTTTCACAATGAAGGAGCATAATTTATTTACACTCAGCTTGTAATCTTCAGGGTCCTTTTACTGAACTGTAGTAAAAAGGGTCCTGCGCTAGCGGCAAGGGCCATTTATTTTCCGCATGCTGAGGCCCTTTTTACCACAGCAGGTAAAAAAAGCCAAAAAAAGAAATGGCCATGCCATAAGATTGCTCTTACCACATGGCCATGCTGGGGGGGGGGGGGGGGGGGCACTTATGGCCACCCACTGAGGTGGTGGTAAGAGCTCCCACTTTAACCCAGTGGTCACTGGGTAGCACATGGCTTTGCCCAATTACTGCTGGGTAAGCCCCTGTGGAAATATATTTTGACTATTTCTGCTAGCGCCAGAAATGACCGGGGATGGAACTACTGCTGGCACCCACATTGCCAGGTCAGCTTCGGAACCGTAGTAGTGTACCACAGTTTAAGAAATTGTGGAAGATGAAATTGTTTGAACTATTATTAAGGTTTGATTTGTTTTTAGTCTTTGTGATATGAATACTGTGCATATTTCTTGTAAATCACCTAGTTATAGGTAGAATACAAATTTTTAAAATAAATAAATGAGTTCCATAAAGAAGGCCCTATCTATGAAAACGTATGCGTCTTGCTTGGTGCAAATGGCTGTGACTAGAGTTAGGTGCAATTCCTGGGCATAAGTGCTATTCTATAAACTGTGCCTAAGCACTGCTTACAGAATATTGCTTTTTCGGCACTGTTTTTTTTTTTTGGTGCTAACAGATACGGTTCATCATGATACCTGCGTTGAACACTGATTTGTATTGGTTTTTTTTTACCAGTTTGACGACTAGTCTTGGAAATACATGTTGGTTTATTATTTCCTAGACCAATGATACAGGCCGATTGGGCCGAAACATGAATGGTGTCAGGTCGTGTTCCATGTTTTTAGAAGATTTCTGAATAAACTTTGGTTTGGTCATCAACTGTGAGGAAGTTTCGTTGCTCTACTGTTCTATGTTTTGTGCTTTTTTTTCCTCCGTTTTTCCCTTTTGCAATTGTATTTGATTATTTATAGCTGAAGACTTGCTATGGTGCTCTACATTGCATGACATCTGTTTATAATTTTCTAGTGTTAACAGGAGCTCAGCAGAACAGTTTATCCTATAACTTCCATCTGCATTTCTTTGGTGCTGAGCCACAAATAAAAATAAAAGCAATAACGTCTGCAAAATGTGCAGATTACCAAAAAAAACCCCAACAACAAACAAACAAACAAACAAATCCCAAAACAAAAATCTTTAGAATACAACTTTAGGGACCCTTTTACTAAAGTGCACCTAAAAGTGGCCTGTGCTGGTGCAGGCCCGTGTTTTGGATATGCACAGGGGGAGTACATGTGACTGTGTCACAGGTGTGTCACAAAACAATGTGCACATGATGTATAATGAACTTAGGCGCATCAATTTACACCAGCCATTGCCTTGACATAAGTTGGCATGTCTAACATTTGGCATAGTAAAGCCATTTTGTGCTGGTATTTTATAACAGCGTAGATGTAATATAACTGGTGCTAAGTGTGTCCTATTGAGGCACCTATGTCTTGGTGCCAATTTATAGAATTGCCTCAATAGTTCCTGCTGCTTCATTTCACACATATAATCTTTGCTGCATCATTACCACTGTAGACCTGCCAGCCATTACCATTTTACTAACACTGGCAACATCCTATTGCTCTAAGGAAATGATACATGTAAACTTACTTACATTTCTTCCTCCTCTGGTCTAGGAACCTGGTGCATAAAAGAGGCCTGGGTATACATTTTCTCAATGGCAAGGTTTGGCTGATGAAACACTTCCCATGTGTGTAATGTCTCATTGCCTGGTTGCCATGTGAGATTAAATTATAAATCACTGCTACTGTTCTTATAGTACCCTACTTTAAAGCCTTTCTGATTTCTAAATGCTCTCTCACTTGCTTCTTGTAACTGAATATATAGGAAAATACAATTGGGGTCTTTTTACTAAGGTGTGCCGAAAAATGGCCTGCGCTGGTGTAGACATGTGTATTGGACGCTCGCAAGTCCATTTTTCAGTTCACCTGCAAAAAATGCCTTTTATTGGGGCCGAAAATGGACGTGCGGCAAAATGAAAATTGGCGGGCGTCCATTTTGGGCCTGAGACCTTACTGCCACCCACTGACTTAGTGGTGAGGTCTCACGCGCTAACCGGGCGGTAATAGTCAGTGAGCGCACAATGCCAATTACTGCCCAGTTAGCGCTGCGTGCCAGAAAATTTTCAGGCGCGTAGTGGGTGCGCATAGAAAATGAAATTACTACCTGGGCCACGTGGTAGCTGGGTGGTAGTTCAAAATTGACATGTGTAGGACACGCATACGCACCTAAGCGGCTTAGTAAAAGGGTCCCATTGTTTGGGATATTATTAAGCTGACGGTTTAAACAACCAAATATTAGCTCCTTACCTGTTCCACATAGTTTTCTGTGAAGACCCTGGAATAATCTTGATTTATATATTTTTCCTTCCAATCCTGAGCATCACAAATGAACAGTTTGAATTAAACAATTCTGATTTGAGCATGATTTCACATCTTATTCTCATGTTTAGTAACAGCTAGCTAGTTCACTAAGGAGCTGATGTGCTGACCTACATTTTGTCCATCAATGCACATTAATAGTGTTTGCTGTGTTAATAGCTAGTGAACTATTTTTTCTACTTTTTATCTTATCTCAATGGTTTCTAGAAGATATCTTATCAACAGTAAAGTATAATTCATTATAGCACAGTCTGCATCTCTACAAAGGAAATGAGTGTCACAATACAGCAGTCTTTCATTGATTGGGCTTGCAATATATTAGTAAAATGAAACGGTTATTGTCATTATACTTGATTGTACCTCCACTACCCAAACTGCAAAGGACTCAAATACAAAGCAACCTACGCATCCAGCTTCTCTTGTATAAGCACACAACTATGAAACTCACTGCCAAAAGCTGTGAAAACAACCTACGACCATCTAAACTTCAGGAAATCACTAAAAACCAACCTGTTCAAAAAGGCATACCCTACCGACCCAACATAAATGCCTACACTCTGCAACACAGCAAAACCAAAGCTCGTAATGGACACTATATAACCTCTCTTCGATCCCCATTGTGCCTGAACCTTAATCAACCACAACATCACCATGTATTTGTTTCTCTACCGGACTTGGCGAACGCCTTTATGGTACTATGTAAGCCACATTGAGCCTGCAAATAGGTGGGAAAATGTGGGATGCAAATGTAACAAATAAATTGTACCTTACTTATACGTACATTAAAAATCAAATTAAAATTCTCATGGAAAAAAAATGAAATGGCGATTTCTTATTAGCCTGCTCCTCCTGAACTTAATAGTGAGTCAGTTTATTCCCAATGCATACTGAGTAATACCAAAATTATCAGGAGACAAATCCAGTCTTTGAGCTAATCACTTGCGTACCTAGGAACAGATCATCCCTGTAAATCCTAGAAGTTGTTTGATGTACATACCACTGGATTTTCGAAAATCTGCCAGAGGTCATTGTTGAAATGTGAGGTATTATAGTTAGCAGTTGAAAGAAGTCTTCCAAATTCATCTCTGTTTGAAATGTACATGAAAACACCCTATATATCAAGGTGGAGAAAGTCAGACATGTATTTTAAACTCAGGAACAATACACCAAAGAAGAAGAAAATACAAACAAAATCAATATTCTCATCTTTAGCTTAGGCAGCCTAAAAATACATCGTTATTTCAATATAATTTCCTATCCTAGAATAGAAAAGAGAGTGGCAGGAAACCTCAGACTCTGTTTTTTTTGTTTATGAAACAATTTATGAAAATCATTGTTAAAGGAAAAATTATAGGAATGTCAAATATGAAGTATAAATCTTTCCTGCTTTCTTTCTTATTCAGTTTCAGCTGAAAAATGTAAGGTAAAATGTGTTGTCACAAAGGGGGTAATTCTATAAGGAGCCACCAAGTTTTAGATGGCAAGAATGCAAGTAAATGCTGGTGTTCTAGTAATTTATGAATATATACGAGTTTCCAGCTTAGGGGAATTCTGTAAGTACATGCTGAGATTGATGCCACTTATTGGACTAGATTCAGTAAATGGTGCCAAATTTGTGCACTGAAAAAAATGAGCACTGAGCGCTATTCTATAAATGGTGCTCTGAGCTGGGCGCTATTTCTAAAATAACGTGCCATGCTTTTGGTGTGAGGATTTACACAACTGAAACCTAGTGTAACTCCTCATGTGTAAATTAGGCGCCGATACCCCGAATACTATAATACTGTATGCATCTTTAGTGAGCGCCCCTGACCAGCCTATGTTCTTCCCATGGCCACACACCCTTTTCAGGTGCACACTACAAGATTTAGGAATGCATCTTTAGAGAACAGTGCTTAGGAAAATGCACATGTAAATCCAAATCGTTGCCAATTAACGCCAATAATTGAATGCTAGTTCCCAATTTAAATTTAAATGCTTTACTTTTTGTCTATTAGATTGTAAGCTCTTTGAGCAGGGACTGTCTTTCTTCTGTGTTTGTACAGCGCTGCGTACACTTTGTAGCGCTCTAGAAATGTTAAATAGTAGTAGTAGTAGTAGTAATTATTGGTGTTAATTGGCTCGTTAATTAAATTGCCCACACAAACTGTGCACGCACCCAAATTTATGCACCATATAAAGAATCTAGGGGACTTTGTAAGTAGGCATCCACATGGGCAGAGTTCGGGCAGGAGCCATGAACAAACAAAAAACCTTTATGTAGAAAGTCCAAATCAAAAAGGACAATGGACACTCCAACACAGGAACTAGTGCTTAATAGATACTTTATTCAATGCTTGTACAGCAGGACCCGATATGGTCCGTGTTTCAGCATGATAAAACACCTACCTCAGGGGTCACAATGATGTTCAAACAGATGTGAATAGATAAAACTATCCAGGGTACTTTGTTCAAAAAATGTACAGACATCCAGCACAAGCTGAAGGTGTCAGCACGGTATCAGCACAGAGTTTGGGCAGAGCATGCATGGGGCATATAATTATGCTCATAGATCCTAACATTTTATAGATTCTGTGAGGTCTTTTACAATCTAGGCACAAACATTTACACCAGCTCTATGGTGGCATAAGTGTTTAAGCTTTACATATATGGATGTTTTGGGCTACTTACAATAGTATTCCATAAAGAAAAGTGTCTACTTATACTTATAGATTAGGTTTCAATATGCACTTTCCTAATTCCTAAATCTAGGTACACTCTATTAGAATTACCCTTAGTTTGCAGAAGGTGTCAGACTATCTTTGTATCTTTCAAAATGGGATCCAAAACTGAATGGAAATAAATGCAATTTGTTTCATAAACACAAAAACTACAAGGAATTACTGAGCTTCAGAATAAGAGAATAAAAATCCCAATATTTTCTCTACCACTAAATTGAGAATACATCTTCTGAATTTAGTGGTAGAAAATACTGGATTTTTTTTCCTCTTAATTTAATAGTACTTTTTCAGCCATGATACCATAATACTAGAGGGTGGAAAATAATACAGGAAGTCTAAATTTTAGATCTGAAAGACTTTGTCAATGTTGTATTTACAAAGCTGAAAAAGTTTTAAATGGTCAGCGATATGATTAACGTGTTAGAGTGTGGGCTTAGTTTTGGGTTCTTTTAAAAACATTAGGGAAAGTAAGGAGGTTCTGTCCTGACCTGGGGCCCTGTTTACTAAGCTGCGCCGCAGTAGGCACACTAGCGGTATTAGTGCATGCTAATGCTAGAGACACCCATATATTCCTACGGATGTCACTAGCATTAGCGCGCACTAAAAATGATACCTCACCTTAGTAAACAGAGCCCTCAATATTTTTCAGGAATGTTTTTTTCAGAAATAATTTCTTATGCTTAATGCCCAGCAGTCCCAATCAGACTCCACTAAAACCAGATACGATATATGATAAACAGTCTCCTTACATTGACTAATGCAACACAAAATGGCTCTGGCAGGAAAAGAAGCTGTAGCAAGATAAATAAAAGTGCTCTGTTGGCTACTACCGTATTTTTCGGACTATAAGACGCACCAGACCATAAGACGCACCTAGGTTTTAGAGGAGGGAAATAGGAAAATTTTTTTTTTCCTTTTTCCCTCCTCTAAAACCTAGGTGCTCCGGTGCATCTTGTCCAAATCCCTCCCTCCGAGTCCGGGATCGCCCTCCCCCCGGCCCTGTCACCACTTCTCCCTACTCACGTCACGCGATCTTCCCTGGTGGTCTAGTGACGTCGGGGCAGGAAAGAGCCTCCTCTTTCCTGCCCAGCGCGCTGCTCTCCATCCTCCTGTATGCAGCCTGACGGTCTCGGCGAGATTCAAAATGGCCGCCAAGAATTGACGTCTCGATGGCCATTTTGAATCTCGCCGAGACCGTCAGGCTGCATATAGGAGGATGGAGAGCAGCGCGCTGGGCAGGAAAGAGGGGGCTCTTTCCTGCCCCGACGTCACTAGACCACCAGGGAAGATCGCGTGACGTGAGTAGGGAGAAGTGGTGACAGGGTTGGGGGGAGGGCGATCTCGAACTCGGAGGGCGGGCGGGCGGCTAGCCAGCCAGCTAGCCAGCCAAATTTACCTTCGGACTATAAGACGCACCCCCCATTTTCCTCCCAAATTTTGGGGAAAAAAGTGCGTCTTATAGTCCGAAAAATACGGTATGTATAAATAAGTCTTCTCCATGACGTATTTAGTACTTCAAGTTCACATGTGCTCAGTTTACCACCTAAAAAACACTTTTTTTACACACTTAGGATGTTCTTTTACTTATGTGCTGTAAAGTTCTGCAGTTACTGTGTGGTAATTATCAAAATCACTGGAATACTAAGTTGAACAAATTACTGTACGCAGGTTTAACCAACCTTGACTGGTTAACCTCTAAAATTGTGCATCATGCGTATGGTATAAGCTTTAATATATCATTTAGGGGCCCTGTTTACTAATGCACGTTAGCATTTTAACGCGTCTACAATATGTAGGGGCCTATAGGGATATTGTAGGCACGTACATGGTTAACGCGCATTAAAGACGTTAATGCACCTATAGTGCAGCTTAGTAAACAGGGCCCTAAGTAAAGAAATGGTAAACTGATCACTTGGGAGAGAATAAACAACTTAATATTTAATAGTCAAAAAAAAATTTTTTAAAGCAAAAATTAAACCTTTGGGGGTCTGAGCATATGGATTGTTTCCGGAGTAGGGGAGTCTTTTTCTCTTTGTAAAGTCTAAAATGAAGGAGAAGCATCAAATAAGTTTACTTGTACATCCTCCCTCTTTTTTTTTTTTTTTTTTTGAAGCCAGGGAGAAGCAAGACAGACACAGCAGCATAAGCCACATTTCTGAAACAGTCCTAACAGGCAACATGCAACTAGCTCCAGCAAAGCTGAAAAGTAAGTTCAGCCCCCTTATCATCTGTTTCAAGAGAAAATCAAACTTGTATGCACAGTGCTCAACTAATAGCACAGGAGCCTGACAGAAGCAAAGAACAACAGACAGATCAGTCTCCAGGGAGCCATAGAGGTGTACATAGCTTAACAGGATAACATGGTAAGCACAGCACTGATGCGAGAAAAGTTGAAAAATAAGATGATGGTTGGTAGGCTTAAACAGAGTTAAATAAACAAAAGAAACCATGCCTTGTTAAGGGCAGGAAAAGTAATAATTTCATACTTGCCAACTTTTTCTTTTTTTTTTTTCTCAGTGCTATATACTGTTTGGCTAAAACATTACAGTTAATTTATTTCTTTGATGGAAATATTATAAATATCAGCACAACAGTCTATAAGTCAAGAAGTTTTGACTTCAAAATCGCATCAATAAACCAGGGTCATCTTATTATTCTCATCTGTGCCACAAGCACTCCGCCAATGCTAGTTCCATGGAAGTATGGTGAACAGTGCTAGTTTCATGGAAGTATGGTGAACAGACTTTAGCCATGCAGGTGGCTAGAAAAGACATAACTGGTGTAGGAAGCACTATTAATTCATGGTAAGCTTGAACAGTGCTCAAATTAAAAAGAAGAGGTTTGGAGGGAGGTGTGCAAGTGAGACAGGGAAGTGCTAAAAATAAATAGTAGTTTTGAGTATCTACGCTGAGAGGAGGGAATGTCTGCAGGAAGTGTGCATAATTATAAGGTGATTCAGAGTCAGCTACAGCTGTAAGTCATTTGATTGGCTGATGATTCAAGCAGTAAGTTCAAAGAAAAAGTTTAGCTTAGATGGTGTTGAAAGAGTGGGTGAGTGAAATTCTGATTTTTTTTTTTAATAAAAGAAAAACAGGAGAGTATGAGGGTGCAGAGAAACAGTGATTCCTGAATAAAACATTCTCCTTGGATAGGAAGGGTCTGTGATTTGTGAAAATACATTTACCAAAGTTTAGAATGAGAGACTTATCAGTGAGGGATAAACACATAATCCTCACATACTGAAATCTGATGATTTAGCTGTTTTGTTTTTCTGGCTTTGTCTGTTCTGACCCTGTTGAAATCTGTGAAGCTGTGGTCTATGGGAACGGGGCCTCTACAGGTCACAGCATTTCTGGCCATTTTTAGTCCTAAAACTGCCTTCCACTTATATATATGTGTATGTGTGTGTGTACAAAGCCAGAAAAAAAAAAACCTAACCACTATACCTCTATTCAAGAAATCTAGACTGCCCCAACTTGACATTTCGTCTTTTAGATTGTAAGCTCCTTTGAGCAGGGGCTGTCCTTTTTGTTAAACTGTACAGCGCAGCGTAACCCTAGTAGCGCTCTAGAAATGTTAAGTAGTATATATATATATATATATATATATATATATATATTTCGGGACTCTGGATATTTCTCTGTCCCCCAGGAGGCTCACAATCTAAGTTTGTACCTGAGGCAATATATAGATAGAGATATAAATGTAGATAGATAGAAAGAGATTTTATAGCTGAACCAAGTTAAACTGAAGCAAAACAAGTCTGCTGTATTGGTCTCAGTCGCAAGATATCTGGTTGCAACTAAAATCAGACATTTTAAGCTGATGGTAACACATCTGTAAAAGTCAAAAGCAATTGAATTAATAGTATAAGCCTTTGCCAAAAAAGGCTGTCACTTCTGTAAAATGGAATGTACATAAAAAAAGGAATCCTAATAAAACTTCTTTTTAACCAAAACTTCAGCTACTGTACATGTTTCAGTGGGCGCCAACCATCAGGCATTAGCCCTGGGATCCAATAAACAGCTGGAAGAAGCATTCCATTTATAAAGACACTAGCCCCCCCCCCCCCCCCTGTCTACTAAGCAGTGCTAGCGGCTGCCACACAGCAATGCCAATACAGCCCGTTTGCCGGCATTTGAACATGGCAACTGCTAGCGCAGCTTAGTAAACAGGGGGACAGGAAAACTAATGACAACAAAATTTCAAACTATAAAAGAGAAACAAACCTTCTAAGAAAATAAATATACGCCTAAATGGCATCATAAAAGCGAGGCACCAGCATCTAATATTTGATTAAATTAAGATATTAGGTTACATTTTCTCATAAATATTACCAAAGAACCAGGGCTGGCCTGACCATTAGGCCACCTGAGGCGGGGGCCTCAAGCGTCACTCATCAGGAGCGGCACATCTGAGGGGCGGCATCTCCCCCTTCGTGGCGTTTTACCTCACGGTGTTCAAAACCTGGCAGCGACAGTGATTCCCATAAGCTACCTGCCTATTCCCTTTTCTGCAGTCGCCTCTCTGATGTAACTTCCTGTTTCATCACAGGCTCAGGCACCTGCAGTAAAAGGAAGAGATGGGTGCCGGGGGCAGCGTATGGGAATTGCTGCCGGGTTTGGAATGTCACCATGAGGTAAAATGTCACAATGGGGGTGGGGGGTGGCATCTCAGACCGGGAGGGAGGCGGCATGTTAGATCCGCCTCAGGCGGCATCTTGCCTTGGGCTGGCCCTGCAAAGAACATCTTACGCTGTAGTAATTTTAAAAATACTAGTTGTGTAAGTATGGCTGTCCCTTCTACATAATACAAGCAATATAACCTTTTTATTTTATCTTATTTTTATAAAAGGATTCAAATCCAAGGGGTCCTTTCACTAAGCTCTATGACTAGCGTATGGGTTTCCCTACACATTGAGGCCCCTTTTTGTATGTGGTCACTAGCGTGAGCCCTTTCCAACACTTATTTAGTAGGTGCAAAGGGCTCACATGCTAACCATGCGCTAATCGGTTGGCATGCGTCAGTGTAGCTGCGCTAACCAATTAACGCTGGACATGCCTAATCTCCACCCCCATCACTAAAAATATAAAGTAATATTTAGCACCAGGGAAGTGTGAGAATCCCTCAACTAACATTGGACGTCGGGATGCCCCAAGGTAGTATATTTTAGCTTGCAGAAGGCACACATTAGTGCCTACTGCAGCTTAATAAAAGTGCCCCCAAAGTAGTACATTTTTTCAAAAAGTCTCAAACCAGTTCATTTTTGAAAGTGATCGCCGGCCATCTTCCGACATAATACCATCATGTAATTCACCACCATGTAACACAAACCCTCTGTAAACCTAATGTATATTCACTTCTATTTCCAGTACCCATGATGTATTGTAAGCCACATTGAGCTTGCAAAGAGGTGGGATAATGTGGGATACAAATGCAATAAATAAATAAATAAAATAAATAAATCAGGAGATGGCCGGCGATCTCTCAAAAGCTGCCAAATCGGTATAATCGAAACCCCATTTTTTGACACCATCGCCGCTTTCCCGTCGCTGAGCCGGCGAAAGTTCAAGGGGGCGTGTCGGCAGCGTAGCGAAGGCGGGACATGGGCAGGCATGGGCGTGGCTAACAGATGGCTGGCTTCAGCGCATAATGGAAAAAACAAAAGCAGCATTAATGACTATTTTGCCGGGTTTACTTGGTCCTTTTATTTTCACGACCAAGCCTCAAAAAGGTGCCCCAACTCACCAGATGATCACCAGAGGGAATGGGGGATGAGCTCCCCGTACTCCCCCAGTGGTCACCAACCTCCTCCTCCCACACTAAAAACATAAAAATAAAAACCTTTTTTGCCAACCTGTATGCCAGCCTCAAATGTCATACCCAGCTCCCTGACAGCAGTATGTAGGTCCCTGGAACAGTTTTTGTTGGTTGCAGTGGACTTCAGGCAGACGGACCCAGGCCCATCCCCCCACCTTGTGGTGGTAAGTGTTGAGCCCTCCAACCCCCGCTCCCCCCAAACACCCACTGTACCCACATGTAGGTGCCCCCCCTTCACCCAAAAGGGCTATGGTAATGGTGTACCAGGTTTTCTTGAGAAATCCACCTTTTTTACAGATTAACTGGCTGTGCTGCAGCTCTGTCTGTACATTTTAGACTTAGCAGCTCTGTCTCTGAATCTCCCCCACAAATTCAAACTTAGTGGGTGTGACCTGATTCTCTGTTAGAGGGGCAGCCTTCTATACCAGTTTTTCTTGAGAAATCCACCTTTTTTACAGATTAACTGGCTGTGCTGCAGCTCTGTCTGTACATTTTAGACTTAGATCCCTCCCACCCACCCCTAGGGTGATAGTTCTTATATACCCTCCCAAGCAACCTAATCTGCCTGCAGATAACTGCTCTGTCTCTGTGTTCAGGCTCTTCACCTCCTTTCCTCCCACATTTTTCAAACATAGTGGGTGTGACTTGTTCTTACTGGGCAGTGCCTACCTGCCTGCTGCCTACCATTCCAGTTTTAAGCCTCTAATCCAGCTCTGCCGTTCTATCTATCGCTTAACACCTCAGTCACTACATATATACCCGTAACACCTCAGTTACTACTTATGGCCCCTTTACACATTCTCTTCCTTGCCCTGTCCCTTCCTAATCTTTTTCCCCTCCCCTACCGCTGTCTACCACTGGAACTCACTGCCCACCCAT
Source organism: Microcaecilia unicolor (assembly GCF_901765095.1). NCBI lineage: Eukaryota > Metazoa > Chordata > Amphibia > Gymnophiona > Siphonopidae > Microcaecilia > Microcaecilia unicolor. The sequence continues at coordinate 176,910,705 of NC_044040.1, forward strand.
GTCCTCTCCCATCTTGCTCACTACTGCAATACCCTACTCACCCCCGTCCCTCACCACCTCACCATCTCTCCTGTCCCCCTCCTCCTTCCTAGCTCTCAACCTTCAACACTTCTTTCCTGCCATTAACCCATCCCCATTCCTCCTAAGCGCATCCCGTCTTCGTCGCCTTCGTCGCCCTACCTCCCCCACCCTCCTCCGCACTCTCTTGCTCCTCCTCCTGCTATCTGCAGGAGACATCAATCCCAATCCAGGTCCCCCACACCTGTCCTCGTCCTATCCATGCAAACGTTTCCGGAATGTCTCTAATCTCATATCTATTCCCCTCCTCCCCCCCTCTTCCCTCCCCTTCTCATGTGCACTGTGGAATGCCCACTCGGTCTGCAACAAACTTCCCTTCACCCACGATCTCTTCATCTCTCATTCCCTTCACCTGCTTGCCCTAACTGAAACCTGGCTCTCCCCTGACGACTCTGCCTCAGTTGCGGCTCTATGCCATGGAGGCTATCTCTTCTCCCATACTCCCCGCCTAGTTGGCCGTGGAGGAGGCGTCGGGTTACTACTCTCGCCCTCCTGTAGCTTCCAACCCCTCCTCCTACCACAGTCTCACTGCTTCTCATCCTTTGAAGTCCACTCCATCCGTCTATTCTACCCGTTGCCACTCAGAGTGGCAGTCATTTACCGCCCCCCTGATAAATCCCTCCCTTCCTTCCTCACCGACTTCGATGCCTGGCTTTCTGTTTTTATTGAACCCTCATCTCCATCCCTCATTCTCGGAGACTTCAACATACACGTTGATGACCTGTCCAACTCTCACGCTTCTCAGTTCCTCACTCTAACATCCTCCTTCAACCTCCAGCTATGTTCCACCACCCCTACTCACCGTGATGGCCATTGCCTTGACCTCGTCCTCTCCTCTTCCGGCTCACCCTCCAATTTCCACACCTCAGCTCTTCCTGTCTCTGATCATCACCTGATCACCTTCACACTTCTTCACCCTCCCCCTCAGCCCCGCCCAACATTAACCACTACTTCCAGGAATCTCCAGATTATTGACCCTCCCACCTTATCATCTAGTATTTCTAATCTCCTCCCCTCCATCATGTCCTCCGAGTCTGTTGACGAGGCTGTCTCCGCTTACAATGCCACTCTCTCCTCTGCTCTGGACACCCTTGCACCATCCACCTCCCGTCCCACAAGGCGTACTAATCCCCAGCCCTGGCTGACCCCTTGCATCCGTTACCTTCGCTCCTGCGCCCGATCTGCTGAACGCCTCTGGAGGAAATCTCGCACCCATTCAGATTTCCTTCACTACAAATTCATGCTATCCTCCTTCCAGTCCTCACTATTCCTTGCCAAACAGGACTATTACACCCAATTGACTAATTCTCTCAGCTCTAACCCTCGTCGTCTCTTCGCCACCCTTAACTCCCTCCTCAAAGTGCCCTCCGCTCCCACCCCCCCGTCACTCTCTCCTCAATCACTGGCTGACTACTTCCGCGACAAGGTGCAAAAGATCAACCTTGAGTTCACTACCAAGCCACCTCCTCCTCTTCACCCTTCAACCCTCTCCCTCAACCAACCAACCCAGACCTCCTTCTCCTCCTTTCCTGATATCTCCGAGGAGGAAACCGCCCGCCTTCTTTCCTCCTCAAAATGCACCACTTGTTCCTCTGATCCCATCCCTACCAACTTACTTAACACCATCTCTCCTACTATCACCCCCTCCATCTGTCATATCCTCAACCTCTCTCTCTCCACTGCAACTGTCCCCGACACCTTCAAGCATGCTGTAGTCACGCCCCTCCTCAAAAAACCATCACTAGACCCTACCTGTCCCTCCAACTACCGCCCCATCTCCCTCCTACCCTTCCTCTCCAAGACACTTGAGCGCGCAGTCCACAGCCGCTGCCTTGATTTTCTCTCCTCTCATGCCATCCTTGATCCGCTTCAATCCGGTTTTCGCCCTCTTCACTCGACAGAAACAGCACTTTCTAAAGTCTGTAATGACCTGTTCCTTGCCAAATCCAGAGGCCACTACTCCATCCTCATCCTCCTGGATCTATCCGCCGCTTTTGACACTGTCAATCATGACTTACTTCTTGCCACACTGTCCTCATTTGGGTTCCAGGGCTCTGTCCTCTCCTGGTTCTCCTCCTATCTCTCCCACCGCACCTTCAAAGTTCACTCTCATGGATCTTCCTCCACCCCCATCCCCTTATCTGTTGGTGTTCCCCAGGGATCGGTCCTTGGACCCCTTCTCTTCTCAATCTACACCTCTTCCCTGGGCTCCCTGATCTCATCTCATGGTTTCCAGTATCATCTCTATGCTGATGACACCCAACTGTATCTCTCCACACCAGACATCACCGCGGAGACCCAGGCAAAGGTATCGGCCTGCTTATCCGACATTGCTGCCTGGATGTCCAACCGCCACCTGAAACTGAACATGTCCAAGACCGAGCTTATCGTCTTTCCACCAAAACCCACTTCTCCTCTTCCTCCACTTTCTATCTCAGTTGATAACACCCTCATCCTCCCCGTCTCATCTGCCCGCAACCTCGGAGTCATCTTTGACTCCTCTCTCTCCTTCTCTGCGCATATCCAGCAGATAGCCAAGACCTGTCGCTTCTTCCTCTTTAACATCAGCAAAATTCGCCCTTTCCTCTCTGAACACACCACCCGAACTCTCGTCCACGCTCTCATTACCTCTCGCCTGGACTACTGCAACTTACTCCTCACCGGCCTCCCACTTAGCCATCTATCCCCCCTTCAATCTGTTCAGAACTCTGCTGCACGTCTCATATTCCGCCAGAACCGATATACTCATATCACCCCTCTCCTCAGGTCACTTCACTGGCTTCCGATCAGATACCGCATTCAATTCAAGCTTCTCCTTCTTACCTACAAATGCACTCAGTCTGCTGCCCCTCACTACCTCTCTACCCTCATCTCCCCTTACGTTCCCGCCCGTAACCTCCGTTCACAGGATAAATCCCTCCTCTCAGTACCCTTCTCCACCACCGCCAACTCCAGGCTCCGCTCATTCTGCCTCGCCTCACCCTATGCTTGGAACAACCTTCCTGAACCCTTACGCCAAGCCCCCTCCCTGCCCGTCTTCAAGTCTTTGCTTAAAGCCCACCTCTTCAATGCTGCGTTCGGCACCTAACCCTTACCGTTCAGTGAATCCAGAATGCCCCAATTTGACTGCCCCTATCGGACCGACCGTTCACTTGTCTATTAGATTGTAAGCTCTTTGAGCAGGGACTGTCTCTCTTTGTTAAATTGTACAGCGCTGCGTAACCCTAGTAGTGCTCTAGAAATGTTAAGTAGTAGTAGTAGTAGTAGTGTAGAGTTGTGGGGAGTGGGTTTTGGGGGGATTTGGGGGGGCTCAGCACCCAAGGGAAGGGAACTATGCACCTGGGAGCTATTTGTATATATATTTTTTTATTTTTAGAAGTGCCCCCTAGAGTACCCAGTTGGTGTCCTTGCATGTCAGGGGGACCAGTGCACTACAAATGCTAGCTTCTCCCACGACCAAATGCCTTGGATTTGGCTGGGTTTGAGATGGCCGCTTTTAGTTTCCATTATCGCTGAAAAACAAAAGCGGCCATCTCAAACCCGGCGAACTCTGGCATTTGGCCGGTCCAAACCGTATTATCGAAAGAAAAGATGGCCGGCCATCTTTTTCGATAATACGGTTCCGGCCAGCTGTTTGCGGCGCTGCCAAAATCAATTGCCGGCAATCTATTTCGCTGGCGCCGTTCAATTATTCCCCTCAAAATGTTCATGCATTTAATGGTGGGTATTTTGAGTGCTGAGCATCAAATTGCAGAATTACTACTGATGTGTCACTAGTGGCTAGTGTTGAGTTTGTTCATAATATCAAGATAAAGGGAAACATTTATACATGCATCATTATTTCCTGGATAAGTTAAGTGTGCCATGGCCCCTTATCCAGAACACTACTGATAAACTGAGGTTACTCTTGTTTTCTATGAAATGTAATGAAAGTCCAAATTTTTCTTAAAAAAAATTGGCTAGTACTTTTAATTAACAAAGAAAGGAAAATATAGTCAAGCATAGGGAAGTGAGGCAGGAAAGAATGAAACATTTAGAACAAACTTGGGTCGTAATTACACCTTACCATTTCCCTAACATTTCTGCAGAGAGCCATGTCAGGATCCAGGTTATCAAGTCTAAACTGATTTGTTTCCTTCATTTCCATTCTAAGAGTCTTCCCTTTAATTAGGTATATATTAGCTATATAGGGGACATTCCATACACCTCTAGAAAAGAAAAACACAAGGTGTTCAGTAAAATGTAAATGAACAAAAGGAAGAATGGCAACCATTCATAGAAGACAAAGGGGTCATTTTACTAAAGGGCATTAAGCCTTTAATGCGCGGTTAGCATTCATTAACAGGCTACCGCAGAAATGCGTTCAAGCGTTTTGTGGTAGTTTGCCTGTCTGCCATGTTCAATCTGGGCTTAGCGCATGGAAAAGTCTCACATTAAGCCCAGATTTTTACATCAGCTTAGTAAAAAGACCCTAAAGAGAAAGAAAAAGGATCAAAAGTGGCACAACACTAAAAAAATATAAACTAAAAAAAATGGTACAATAAAAGTAGTTACAAAAATGAAAATATTTTAGACTTACAAATTTAGGGGCCTTTTACTATGCTGCATTAAGCAGCTAACATAGGGTTTCCCACATGGTAGACAGTAGCACAGATCCGCGCTATTGTCTCCTGTGTTAAAAAGGCAGTGATATGGTAAAAATCCCACATTTGGGGCCAGATTCTGTATAGAATAGTGCATATGACCGGGGAACATGCCTAGATGTAGGTGTGAATACCAATAATATCAATCTCCCAAATACATAATACTCATATTTATGTATCAGTCTCTTATTCCAGCATAGTTACTAATGATGGACTCATGAGTATTATTTCAAGTGTCCGGGGATCTTCAGATTTTTCAAGAGTTTCCACCATGTGGAATGGCCAAGGTAATGCTACTGCTGTGAGGTCCAATAAGCCACTAGTCAGACACAGCACACTTATTCATAACCCACTATTTACCCCAGCATAAGAAGTGTAACAGAATTCATAATTTTAAAACATCTGTGATAATATGATTAGGAATACAGTATGATCAAAGCTTTGGCCACTGTTCTATTAAATGCAATAACTCGTGAATGAAGCCTGAATTGTCTCTGTATGCTCAAAATTGACAGGTAGCTGAAATATATTCTTGAATTTGCATTAAAAAAGAAAATGAAAAAAAAAAAGTGATTTAAAGTCTCAGTATGCTTAGGTTGTCTAGGTAGGTAAATGGATGTCCAATTCTAGTTGTTCAGAATGCTGAGCCTTTTATAAAATATCTACAAAGTCAGGGTTAATATGTATGTATCTGTGGGAGTAGCCATTTTACAAAGATACGTTCATTAAAAAAATAAAATAAAGACAGTGTCTCTCAGGGCTTTGCAAATGTAAATGTCACACTTGTAAGTGGCAGATTTTGCAACCTGCATGTGCGAGTGCCAGTATTTAAATGTGTTAGTAGCAGATTTTAAGAAGATGTACATACACAGGAAGCTAATTAAGAAGGCAAGCTGCAGAACTCAAATTCAAGGATTTTTTAAATGTGATGATAAGGCCCCTTCAATCCCTTCTTCAAAGCCCTGGACTAAATAAGAAGTTAACACAAATGTATGTATGCCTGGGAACAGGTGTAAATACCAACATTTAATTTTTAATTTTTTTAAAATTAAATTTTTATTCCTATTTCAAATCAGGAAATACGTGTATACCTTCTAAGGTACATCTGAAGCATGCCCAGAACACGCCTACTTCAAATCTGTGCACACTGCAGGAATACATATGTAAACAGTGGCCTTGCTGGAATCATTACTTACATGTGTATGGCCATTTCATATGTGCAAACCAGATTTTACATGTGCAGATGGTACCCAAGCCTTCTAAAATGTATTATTAGAAAGACTAGTGAAACAGGCCCGTTTCTGACACAAATGAAATGGGCGCTAGCAAGGTTTTCCTCGAGTGTGTATGTTTGATAGCGTATATGTGAGATTGACTGTGTGTGAGAGAGAGAAATTGAATGTGCGAGTGTGTGTGACAGAGTGAGAGAGTGAGAGTGAGACTGCTGGGTGCGAGTGTGTCTCCTCTGCCCCCCCTCCAGCCACCCAGCGATTCTCCTCTCTCCCCTGCTCCCCCTCCAGCCACCCAGCGATTCTACTTTTTCCCTTGTCCCCCTCCAGCCACCCACCAATGCTCTTCTCTCCCCTGCCCCCTCCAGCCACCCAGCGAGTCTCCTCTGTCCCCTGCCCCCTCCAGCCACCCAGCGAGTCTCCTCTGTCCCCTGCTCCCCCTCCAGCCACCCAGCGAGTCTCCTCTGTTCCCTGCCCCCCTCCAGCCACCCAGCGATTCTCCTCTCTCCCCTGCCCCCCTCCAGCCACCCAGCGAGTCTCCTCTGTCCCCTGCTCCCCCTCCAGACAACCAGTGAGTCTCCTCTGTTCCCTGCCCCCTCCAGCCACCCAGTGATTCTCTTCTCTCCCCTGCCCCCCTCCAGCCACCCAGCGATTCTCCTGTGTCCCCTGCCCCCCTCCAGCCACCCAACAATTCTCCTTTTTCCCTTGCCCCTCCTCCAGCCACCCAGCGATTCTCCTTTTTCCCTTGCCCCCCCTCCAGCCACCCAGCGAATCTCCTCTCCCCTGCCCCCCTCCAGCCACCCAGTGATTCTCCTATCTCCCCTGCTCCCCCCAGCCACCCAGCGATTCTCCTGTGTTCCCTGCCCCCCTCCAGCCACCCAGTGATTCTCCTGTGTTCCCTGCCCCCCTCCAGCCACCCAGCGATTGTCCTATGTCTCCTGCCCCCCCCTCTAGCCACTCCTCCACTTTAATCAGCATATATTAATTTCCCCCCATGTGCTACAGAAAAGCACCAAGCATATCCTCCTATATAATAAAACGCACCTCCAATGCTCTGAAGCCAAGAAAGTGAAGCCTTCAAGCCTTCAAGCATTCATGCGCTCTGTAAGGCTCCATCTCCTCAATTGAAGACACGTAGTTCCGGAACGTTGCAGGAATGCTTCAAGGCTTGAAGGCTTCACTTTCTTGGCTTCAGAATGTTGGAGGTGCATTTTATTATATAGGACATGGAAATATTGCTGTCTTTCAGAAAACAAATACTGCAGCTATTCATATCACCTTTCATCCTACTCAGAAATTTCATTCACTACTTGACAAGTATGCTATTTATATATTAAAAAGAATTAACTTTACTCTATAAAAAGACACTTGGCAAAAATTATTTAGATTTATAGAAAACATTCTGGCTATTCTTAGAGATCATTTTCATGTTTGTATCTTATGCAGAGCAATGTAAGGAAAAGAGCTAAGCCCTGAGCTAGAAGGCAAGTGAGCCCTGGTAGCTGATGCTGTAAGTTCTATTGCCTACATGAGAACCATGACTTACACTCTTTTGCCTTGGACAATATCCACATAGTCTTCAGAACGAGCATAATAGCCATCAGAGCTCAGGGCACCCCAGAAGTTAGACCATAGCTTTCCATGACGTGTTACAAGAGGAGCGATTATTTTTCTGCAAAAAATAAACAACTTCACAGAGTAAGAAATGTTGTTTAACTAATCAACTGGTTGGATTATCTAAATATTGAATGTACTATACAAGATTATTACTATTCTGTACATGGGATACTTTTTATTAATGCTGGGGTCGATATTCAAAGGGGTTTAACCGGGCAGAAGCTGGCCATTGATATTCAGCAGCACTTGACTGAAGAGTACCGCTGACTGTCACTTTAAGTGGCCAATCCCTAACCAGCTAGGCGGTGATGATGGCGGCACAGTTTGGGTGGAACCATTGCTAAGCCAATTAATGGTGATATTCAACCACTAACCAGCTAAGGGACCATTTTACTAAGCTACGATAAAGAGGGTCCTGCACTAGTGGCGACAGCCATTTTTGCCCCATGCCAGGTCCCCTTTTACTGCAGCGGGTGAAAATAGCCAAAAATGAAATGGCCGTGCAGTAAGTTTGCATTTGCTGCATGGACATTTCGGGGGGGGGGGGGGGGAGCACTTACCGCCACTCACTGAGATGGCGGTAAGGGCTCCCACGCTAACCCAGCAGTAACTGGGCAGTGCACGATGCTGCCTGATTACCATAGGTAACCCCCTGCAGAAATATTTTTTCTATACTTCCGCTAGCGGCTCCCAAGTGCTTAAAGTTAGGGCAGCAAAAAGGCTGTCCTAACTTAACATGTCATGTTAACCAGGCACCAGTCTGAATATAGGCTGGTGCCCATGGGTGACCAGATATTCAATGCCGGATATCAAGCATGCCCTATCATTGGATATCCGGGGTTAGTTCAGCCTGAATCTGTGATTGGCTTACAAACTGCTTACCACCACGGGCTATCAGGCCTGCTACGTTTATATAAGAGGAATAAATAAATCAGCAACCAGGCCAATCTAAACAAATGAAGATGATTAAAATCAATGTGAAATCATGTTCTAGGGCTACAGACACATCATGAAGAAACTGCAATGTAAATGTCTTGGAAATTTTGGAGGGAAAAATGGTGAGAAATGTTTGGTGTGTGCTTTGCAAATAAGCTTGGTATAAGTCCTTCTGCCTTAAATATAGGTGTACCTTTGCTCATGTGCACTAGCATTATGTAATGACAAAACTTAAAACAGGTAAAGTACCTGTTATAGAATAACCTCCAAAATGTGCACATATTTCTCTTATTTTAAAAGGGGTCCTTTTACAAACCTGTGGTAGAAAGTGGCCTTAGCAGGGCTCCCCCACCCACTAAAGCCATATCTACTGCAGCTTTGTAAATGGACTTCTTTGAAACAAAGAAGAAACTGTGTACATTTTGATTTTCCATTTTCTAAGTTAATGGTCATGTGCTAATGTTGCCATTAGTGCATAACCATTAGCAAAAACTAGCACGTGATGCATATACTGCCACCTATTTTGTAGGCAGTAAGGGCTCATGCACTAATCCTGTGCTAATCAGTGTGTGGCATTGCCGATGTGCTGATTAGCACATAAAAGACCATGCTCCACCCCCGGATATGCCCTCTTGGCCAAAAAATAAAAATATTTGTGGGTAGCATGTGCATATTTGGAGACTGAAGGAGAAGAGTTTGTTTTTCGTTTGTTCTTTTAAATATAAGTATCCCTGTATACTGCTACCTCCATACAAAAGACATTAAAAAATTAATTTCTTCTTTCCTTAACCACCACAGATTCATTTTATGAGGGAATGAACACACATTAAAGCAGGCTGCTTGAGCAAGGAAAGGATTTTCCATCATGCCAAATGGAACACTACTGATCATAATTTATTTTCATTTGTCTTGGAATAGAAAACAAAATTCTTTCAAAAACTCCAAACCCAAATTTACTCCTTTTGGAGTATTTTTAACTTTAGCATTAGAGTACATTTTGAGGTTGTCTACCACTTTCTCCAAGCAGGAATCCAGAATTATCTTTAAACACTCCAGCATTTATAAGTTGGTGACTAATGCAGTACAGTACACATTTGTACTCGAGTTCTTAAGCCGTTTCGGATCTTAACAGTAAACTTGACAAGATTGCTAACTGGCTATTCAGAGGCCACTCTTTTCTCAAGGAGGTTTTCTACAACTGTCCCCCCATTGTACCCTCACTACAAAATACTCCACTTTCTATCAAAGACAGTATCAACTGCCACTGGCGTTCCTAGCTTGTTCACCACTCGGGGCGGATTGCCGCTGCATTCCCCCCGGCGCATCACCCTAACGAGGAGCACCACACCCCCGAAAGCGTATCACCTGACCTTTCCTCCAAGCAAGAGGGTGTGATGAACAGGCATGCGGCTGTCGGCTCTGCTGGTTCCCTGCCCTGGAACATAAAGTAACATTAAAGGGGGCAGGGGACCAACAGAGCCAAACAGCTGCGTGCCTGCTCCATGCATCTCCTTGCTGTCTGCACTCTGGGTGGACCTTCCCCATCGCCCTGCCCATGGTACGCTACTGTCAACTGCTGACTGCAGAGATTATCCCCTCATCTGTATCGTACTTTGATTTACTGTAATCTTAGTTTTTGCATCTCTACCTTTTCCTTAGTTAATGCATCCTATAAAATGCTTTATTGTAAACAACCTAGATAAGCTAAATGCAAGACAGCATATCATACCATTAAAATAAAGAGCCATACCTGTTTTGCATGATGAGTATCTTCAAAGTTCTTGGGTTTGTCAGCACAACATCTGCATCTATGCTAAAGTAATAGTCACATTTTTTGTCCTGACGGCAAATATCCCTGGGGGTGGGGAAAACATGCAAGTGTCAAAACAGAAAACAACAACAAAACAAATTACTGTTTTAGTTTGGAGGCCTAAATTTAGGAATATTAGTTTTAGGAACTCAATAATAGGTCCCTAAATCCAGCTGAAAATTGATTCCTAACTTAAGTAGTTAGGGTCTGATGCAGAAAGCTACCAGGAACAGACATGCAAAATTAATGAGGCATCTGGGTACACAATGCAGAAAAGGGTTCAGCTCTGAAACTAATTTGCACAGTAGATATCAGTGCATGCCATATTAAAATGCATGGTAAGGAGGCTATTATACCATTTCAATGCAGAGAAGTACATAGATTTTAAGACAAGTACAAAAGAAGAAACTTACTGCCAGGTCTGATGTATAGAAGGGTTAGCTCACTCTTCTGAAATTGGTCAGAAAAGCTAATAGACTTACTTGGGTCCCCCAGAACCCTGATCCCCATAGAGGAACCTCTGATCCCCCCCCCCCCCCCCCCAAAAAAAAAAAAAAAAATCAGCCCTAGTATCTAGTTGCACCTGGTGTCTAGCGATATTCCCCCCCTAACCTTCCCCCCCCAAAACAAAGAACAGCCCTGGTGGTAAGTAGGTACCTATCTTGGGTCTCCCCAGACCGTTCTGGTGTACCTTGAAAAGAAGAGAGGAGCGATGCCCACTTGCTTCTATCTTAGCGCTGCCATCTTTGAAAACGGCAGTGCTTTCTGCACGGTGCATCCTGGGATGCCCCACGTGGGGGTCATTCTGCCAAATAAGGGAATTGCCCCCTATTTGGTACTCTGGGTGGCATGTCTTTAAGCAATAAACACTTTGTTTTTTAATCCCCTGGACTACTGACCACGATGTCACAACCATAATCAGGCTCCAAGCAAATTACTATAAATATTAAATTAGGAGGAAGACAAGTATTTGTATAGATTATATGAATGCAATAAGATTACTTTTTCAAGAAAAAGTGTGACAACTATAAAAACACATGTTAAAAAGCTGTTGCTGCTAGCTTTTTGAATAATGAACATCTGTTCTATGTCCCAAGCTTGCAATTGTTCTCCTTATCTTAGAATGCATCAACTGAATTCTCACTGCTGGATCCCAGCCAACCAAGGAATGTCAGCATTTAACACTTGTACCATCCTTTGATTTTACACAGAGAAACATAGTCTGCATGTGAAAATGTAGTCTTCTCTGTCACTGGAAATAAAAGCATCTAATAACGTTTCCATTTCTGTATATCAATGATTCTCACTGTTGTTCCCCAGACCCCCCTCAAGAGATCTAGGGCCTTGTTTACTAAGGCGCGTTAGCGTTTTTAACGTGCCTACAATTAGCATGCGCGCTAACCGTGCAGGCGCCTATAAGGATATTGTAGGTGAGTACATGGCTAACGCGCATTAAAGACACTTACGCGCAGTGCATTTGTTCTAGCAAGAAAGGTGCCGGTACTCAAATGCCAGGCTACCCTTCAGGGGTAGGGTAATCACTGAGGGACCCACCCCACAATAGCCAGGCCCCCTGCAACCAGTCACAGAATCTATGACAAGGCAGAATTGGTGTGTAGAGTCTGAGTTCTTTCATTAAAACATGGGGACCATGGGTCAATTTTAGAAGACAAAGGAAAAGGTGCCGGTACTCAGTACCCCCTCAAAAAAAGCCCTGCTTATGCACCTATAATGCGTTTTTGTAAAACAGGGCCCCTAGTTTGTAGCCTGACAAAAAAGTACAAATTAACTCAGGGCCCCTTTTACAAAGTGGCGGTATGTCCAACGCGGGTTTACCACTCGTTAAAAAAGAAGTACCACCGGGTTACCGCAGCAGCCCGGAAGTATTTCCCACCTCTAGCGTGCCGTCATATCCGGTGCTACAAAAAATATATTTATTTTTGTAGCACTGGTGTGTACCGGTGGTAATCAGGCAGTGTTGAATGTTGCCCATTTACCAATGGGTTAGCCTGAAAGCCCTTACCGCCACCTCAATGGTGCTTCACTTGCCGCATGGCCATTTACCCGTTGCAGTAAAAGGGGGCCTCAGCGTATATCAAAAACGCGCGCACCAATGCCAGCGCAGGCCCCCTTTTGCCGCAGCTTGGTCAAAGGTGCCCTCAATTTAGAAACCAAATGTATGTATATCTCTATTAATACAAATCATTGCTGCCGTCAGTAATTAAAAAATGATGATACCGACATGCTATGGGTTAGGATGACGGGAAGGAAAAAGGGGGCAAGAACTGAATCTTAAACCCACTAATGGATACGAATCACCAAATTCAACTTATGAGAACTGAAATATATTTTTCTTTCAAGTGCTATTCTAAGTGAACTGTACAGGCTGTCTCAAAAGTATATTCCCTTTTGTTCTATTTCCCCATTTTTATGCTACCAGACGTTATAAATAAAACTATGTTATAAATCCACAAATATATGGTGTGAATAGTTTATGTGTATTTTCCCATCTTCAAAGCTCAACCTGGTTTGCCACATTAGGGGTTGAGTTGCTTTCTGGTCAAATCCTGCTACTATTCACAGCTCAGGGAAGAAGAGGAAGAGATGCACATACTTTTGCTTTGGCAAACAAAATGCTTAGCAGTAATCTGAAAAGTATGTATATGGATGAGATGGCGGAGCACATTTTTGATTTATGTGAAATATTGCCTTGGAAGAAACCGAATACTATAAAATAGTGTTCTTTGGTAAAATGTATTACATTCCCATGTTTCGTGCTGCAGCTGGACTCAAATGCTCTTCGGGGCCAACAATTTTCAGTTTTTTTATCATATTCTTTGCTTGCTTCCAAAATTTCTGAATGTGCCTTTCATGGTAAACCTCCTGTATTAGAAATATAAATCAAAATTACGAAAAAAAAACAAACCAAAACAACCCCCCCCCCCAAAAAAAAAAAGACAAATCAAAGGTCTGTACTAAGAAGAGATATGCAAACTTTACAACAAAAGGTTCCAAAATAAGTTAAGAAATTCAATAGAAGTTTAGATTAGTTTAGTGACCTTTATAATACAAAAAATCTGATCTAAAGTCTTCAGAGTCTGTGTTGATCTTTCCAGTTTACAGGATCTACAATGGACTGATTTGATGAGGAATCAAACTCAAGTCCCTCTGCATGGCAACACACAGGTTTTAGCATTAAACCACTGTGCTGGCCCCCACCAACCTTTTTACAAACACAGACCAATGAAACATTAGTACAATCGTACCATGAATTTTCCTGCCGTGGAGGATTGCCCACCACGTTCTATGTAATTATATTAGTAATATATTGATGAAAGATGAAACTCCAAATCAGTACTTACATTGTTGTGAATAAACATATCAATTTTTTCCTTGGGGTAATCTAGAATCAATAGTTTATTTAGAAATTCTGGAAGAAAAGGGGTTGGTTGTTCAATAAAAACACCGATTGTTACTCTTGGATAGTTCTAAAAGAAAAAAAAAAACATATATATTAAAGAAAGTGTATCTTAAAAGGGAGTTTTATGGCAGATGTGTGCAAACTTCCACTGAGCTTTCCCTTATTATAAACAAATAAAAATATTTTAAAAAGCTAACTCTACTGAAGACTGAAAAGCAGGTCTGATTAGTAACAAAGGGCTGCTAATCAGACCTGCAGTTACAACAGGTAAAAGGTGGCCTGCAGCGGCTTCAGCGCATGGCATCTCTGTGCGTCAAGGCCAACTTTTACCACTGCCGGTAAAAGGCCTTTTTAAAATAAGGCCAGTAAATGGCCATGTGGTAATCAAAAAATTGCTGCATGGCAATTTACTGTTGGACCCCTTTGCACCAGGTAGTAAAAGGGCCCCAAAATTTCTCATTAATACACTGTGACTTTCTACAGCAAGTGCCAGGAGCTGAAACTACAACCTGACTACTGAGCAAGCCCAGTGGTAGGGCCAATTTCCCGCACAAAAACCTGGTGGTAGTTCTACCACCAGGTAGTAAAAGGGCCCAAAACTTCTCATTAATGCACTGTGATTTTCTACAGTTTTGATTTTGTGATAGGAAGCTTGATATCTAGCATTCAGAACTGTTTATTAGAGGTGTGCATTTGTTTGGGCATGCAAATCACTTAAATGGGCATGCATCTATGACTTAATGAATATACAATTTATGTGCTTAGAAAAGTTCTGTATATGGCGTCGAAAAAAATCAACGCTGAATAGAATTCCTTAAAGGGTGCCCTTTATAGAATAGCGTGTAGAAATCCGCGCCCAAATTTGGGCATGAGTGCTTACACCAACTGAAACCAGGTGTAAATCCAGGCATGCAAGTTGGGCATAGATCCACCAAATTCTATAACATTGCACGCATTTTAAGGACCCTGACCCACCAATGTCCCTCCCATTGTTACACTTCCTTTTCAGATCCGTGTGGAAACACTTAAGGGCCCTTTAACTAAGACGTGCTGAAAAATGGCCTGCACTGGTGTAGGCACATATTTTGGACGCGCACCTGTATTAAAGGCTTTTTTTTGGGGGGGGGGGGGCTGAAAATGGACATGTGGCAAAATTAAAACCAGCATGTGTCCATTTTCAAACCTGAGACCTTATTGCTATCCATTGAGTTAGCGGTAAGGTCTCATGCATTAACCAGGCGGTAATCATCAGCGCACATAAACTGCCAATTAAACACCGGGTAAGTGCCAAGCTGGTAGAAAATTTCTACTGCATGTTTTGGACGCGTGTTAAAAATGGAATTACCGCCCAGGGCACGAGGTAGCTCCAATTTGACGTGCACTGGATGCACGTAAGCGCCTACGTGTCTTAATAAAAGGGCCTCTGAACTCCGTCCCAGAGTAGAAGCCTTGAAAGCTAATTTTGTTTTACGTTTTCCTTGTATATGTACTGTTCTGCTTGAGGGCAAACTATTTCAATTTGTAGACCCTAAACAGCTTAAAGATTTTCTAGACGCTAGAGTTGAAGTGACTGTTACATGCCCTCCTACACAGCAGGCTGGAGTCTGAATTTAGAGGTAGCAAGTGTGTAATAATAATCTAATATTTTTGCTTTTTGTCCTTTTCTTGGAATCGTTTTTCTTTAGTTGTGGATGGAAAAAAAGTGTTTATTGTTTCCTTATATTACTTTGTGTAAAGAATTTCTTTTGTTATTTGAATGTGAATTGCATAATCACATTGTTGTGTGAACTATTAAATGATTAATAAAGGATTAAAAAAAAAAAAAAAAAGGGCCTCTGAGGTCCTATTCTATTTATTTATTTGCAGTATTTGTATCCCCCATTTTCTCACACACTAGCAGGCTCAATGTGGCTTACAAGACACCGTATTGGGTCAATGTTAAACAAATACAATCAGAATTAGGGTAAGGGAAGGTAGAGGTAGATGGGAACAATAAATGTTTTGTTTTGTTACATTTGTACCCTGCGCTTTCCCACTCATGGCAGGCTCAATGCGGCTTACATGGGGCAATAGAGGGTTAAGTGACTTGCCCAGAGTCACAAGGAGCTGCCTGTGCCTGAAGTGGGAATCGAACTCAGTTCCTCAGTTCCCCAGGACCAAAGTCCACCACCCTAACCACTAGGCCACTCCTCCACTGACAAAGGAAATAAGAAATAACATTGTCTTTTAAATCAGTGCAGGGTTGAGGCAGCTAGGCAGATTCAGAAGGGTAGGCCTTACAAAACAAATAGGTCTTTAAAGTTCGCCGGAATTCTAGATGGTCATGTATTGTTTTCACTTTTGTTTTGGTAATGAATTCCACATTTGAGTACTTGAGTAGGTGAAATTGGACGCATAGGACGATTTATATTTAAGACCAATGCAATTAGGATAATGAAGATTCATATAGGTATGAGATGATCTGATACTATTCCTGGCTGGAAGATCAATCAGGGCAATCATATAACCAGGGGCTGCACCGTAGATTATCTTGTGGACCAGAGTACAAAGTTTGAAGGTAATGCGGGCCATGATAGGGAGCCAGTGCAGTTTCAGTGTAGCACTATCATATAGCAAGGCATCTAAGTGTACTTCCATGCCAATTTGCCCTTGTTGCTTCCGTTATTCTATTAGGTGACATACATATAATTGCCTAGTTAATGTACATGCAAAGAGTGAGTAAATGAAATGAGAAAGAAAAAATGCTTGAATAATCAAGAAAAATCATTTAAAATGGCCACAAACCAAAAACACTTTTCTTCGGACATGCACATCTCTATTGTTTATGAGCTGCTCAGTAGATTATTTGCAGGTTTTCATCCCAGTCTCTGAGGTTGAAAGGTCAATCTGGTTTTCAGGAACTCTACCATGAATATGGATGGCATGGATTTGCATACAATGGAGGCAGTACAAGCAAATCTATCTTTCACATATTCCTTACCTTACACATATCCTGAGAACCAGACTGAATGCCTGCGTCCCGAGGACTGGGTTGAGAACCACTGCTGTACATGAAGAAAATAATGCAGGCTATTAAACAGCAGAGATTTGCACTTAGGAGATTAATGCAATTCACATTAACAATATAGCTCCAAGCTGTACAGCTTGAAGTACCAGTAGACAGATTATCTTACTAAAGATAAACTTTTATATGTTTACCTAAAGAAGATATCGCTTAAGAATGATATAAACACTCTGGAAAAATTCTCACTGATACAGTTCATTTTCTGCTTAAAATAACAGGAAGCGTTTATAAATATTTGCATGAAAAAAAAAACTCCTTGCAGCTGACTGCAAACATACTATATACAAATTAGGAGTGCAGTATAAAATCACTTTAAATAAATATTTGGAAAGCATGTTTCCTTACACACAAACACTCACTCACTTATGTTTGTACATGAGTCTACTGTAGTACTGGCTCCTCAATATTATTTCACAGATCTGAAATACAGAATGCTACTGCAGATTTTGTTGGTTAAGAAAGAAGGCTGACACTAAGGGCCCTGCTTACTAAGTAGCGTTATAGGCACGTTAGCGTTTTTAACACATTAACAATGTATGCGCGTTAACCATGTACGTGCCTACAAAATCCGTTTAGATGCCTATATGGTTAGCACGCATGCTAAGTGTAGGCGCACTAAAAACACTAATACACCTTAGTAAACAGGGCCCTAAGGGGCCCTTTTACTTAGCTTCATTGGCGCCTATGCATGCACAACACGTATCAATTTGGAACTGCCACCCAGCTACCGTGTGGCATGGGTGGTAATTTCATTTTTTACACGCATCCACTACGCGCGCCTGAAAATATATTTTATTTTCCGGCATGTGGCAGTAATCGGCATTATACGCGCATAGATGATTACCACCCAGTTAACGTGCGAGACCTTACTGCTAAGTGAATGGGTGGCAGTAAGGTCTCAGACCCAAAATGGACGCGCGCCAATTTTTATTTTGACGCACCTCCATTTTCGACAAAAAAAAAGGCATTTTTTTACAGGCGTGCTGAAAAATGGATCTGTGCACGTCCAGACCGCACAGCTACACTACACTTAGTGCAGGCCATTTTTCAGCGCACCTTAGTAAGAGGACCCCTAAGAGGGCAATTCTATAAAGGGATACTTATTTGAACCCTATTCCATAAATTTATTATTTATTTAGATTTTGCTCATACCTTTTTCAGTAGTAGCTCAAGGTGAGTTACATTCAGGTACACTGGATATTTCTCTGTCCCAGGAGGGCTCACAAATTAAGTTTGTACCTGAGGAAATGGAGGGTTAAGTGACTTGCCCAAGATCACAAGGAGCAGCAGCGGGATTTGAACCAGCTACCTCTGGATTGCAACACCACTAGGCCACTCCTCCACTTTCTCTAATACTAACATAGCAGGGTAAAATGCACTGAAGGTCTTATATTCAGCTCTATTTAACCAGCCAGGAACAGCTCTTAGTCAGCTAAGTGCCAATATTTAGCACAAGATAGCCGGTTATCTCCATTGAATATTACCGTTTAGGAGTGAATTCTATATAAGGCGCCCAAAACATTGCCGTAGAAAAAAGTGGTAATTCTATAAGTTGCTCTTAAAGTTAGGCACGGTTTATAGAATAGCGCTTGCACCTGGGAATCCCATTTAACTTCAGTTGCGGCCATTTGCACCAACTGAAACATGGTGCAAATGTATGCATCTCAATTTGGCATGTATTCCCCCTTATAACAACACACGTAAATGCTAGGAATGCTCCCGTTCTGCCTATGACCCTCCCATTTCCACACTTTTTTTTTTTACTCACACAAAAAATTTCAATTAAATCTAATTAGTCCCAATAATTGTTTGTTAAAAAGCCAATTATTGGTGCTAATTAGCTCATTATTTAATTAAACTGGGTGCAAATCCAAGTTTACACGAAAAAGTTTTGGTGACTTTTATAGAATTGGTGGGTTAGTGGCTAGCCGCTAACCGGCTTTGTCATATGACCTAGCCAGCTAAGTGCAAATATTCAGCTTTAAACTAAGTTGAGCAATTAAGAGGCCACTTAAACGGCAGGCCTATCTTTAACCGCTATTAACTTAACCAGTTAGCACTGAATATTCATTTAGGGGCCCTTTTACTGAGCCACATAGGCGCCTAAGTGCCAAATGCATACCAATTCATAACTATCGCCCAGCTACTGCATGGCCCGGGTGGTAATTTCATTTCTTATGTGCGCTGGAAAATGATATTTTATTTTCCTGTGCGTGGCGCTAACCGGGTGGTAATCAGAATTGTACATGCGCTGACGATTACAGCCCGGTTAATGCATGAGACCTTACTGCTAAGTGAATGGGTGACGGTAAGGTCTCAGGCCCAAAATGGACGTGCGCCGATTTTCACTTTACCACACGTCCTCTTTTGGCCAAAAAAAAGACCTTTTTTGCAGGTGTGCTGAAAATGGACCTGCGCGCGCTGAATACACCCATCTACACCAGCGCACGCTACTTTTCGGTGCACCTTAGTCAAAGGACCCCTTAACCGCTTAAGTTGCCGCAGCCAAAACTGAAAACGAATATTCAATGACGGTCGCTGGATGCAACCTGGCATTGAATATCCTGGTTAGCACCGCTGGTGGCAGCTAACCACACTGCCTGTCACTGACTGAATATCGGGGGAATATATTTTAGAGTGTAGTGGAGAAGTAGCCTAACAGTTAGTACAGTGGCCTGAGAACCAGGTTCGATTCGCACTGCAGCTCCTTGTGACTCTGGGCAAGTCATTTAACCTTCCATAGTTCTAAGTACCTGTACATAAGTACCACTTTGTATGCATAGAAAGGTGGCATATCAAATCCCATTCCTATTCCCTTTCCTAGGTGCAAGCATTTACACTAGCTATAGAGCTGGTGCAAATACTCACACCTAACTTGCTAAAAAAACAAAAACAAAAAAAACCCCAAAACGCATTCAAATTATTCACATAACATAGTAACACAGGAAATAACGGCATAAAGACCTCCATGGTCTATCCAATCTGCCCATAAAGGTGGCCAGAGCCTCACCCACCACTCTATGCAGGTACTCAACTTAATGACTGAACACTCGCATCACAATCAGGGCAGTTGGCCATTTGTTACCAAGCCTCTCGCATACATTTTCTATATGATGCTGCATTATCACAACACCATGCCAATAGTCTGAGTGGTTTTATTATTATGGTCTCAGCATGGTCACATCCATTATAATATTGCTAATTTTACTTTCTAATTTCAACCTTAAGATGTCATCCCCCCCCCCCCCCCACCACAGAGATAGATAACACCCGCACTCACAGCAAAAGTAAAGTCACTGGCTGGCAGGTAGCAGCGATCAAGAGAGACTACTGTTCTGCCGGCCACAGGTCATTCTTCCTGCTGCATTCCGCCTCTTGTGAAGTAACTGCCTGTTTCTGCATAAACAGGATGTGGCAGGAAGGAGGATCCATGGCCAGCAGACCAGTCTCTCTCAATGACTGCTGCCTGCCAGCCAATGACTTTAATTTTGACTAACAGTGCAGCGGTGCCCTTAAGAGTGCAGCATCACTGAAAATAATGGCTCTTCTATGGTTGGCGCCAGGCCCAGGGAATCTTACACCCCCCCCCCCCCCCCAGCAGCCCTGGTAGGTAGCGTGCACTGTCAAATGTAACAGTAATATAGGTTCGCCTAACACCACCTCAATAGGTGGTGATAGGTTCATCCGCACTCATAACACCTATAAATAAAGCACATTAGGTTACGTGTCTTGTGGAAACTGCAGAGGGAATGCTGGGCATGCCCCCAATAGTTCCTGCACAGCCTTTGCACTTGAGGCATGTTAATTTTGAATGTTAACCCATGTCAAGTGCAAAAGCCTAGCGCACTTTAGTAAACATGCCCCTTGGTGAGACATATGAATCCATGAATCTTAATTGAGTAATGAGCTATCAGTGATGATAATTGGCCGATAGCAACCAATTACAATCATTAATTGGCAATAACTGGAATTTACATGTGCTTCTTTTTAGGCGCGTTCTAAAAAGAGGTACATGTAAATTCCGACGCAGACATGGCTACGGGAGGAGCGTGGGCATGTTGGGGGCATTCCTCAAATTTATGCGCGTTTTTATACAATTCAGGGGAACATACCTATATTTAGACGCCGGTATTTACACCAGGGTTTCAGTGGTGTAAATGGGCGTACGTAAATGTAAGCATGTTCCCCGTCCCTATGCGCTATTCTATACACTGCGCCTAACTTTAGACACATTATATTGAATAGCGCTAAGCACTTTTTTCAGACGTATCTAGATTTTAGACACCATTTACAGCATCTGGCCCTATATGTATTAAGTGAAAAAGAAAAATACATCATAGAAACAGGTGACACAACAGCAAAAACAAAAAAACTGGGCATCAAGAAGCACCTCAGATTGAAAAAGTCATTATTTGACACCACATCCTAGTTTTACCATACATCAGTTCATGTCATCCAATCTCTCTGCTTTTAAGCTCCTACCTACCACCCGTCAACTTAAGCATTCATTCAGCCCTTTACCTAAAAAATGAGTATATTCACTTCATGGTTAGAGGGAAGAATAAAGACAGGGACACAGATAGGCCTAGGTGTCTTGGGAACAACCCACCCAAGTGCTAAAGACTGAAGTTTTATGAAGGAGGGAAAATTCTGAAAATATTGAAGGTAAAAATAAATTCATATTTTAACTAAGGGACCAGTGCTATATTCCAAAAAGCATAATTTATGCAGCAAGAGGGCTCAGCAAACTTTCTCATAGGTCCCCTGGTTGACCCTGGTGTTCCACTATCTTACTAGATAATAAAGTTCTACTGAAGATTACAGCAACTCAGAAATAACACATAACCACAACATTTCATATTAAATAACCTAATAAAAGAAAGAATTATACAGTATTACTTTTAAATATTAACTGAAAAGCAAGACATAATGTCATTTACTAGATGTTTATGGTGTTTATGGGGAGCCCAACAAGCAACCCACTTGACCTCAGATTGCAACCCACTTGAGATTTCTAGCATACATGATTTTGAAGCATCACAGACCTAGTTGGTGGATTTTAGGTCAGAATTTGAGAAGATATTCATAGATTTCATAAGTATAAATCATAATATCCATGTGGCTCACAAATATATGCATTTTTGTTCATGTGGATCACTCTAAAAAAATATTCACGTGGCCAGTACACATATAAATTTATGATAATGCATTCCACTGTTGAAAAAAATGGGATATCCTTGGCAATATCTATATCTGTATCTATACCCCTCCCTCCCCAAACATATATGCTGTGGAGTTAACATATAGAAGAAAGACAAACATCTGTTTTTAATCCTCCCTTTCCAGAGACTGAAGTTGAAAAGTTCACAAATCTTTTTGGTTACTATGCTGGGAGGAGAACAATTTTCAGAGCCATTTACATGAGCTAATAGTGTTTTATTTGCATAAATTGCCCTCCCTTAATACACGTTTTCAGGAGAATGTTTTGGGCAGGATCAGTAAATGACATGCATAAGCGTAAACCTATGCATATTTTCCTTCCAAAATGTATCCACACAAAGACAGATGCAAATGTCTCTGTGTACTTTGTATGTGAAGCAAGTTTCAGATGGAAGGAAGGCACATACTTTTGCTTTAGAACTTGATGCAAAGTACTGTAAATGGGTAAAAATAAGCTGTGGATTTTGGCCCAAAGTGGAGTCTACAAATTTCCTCCTAAAATGCCAGCTATGAAATAAGGTATCTAAAATCAAGGAAAGCTGAATTAGAAACAGAATACTGCTTAAGCAAAAAAAAAAAAAATCTATACATGATTCCTTAGCTTCCACTTAGTACACAGTGTATTATGTCATACACATCTGCAATTCTAGCTTCTCCATCGGAACATTGGGTTACCACTAGGGATATACAAATCTGTTCAATATAGGTTAACCACTTCTCATACCAGATGTGGTCATAGAGATTCAATACTATAATTTTATGTTAAAGTGGAAGCTACAGAACTAGAGGACTTGAAATGAAGCTGTGAGGAGATAAACTTAAAAGCAACATCAGGAAATACTTTTCCGTGGAAAGCGTGCTGGAAGTCTGGAATGCCCTCCAAGTAGAGGGTGGGGACAAAATATCTGTGACAGAATTTTAAAAAGGCATGGGATATACACAGGGGGATCCTTATATAGCATAAGGATGAAATTAAAGCAAAATGAAATACTTATATAGCATAAAGATGGAATGCAAAGGAATACTGTATTGATGGTATGGAACCAACAAGCTTAGCGGTGACTAGATGGCAAAACCAGTAATTGGGAAGGAAAGCCAGTGCCAGGCAGACTTCCATGGTCTGTGCCCTGTAAATGGCAAGGACAAATCAAGATCAAGTATACATATATAGTATCTTATACTATGAAATTATCTTGTTGGGCAGACTGGATGGACCATATAGGTCTTTATCTGCCATCATCTACTATGTTATGTTACTTAAATGACTTTCATACTTGAAAAAAAAAAGGCCAGAGGGAGGTAACCTGCATGGAGCAGCAGGTACAACCCTAAACAAAGACATACAGAGAGGAAACCTGTACAGCATGGCAGGTACAGCTCTAGCTACCTTACTGGCAAATCATATAGGACCCAATTCTATAAACAGTACCACGTAATTACAAGAAGGATAGATACACATGGGCAGAGCATAGGTGGTCTCCAAATTACATGCATAGCTTATAGAATATAGTACATTATGCATGTCTTTGCCACAAATAGATGCCCATAATCAGTGCGTTTTTTTTCTATCAAAAAAGGTGCCGGTACTCAAATGCCAAACCACCCTTCAGGGGTGGGGTGATCACTGAAGGACCCACCCCACAATATCCAAGCCCCCTACAACCAGTCACAGAATCTATGACAAGGCAGAATTGGTGTGTAGAGCCTGAGCTCTTTCTTTAAAATTGGGGCCCATGGGTCAATTTTAGCAGACAATGGAAAAGATGCCGGTACTCAGTACCCTCAAGTACCCCCTCAAAAAAAGCCCTGCCCATAATTATGCCAAGTCTAAATGTAAGGTGTGCCGATCTTATGTTACACTAGTATTCTATAATGGAATCCGGGTGCCGACAAGGTGTTGCCCACTTACAAAATTACGACCTACATCAGGTGCAAATGTTTTGAGTATTTTGTACATATGGAAAGCTTCAAAACAAAGTATGTATGCATTTCTTCTTTAGTTATTGGTGCACATGAAAACTTTCTTCCAAAGAAAACAAATTGAAAATTGATCCCTTCAAGTGTGCATACTCAAAAATGTTCACTTTTAATTTTAGTTACCACACACTTGCACATTTCTGTTTTAATACCTACCTTAAATGTAATTTTATCAAGCTTACTAAAAAATGTAGCTATTTTGCATTAAAACTTGTTGTTAGAATTAACTTTAGCGTACTGTCCCCTAAGTCCTTCAGAGTTAGACAGCAGACTAATAATAGGTCATGTTTCTAGATCAGTGGCCCATATGGGATAATTTAATGTTGCTGTTCCTCATTCCTGCTCTGCCCTTCATAGCCAGTTTTCTACTAGGATGGAAGATATGGGATATCATCTCTAGTGGCTGCTCACATCTATAAAACCAGAATAATCCATCACTAGCTGCCAGATTGAGAAGTGCCCAGATGGTTATCACAAAATTCACAGCTCACATCAAGCTTCACTCTAACAAGAGCCAGTGTGAAGTTCAGACAAGTATTGTCTTTGGCTTAATCACTTACTACTATTCCTATAATTTTTTTTGGCTTGTATTTCCCTGTTGACCAGACTTGAATCAGCCAGAGATCATGAAATAACAAACAACAGTCAACGAATAGGCATGGTAAGATCACAAAGCATTAACAGGAAACCAATTAGAAAAATTGGGAGGGGTTTGAGTTAATTAGCACAAATCAAGAATGCACTAAATGACAATTGTTTTAAAACAAAATGGCCGCTGACTACCAGGCTCGGAAACCGCTGGCTCCTGTTGTCATCTGTGAGCTACACCGCTGTTTGGCTGTTTGTTGGCCCACTTTTGTTTGTTCCGGCTCCCTTCATTGCTTCGGTACCTGGTTTTCCTCCTTCTCGCCTGTTCTGGTCCGAGATATCAAGGGGGAGCTCCGGCCGACATCACTCATCGTCGGCGCTTCGGAAAGCCGGTCGACAGCCCGATTGCGTCATTGGTGCCTCCGTGGGGGTGCGGGGAGTTGTTGGCTCCGGGGGCCTTCGGGTAGCCTGCCTGCATGTGGCTATGGTGAGCCTCATCGCTGGTCCTCTGCTAGTCTTGAACCGAGGTGCTCGTTGCTAACTGCTGGCCGGCTGCAGCCTGCCTACTTCGCCCGAGGCAGTACCTGTTTCCAGCTCAACTACGTGTGTGCCTCCTGGTACGCTGCCTGCCTCTTCTCCTCTCCTGCGCAAGTTGGACATCTCAGCAGCGCCGTTGAACCTTTCGATCCTCATCTGGTCGCTGCCTCTGCCTCCGTCGTTTGGGTGCTGGCGAATTCGGTGAAGCAACAGTTTTCGACAACACTGGTGACTTCCTATTTCTTGATGGCCAGTCCGGCCGCTTCTCCTCCCTTCCTGCCTTCAATGGTTCACCAATGCTGCCTGTTTTGATGGGGCCCTGTTTCCTCCTGTTTTCTTCAGCGAGTCAAGATCTGATTCAACTGACACCTGATTCTGGGACTCCTTACTCTTTCCCTTCTCTTCTTTTTGATTTCTTTCCCCTGCCTGCTGCTATCTGTTTATTTGTATTTCTCTTCCCTTCAATATCATTGTAATTGATTTAAATAGTTCATTGTAAGCTGCTTTGGGGCTGCTGTGTGTGGCAAAAGGCGGGGTATAAATGATCTAAAAATAAATTTTACAATTTGTGAAATATTTGCTGAAGGAGTCTGTTAGCCTCATTACTAAGATCTGCTTAAGTATTAAGGTGCCTTAAATAATGCAAGCCCTATTAATTTCAGTGGGGCCTATTTACTATATAGTTAACTTAAATAAACTCACATTAATGTGTATTAGCATGAATTAAAACATAAATGCAGGTTGGTAAGGCAACTACAGATAATATTCCAAAAACAGTGTGTATTCTAAAAAGGTACGGTCATCCTAAAGGAAGCATGACACTTTTCCAATGGCTGTGTTCTACATAAGATCCCATTACCCACAATAACTGACTCATACTATTCTAATCTTCAGGCCAAAGTTACCACAGTTACATTATACTTCCACCAAGCCATGAAAAAAAGCCACCTTCCTATCCCAGAATAAAGCAACCCACCCCCCTACTCCCAGTTCTGATCCACCATTCAGTCTCAGTTCCCTGCCAAAATATCTACTAACTCCTCTCCATGACTTCTATCCCACCGAGCTAGCTGGAAAGGAATCTCAACTCGTTCTGGTTCAGTTCTGAGAGAAGAGGACATTTCTCTGTTAAGTGACATTATTTTGCTCTGTGCTTGGTAACTTAAAGATTGGGTTTAAAAGAGCAATTGCGGACACTGATAAACAGAGAATTAAAAAAAAAAAGAAAAAAAAGAAGCAAACTTTGGGGTCCTTTTGCAAAGGTGTGCTGAAAAATGGCTTGTAGTAGTATAGACGCAGGTTTTGGGAGCACAGCAATCCATTTTTTTAGTGTGCCTGTAAAAAAGACCTTTTCTAAAATTTTTGCCGAAAATGGAAATGCGTCCATTTTGGGTTTGAGACCTTACTGCCAGCCACTGACCTAGCGGTAAAGACTTAAGCAGTAACCAGGCAATAATGACCTACGCACTCCAAATGCCACTTGGCGCATGTCCGTTACACGTGCCTGAAAATAAAAAATATTTTTCAGACCCGCGTCAAAAATGAAATTACCGCAAGAGTCACGCAGTAGTCGGGCGGTAACTCCATTGAACTTTGGAAGAGGCTAAGTGCTTTGAAAATATGCCTCATTGTGGCTTAGTAAAAGGACCCCTTTGTTAGCTAGTCTCCATACCCTTTCCCCCATAGTTTTAAAACTTGAATTTTCAGTCACGGCATTAATAGAAAGACTCTAGAAGGAACAGCAGGGCTTAGTTCAGTCCTTATTCCCACCCACCTCCCCAACTCCCACCCACCCCTAGCTCTTCATTTATAGTCAATTATTCTAATTAGGACAAGAGAAGTGTTTTCATTAGAGTTTTAATTACATTTAATTAGTTTCTGAGACGCAAACACTAAATAAATTACATATTACATCATATACATTTTTATATTCATCTGATATCCCTAGTACCTTAAGAAGTTTTAATTAAACAACTCTATAATACTGAACAGAAGTCCAGCAGTGGGAGGGGTGCTATCCAGCTTTTTGCATTGAGTGCCATATGCAGTGGCATAGCTACGTGGGGTCACAGGGGGCTGGGCCCCAGGTTTTGCTGGCAGGGGTCCCAAACCCCTGCCAGATGAAGCCTTGTTCAGCGCCAGTCTCCGGCGTTACCTGCCCTGCTCTCTCTTGCTCCTCACATCGTGCACGCGTCCTTAAGTGAAACTGAGCATGCTCAGTTTGTAGGATGTGAGGAAGAGAGAGCTGGGCAGGGAAACTGGCGCTGGAGAAGGCTTCAGCTGGCGGGGGTTGGGGACCCCTACCAGCAAAGGTATTTAATGCTGTGGCGTGTGGCAGTGCGGCGGGGGGAGCGGCGAGGTGGTGGTGGGGGCGAGGTGGCGGCGGAAGGCAGCAAACTAAAATGTGCCCCCCCACACCTCGGGCTCTGGCCCGCTCCCACCACAAAGGCTGGCTACACCCCTGGCCACATGTATGATTATCTCCCAGTTGGTGATAAGTTATATGTGTGTGCTCAAGACAAAGAGCTCCTAGCTCTCAGAGAATGAGTCCATTCTCTTGAGGCTAGAGTAGCAGACTTGGTGGAGCTGAAGGAGACAGAGAGATACATAAAGGAAGCCTACAGAGGCATTGTAGAGAAGTCCCACCTCCAGTCTGGCAGCCCCTGTGCTGCCTTGGAGGAGGGACGTCTTCTAAAAGGACAGCATCACCCTGGTACAGCTGGAAGTAATCTTGTAGCCAGGACCAGCCCACCAAGGGATGCAATAATCTCTCAGACAGAGAATGTGTCTCCAGGATCTTCTGGCCAGAAGGGAAGGGTTAGGACTGCTGCTGTAGTTGGTGATTCAATTATTAGGCACGCAGATAGCTGGTGGATGTGAGGACTGCCTGGTGCAAAAGTGGCGGACCTCACACATCACCTAGACAGGATTTTAGATAGTGTTGGGGAGGAGCCGCTGTCTTTGGGTACCAATGACATAGGAAAATGTGGGAGGGAGGTTTTGGAAGCCAAATTTAGGCTCTTAGGTAGAAAGCTCAAATCCAGAACCTCTAGCATTTTATGAAGAGCACCCTGTTCCACGTGCAGGGCTCAACAGACAGGCAGAGCGCCGGAGTCTCAATGCGCGGATGAGGCAATGGTACAGGCAGGAGGGGTTTAGATTTGTAAGGAACTGGGCAACATTCTGGGGAATGGTGAGCCTATTCTGGAATGATGTGCTCCACCTTAACCAGGGTAGAACCAGGCTGCTGGCATTGGCATTTAAAAAGGAAATAGAGCAGCTTTTAAACTAGTACCTGGGGGAAGGCCGACAGTCGTTCAAAAGCGCATGGTTCGGAACAAAGTATCTTTCAAAGATATCACCAAAACGGGGAAGATAGTGTATACCGATAGTGAGGTTGCAATAGAGACCATAATAGACCAGGTGTCTTCTTTAAATAAAAAGCAGACAAAAGATTGCAAATTAACACTGTCAACTGCTGAGCAAGATGTAAATAGAACAACAAATATAGTTTGAAATGTCTATATGCAAATACCAGAAGCCTAAGAAATAAGATGGGAGAGTTAGAATATATTGTATGAAAAGAAAAATTAGATATAATAAGCATCTCTGAGACCTGGTGGAAGGAGATAACAAGTGGGACACTGTCATACCAGGGTACAAATTATTTGTAGTGATAGGGTTGATTGAACAGGTGAAGAGGTAGCATTGTATGTTAAAGAAGGCCTTGAATCAAATAAATTGAAAATTCTGCAGGAAACAAAACACATCTTGGAATCACTATGGATTGAAATTCCATGTGTAAAGGGGAAAAGGATAATGATAGGAGTGTACTACCATCCACCTGGCCAGCATAAACAGACACATGTAGAAATATTATCAGAAATTATGGAGACTAACAAACTGGGGAACACAATAATAATGGGTGATTTCAAATACACCAATATTCACTAGGTAAATGTAACATAAGGGAATGGTAGGGAGGTAAAATTCCTTGACAAAATCAAGGACTGCTTTATGGAGCAGCTGGTACAGGAGTCAACAAAAGGAGGAAAGATTCTAGACCTAGCCCTTAGTGGAGTGCTTGATCTGTTGTAGGAGGTAATGGTGATGTGGTCGTTTGATAAAAGTGATCATAATATGATCAGATCAGGGCCACCGAGAGACTAGACCGGTCCTGGGGCAAGGCCGCCCCGCCTCCCCCCCCCCTGCCTCTGCCGTCCTCCGTCGCTCCCCCTGCCGCTCCCCCCCCCTCCGCTGCTGCAGTACCTGGTCTCACCTGCCTGCCTCCACGGCCCCCTGCATTCAAAGCAGCAGTCGCAGATCGCCTCTCTTCTGGCCTTCCCTCCTTGTGTCTCGCCCTCGTCTGACATAACTTCAGGTTTCTGTGAGGGCAGCAAACAGGGAGGGAAAGCCTGAAGGGAAGCGATCTGTGGCTGCCGCTTCGAATGCAGGGGGCCCGGAGCCGAGGAGGCAGGCAGGTGAGACCGGGGACTGCAGTGCCGGTGGCCTGACCCCGGCGTCAGGCCCCCTTGGAGGCTCGGGCAATTTTGTCCCCCCTGCCCCCCCTCTCTGGATCAGATTTCATATTGGCTTTGGAGTAAATACACACAGGAAATCTAATACATTAGCATTTAACTTTCAAAGGGAGACTATGATAAAATGAGAAGAACGGTGAAAAAAAAATAAAACATAGCGGAGCAGCTGTGACGGTCAAAAATTTATATCAGGCATGGATTATGTTCAAAAATACCATCCTGGAAGCCCAGGCCAAATATATTCCATGTATTCAAAAAGGAAGAAGGAAGACCAAACAACAGCCAGAATGGTTAAAAAATGAGGTGAAGGAAGCTATTAGAGCTAAAAGAAAATCCTTCAGAAAATGGAAGAAGGATCTGACTGAAAATAATAAGAAACAGCATAGCACTCATTAAGGGGCAAATAATGCAGGTTAGTGCCCTAATGCAACTTAATTTCCCCCAAGTAGAGGATAGTTATTAAGGTGCATTAAGGCCCTAATGTGTGCTATATATAGTTGTGCATGCAAATCCAGTCATATTCTCGATTTGTGCATGCAACTTAATTAGTTAACAAGCCAATCAGTGCTGATAATTGCCAATTTACCAGCAATTATTGACACTAATTGGCATTAATTAGAATTTATGTGCAGTACTAAATGTATTCTATAACATGGTGCATGTAAATTCTAAGTCACATAGTTGAAAAGGGGGCATAGCCTTGGGCACTGAATGAGTGGGTTGTGAGCATTTCTAAAACCTCATGAGGCTGCCGCTTGAACTCTCGGTGGCCATTTTAAACAAGCGGCAGTGGCGAGAGAGGATCAGTGGCAGCGGGCAGGAAAGTGTGGAGACCTTTCCTGCCCAGAAGCAAGGCATTAGACCACCAGGATGATGTAAGGTATATGTCGGAAGGACACCCAAGGCTGAAGGATGGATGGTGTGTGTGTTTGGGTGGGAGGGAGGGAGGAAGGGAACGAAAGGAAGGAAGGAGTTGAAGACAGGGTAGTCTCTGTTTACCTTCCTTGCACACTCAAAACAAAGCAAACAAACCTATGAGCTGCTGCATCCATGTTGTTCTTTATTGTTGGTAGCAATTTTATTTAAACTCACTTATATTTTCAAACAGACCTTACAGAAGGACCTTACGAGATTGGGAGACTGGGCAGTTAAATGGCAGATGACGTTTAATGTGAGCAAGTGCAAGGTGATGCATGTGGGAAAAAAGAACCAAATTATAGCTACGTCATGCAAGGTTCCACGTTAGGGGTTCCAAGTTAGGGGTTCCACGTTAGGAGTTACGGACCAAGAAAGGGATCTGGGTGTCGTCATCGATAATACACTGAAACCTTCTGCTCAGTGTGCTGCTGCGGCTAGGAAAGCGAATAGAATGTTGGGTATTATTAGGAAAGGTATGGAAAACAGGTGTGAGGATGTTATAATGCCGTTGTATCGATCCATAGTGCAACCGCACCTCGAGTATTGTGTTCAATTCTTGTCGCTACATCTCAAGAAAGATATAGTAGAATTGGAAAAGGTGCAGCAAAGGGCGACTAAAATGATAGTGAGGATGGGACGACTTCCCTATGAAGAATGACTAAGGAGGCTAGGGCTTTTCAGTTTGGAGAAGAGACGGCTGAGGGGAGACATGATAGAGGCATATAAAATAATGAGTGGAGTGGAACAGGTGGATGTGAAGCGTCTGTTCATGCTTTCCAAAAATACTAGGGCTAGGGGGCATGCCATGAACCTACAGTGTAGTAAACTTAAAACAAATCGGAGAAAAGTTTTCTTCACCCAATGCGTAATTAAACTCTGGGATTCGTTGACGGAGAACGTGGTGAAGGCGGTTAGCTTGACAGAGTTTACAAAGGGGTTAGACGGTTTCCTAAAGGACAAGTCCATAAACCACTACTAAATGGACTTGGGGAAAATCCACAATTCCAGGAATAACATGTATAGAATGTTTGTACGTTTGGGAAGCTTGCCAGGTGCCCTTGGCCTGGATTGGCTGCTGTCGTGGTCAGGATGCTGGGCTCAATGGACCCTTGGTCTTTTCCCAGTGTGGCATTACTTATGTACTTATGTGTAGCATACAGATGTACACAGAGGATGTATAATGGAATAACCTTTCATAGGTAGAGTAATAATTTGTTATAAATTGTAATCAATGGGTCATTTGGAGGAGCTGTTTAAAGGGCCACCCTAACACTATTACATTTGTGCAGAGAATTTTTTCTCCTGGTAATGGGTCACTAAAACAGATATGTTATTAGGATCAGGTGCTCAACATTCAGACTTTCTATCTATCTATTTACTTATTTATTACATTTATATCCCACATTAAATATGAATTAGGTTAAAACCTGGGAACATTTAAAATCTTTTTTCTTTCCTGTGCCTACATTAAAAAAAAAGATAGCATGTGGGAATTTGCTTCATTTGTTTTGTGGATTGCAGTGGTATATTATAAAAATGCACTTGCCTTTTTTATTACTACTATTGCACAGAGAAGTATTGAATAATGAGGGAAGGATTGCCTTCATGCAGAAGTTCTGTCCAGCATCAGTCTAAATATGCCAACATTGTCCAGTTAAGCACAGTATTAGCCACCTAGTTTATGCAAAGTTAAATATATTCAGTGAAAAATAAATCTGTTGCCTCAGGCTGCTTGCTATGTGAACATTCTATCACTGTTTCATTATTGCTTAGCAGAGTACAGCAGATAATGACTTATGTTACCTTTACTAGAATTTTTACTCCTTGTAGAATCTGGTTTTCTTGGGGGGGGGGGGGGGGGGGGAGGTGACTGTGGCACGGCAAAGGTTGGGCTGACGAGGAGCTGGGATGGAGATTACTTGCAGTGGGGATGGGTTAGATTCCCGCAAGGACAGGTTAGATTCCCATGGGGATGGGCAGGGATGGGTTAGATTTCTGTCCCCATGCAACTCTCTACTACAGACCAATGCCTGACATGGCTATGCTTCACCCTTAAATGTAATGCATCAGGGACACAAAAATCAAGATGGTGTGTTTGGATTAGAATAACCAATTGGGTAAAAATAGCCCTTTTCAATCCAGCAAAGAAGTGGATTCATTTGATACAACACTTCTTTAGTTTTGGCTTCTGTGGACCCTAGTTGCCTTCTTGTTGTTGTGGGACTCCTCTAGCAATGTTCATGCAACCTAAGGACCTACTTGAGTATACTTTAGACCTTAAATCATAATTATCCCCAATGATAGCTTTGTTGACTTTAATCATATTTTCTTTAATAAATACATTTCCTGAAACCTCTTGTCTGTATGTTGACTAGACTATAAGCTCAAGGAGAAGAAACTCTCTCTCATGTGCTGTAAAGAGTAGCAGTGCTACAGATATACCAATAATAGTACTTACATCTAATGCTGACAGATCTATGAGATTCAAGTCACAAATTCCACATCCAGTTTCATGTGTCCAAGCATTAGGGATATAGTTGCCAAAATAGTTTAGCTGAATCTAGAAAATAGAGGCAGAAATCTTATTACCTGAAAATGAAAGGCTTTCAATTGCATCATTTCATTATGTGATTATTGAAGCTATCCAATATAAGAATGCAAGGTAAAGCTCTAATTCCCCTTTATATGAAGGAGTATCACACCACTATACAAACTACAAAGACATTATCTGGGGGAATTCTATATATGGCACAACTTAATTGATTAATGAACCAATCAGTATCAATAATTGGCTGCTAACCAACTACTGGTGTTGATTCAGAATGCTGCACCAAGACTAATAGAAGGTTTCCGATAACGTGACCACATCATACCATTTTTGCAAAAACCTCATTGGCTACCAGTCCAAACAGGGCTAAATTTAAAACTCTATGCCTGATCTTCAAGGCCCTGAAAGGAAATGGCCCAGAGTACCTGAAGAATAGGATGGTCCTCTACACACTGCCAAGGACACTAAGGTCCTCTCAAGGACAATCACTAACCACACCCTCTCCAAAAGACATTACACAATGTGATACCCGCAAGCGAGCCTTCTCCAGAGTAGCCCCCACACTCTGGAATGCACTGCCTGAAAGGTTCCGCTTAACACAAGACTATCTCTACTTCAGGAAGCAAGTGAAAGCTTGGCTCTTCAACCAAGCCTTTAATGGAAGAAGTAACTAACTTGTTAGTCTCATTCACATACACAAGGAGTGACACGGGCTCAACATACTGCAGCAGGACATGTTTATTCACTCTTAACCTAGCTGAGATAATATTTAATCATTTCTCTGACCTCATGTGCACCTCTCTTTAATCACCTTGAGCCTTGTTTATTAAGCCTCGCTGTAGGCGAGTTAACGCTAAAGACACCCATAGAAACATATGGATGTCTCCAGTTAGCGCGCCTACAGCGTGGCTTAGTAAACCGGACCCCTTGTTTTCTAACTCCTCTTTAACTACCTATATGTTAACCATCTCTCTGACCTCATGTAAAACTTTCTTTAAATTAGTCACCTTACTTTCTAACTCTTCTTACTCACTTACCTATCTATATGTTCCATCTTTGCTTATACCCTACATTGTCAATTAAAATGTTCTATTATGTATTGTGTTGGCATTATAAGTAGTAAACTATGCCATACTTTGTATTGTTATTTTAATGTTTTTACTGCTGTAATTGTCTATTGCTCATGTTTAATTTATTCTTACTGTACACTGTCTTGAGTGAATTCCTTCAAAAAAAGGAGTAAGTAAATCCTAATAAATAAATTGGCCTTAATTGGGATTTTCGCACGGATCATATTCTACAATGCTCTGCACTTAAATCCTATAGTGTGTAAATTCAAGGGGTCAAAGGGGTGTGGCCAGGGATGTTCCCAGAATTTATAGATATCATTACAGCACAGACCCCATTGGCGCCTTAAGTTAAGTGCCATTTATGCACTGGCTGTGTCAGGGGCTCAAAGATACGGTCTTCATCAATACAAATCGTCAAATAGTGCATGCTCTAGTTGCAAACATATGTAGTGTACAGCCAAAGAGCTAGGGCACTATTGTAGGCAAAAAAACCAGCATAAAGGTAACGTCAGGGGTAGAAACATAGTCCAGAGAATGCCAACATGTAACCACACTCCTCAATTTTGCTGGAAAAAACACGAGATTGAGGAAGGTGGTTACACGCTGACATTCTCTGGAGTACATTTCTACCCCTGCCTATACACTACATATGTCTGTAACTAGGGCATGAACTATTTGACAATTTCTGTTTATAAAGACCTTATTTTTGAGCCACTGATGCAGCCCCCTTGGGCGAAACACAGCCTGTGCTGGGCATTTTTATTGGGGTGTTTACCCTATAATAAAGATTGATCTATATTACTGACTGATCTGCTTTGTTTGCCTCTACGACATGCACAGTTATGCCATGTCTACAGTTTGCATAATGGGGCCATTTATACATCTAAATTAAAGTATTCCATAAGCTATCTGTGCAAAGTCAGTGCCTCTCCTGTGAAAGCTCCCTTTGCAATTTCTTGCTAAGTTTACCTCACTGCTCTAATTGTATTATGCTGACATTTTTCATTTTGTCTATGTCAAGCTACACCTGCTCAACATCACCTTGGGTAAATCTCTTCATAAAGGGTGTTAATCCATCATTATAAACAAATAAACACAAACATGTTACAAACTATCAGAAAGACAAAAAACCAGTTTGTATCTTTATCACAATATGCTTCCTTCTCAATCCCAGTGTCTAAATTACTAACAAACAGGTTCTGCTATCATCATTAAAAATATTTTGGGGAAAAAGGGAGAAAAACCTGGTGTACTAAATTGGTTTTAGAGTGCAAGATTTATGAGGAATATTATGCAAATAAGCCCAGTTGCAAAATAATCAAATGCAGTTTTGCATATTAACTTTGTAGATTAACAATTTTGCCAAATCCGGTCTGCAAAGGTTCTTACACAACTTAACTAAGCATTCACAGTTAATGAGCTGCTTTGCATAATTTTGTATTGGATTTGACACAAAACTATCCGTGAAAAACAGTTATCTGCAAAACAAAAAGCAACATTTTCTGAACTAAAAGGGATATACTCTACTGCAAATAACAAGAAATATTAGAGATTTTGGCACAAAGTAGAGGGGCATAATCGAAGGGGACGCCCAAGTTTTGCTGAGGACTTCCTCGCAAAACATCCCAGTGGAGGGGCGGAGAAACCCATATTATCGGAACAAGATGGACTGCATTTATTGCACACAGCTGTTACCGCATAGGCACTGCATTGAATGCTTGGGCTAACAGTACTGTCAACACGACAGATGCGAGGGTGCTACACTCATTCTGCTCTAATATAAAATCTACAATCTACCATGCCCCTCCCTAATCTAATCCTCTGATCATCCCACCCCGATTCGATCCTCCAATTTCCCCAATTCCACCCAAAAGACTCTCTGATAATCCCACTCCAATCCAGACCTCCAATTTCCCCAGTTCCACCCCCCCGATCATCTCTCCCCTCTCCCCATCCAATTCTCCAATTCCCCCAATCCCCCCCGATCAGGTCTCTCAGGAGCACTCCTACCCATATAAGTTATCAGTGCCGGTACCTGGACAACAAGGCAGAAGCCTTACACTAGATATTAAGTGCCAGTATCCATATATTGTCCAGTGCTGAATATCTGGATATAAATTTAAAAGCTGTAGTCAGTGTTGACTGTTGTATTTAATTATTAGGGGAGGGGGTTATTTTTATATGAACTCGTTTGTATTGTTGTTTCAGTAGAGATGACTGAGCAACACCTATAACACTGAACTGATTCTGCTGCCACTGTTCAAAACCAGCAACTCTGAGGCAAAGGATCTTACACACCTTAGTTGGGCCATTCCCGTGAATGAGGACTGGCAAGGTTTCATACGCCGAGTTCTTAGCTCTTGCTCTTCCTTTTTCAAATACTAATGAAACTTCATCTGCATGAAAATATGCAAATTCACTAATTATTCATTCCAAAATCTAGCTGACTTTCAAACTGATAATTAAATTTAGCACATTTTCATTAATAATTGACAGAGAGGAGTATTGAAAAGAGCAACTGATCTTCAATTAGTGGAAAGAGAAGAAAGTACAAAGTATATAATATCACATTCATTGTTGATTTAATCTAGAACTGAGAAAGAATGTGACTGTTGGGCAGACTGGATGGACCATTCAAGGTCTTTATCTGCCGTCACTTACTATATTACTATGTATATTAGAAGAGTCATACCAACTGCTCCATTTAAACTCTGGAAAATTGAGCATTTGTGATCCAAGGTAACGTTGATACGTTCCTAAAAATAAAATGGACAGAATAATATTCAGAATACATCTGACTGTTCAGTACATTTAATATTTTTCTATAGTATTATTTAAGGGATTTTTAGTAAGCTGCCTTAAGTGCTAACGTATGCTTAACACAGGAAAAATGGCCTAATGCAGGTCATGCTAAATCATTCTTCCCCAGATTCTATATAGGACGCCTAGCATTCTGCGCAGAAGTCCAAGTGTTTTCTATAACAGCAGCCATACTTTAATTGACTTAGCAAGCCAATCGGCATTGTTAACAGCACTTAACAGGCAATAATGAGCACTAATTAGCAATAATTTGAATTTACGCGCACAACTCCCTAAGCGTATTCTGTAACACACTGCGCCTACATTTTAAATCAGGTATGCAAAAAGGGGCGTGTTTATAGGTGGGGAAATGGGCATTCCAAAATTTACATGCGTTGTTATAGAATATGGCCCTCTGCACCTAAATCTACGTGCCAGGATTTACGTCATATTTTTTTGGGTGTAAATGGATGCACATAGTTTTAGGCGCTAGGATATCGACTAATCATATTCTATATACCGCACCTTAATTTAGGTGCCATTATCGTAAATATTTTCTGCACGGATTTTTTAAGCATCATATCTGGCCCTTTGCATTTGTTTTGCCATCTATAGGAGCTAAACGAGCGGTATCTATTATATTTTGAGGGGCGTGTCATGGACAGAGAATGGATGTGGAAGTGCTATTCGGTTTGCATGCTGACATCTATGGTGCACTAATTGGTTAGCACATCCTTAATGCAGGAGCCCTTAACGCCTCCTAAAAAGGAGGTGGTAAGTGACCCACATCAATTTTTTTTAAATGGCTCTGAGCTAATGCTAACATTAGTGCACAATCAGAAATTCAACGAGTAGAAGCAAGCCTATTTTGCAGGTACGCTAGAAATGGGCTTGGCACACAGGAAAATCCTGAGTTAAGGTGCAATAAATCCAGTTACTAGCGCAGCTTAGTAAAAGGGCCTCTAATTTTGCTATTAGAGGCTTACCACGGGATGCACTGACTCATACTGCTGTAAAAGCCCAATGTGCATGCGTAAACCACGAGCTAAAAAATATTTTTTTTATTTTTCTCTGAAAGGCCATATCTGGGGAGCAGAGAGTGGGTGTGACAGTGCAAATTAGTTAGCACAGCCACATTACCAAGCGCAAACTTGTTAGCATGCGATTAGAACATGAGCCCTTACCACCTACAAAATAGGTGCAAGTAAGGCTCACATGCTAATGTTTGTTAATAGTTATATATCAATGGCAACATTAGCACATAGCCATTAATTCAGAAAATGGAAAATCAGCTATTTTCCGGTTGAAGTAAAAATAGTCTTAGCGTGTGAGAAAGACCATGTAAGGATATGCTAAGGTCACTTTTTATGGTGCCTTAGTAAAGGGACCCCCTGTATGATTTATTTGGTCTTTAACTGCTGCATTCTATATAGTGCGCCTAGAGATCTGTGCCAAAATCTAGGTGTATTCTATAACAAGGTGTATAAGTTAACTGGCTTAACAAGTCAATCTCCACTACCCCAGTTGCAAAGGACTGAAATATAAATCCACATACGCATCCAGCTTCTCCTATGTATGCACGCAACTATGGAATGCATTACCGAAGGCCATAAAATCAATACATGACCTAACAATCTTCCGTAGACTACTGAAAACGAACCTGTTCAAGAAGGCTTACCATGTTCCATCTTATATACAAAATAAATAGACTTTACACGAACTAGACAAAACCGAACTCTTGTCACTTGACTGTTTAACCTCACTGCTATTAAAGAGCTACACAATACGCACTACCAACCTATTTCCTAATTGAAGATGACAACTCTATAGTCGATGACCTAACTTATGCTACAACTCATTTTATCACTTAGAAACCTCTATGCAATGCCATAATGCATTCCTCTGTACCATGTATGTATGAACCTTGATGCAAAATCATTTGTATGCAATACCACAATGTATTCCTCTTTACCATGTATGTATACAACTAAATGTATTACCATTTGAAATTCTGTACCCGGAAATGGCGATCGCCATCACGGCATAATGTAAGCCACATTGGGCCTGCAAATAGGTGGGAAAATGTGGGATACAAATGATACAAATAAATAAATAAATCAGCGTTGTTAACAGCACTTAATAAGCAATGATAAGCACTAATTTGCAATAATTAGAATTTAGTTACACAAGTCGCTAAACGTATTCTGTAACGAAGTGCACCTAAATTCTAATGTATGCAGGCAAAAGGGGGCGTGGTTAGGGGGCAGGGGAAATGGGCGTTTCAAGGACATTACAAAATTTCCGTGCATTGTTACAGAATATAGTTGTGTGTGCCTAAATCTATGCATGGGGATTTATGCCAAGTTTTCATTGGTGTAAATGGGAGCATTCAGTTGTAGGTGATAGGATGTCAACTAAGCATATTCCATTTACTGCATCTAAATCTAGGCACAGCTTATAGAATATGTAGGCAGAAATGTTTTCTCCACAGATTTTTCAGGCACGCTATATAGAATCTGGCTCTAAATGTGTTTTTATACACAATTAATTATAATTAATGTGATTTTAAAACATATTGGTGTTTTGTTAAGATTTTAAGAAACTTGTTTTGTGTTTTACTGATTGCATTTTGTCTCATATGTATGTTGTCTGTGATCAGATACCCCCCTTCTAATTTGTTGATTTGAATTGGTTTGGATCATTTTTGAATGATTGCAAGTAACCCATTCACACATCTCAGGGGGTCTCTGAATGGTGGGAGATTAAGGGGTGTGGAAATACCACTGAGTTCTCATTTCTCTCATCCATGCTGTTTAATACTTTTATAGCATCTTTTTGTGCATTACTGACATGTTTATTGATTACTTTTCAACATTATACAGATAATATTTTATTTTTTGCTTTATTTTTGCTTAATTTTCAATTTTAGTAGGACTACATATTTTGATTTTTTTTTTGAGACCTTGAATTGTTTTGCTGTAAATGAACTATTTGATACCTTAAAGAAGAGATATTTATTGTAACAACTATACCGAATTACTTGCCACCCGTGGAGAGCATAAAAGATCAACAACTATATGTCAACAGGTCCAGTGGTTGGCTGTGGATTTAGAGATACAGCTTTCAATGGGACCTCAGTTAAATAAAGATTCTGCATACAGTCTTCAAGTCATGGTTGGTATGGCTCCCCTCCTTAATCTTTCTTTTCTAACTCCTCTTCCCCACATAGACATCAAAGCTTTAAACCACCCTTCTTTTGAGTACCCAAAAGTGGTAGAGTATAATTTCCTGATCTTCAGCAAAAGTTTCAAACAAAATAGGAATTAATAATATATGGTTGACTCTGCTGTATTGTTTTGTTTTAATTATATATGTAATGTTGTTCCCCGCCCAGGACTGTAATGATCAGTGTGCAAAAATTTCATAAAGAAAGAAAAGAATAAAAAAAGAAAGTATGAAATAGATTTGTACGACTACTGCTACGACTATTTATGATCTGTCTTGAAATATTCCTTATTTTGTTCTCTCTGGCACTGATTATATAATTACTTCCATATAACTCCTTAGTCTTTATACAGTAGAGATTATTTCTTTAGGCACAAAATAGGGGAAACTCATTCTCAAGTAATGCCCCATACTTGGCAGTATATTGGAAGCATATTAATTGCCAGTCTGCATGATTCAACTTCCAAAAAATGAAACGACAGCAAAGGAAGAATCCTGGGTGTAAATTAGATTGCATTAATCAAACTTTTACAGAAAGGTTATGACTTTGCAAAGAACTGTAATTTGGCCATGTAAACTAGAACAACTGTATTAGTTCAAGCCCACATTATGCTATACAGCTGGGACTATTTAAACAAAAGCTGAAGAAATAAATATTATAATGGAAAATAAGCTCACATTATGTCAAACTGACTTTAAGACACACAGCATATAGCCACAACAGCTGGAAGCATAGTTTGGCAGGTCTGCTTCTGAGAAATCTTTAGGAATGAACCAAGGGTTAAATGTACAAATTACTAAGAAAGATTATTAAATAGAACTCTAATTCCATGAGATCTGCAAACCACATTGAAAAATCTATGATTATTTCTTAATGACAGCAGTCCTTAAATATTCCACTTAAAATTAGGGACTCTCTACTTAAGGCCCTGAAGAACCACAACTCATTACCGTTCAAAGAATCACCATTTTATACCTTTCATTGTCCTGTACTTCATTCAGATCACCAGTGCCCTGAAATTAGGAATACTAAGAGGTCTTCTCCAAGATGCATTTGGTTAACATTCATCCTTGCAAGATATGAGATCAGAAAGTGCTATGGACCTTACTCTATAAAGGTTATGCTCCTAAATTTAAATTCCTAAAATTTATGCTCCCAAATTACAAGCATAGAGTATGCTCGTAATTTAGGAGCATAAATTTGGATTCACTGGTGCAGACAATATTATGTGAAAACTAAAACTTCTTCATTCACTGTTGCTAGCACACAGTTGTGGAATGCCCTTGTAAGTCATTTACACTTATGTAG
This sequence comes from Microcaecilia unicolor, assembly GCF_901765095.1. Classification (NCBI taxonomy): domain Eukaryota; kingdom Metazoa; phylum Chordata; class Amphibia; order Gymnophiona; family Siphonopidae; genus Microcaecilia; species Microcaecilia unicolor. The sequence goes on from NC_044040.1 coordinate 176,952,232, forward strand.
CAATGTGATTCAATTTAAGAAACTTCTTAAAACAGTTGTTTGTAGCAGCATTTTATTCAGTTTTGGAAGTGTATTGTCTGCTTGATTTATTCAATTTGAATTGTGGTTTTAGTTGATGAGCTGTGATTGTTTATATGTTAAGTTTTGTTTCTTCTATTATCTCTGTTATCTTGGAAACCACCTAGTTAATTAGGTGACATATAAGTTTTTAAAATAAATAATACATATGTACATTGAAAGAAACCTTATAACAGTGAGCCTAGAAAACATGGTGCCTACTTTTATGTGTGCATATATATAGGCATTGCCAGAGACAAAGAATGAACAGAGCAAGGGAACAGGCAATTCCTGTGTGGTTTGGTTGTATACAAGAAAGTGTGTTCAAATTTGAAAACCAAATCTACTTGTGCATTCTTCCTCCCCAGATCCATTTCCTCAATTGGGAACAGCCTATTTCTGCTCAGAGTATTTAAAAAAAAAAAAAAAAAAATCTGCAAGCTATGTTGTCATCGGTGAAAACAGTATCTAGCTTTTTGGAAAATCAAATAGGGCAGACTTCAAGCAAAAAACTATTCATGGAATACTATAGATGACTACTTCTTACCCTCTGCAGTCGATCAATATAAATTTTGGTGAAGAAAAGTTGGTCGTCGTCATTATCCTGTAGGTTCCATTGTTGCACAATCTGATTAATATATGGTGCATAACCAATAAATCCTGAAATGCAATGAAAATATATGTCACCAGGGGCAACCCTATAATGAATGAGGCCTACTGAGGTGGCAATCTCAATTGGAACTACAAGGAAGCGGCATCTTGCTGCCACAGCCAGCACTTTGCCACACTCCTCCTCCGGCATCTCTCCTTCCCTTTCCTTCCCTTCTATTCACTGCCGTGCATCCCCCCCCCCCCCCCCCAAGGCCGGCAACTCCCATTTTCCTACCTCCCTCCCTCAACCCTATTTCCCTGAATCTATCTTTAATTTGTTTCAAAACTAGCTGGGAGGCGGCAGCAGCAATTCACACGCTCTGCCCTGCCGTCAGCCTGACATTCTCTCTCTACTGGGGTGGCCCACCCTCTCTAAAGAAAATTCCTGTTTACACTGGGGCAGGCCGGGCAGTACAGAGAGAAGATGTTGGGCCAGCAGCAAGGCAGCATCTGTGAATCGTTGTCACCGCCCAGCAACTTTTGAAACAAATTAAAAGTAGACTCGGGGGAAGAGGGTTGAGGGAGGAAGAGGTGAGGCGCTGGCCATCGGGGGGGGGGGAGGAGAATGGAGGGAGAGAGTGTGAGAGATGTTGGGCTCGGGGGTACTAGAAAGAAGGAAGGGAGGAAGAAATGTCAGACTTGGGGGGGGAGAGGTGGAAGGGAGAGAGGGAGGAATGTTGGACTCAGGGAGGGAATGGGGGAAGGGCAGAGAAGATGAAAGACTTGAGGATGGGGTAAATGGAATGGAGAGAGAGAGAGAGAGAGAGATGCCAGATTCATGGGAGGGGATAGGAGAGGGAGAGATGGAGGGTGGGACAGAAGAGGGAGGAGAGACAGAAGGGCTTGGGGGAGGGCAGAAAGGAGGAAAGGGAGGATGGAAGACAAGGCATAGATTGGAAGGGAGAGGGAGAGAAAGAGATGGACTTAGGAGAGGACAAAGGGGGCTGAAAGGGGAGAATGAGAAATGGACTCTATACAGGGTGGAAGGGGCAAATGGGGAAATGGAGGTGGAAGATGGACTTGGAAGAGAGTGGAGGTGGAAATGGGGAGAAGGAGAGATGGACTCAGGAAAGGGTGGAGGTGGGAGATGGACTTGGGAGAAGGTGAAGTGGGAAAATGGGGAGAAGGGGAGATGGACTTGGGGGAGAGTAGAGGTGGGAGATGGAGTTGGGGTAGGAGGAGATGGACAGGGAAGGCAGAGGGGAGATATCAGATGGGTTAGAAGAGAGGGAAGCTAGGAATGATAGATCCAGATAGGAAAGGACATGGGAGGGATGTCAAGGAGATGAGTAAGAAGAGAATAGTGAGTACAGAGGGTAGAATGTGGTAATGGAGGGCAGATGAAAGATAAAAGGGAATAGAGGATGGGAAATGTGAGAGCTAGGGGATGAGAGGATGAGATAGAGAGTTGATAAATAGATGAAAAGTGAAAAGGAATAGAACAAGAGGGTGAAATTTGAGTAGACAGAGGTAGAAAAGAAAAAATGGAGGGGAGAGCTTTAAGAGAAAGATTGATGTGTCACAGACAGGTATAGTGAGGGAAGGAGAGAGAAGGAAATAACAAATGGACATTAGCTGCTGGAAACAGATTTAGCAGAAGACAGGAAAGCAGACGAAATTAACTGGAACCAATGTGATGGAAAAATAAGGCACAGACACACAAAGATAGAAAAATATGTTTTATTTTGAATTTATGAACTGGAATATGTTAGCTTTGGGAAATGTGCATTGCAGATGTTTATATATTGTGTTCAGTAGAAAAGGAAATGTATTTGTTTCTTCAGTGTTGTTCTGTTTTACTTGAATAGATGTTTTAGTGTTTTAGGGGTCAGTGTAACATTTGTAGTGCTGCTCTCCTGGATTATGTGGCGTAAGGAAGAAACAAGCAGCTGCATCAGAACAGTTCCTCCTCCTCTGCTGGCCTGGGCTCAACTGCTTATTTGAACTGTGTGGCTCTATGGAGTCTGTGCAGTTCAAATAAGCAATGGGCCTAGGCTGGTAGAGAAAGAGGAAATGATCTGATGTGCATCTGCTTGCTTCTTCTTATGCCACATGATCTGGGACAAAGACACGGTAAGGTGGGGGGCAAGGAAAGAAGGAATAGAGAAAGGTAGGTGTTGGGGGCTAAGAGGAGAGAAAGAAGGGAAGGGGTTCAAACTAAGTTGGGGTGAGAAAGAAATGGAGAGGCTAGAGCCTAGAGAGTGATTATTACTGGGGGCCTTATGACTGGGGAAATTCTGCACAAAAAATTACAAATAATACAGATTTTTAAAATATTGAGCACAGAATTTCCCAAAATGTTTTATGCAGAAATTTTTATTTTGCACTGAATTACCCCAGGAGTAATAAGTACAGTTCTTGTTGTTTGTATCTAGCATTGGTGTTACTGTTGTATGACTTATTTGCTTTGCTAAATGTATTGTGTTTGAATTTTCTTCAGGTTTTGTATTCATTCACAATGGATGGGTGGGTAGGTGGGGGGGGAGGGGCACATAGGCCCTGGCCTAGCGGCAAATGCATCTCCGTTTCTCGTTCTTTGGGTTTCTGCTTTATCCACTCTGTTTTTTTAGTTAGTTTGTTTTCTATTTCAATTTATGTCTACATATTTGTTTCTAGTTTGCAGTTTATTATTATTATTATAAGTGATGGTCTTTGTTTTCCTTGTAGAAAAGAAATGAGAGATTCCGTTGATAAATAGATTCCATATAGGAATCTGAAGCAGTCTCTCTTTTCCAGCAGGAAAAGAGCCCTTGAACCTCCTTTCCACCCGCAAATAGCGCAGGACAAAAGTTTCTCTTTTTACCTTTCATTATGCTTACTTTCATGGTAGAATTGTGTGCGGTTCGATGCATCAGGTGTTTGACTCTGGCTTTATGTGCATACAATATTTAAATATATGACTCATATATGTATTTTCAGGATTTCATAATATTTGTTTTCTATATCAGTGCTACTGTTTCTTTTTTAAAGCTGGGCTTGGCATCAGCCTGGGTTTGATTTGTTTAACTGTTCACAGTTGTCTCTCCACAACTCTGAGGATTTAATGCTAACAATGATGGGAAATTATGATTGTTTAACTTTATTTCCTGTCAAATGTGCATTGTTACACAGTACTATAGGAAATAATGGTGGAAAGAGACTGAAATATCTATTCAGATTTCCTCATGATGGGTTTAGGGTTGCAACTTCTGCTCTATGCAGGTGACCTCCGCCCTCCTCCCTTTTATTTTGGGTTGTGACTGTATTTATGTGGAGATTACCTCCTTGCCTTCTAGAGTTTTAACTGCCACTCTTTGCAGACTGCCCTCCTCCCTCTAATTTATAATTACAACTGCCTCTCTCCATGCAGGTTATCCCCCCCCTTACCTTCTAATTAGGGTTGCCATTGTTGTTGCATGCAGATTACCCCTCTCCCCTCCCTTCCCTTCTAATTAGAGTTGACACTGTTGTTTCACATAGTTAAACCTGACCTTTCCTTTAGGGCTAGAAGTGCCACCCCATACAGTTTACCCCAAATGCCTTTTTGGAAGCACAGTACCACTGCTTCAGTGGCTGTTTTGGGCTGTACCTTTAATCAATTGCTTTTTGCAATCTTCTTATGAATACGGCATTCTCTGTGTTACACCCTCTTTCTTTCTCTGCTTTCCCTCTCAATAGACTGTATTACATAATGGCTTGAAGGTTGGAAAAGCACCACTGTAGTGCTAGCAATCTTTCCTTCCTCCCATGCCCTTACCAGGCTCTGCAGTGTGCTCAGACTTGACTGGCCTTGACAGAGAGGATTGCAGCCCTGGATGCATTGTGATGCAGCACATAGGACTATGGCCTGGGCCATGGGGTCAGCCCATAAAACTGAGCATTTAGATATCCTTATGTTAAATTCTGAGATTTGAAAAAAGGACACACAGGAGTAAATCTCAGTAGGACAAAGCTGATCCTGATAACAAGAGAAAAAAAAGGCCACAAACTATAGACATTTCTCCATTTCTTAAACTCAGCAAATAGTGCAGGACAAAAGTTTCTCTTTTTACCTTTTATTATGCTTACTTTCATGACTTCTCATACAAATTTGGGGGGCCCTTTTAAAAAGGCGTGTAAGGGCCTACTCGCATACAGCATGCATCAAATCAACATTACCGCCTGGCTAGTGCGTGCGCCTGGTGGTAATTCTGAGTTTGGCGCGTGCTGAAACCACGCAGTAGAAAATTAGTTTTGTATTTTCTACTGTGGGGGTGTTCCTGGTGGCAATCAGCAGTTGGCGAACACTGGATAGTTACTGCGTAACGCGTAAGCCCTTACCACTAAGTCAATAGGTGGCGTTAAGGTCTCAGGCCATAAATAGACACACGCTGGTTTTAGTTTTGACGCACGTCCATTTCCTGGCCCATCAAACCCCCTTTTTTTCCAGACACAATGGAGAAATGGTCCAGTGCACGTCCAAAACACACGCCCACACTACTGCAGGCCACATTTTGGCACTCTTTGTAAAAGGGCCCCTTAGTATCATGCGACTTGCACATTTGCAACTTTAGTCACCACATAATGTTGTCCTGTTTGGATGGAAGGCAGAGGAGGAGGGGAAGGAGGCAACTAGGAGCAGAACTACTGATGCCGTGTGTAGTGCTACTTAGCCCATAACATTTTTGAAAGTGCTGAGCAGTAGCTTTAGTGCAAACAATTTACACAGCAAGCCCAACCTTACAAAAGCTAACTTATCAATTACAGTTGCTAAAAATGGCCATATGTAGTTAAATCATGCTGGTAGCATGACAAACTACGAAGGATACATCTGCTTGTGATTCAGTTGCCCTTTTACTAAAGTGCATTAAGCAGAAAGAACTCAAATATGAAACTGCAGATCTGCTGTTAGTGATCTATAACCTGTTTTTAAAAATCTTCTCCAGTACCTGAAGACTGAAGGGTGGCCAATGTACGCCTATTTTTAAAAAGGGATTCAGGGGTTATTTGGGAAATTTAAGACTGGTAAGCCTGACATCAGTGTAGAGCAAAATAGTTGAAACTATTATAAAAAATATAATCACTGAACACATAGACAAATATGGTTTAATGGGACAGAGTCAGCATAGATTCAGCCAATGGAAGTTTTGCCTCACCAATCTGCTCCATTTCTTTGACTGCATGATAAACATGTGGATAAAGGTGAGCCAGCTAATGTAATGTATCTAGATTTTCAGAAAGTATTTGACAAAGTCCCTTGTGAGAGACTCCTCAGAAAATTAAAAACCCAAGGGACAGGAGGCAATGTTCTGTTGTCGATTAAGGAATTGATTGATGGATAGAAAACAGAGGGTAGAGTTAAATGGCCTCTCTCCCTGGAGAAGGGTGAATAGTGGAGTGCCCCAGGGATCGGTATGGGAATCAGTGCTGTTTAACCTATTTATTAATTATATGGAAATGGGAATGACGAGTGAGGTGAATAAATTTGCATGAGACAAAATTATTCAAAGTTGTTAAAATGCATGTGGATTGTGAAAAATTGCAGGAAGACCTTAGGAGGTTGAAAGACTGGGCATCCAAATGTGGACAAGTGCAAAGTGATGTACGTTGGGAAGAATAATCCAAATCATAGTTATTTGATGCAGGTTCCACCCTAGGAGTCAGCACCCAAGAAAAAGATCTACATGTCATCGTGGACAATATGCTGAAATTTTCTGCTCAGTGTGTGGTGGCGGCAAAAAACGCAAACAGAATGATACAAATTATTAGTAATGGGATAGAAAATAAGTCAAAGAATATTATAATGCCTGTGAATTGATCCATGGTACAACCACACCTTAAGTATTGTGTGTAATGCTGGTCGCTGTAGCTTAAGATACAGCAGAATTAGAAAAAGTTCAAAGAAGGGTTACCAAAATGATTAAGGGGATGGACTCTTCAGCATGGAAAAGAGATGGCTGAGGGGAGATTATAATAGAGGTCCACAAAATACTGAGTGGTATAGAATGGGCAAACATACATTGATATTTTAACTCTTTTAAAAAGTACAAAGACTAGGGGACACTCAAGGAAGTTACATGGTACTACTTTTAAAATGAGCAGGAGGATATTTTTTTTTCACTCAACAAATAGTTAAGCTCTGTAACTTGTTGCCAGAGGATGTGGCATCAGTGGTTAGTGTATCTGGGTTTTAAAAAAAGTTTGATAGACATGGGGAAAGCCACTGTTTGTCCTCAGAATCAATAGCATGAATCTTGCTACTATTTGGGAATTCTGTCAGGTACTCGTGACCTGAATTGGCTACTGCTGGAAGCAGGATACTGGGCTACATGGACCACTGGTCTGACCCAGTATGGCTATTCTTATGTTTTATGTTCACTTACCCTGAAATTCTATAAATGATGCTTAAAATTGCTCACGCAAATTTGGACATGCAACCAATTTGTGCATGCAACTTAATTGAAGAACGAGCCAATTAGTGCCAATACTTGGGTGATAATCAATTATTGGAACTAATTTACACTAATTGAAATTTACGTGTGAATTTTTAATTGCAGGGATCCATATGTAAAGTTTATGCGCAGCTCCAAAATGGGGGCATGGCCATAGGGGGTCATGGGTGGATCGGGGGCAGTTTTACAATTTATGCACACATATAGAATAAGGGGGATCCACGCCTAATTTAGGCACAAGGATTTACATCAGGGTTTACTTGGTGTAAATTTTCGCATCTAACTATTCTATAAATGGCGCCTAACTCCCAGCACCATTTACAGAATAGCGCTTAGTTCGTGTATTTTTCGGTGCTATTTATAGAATTTGGTCCTTAACGCCTGCCAAACCGCATAGTAACTGCTTGCACACAACCGCATTAAGAGGTATTGCATAATTATAGCAGTTACCACACAGTAAACTGTGCATTAAATATTTTTTTCTGTTGGGGGCGTGGAATGGGTCAAGAATGGGCATGAAAACATCAGCCAGCAAGCATGCTATACTTACCACACCCTAACTGGCTAATACACGTCAACATGGGAGCAATTACCGCCTCCTAAACAGGAAGCATGAAGTGCTGCTGCGCTAACCACGGCCATGTATTGCGCACTAATTTGCGCTTCGATGTGGAACCAGAATAGGAAAATACTAGTTCTGCCCCCAACGGTTGCCATGTAAATTTGCGGCAATTGCACGGTATATTTCTGCATTAAGATGCAGTATCTGTGAACTTTATTGCACTTTGGTAAAAAGAACCCTTAGTTAGCAGTGTTTTAAGGAGCTGACAAGGGATCATGGCGCCTTGAGCCAACTTTTACTTTGGCACCCTTCCATTGGTGCACCCCCTCCCCCCGGCCTACCTTTAAAGGCAATTTCCCCCTACTGAATCTCAACAGTGTTTCACTTAACACTAACCGCATCAGCACCTGCGTCTTTCCTTTGCCATGCCCCTGTGGAAACAAGAAGTTATGTCAAAGAGGAGCAGGGCATGGCAGAAGGAAGATGCCAGGACTGAGGAAGATGCCGGAGCTCATGTGGGTAGTGTTAGGTGAAAAGCTGTGTTTGGCAGGGGAAAACTGCCTTTAAAGGTAGATGGGGTATGTGGCCTGAGACAGAAAGAGGAAGGGGGTTATAGCTCTTCTTTTTTCTCTGCACACGCACCACCAGCAGGTAAGCTCTGCACCAGCTTAACCTACAGGGCCAGTGACATCCTAGGTTCAGGCATTTGATGCCCTTTATCTCTGGTGCTGTGAGCCAGAGCCTTACTTGGTCCATAGGTCAAGCTGGCCATGAAGCTAACCCGCCAAAGAGTTTATAGCGGAATTGCGCACATACAAGTAAAAGCAGAGATTAACATAGCAAAATGTCTGCAAATGATGAACAGCTTTTAAAATTCACAATTACATTCACTGCTAAATCGTTAGGTAAATGTCTTTCCTGTGCATTTCAGTGGTGATTACGACATTAATCTGTTAGGAGATTGGAAACGAGACACTTTTATTGCTGCAGCACAGCTCAGGTACTTGTCCAACATACTGTTATAAAGCAAACTCTACACAAGATACTCGACTCCTGAAGCAGGCGCTGAGCAGGGGCGTAGCCAGACTTCGGTGGGGGGGGGGGGGGGGGGGTCCAGAACCCGAGGTGAGGGGGCACATTTTAGCCCCCCCCCCCCCCTGGTGCTGCCAACCCCCCCTGCCATTGCTGACCCCCACCGCTGCCACCACCAACTTTGACCCCACCCCGCCAATGACCCTCTCGACCCCCCTCGGACTCAACAGAACGAAGCCTTGCGATCTGCAAGGCTTCGTTCTGTTTCTGTGAGTCCGATGTCCTGCAAGTACAACATGCAGGACGTCAGACTCAGAAACAGAACGAAGGAAGAAGAGAACCTCGGCTGGCGGGGGTTCGGGTCCCCCGTCAGCAAAGGTAGGCGACGACGGGTTGGCGGCGGGAGGGGTCAAAAGGGTCATCAGCAGGGGGGTCTAGGGCCAAATCTATGGGGGCCCAGGCCCCCGTGGCCCCATGTAGCTACACCCCTGGTGCTGAGGAGATTCTATATATGGCGCCTAAAAACATTGGCACTGAAATCAGAGGCAACTATGCGTATTCTATAACTGGCATCTAGATTTAGGCACTGATTATAGAATATGCTTAGTTGATATTTCAATGCCGATATCTGCACACATCCAATTACTCCAATGAAAACCTGGTGTAAATCTCAACATGTAGATTTAGGCGTACTGGGCAATATTCTATAACTAGGCACCTAAATTTTGGAACACCCATGAAACACCCATTTTCTCGCCCGTAACCACGCCCTTTTTTTGCCTACGCGCATTAGAAATTTGGCGCACGTTGTTATAGAATACGCTTAGCGAGTTGTGCGCCTTAATTCTAATCAGTGCCAATTAGTGCTCATTATTGCTTATTAAGTGCTGTTATCAGCGCTCATTAGCATGTTAAGCCAATTAAGTTACGTGCAGCGATATAGAATCCACACCGATTTTAGCGCCTAAATATAAGCACACTATATAGAATCTGGGGGCGAGCACCTACACACGGGTCTATGTCAATTCTGCTTACATATGTATTTGATATCATCATTAAAACATTTCTGACATTACTCCTTGATTGGAAGTTATTTTGTGCATCCCTACTTACTCCTGCTTGTATTTTACATGTAGGTTTGCTTTTGGTGTGTTTTAAGTTAAATATTAACACTATTATATTGTAAAACATTCTGGGTATTTGTAGAAGGCTGGGTTATAAAACCAATTCAAGTAAATATTTTTAAATTACGTTTACCTCCTGAATTCAGGAATCGTTTTCCACTTCGGACAATGGGATACTTGTCAGCCAGTCTTTTATCAGGCCATACTAGTCCTTCTGCTGCAAATATTACTTTATGATGAGCTTCTTGAAACTTCTTCAGCAATTCTTCTGGGTCCCCAGCAAAGATAACATCATAGCTGTAGTAATTATAAACACCAAATATTATATCACACCTAGATCTGTTTTTGAACTGGCACATTCATCCAAGCAGAAATAAATAGCTTGAAATGTATACTCATTTTTTCAAGGAAGAAAGATTGAAGGAAGATTTGCATCGTTCAATAACTGGACATCAATTTTTATTGGTGTACCATATTACACTGCTACACCCAAGATTGATCAAGACCCCTGAGGCAGGCCTTAGGGCCGAAACATGGCCGTGTCGGGTCGGTTTTATAATCTTAATAACGTTTTTTGGTATCCTCCTTGGTTTTTCCCTCACTGTTTTTTCTATATCTCGTGGTTGCATGAGGTATTTTACCTCCTTTTGTTTGCTGATTGAAGGCAGTGGCCATGGCCAGAAGGATGCTAGGCTGCAGAAGAAGGTGTTGATGCCCCAGTACAAGTCATTGGTGAGCACCCACTTGGAGTATTGTGTTCAGTTTTGGAGGCTATATCGTGCCAAGGATGACTTGAAGTAGTTTAGGGAAAGGTGACAAAAATGGTATGGGGTCTGCGTCACAAGACATATGAGGAAAGACTTGAGGACCCAACCATGTGTACTCTGGAGGAAAGAAGAGACAGGAGTGATTCGATGTAGACATTCAAATATTTGAAAGGTATTGATTTACAATCAAACCTTTTCCAGAGATGGAAAGGTGGCAGAATAGAGGAAATGAATGGAAGTTGCAGGGGGGCCACCACAGGGATAATGTCAGGAAGTACTTTTTCACGGAGAGGATAGTAGATACCTGGAAGCCCTCCCACAGGAGGTGATGGAGATAAAAATTGTAACGGAATTAAAAAATGTGTGGGATAAAACACAAATCCTGTATGGAAAGTATGAAACCAAATAAGCTTAGCAGTGATTAGATGTAACCAAATAAGCTTAGCAGTGATTAGATGTAACCAGCAGTAATTGAGAAGCAAAGCCAGTCCTGGGCATATTTCTACTGTCTGTACCCTGATCTTGGCTGGACAGATTTGGATGGGCTGGAGTGGGGCTTCGATGACAACTTCAGTAGTTGAGAACAAGGCCAGTGCTGGGCAGATTTCTACAGTCTGTGCCCTGAAAATGGCAAGGACAAATCAAGATCAAGTATACATATGTAGTATCACATCACGCTATTAGTTTATCTTGTGGGGCAGATGAATGGACCGTACTGGTCTTTACCTGCCACCATCTACTTTGTTACTATGTTATTAGCGCCCAATTATTAGCAATGATCAGGTTGTTAATTATGATGTGCACACAAATTGTGTGCACACAGTTTTGAGCGCCATATATAGAATTTACAAACTGGCCAACTACTTTAATGAGAAAATTGTGAAGCTACGCAAAACGCTACCACAGTACACCATCAATATCGAAAAATTTACTGTCTAGACCCAACCCTGGATGAGTACCCAGCTGACCAAGTCTGGACAAACTTCGCACTCCTCAACGCTGAAACCGTCACCCAAGCGATTAACAGATTCGCCAAATCCCACTGTAAACTGGACGTGTGTCCTAACAACCTAATAAAATCTGCCCCGCAACGCTTCATAACAGACCTCACTTCACATCTAAACTACTTTACAACATGGACTCTTTCCTAAGGACAAAGGCAATATACTACTCACCCCAATACCCAAAGACTCGAAGAAAAAAGCAAAAGACATCACCAACTACCGCCCGGTAGCATCTATCCCTCTGGCTGTTAAACTACTGGAAAGCATGGTAACCAAGCAACTCACTGATTACCTGAATAAATTTTCTATACTACACGTATCACAATCAGGATTCTGCTCCAACCACAGCACTGAAACAGTACTAATCACTCTTTTAACCAAATTTAAATAAGAAATTACAACCGGCAAGAGTGTACTTCTCCTACAATTTGACATGTCAAGTGCGTTCGACATGGTCAATCATAAAATATTATTAAACATACTAGAATACTTCGGGATCAGTGGAAGTGTACTCAGTTGGATCAACGGCTTCCTAACCGCAAGATCATACCAGGTGATGGCAAACTCGAACACATCACTACCATGGAAACCAGAATCTGGAGTACCCCAGGGATCACCGCTATCACCGACCCTTTTCAACCTAATGATGACCCCACTAGCCAAAGCCCTATCCGACCAAGGCCTTAACCCTTACATCTACGCAGATGATGTCACGATATGCATCCCGTTCAAACATGATCTAACAGAAATCACAAACGAAATCAAGCTTAGCCTCCAGATCATGAACTCATGGGTGGATACATTTCAATTAACGCAGAAAAAACACATTGTCTCATCCTTTCATCTCCATGCAATACGAACAAATCCACACATATAAACACCCCAGACTACACCCTTCCTGTTTCAGACAACCTGAAAATTCTCAGTGTTACAATCGACCAAAAGCTCACGTTAGAAAGCCAAGCGAAAAACACTACAAAGAAAATGTTTCATTCAATGTGGAAACTTAAACGAGTAAAACCTTTCTTCCCGAGGGAAATATTCCGTAGCCTGGTACAATCATTGGTTCTAAGTCACCTAGACTATTGCAATGCAATCTACGCTGGTTGCAAAGAAAAAATCTTGAAAAAACGCCAAACCACCCAAAACACCGCAGCGAGACTCATATTCGGAAGAACGAAATAAGCCCTTATGAGCAAAACTGCATTGGCTCCCAATCAGAGTGAATCGTGTTCAAGATCCGCACCTTAGTTCATAAAATTATTCATGGAGAGGCACCAGCCTACATGGCAGACATTATAGACCTCCCAACGAGGAACTCAAAAAGATCAGCACGTTCTTACCTAAATCTTCACTTCCCAAGCTGCAAAGGGCTAAAATATATATATAAAAAAAACTTATGCATCCAGCTTCTCTTACATAAGCACACAATTATGGAATGCACTTCCAAACATCACGAAAAGAATGCACGACCTAACAAACTTTTGGAAATCGTTAAAAACCTACCTGTTCACAAAGGCATACCAGAAAGAACCAACCTAAAGTCCTGAACTCTACAAAACAATCAAAACTCCTACCAGAACTGGACAAAATCGAACTCTCTCTCCTTGATCACTTAAAATACTCTGCCATCTATGAACATTAACACTAAACCACCCTGTATTTCTCCTACCGGAATTGGCGATCACCATCACGGTACTATGTAAGCTACATTAAGCCTGCAAATAGGTGGGAAAATGTGGGATACAAATGCAACAAATAAATAAATTAGGGCGTTAATACCTCAAAGGCATATTAAGAGTATTGCTGAAGATTTTACACTTATCCTGAACTAGAAAAACAACTAACCTCATAGCTAAGAAACACATAAGAGAAGTCATTTCAATAAGTACTTTAAGAAAGGCTGGTCATTAGCATTCCAAATGAAACTCAATGCTATACTTTCTCCATAAACTCCAAAAATGTCCAGTTTCCAAACAGCTCACTTTCACTGTCAACAATTTATATGCCAAAGATAATAACAGGGTCATTCTCGAGGAAGGATGCAGCCTGGGTCATACTATAAAAAGAGAACAAATATCCTGTTTCAAAATTTGTCTTGACCATTGTGGTATTGCAATCATAACTATATAGGAAAAGAAATTTGGAAGATTATAAATATTTCCCTCATAGATAGCAAATCTGATCCGTTCCAACAACACTCCAAAGGTGCTACCAGTACCCTTCTTTGTAGACTAGAAGTTACATACACTCACATTTTTGTTCATAAGCCAAAGACAATTTCCATGGCACAATTATCCATCCAAAGCAGAAGAAGCAGGAAGACACCTTCTACGGAAATCCAAACACAGAACCCAAAGCAGGAGCAGAGGATGACACAATGACCAAATCCACCAGGGAGATGTAGTTCAAAGCAGATTTATTAAAGCACCAAAAAAAAAAAAAAGGAGTACCCGACACAGGATTAATGCTGACCTGTGCACTGTGGATGCTGCTGCTTTTATTGACTTTTATCGTCTTCTGCACCAAACATTGCTCTTAGTTGTCTCAGTGTCCTAAGTTGTGTACAGTAACCCCTGAGGCAGGCAGCAGCATCTGCTGAAACACACAATTTAATTGAATGAGCCAATTAGCACTAATAATTGAGACCTAACAATTAATGGTGATAATTGGCTTCAATTAGAAATTATGCATGTAAATATAGGTGTCACAATCTATGCATAAAATTACGTGTGGGTCGAAAAAGGGGGCATGACCACGAGAGGGTCATGGACGGTTCAGGGACATTCCTTTAATTTATGCATGCTGTTATAGAATGAAGGGGATACGCACATAATTTAGGTATAGATTTCATTGGTGTAAATGTAGTCACGGTTCTCGGTGTGCCTAAATGTAATTGTGGCTCCCGGTGCTAGGTGTTGGACTGAATCTAACCCAGATATTCAATTCTGGGCCTTTTCCTGGCACGGACATTCACTATCAGAATCAGAAGCTATCTAGATAGGACTGCATTTTTGTGGGGTCCAACTTGTCCAGTCAACCATGTGAGCACTGGCATTGAATATCTACAATACCCACACAACTGCTAGCTTCTCCCCGACTCCGCCCATGGACGGCCCCAGCACTAACCACACAGGACCACGGCAGTCGGGTATTCAGTGGCACTATGCATTTAAGTGTTATTAAATATCTGGGAAAAGCCTGCTGATTGGGTTTAAGCGGGCAGGAGCTTCTCTTATCTGTTTAAACCCCTTTGAAAATCTACTGTAGTATCTCGGCAGCATATGGGCAACTTAAAACTATCCACCTAATTCTATAAACATTGCACACACACTTTAATAGAATAACAAGCAAATTAGTGCCAATAATTGTCTTTTTAACAAGCAATTAGAACTAATCAGATTAATTGGGACTTACCTTCATAAAGTTAGGCACGGGATCCGCGCTTAAAATTTATGTGTTGCCCAAAAAGGCGTTGTGAAAATGGGATGGTTGTGGGCATTTCGAAGTGGATTGAGGCATAGTTTTCAGTTACGTGTGTAATTGTAGAACAATGCAGCTCCACATGTAAATTTAGGCGTGGGCATTTGCACCACATTTTCACTGGTGCAAATGGCGGCACCAAAATTTACACGTGACCTCTCCACTTAAGTCTTAATTCTATAAACCATGCCGAACCTTAGGCATGGCTTAAAGGACACCGTTTATGAGGGGGGGGGGGGGGGGTTCGGTGCTGATTTTGTAGGTGCTATATATAGAATCCAGCCCTATATGTATGAAGAGTAATTTTATAACAGATCTCCTAAATAGAGAGAGACATCTATTTTAGGCCTATTTTATGAAGACACATAGGTATATAAGGCCATTTTTTTTAGAAACAAATCCACACGTAAATAGTGGCATTTACACATTGTGATAGAGTCACATCCAGGATAGTTGGGTTAAGTCAGTTTCAGTCTGAAATACAAGTCCCAGAAGGCAATTCAGGCAAGGAGCCAGGGGGTGAAATGAAGAACCCAGACTGGACTCTTAGCTGCAATAGGGGAAGATATGGGTGTAAGCTGGCAGGACGTGTAGATTATCTTAACCTACACCTTCCCAATTGTAGAGGAATTAAATACAAGACCTACTACGCATCCAGTTTCTCCTTTTTGGGCAGCCAGCTTTGGAACGCTCTACCCAGACCAATCCGATTAATAAACAACTTCTTGCCCTTTAGAAAAATGCTGAAAGCTCATCTCTTTAAGCAAGCCTACCCTAATGCCCCAACCTAATCTCGCCAACCTCCACTTCCAATTCTGTTCTGACTTAAATACCAACCTCCCATCCTTCTCTTTCCATCTCTCCTTAATTTTATCCCTCCTTACCCCTTTTCTCCCAAATTACACTATCCTATCCTGTCTACCCTCTTTTATCCTAGTCATATATTATCTAGCTCAACTTAACATACACTACTAAGCCCGACTTTACGTTGTTTTACTACTGTTTTATTGAAAATTTTATTCTTAACTTTGTATTTCAAATTATTATGTAAGCCGCATTGAGCCTGCATTGTGTGGGAAAGCACGGAGTACAAATGTAATAAATAATAATAATAATTGGCTGCCACTAGGGGGAAAGAGAGATAGGAAACCCTGTGTGCAGGAGCTCATCATTAGTCTAATGCTCAACTCAGCTGGTATGGGTGTGGGGGAAGCTAATGGAAGGAAAATGATTGGTTGTGGTAGCAGAAGCCAGGGATTGATTAGGCAGGTGGGAAGGAGTCCCAGGGAAGAGAGAAGCAGAAGGAGAGAGGAGGGTAAAGCAGATGCAGAGTGAAATCCCTTGGGTGTGAGAAAGTCCCAAAAGTATTTGCAGGCTGAAAATCCTTGGGTAATAGAGGTCCCTAAAGCATTGAAGCTACCAGTGAAGTCGATGTAAAGGGGAATCCCTTGGGGTAGGAGAAATCCCTAAAGTATGGAACCCCTCCTGAAGGTAAAGAGAGTAGAAGGTAGAAACTGCTGCTTTGTGATTTAACTGTGATGATGAACTGAATGAACTGCTTCTATTTGGAAGTGAACTACTGTTTATTGTGCACTGGATAAAGAGCCCAGACTGGAGCTGACTGTGAGTCTGTATTGAATCCTGATATGTGCTGATAGCCTGCTGCTTAAAGGGGACTACGTGCCATACACTTTCAGGTGGCTTGCATATGCTTAAGATTGGAGGCGAATGCTGCTGTTGGAACTGTGTATCAGGTCTACTAGAAACCTGCATGGAATAAAGTCCTTAAGATTGAAGTTGCTGGTGGACATTTATTTCTTGACTGCACTGGGAGCCCATGGCTGGAGGAGATTGTTCTATCCTTGGCTGCACCTAGAGGTACCTGGTTACAACATGTATATCATACAAATGGAGTGGAGAAGTAGCCTAGTGGTTAAAGCGCCTGTCTTGACATCCAGAGATGCCCAGTTCAAATCCCACTGCTGCTTTCTGTGAACTTGGGTGAGTAACTTAACCCTCCATTGCCTCAGGTAGGAACACCCCTCCCCCCCCCCCCCCCCCCCGGTTTACTAAGCCATGCTAGCAGCTGCCATGTGCTAATGCCAACACAGCCCATGTACCTTAGTAAACGGGGGGGGGGGGGGGGGGGTTAGATTGTGAGCCCTCCAGGGACAGGAAAATACCCAGTGTACCTGAATGTAACTCACATTGAGCTACTACTGAAAAAAGGTGGGAGCAAAATCCAAATAAATAAATTAATGTGTAAATACTGATGTCAGATATCCACACCATGCTGACCCTTCAAGGGCGCATGGCTTAGGCAGGACTAAAATCTACACATGTATTCCCCATTTTACAAAGGGAATACATGTAATGAGGGACAGTTCTTATGTTGGAGTTTACAGTCACGTATAGGTTTTTTTAAAAACTGTTTGTTTCAGGCACGGCTTTACAAGAGATATTAAGAGAATCATTCTGCTTAATCTCATGTAGTTTATTACCAACTCCAAAATTAAACAAAGTTAAAAATGTTTTCTTTCCACTTAATTTGTGCGTCTTACAGGTGTAACTTTGTAAAATGGGGCAGCCACAAATGGAACTGCCTAGCATCATCATCATTTGGATGATGCCGGGTCCGTGCCATCTATTTTTTCAGCGTGCATTTTTGTAAAATGGCTGCTCTTGTTGAACAAGCCAGCAAATGCATGTGGACTCCCAAAGATCTTTTAGAAAAGGCTCTGGATTGGAAGATCTTTTTCTACATTGGGCACATCCTGACGTGGATATCTCAATTCCAATCTCTGTGTTCAATGTAAAACGAGGCTTTATGTATCTTTATAAAACATTGCCAGAAATCCTGCATTAATCACAATCAAAATAAAACCATGTAAATTTACACTAGCTCAAGATATATATATATATCCCTGACCAAGGAAATGAAAAAAAGCCCTACCAGAGCACAGAGATTGCATGGGAAGCCTACCACCTGCTGGATACTGAGAAATACTGACTGACTGATGGGGGGGGGGGGGGGGGGGGGGGATTGCACAGGATTCTTAAGTGATAAAATCACAGCACAGTGGGTCAGTCTCCACCAGCTGGCAGGACAGGACAAACTCTAGTGTCTCTGGACTGGTCTGGTGGGACAATAAAGAATGTATAATTCGCTCATATACTTGCATGTTCTATCCATGCTCCACTCAAATTCCAACCTTGTGCATATCCACTAGCAAAGAAATGCCATCATTTTCATGTGAATACTCTTGCACCAGTTAGCACTTTGTAAGAGGTCATTTACATGCTTATGAGGCCACATCCATGTGTAAATGATTAAAATACCTCACAGTGGGTGAGAACTTTATTGCTTAAAGTATGAGCCTCCTTATAAAATTATACAGTGCCATTAACAGGGTATGCATATTTTCAATGCCAAATCTGGCATTTAAAAAATATATTACCTCACAAAGACTCCAGTGTGCCAATTGTATCAAAACTTGCTTTTATTACATTAATGTGTTCATACACAACATATGACACATACAAACAGTTAACCTCTCATTCACTTAAAAAAATATACAGTGACCACTACCTCTGTAAATTGATCCAACTAAATTTAAGGTGTTGAAAAGGATGTACTATTTCTAACAGTTTCTTTTTATAATAACTTGTTAAAATTCTTGCCAAACACACACTGTTTTTGCTGCTCACATATTTTCCAGAACAATCACAGGAGTTTGGGACTGCAATCACTGAAGATTTTTTTTTGTCTTTTTTTACACTCTCTAGTATCAAGTTTCACACTTGACTGTGGTAAACAGCTTGGAATAAGGATTCAAAAAATTCTGTTCTCTAGCAGCTGTATCAAACTGAATTTGTATGCCAGAATGAAAACATATGTGTCTACCAACAGATATGTTTACAATATTAAAGCCCTGTTTACTAAGCCGTGCTGTAGAGACGCCCATGCATTCCTATGGGTGTCTCTAGCGTTAGCATGTGCTAATTTTTAGCACACGCTAAAAATGCTTCACACATTAGTAAACAGGGCCCTTACTGTAAATGAATACGGTGCAAATTAACACAGAAAACTATGATTTTGAAAATGGTATCTGTTTTAATTTTTATCATTTTTAATGTGGTGTTGCAAAGCAGAAAGATGGCTTTTGATGCTGCTACATTCCTGCAATGAGCTGAAGAAGTCACTACCATATATGGAAGTGCATTCCTGTAGCAGTATCAGAAGACATCCCCATTATCACAACGTTTGTGCTTGGGATAGCACAATATAAATTAACAAGTAACTAAACAATAAATCATACTTTCAGTGGAATGTTTGCACTAGATATGGATCAGAAAATGATTCAAGATGCTATCTGTAATCTGGTTTAATCCCACTACAATACATAGGAATTGGAATCTGCTAATCAAAAGATCAGATTACCAAACAACTTTTAGGGCCCTGTTTACTAAGCTGCATTGTAGGCACGCTATCATTTTTAACGTGTGCTAAAAACAATAGCGCATCTTAGTAGACAGGGCCCTTAGGGGTCCTTTTACAGAGCGGTGGTAAACCCAACGCGGGCTTACCGCTCGCTCTTCTGGGACTGCTGCCGGCCCAACAGAGCCACCGGTGGATCTGCCCCAAGCGCACACCATTCAGGAAGAAAAAGAAAACCTCCAGAAATGGCTTGCGTGGCGATAACCCAGTGGGGTAATCAGGCATCATTGCTCACTGCCCTGTTGCCACCAGGTTAGCGCGAGAGCCCTTATCGCCACCTTAATGGGTGGTGGTAAGGGCTTCCTGTGGCATGGCCACATGGCAAAAATTCTCTTACTGCAAGGTCATGTGTGTCTGGGGACGTTTTACCCACTGTGATAAAAAGGGACCTGGCGCATGGGGAAAATGGCTCTCGCCGCTAGCACAGGGCCATTTTTCCCACAGCTTGGTGAAAGGATCCCTTAGTTTTACACAGAAATTTAGAAAAATGAAGACAGATAAAGACCATATCCAGTCTGCCCATCCATGCCGTCTACCATCTCTTCCTCTCCCTTATAATCTCTCTAGCAGCAATACCTTGAGTCCCCTCTAATTGTCACTTACTAACTCCATATCTTCTATGGAGTATGTATGAAAGACCCCAACTTTTAATTACAAAGCCCAATTCTCAGTTCATCAAATCCACTGAACAAGTCAAGACACACTGTACAGTGTTACAAAATATTTTATTGACCATTAGACATTTTTGCATCTGCCACTAAAGGATTAAGGGATGAATATGCTTGAAACACAAGGGATTTTCTTATAATTTAATTCTGGAAACCATACATAGTTTTTAAAGTATTTCTGATAAGAGAAACATTGACTGTCCAGATACAGAGATTTCCACTACAAGCAAACATTGCATATAAATCTGACTTTTAACTGACTTGATATTTTTACATTTCATTTCTGCTTCCTGTAAGCAATGTGGAAAAAAATGGGCTAGGGTGATTGCTTTTTCCTCACTTTTTAAATATGTCACTGCTGGGGCAAAAATTATTGACACAGCAGTCTCATATTCCTTCCTCTCCACTCCCTACAAAAATGTACTCAATATTATATAAGTTTAGGTTTGGTAAATGAAGTAATGCCTATCACCCTTTTAAAAATGCTGAAGATACAGATTTACAACCCTTTATTGATACAATGGCTCTGCTGGAGTTACACAGACATTCTAGGGGCTACAACATGATGTCATTAACTTTATTACATTAATAAAAGGAAGTCATTGTGCATATTTTAGAGTAAATTAAAGACACCATAATTAACATGTGCTTCTTTTATAAATATGGTATAACAGAGAGAGGGAGCAAAGCACAAAAAAGCCAAGAAACAAAAACAAAAAGCACCAAGGGCCTTCAAAAAAAGGGGGAAATAAAGTCTTTAATCATATACGTTGATAAAGCAATACTTAAGTGGACCCGACACGGTCCGTGTTTAGGCGCCCAGCGCCTGCCTCAGGAGTCGCAAGAGACATCTGACAGCATGCGATAGTATTGTGAAAACAATACAATTTTAAGAAGCGATATACTGCAACACTGTGTGGTCCCCTTCACACAAAATGGAAAGTTATTTGATTCAACAAATGCAGTCCTACAGTCATGGTCTCAATCAAGTAACTGAAGGATTGCGTTTGTTGAATCGAATAACTTTCCATTTTGTGTGAAGGGGACCACACAGCGTTGCAGTATATCACTTCTTTAAAATTGTATTGTTTTCACAATACTATCGCATGTTGTCAGCTATCTCTTGCGACCCCTGAGGCAGGCGCTGGGCGCCGAAACACGGACCATGTCGGGTCCACTTAAGTATTGCTTTATCAACGTATATGATTAAAGACTTTATTTCCCCCTTTTTTTGAAGGCCCTTGGTGCTTTTTGTTTTTGCTTCTTTTATAAATGCCATACTATTTTGCTCAATTTATCAAACAAAAAATATATACTTTTTCCTAATCAAAGCAACTCTACTGAAGGAAAACAGATGCCCCTGAAAGTAATGAAGCAATATGAAAACCAAGATTTTGACTATACATTATTTTCATTCTTGGTAATTGCCAATGGCGACATATGTAAAGGGAACAGGACAAAGTTTGGATGTACACAGTAGGGTTGGCTAAGTGAATGTGAAAATCATAGAGGCCATATGATTCCAAAATATTCTCTAATTTGATGACTGTATTCTGGCAGGGAGTATAGGATGAAGGTGAAAGGGGATAGTCTATGGAGTAATCTAAGGAATATTTCTTTATGGAAAGGGTAGTGGATGCATGGAATGGCCTCTTAGCAGAGGTGGTGGAGATGGTGTAGAAGAGGAGTGTATCTGAATTTATGCAAGCATGAGAGAAGCAGACAGAAAGGAAAACAGAACTTAGCAGTTGGTACGGATGGGCAGACTTCATAGGTCATAATCGAACGGGGCGGGGAAACCTGTATTATCGAAACAAGATGGGCGTCCATCTTTCGTTTCAATAATACGGTCGGGGACGCCCAAATCTCAACATTTAGGTCGACCTTAGAGATGGTCGTCCCCGGTTTTCGGCCATAATGGAAACCGAGGACGACAATCTCAAAAACGATCAAATCCAAGCCCTTTGGTCATAGGAGGAGCCAGAATTCGTAGTGCACTGGTCCCCCTGACATACCAGGACACCAACTGGGCACCCTAGGAGGTACTGCAGTGGACTTCACAAATTGCTCCCAGGTGCACAGTTCCCTTACCTTGTGTGCTGAGCCCCCCAAAACCCACTCCCCACAACTGTACACCACTACCATAGCCCTAAGGGGTGAAGGGGGGCACCTACATGTGGGTACAGTGGGTTTTGGGTGGGTTTTGGAGGGCTCACATTTACCAGCACAAGTTTAACAGGTAGGGGGGATGGGCTTTGGTCCACCTGGCTGAAGTGCACTGCACCCACTAAAACTGCTCCAGGGACCTGTATACTGCTGTCATGGAGCTGGGTATGACATTTGAGGCTAGCATAGAGGCTGGCAAAAAAATTATTTTAAGTTTTTTTTTAGGGTGGGTGGGAGGGGGTTGGTGACCACTGGGGGAGTAAGGGAAGGTCATCCCCGATTCCCTCTGGTGGTCATCTAGTCAGTTCGGGCACCTTTTTGAGGCTTGGTCGCAAGTAAAAATGGACCCTTCTTTTTTCCATTATCGGCCAAGGACGCCCATCTCTTAATCACGCCCCATTCCACCCTTCGCTAGGGTGCCGACACGCCCCCTTGAACTTTGGTTGTCCCTGCGACTGAAAGCAGTTGAGGACGCCCAAAACCGACTTTCGATTATGCCGATTTGGGTGACCCTGAGAGAAGGATGCCCATCTCCCGATTTGTTTCGGAAGATGGGCGCCCTTCTCTTTCGAAAATAAGCCTGACGGTCTTCTATATGCCATTATTCGTATGTTTCTGTGTTTAACACGGCCTGTGGATTGTATATTTGTCTTCTTTACACCCTTAAGAAACTTAGAAGAAATACTAGAGATGTGCAGTCAGAAAGTTTTAATTTGGTGTTCTGTTTTGCTTTCACTTATTTTCATATCATTATGTTTTAGTACACATTATTATGTTCTTACGAATGCAAGTTCATTTTGTGCACAGAACATAACTGTGCACATTAACCTAGTCTGCAATAAAATGAAACAAAACTTGAAAAAGTGCACATTCCTATAAATTACAGAGATATTTTCAGTGCTCTTTCTCTCCACAGTTTTAGGCTGGCCTAGACCACTGCCAAAGTCCACAGAGCTACAGTGTATCTCTCTCCCGGTCCCTTACTCAAACAACATTTCCAGGTTGCACCATGCTGAGTAACAAATATAGATCCTTAACTACTGCTGCAGAAATAAAGCATAGGGTAACCAAATGACATATAAAAACACTGACATTTGATCTAGTCCAGTGGATTTTATTTTGCCTCTCATCCAGAAGTCTTCCTGGCAGTATGTTTTGCCTACTAACAAGGCTATACAGTGCATATTTATTGATTGATTGATTGGGATTTACTAACCGCCTTTATGAAGAGATTCACCCAAGGCAGTGTACAGCAGGTACAGTTTAACACAGAACTTACAATTTTGTTAACAGCATAAGAACAGTAAAAATAGCCAAATATAAACATGAATACAAGAAATGAGGTAAACTTGAAAACAGCAAATTAAAACCTAATAATAGGACTAACATGAAGCAGTATAAAAAATATACACATTTAACAGCACTGAAATTCAGAAATATACCTGTAATACAATCCTATATAATAATTCTCACCTCCAACATTCTCTCTTGCTGCCTGTGTCCGTGGCTTTCTTCGCAGTTGGTCTGCTAGGCTCCGTAGATCAGGCTGACTTCAAGCAGAATGCCAGAGCCGGAGGAGGAGGGGCGAAAGGAGCAGGGCACAGGGGCGGAGGCGGAGCTTGAAAGAAACAGAAGCGTTGAGGGGCAGAGTAGCCGACAGCGTTGCGACCAATGGCACGGAAAGAAAGGTCGGAGTCCTCCTTGGGCGTCAGCAGAGGGGGCAGAGCCACAGAGAGCGTGCTGCTGTGCCGAGCCGGCGCGCGGGTGCGCTCGCGTGTTCCTGCACAGGGCGTGGGGGAGGGGGGACTTCAGGAGTTGGAGCAGCGCAAAAGAGAAGGAAAACAGGCGACAGCCGCGGCTGCCCCTCCGGGCCTCATGGGAGGGTGTGTGGGCAGCCGCAACGACTCCTCGGGAGGGAGGGAGGGAGCTTGAAACTCGGAGGGAGGGAACTTGAAACTGGGAGAGAGGGAGGGAGCCTGAAAGTCGGAGGGAGGGAGGGACCCTGAAAGTCGGAGGGAGGGGGGGACCCTGAAAGTCAGAGGGAGGGGACGACCCTGAAAGTCAGAGGGAGGGAGGGGACGACCCTGAAAGTCGGAGGGAGGGAGGAAGGGAACGACCCTGGAACTGGGAGGAAGGGAGGGGGGAGGGAAGGAAGGGGGCCCCTGGCACAGACTCTCATTCTCACACACACACCCTCTCTCACAGACACACTCGCACCCAGTCTCACTCTCTCTCTCTCATAGACACACTCGCACCTGCTAGCGCCCGTTTCATTTGTGTCAGAAATGGGCCTTTTTACTAGTTCCAGCATAATACTAATGAAACATCTAATAAGCATGCATTAGAACATTCAAATAACATACCTATGATGTTAATGCTTTTCTACCATACAGCTTACCATGTAGTCCAGGGGCCAAGTGCAGATATATAGGCAGGGACATGATGGGTGGTACAGATTCAGTTGGGATAAATAGATGAGTGGCTGAACTCTAGGCAAGTTCTTTGTACAGTTAAACAAGTTATAAGGAACTAAGTTACACTGTATATAGCAAGCTAGTTCAGGAATTTAGAGAAAATATA
The DNA here is from genome assembly GCF_901765095.1 of Microcaecilia unicolor. Taxonomy (NCBI): domain Eukaryota; kingdom Metazoa; phylum Chordata; class Amphibia; order Gymnophiona; family Siphonopidae; genus Microcaecilia; species Microcaecilia unicolor. The sequence continues at coordinate 176,977,234 of NC_044040.1, forward strand.
AGAAATCATCCCATCACCCAGCTCCAGACTTATGTAGTAATTGTCTGCAAAGTAATATATAGGCCTGTGCCATAAAACTTGTGGGAAAATGTTAAACAGGGTCTAACATGTATTGCAATAAATGTTTCCAAGGACATATTAAAACACCCTTAATAGAATAGCCTTAGTAGCTAACATGGGGCTTCTTTTACAAAAGCCACGCTAGTGCAGTCGCGTACCAAGGGGGGGGGGGGGCAGTAGGGGCGGTCCACCCCGGATGCACGCCACTGGGGGGGTGCGCACGCCGGTCAGCTTCGTTCGTTTCCATGCTCCCTCAGTAAACCTGTTCCGGGGCAGAGGGAACATGGAAACGAACGAAGCTGACCGGCGCGCGGCACCCCCCCCCCCCCAGCGGCGTGCACCCGGGGGGGGTCTTTCGCCAGGGTGGTGGGGTGTCCTTTCACTGGGGGGGGGGGGGGGGCGCTGCACCCGTGGGGCAAGGCGCATCGGCAATCCGCCCCGGGTGTTAGCCCCCCTAGGAACGCCACTGCGCTAGTGATTCCTGCATGGCAAATGAAAGGAAGCTCATTCAATTCCTAAGGGCTTCCTCTTATTTGCCAAACAAGAATTGCTAGCGCAGCTTTGTAAACGAAGCCCATTAATCGTAAAAAAAATAAAAAATTCTTCATTAGTTTTCAGGATATTGCTTGTGTTAACCACACCGATGTGAAATGACTAATTAGCTCTCTCCCCCCACCAAACACAATCATCTCCTCCTACCATCAGTAACTCACAACCATAGACCCCACCGCTTAACTTTCTAGATTCCCCTTGCAGAATGAGTTTTGATCATTTCACAAGGTTTCCCATCTTCACCAAAAGGAAATCAGTGTCCTCCTGCTGGCATTGCTGCAGCTGCTGAATGATGCCACTAGAGTAATGCATCCCTAGAGGTGTCATTTAGTAAACTTCAACAAGGCCACCAGGCAAGTCCTAACTACCCTTCTGCCACTGAAGACAGGGGACACACCTGAATGCTAAGTCTCATTCCTGAGTTGTAGAGAGGTCTCAGACAATTTCATCCCTTGGTGTGTGGAGAATTCCAGCTGCTTAATGATGCCACAGAAAGAAGGGGAGATTAATACAGCTAGCGGGTGACTGTAAATGGACGGCCTTATCTTATCGTGCCTTTTGAATGAGGAGATGCCGTCAGCTTGCTGCTGCTTTTCAGATGCTTTTTTATGTTTAAGAGAGACTTAATGCTTTCAACGTATGGTATATTGTGTATCTAAGGGTTCCACATCTGTCAGGATTTTTAATTGATTGAGCTATCCACAGAACCCATGATGAAGGCTCTACATGCTGAAACATGGCCTGTGTTGGGTTCTTTTGCCAAGCACATCCTGTATACTGGTGTGAAAAGCATTTTGTGTCAGTTCAGAGGACGTTCATTCGACATGATTCGCCATGTGCATTTTCAAGGATATGCCCCTGCTCAACAATCCAGATCCATCCTGCTGACAAATCTTGGGTTGTTGAGAGGGGGCATATCTTTGAAAAAGCACATAATGAAACTCAGATGAACATTCCCTGATCCGACACAAGATAAGTTAATCATAAAAACATTTAAGTTACTTACTGTTCAAAAGGTGCAATTGAAGCAATAGTACTTTCATATTAAAAGAGCAGTGATGAATATGGTGCTTAAATCTCGACCAGATAGACCTATGCTCATGAAGTGGCACTGCTGAGGTCTTTCATGAAGTATTCATATTAGTTTGTTTACTCTTTGTTTACTCTTTCTAAAAATACTAGGACTAGGAGGCATGTGATGAAGCTACAAAGTAGTAAATTTAATACGAATCAGAGAAAACTTTTCTTCACTCAACGTATAATTAAACTCTGGAATTTGTTGCCAGAGAATGCAGTAAACGCAGTTAGCTTAGCAGGGTTTTAAAAAGGTCTGGACCGCTTCCTAAAGGAAAAGTCCATAGACCATTATTAAACTGACTTGGGGAAAATCCACTGCTTATTTCTGGGATCTTGCCCAGGTATTTGAGACCTGGATTGGCCACTGTTGGAAACAGGATGCTGGGCTTGATGGACCTTTGTTCTGTTCCAGTGGGCTAGTTCTGAAAAGCAGCAATGTCACTGTAACCTGCAGTCAATCTTACTTTTTTAATATTAGGATTTATTTCCCACCTTTTGAAAGAAATTCACCCAAGGTGGTGTACATCAAGACTTGTACCATCTACCACAGGAGAACCTTGTGCATGCTGCATTTCCTTGCACAGAGATTAAGATACATATCTACATCACACAATCTATTTTAAGCAAGGTTACCACCCAACCAAGACCTTTCTTTGTAGGACTACCACAATTGCCTTGATGTAAATGTCTCATCTTCTGAGAATGAATAGGCAGATTACAAACACTTTAATTAAGTTATCTCTTCAGTAAAGTCCAATGGCAGAGAAAATGTACAACTTCATTTAATCACCATGACAAGAAAGCTGAAGGAATATTACACACTGCGACAAAACTGGTGACTTAAGCCACAGGGTTTGTCCAGCTTGTCAACATGTGGTAACATTTTAAGTTCACAGCTGTTATCTACAAATGCAGAAATGTGTGGATATCCTCGGAGTCTATGGCAAACTGGCTGACATTTTGACAGACAGTTGTTACAGCTACTGAAGCTAACTTGCTGTAAGTAAAAACAGAGATGGGAAAATAAAGCCAAATTATAACAGCCAGAAATAAAACTAAAGCAATCTGCACACACTGCATTGCTTGGTAACTTGTCTAGGAACCTCATACCCAGTTATGTAGGCAGAGTCATCTTACCTGTCTGTGAACAATATCAGCAGATCTTCCTGTCCAGCATAGCTTGCTAATGCTTTCTTCAGCAGCCTCACTTTCTGCCCTCCACCAATAGAATTAGCTGCTCCGCCTCCTTTCCATTCTTCTCCTTCACCAAGAACCTGACAGCAGTAATGCCAGCAATTAATAAAAAAACATCATGGGGTTTTAATCAGCACATGAAATGCATATTCCCACTTTTGTTGTTTTGTTTGTGTTTTTTTTCTTTGCCTCTCTTCTTCCCTATTTACCACATGGAATACATGTGCAAGTTTAATTTGGTTGGCTCTTTTTCCATTTCAGAGCTGTGGGCTGCATGAGGGCTGGATCTAAAATACCTAAAAGGGCTATTTCAAAGCCATCTACAGGGAGGGGGGGGGGGGGACCATACACACTTTTTCCAAATGGGCTTTACATCAATTTTCAAAGTAAAGACCTACATTTAATTTTTGCTTTAAAAATGATCATGGGTTCAAAGCATATACAGTCACATGCACCTGCATTTTCTACAAGAAACTGCTAGGAAGTGCATGCGTACATTTGAAAATGCAATCCATATGAATATTTTCCTACTTCAACTTAAAGCACAACCCCATCAACAATACCTTCTTTCAATGTAGCTAAAAGTATGTGCGTTATGGAATAGCACATACATTTTTTACTGCACTGAGGCACAGCAAATTTCAGACAACTGATTTAGGTGAGAACACTTTGTACCTAGGTAAATGGTTTGAAAATTGTTCTTCTACATAACCTAATAGTTGAGGAAGTACTTATACTTCTGATAGAGAATGCAATCTAATATAATAAAACGCACCGTGAACGTTCTAATGAGGACAACGTTCTGTGAAGCCCTGAAGCCCTGAAGCCATCTGACGTCACTGAAGCTGTAGGGTTCGTGGATTCGTGGTGTGAAGCCTTCAAGCCAGCCAGCCGTCTCTGCCCCGCCCTCGCGAAAAAAACAAACAAATCGGGAAGCGAAACGTCAGGGAAGGAGGCGGCGCTCCCGACGTCTAGCCTTCCCTTCGCTGTGTTCCGCCTTCAAAATAAGGCGGAACACAGCGAAGGGAAAGCTAGACGTCGGGAGCGCCGCCTCCTTCCCTGACGCTTCGCTGCACGAACCGCCACGGAGGTAAAGTTAAAAAGAATAATTAAAAAAAAAAGGGATGCATGGATGCGAGGCATGGATGCGAAGGGGGGAGGGGGGAGAAGAGGGCGGGCCAGGCTGGGACATGGGAGAGAGAGTAGCATGGATGCGAGGGGGGGGGGTCATGGAAGGGCGAGAGGGGACTTGCTGGAAAAGGATGACTGGAGGCGGCAGGGGACAGAGGAGCATGGATGGGTATGGATTAGGAGGACAGGGCACAGGGAGAGAGGGGAATTACTGGAAATGGATGAATGGAGGGGGCAGGGGACAGAGGAGCATGGATGGGCATGGATTGGGAGGGCAGGACTCAGGGAGAGAGGGAAATTGCTGGATAGGGAAAAATGGAGGGGCCAGGTGACAGATGAGCATGGATTGGAAGGGCAGGACTCAGGGAGAGGGGAATTGCTGGATAGGGATGAATGGAGGGGACAGATGGGCATGGATGGATATGGATTGCAGAGCAGGCCTCAGGCAGAGAGGGGAAATGCTGGATAGGGAAAAATGGAGGGGCCAGGTGACAGAGGAGCATGGATGGGCATGGATTGGAAGGGCAGGACTCAGGGAGAGGGGAATTGCTGGATAGGGATGAATGGAGGGGACAGATGGGCATGGATGGATATGGATTGCAGAGCAGGCCTCAGGCAGAGAGGGGAAATGCTGGATAGGGAAAAATGGAGGGGCCAGGTGACAGAGGAGCATGGATGGGCATGGATTGGAAGGGCAGGACTCAGGGAGAGGGGAATTGCTGCATAGGGATGAATGGAGGGGACAGATGGGCATGGATGGATATGGATTGCAGGGCAGGCCTCAGGCAGAGAGGGGAAATGCTGGATAGGGATGAATGGAGGGGGCAGGTGACAGACAAACATGGATGGCCATGGATTGGGAGGGCAGGGCTCAGGGACAGAGGGGAATTGCTGGAAAAGGATGAATGGAGGGGGCAGGGGACAGATGGCCATGGATTGGGATGGCACGGCTCACACTCTCTCTCTCATATACAATGTCTTTCTGACTCTCACTCTCACACACTCTGTCTCACACTGTATCACATTCACTCACACACTCGCTTGGTGTCATACACTCACTCTCACAGAGAATCTGTGTCTCACACACACTCTCTCTCTTGCCCACACACACACACTCTCTCTCACACTGTGTCTCACATACACACTTGCACACACTCTCATTCTCACACACACTCTCTCACAAACACACTCACACCCAGACTCACTCTCTCTCTCACACACTCACACTTTCACTCTGACTCTCAAACAGTCACTCTCACATACACTCTCCCAAACATACACACTCCAAGGAAAACCTTGCTAGCGCCCGTTTCATTTGTGTCAGAAACGGGCCTTTTTTACTAGTATAACATAATACACCAATGGGGAGATAATACATCTATATTGTGTTTCAGGGTGACACACAAATTCTCTTGGAAGAGTTACATTACACTAAACCTGAAACAGTGAGTAAATTAAACAAGTAACAACACCTGGCAATGATGAACTATCATGGCTCAGTTTGGGTATTCTCTGCTAGAACTGGGGAGAAATTGGAGCTGGTACCAACAAGATGCTTCCACCCCCCCCCCCCCCCCCCTAAAAAGTGACCTATTAAATTATTTTTCTGATCCCTTCCCCCCCCCCCCCCCCCCCAAAAAAAAAAAAAAAAAAAAAAAGTTTATTTTAGCAAAATAGGACACTTCATAAGCCCTGCTACAGTTTATTACACAGAATCTATTTAGGATTTACACATGCAGTAAAGTCAAGCAGAATAAATCTGGCGATTGAAATGAAAGGTTTTAGAAATACACTTCTTTCATCTCATTTACATTTCATAACTTATTCTGGTAAATTAGGTTTCTACATTAATTAAAATACTTCAGAGCAAATAAGTTAGAGATATTCAAAGAACAGGCCATCCATTATGGCAGGATATTCTTTACTGAGCTAGCTAGTTAAGCAGAATACAGAATAGCTAAATCTCAAACATGGCATTGGTTCAATAATTATATTCATATATTTGTCAACCAAAACAAAAATTATCGTATGTGCAATTTTGCATAAAATGAGATAAGACATATTTTAGTACACCGCTGTAATATCTTCTTGAATGCCAACTTGTAACTTCTGAAAGGCTTATCTCAAAGAAAAAATAAAAATGTGATATATTATTGGTGATTTATAATAGGTACTTTAAACTTCACTTCTCATTTTCATTGTTGCACATCATGCACATACAACACTTTTGTTTTCAGGCAACACAATTCAGATCCCATTATAAAAAATAAAAAAGTTAACAGAGCCAGCCCTGTCTCTAAGTAGACTAGACATTAGCCTAGGGTAGTAGAATTTGGGAGGAGGAGGTACACCAGGAATACAGCATTTTAAAGCTGCTGTGAGCTGATGCAGGGCCTTTTAGCATAGTCCTGTGCACAGGCTCTGCCATGTCCCACCCCTCTGACAGGAAGTTTACACTGGAACAGGTAAAACTGTCACTGCACTGAGTTTCACTGCAGCTTTGGGCATGTGTAAGGTAGAGTGGCAGCATTTGCAGGTCTAGTAAGGGTAAGGGAAGAGGGAAGAAATGCTGGACATAGGGCTAGGGAGTGATATGGAAGGGAAAAAGAGAGAAGATGCTGGTCATGGAGGGGTGGGGGTAGGACAGAAAATGTTGCCCTTCTGATGGGAAGCGCATAGCTGAAGGTTCGCCTAGGGTGTCAGATACCCTTGGGTCAACCCTGATGGTTAATATATTAACTCATTACAAAATGCAAACCTCTTTTTTTTTTTTTTACTTATATTGATTAATATAGTACTTTCACCCAGATTGCATAAATACTGACAAAGTAGTAAAATTTAAAAGTTCACACTTTCCAAAAATACCAGGACTAGGGGGCATGCGATGAAACTACAGTGTAGTAAATTTAAAACAAATCAGAGAAAATTTTTCTTCACCCAACGTGTAATTAAACTCTGGAATTCGTTGCCGGAGAAAGTGGTGAAGGCAGTTAGCTTAGCAGAGTTTAAAAAGGGGTTGGACGGTTTCCTAAAGGACAAGTCCATAAACCGCTACTAAACGGACTTGGAAAACTCCAAAATTCCAGGAATAACATGTATAGAATGTTTGTACGTTTGGGAAGCTTGCCAGGTGCCCTTGGCCTGGATTGGCCGCTGTCGTGGACAGGATGCTGGGGTCGATGGACCCTTGGTCTTTTCCCAGTATGGCATTACTTATGTACTTTATATATATATATATATATATATATATATATATACATATATGCAGACGACGTCACAATCTACATTCCGTTCAAACATGATCTAAATGAAATCACCAACGAAATCAACCAAAGCCTCCAAACAATGCACACATGGGCAGATGCATTCCAACTAAAACTTAACGCAGAAAAAACACGTCTTGTACTCACCGCACAACATAACACAAAAAATTTCTCCACCATAATTACACCATACTGTTCTCTTCCTGTCTCACAAAACTTGAAAATTCTTGGAGTCACCATTGATCGAAACCTCACTCAAGCCCACGTCAAGCCCACGTGAAAAACATGACAAAAAAGATGTTCTACTCCTTGTGAAACTCAAAAGAGTAAAACCGTTCTTCCCGAGATACATCTTCCGCACCCTGGTACAGTCAATGGTAATGTCATCTGGACTACTGTAACGCACTGTACGCGGGCTGTAAAGAACAAACTATCAAAAAACTCCAAACTGCCCAGAATACTGCCGCCAGACTCATATTTGGAAAAACTAAATATGAAAGTGCAAAACCCTTAAGAGAGAAACTACACTGGCTCCCACTTAAGGAACGAATTGCATTCAAGATCTGCACGATTGTATACAAAATCATTCATGCAGACACCTTAATCTACATGCTCAACCTCATGGACCTACCCTCCCAAAAACGCCACAAGATCATCTCGCAAATTCCTCAACTTGCACTTCCCCAGCTGTAAAGGTCTAAAATACAAGCTGATGCATGCTACTACCTTCTCTTATATGAGCACGCAGTTATGGAACACACTACCTACAGACCTGAAAACAATCAACGAAACAACTATCTTTCGCAAATCTCTGAAGACATACTTCTTCAACAAAGCCTACAATGAGAACCCATAGCCTCTCTAATCTGCCTCACCAACCCACTCAGCTAGGAAAGCCTACCTTCTATAATTACCCTAATCACTCCCTTCCCTCTTCTCTCTTCCCTTACTTAATCTCTGCACAATACTAACTGTATCTGATATCCTGGAATGACAATGTTAACAAAACTATGTAAGCCACATTGAGCCTGCAAATAGGTGGAAAAATGTGTGATACAAATGCAATAAAATAAATAAACAAATATGACCTTTAACTATAACAGATAAGTGCTTTACCTTTAAAAAAAAAAAACTGTCCCAGGTTCAGCACCAAAATTTCAATGCCTTAAAAAGTGGACAGACCCAGGGGAGGGGCCAAGACAAGTGATCAGTGCTGAAATCCAGCATTGGGTACCTAACTAATGTGTCTAACACTGGATGAGTCAATGACAACCTACATTTAGACATCTAGACTTAAAGTTAGGTGCCTATATTCAAAAATGTAAGCCTCCATAAAATGGCTAAATATAAATAGTTTATGTTCCTAAATTCCAATGCTGAGCCATCTTTCAATGTCAGGCTCTGAGTTATAGTGCAGCTAAGTCAGTGAGTTTAGGAGGTGATTTTATGAAAGCCTAGGTGCCTTTTACACATCTGTAGAACTGGTATACATATGTAGACCAGAAGACATTCAGTGATTTTAGGAAAGGCACTACTTATTCATAGAAGTGCAAGAGAGATGGTGGTGAAGGATACGAACGGGGAACAGTGTAAGAGGGTGGGAGTGACAGAGGGTGAATGTGGGGAAAGAGAGCGAAGCCTGAATGCCCCATAATCACACATAGCCCCAACACAAACATATCCCCACTCATCCTCCGCCTATGACATAGCATCCTTTGCCAAACTGTCCCTATGGAAACAGATATGCACATCATACTACTAAGTCACTCATGCACACACACACACACATACCTCCTATACACCATCTCTATCCACACTGGGGGTAATTCTATAATCTGTGCCAGCATTTCCCAAACTGTGCGTTGTGGCACCCTGGTGAGCCATGGCAAACTCACAGGGGTGCTGTGGAAGGATCCTCTTCATGTCTTCCATGTGCCCCTGCAGAACATCCTCCAGATGCTTCATAATGTTGCCCGTGAGAGTCCAGAAGGTGTGCAATCGTTAGCAGCGGGTGTAGGGGTGGGCAGAGAATGCGAATGAGTAACTTCCACCTGGGAGACTTCAAAGTGAAGCAAAACTGTTCCCCCTCTGCCCTGGTTATTTTTCTCTCTAATTTCTGGCTTTGCCGTGGATACACAGCATGATCTGATCTGCTGCTGAGTGCAGCAGGTAGAGGAAGCACAGAAGCAAGTAACGCTGCTCTCCTACTGCTGGCATGAGTGGATCGGGGAATAATTATTGTACTGGTTGGAAGAGGTAGGGAGCAAGCCATTTCTGGTTCTTCCGCAAGGCAGGACTCCATGCTGCTTTGAGGGGCTTGGGAAGAAACCTACGAAGAAATGTGTTGGTTGAGGGGGGGTGACCTCAGAGGAAACGTCTTCTGGGGGGGAGGGGAGAACTGAGAGCCTGAGAGGAAGTATGTGGACGGGGGGAAGAAATGTGTGGCCAGAGGGGCTGCCTTGAAAAATTGCATGGGCACTAAGGGTGCCATGAACTGAAAAAGTTTAGGAACCGCTGATTTATGCACTTGCATATATCTGTCCTTTCCTAGAATACTAGCACTTACAAGTGTATGGTTAACTGCAAAAGTGCCAGCAAGGTGCCTAAATACTATTCTGTAATGGCATATTTAATTTACATAGCACATAAATGTAAAGGGATATGCATATGGTCAAAGCATGGGCTGGGCTACCATTAACATACGTAACTTACAGAACACTGTCACATTTAGGTTCCTTCAGTTACACTAGATCGATGGCTGGTGTAACTGCAGGCACGTAAAATGTTAGGTGTACCGATACCGGGTTACACTAGTCTTCTGCAATGGAATATGAGAACCCACGTTCCATTATAAAATAGGCTCCCGTCATGCAGCCTCAGGGCGCCTAAATTGAGACACTCATTTATAGAAACGTCTCCACTATGCCAGCTCACCAGACACCCACTCATACGTGCCATGTTATGCTACTGAGACACACTTTACCATTTCTGTTTCAACCAAGTTACCCACACAGGCATGCCCGAGTCTGTGAATGGAGGAAATGAGATATGTACCACTGTGTTACACTGACTGCACTTTTCAACTTTTTTTTTTTAATTCTTTTATTTTTACTTTAGTTGTTTGTCAGTGTACTGTGGTATGTGTATGGTTTATGTTTATTTGAATTTGTAGTGTTCCATGTTTTATTTCTTTTATTCTGATATGATAGTATATCTATAGATAGACAGACAGATATGAAAAAAGGTATGTTTATTTTTTTTGATAGTGATCTGGGTTCTATTTTTTTTTTTAACTTTGGGCCCTGTTTACTAAGGCGCGTTAGCGTTTATAACGTGCCTACAATTAGCGTGCATGTTAACTGTGTAGGCGCATACACAGTTAATGCGCGTACATGGTTAACGTGCTTTAAAGATGCTAACATGCTTATAACGCTGCTTAGTAAACACGGTCCTTTGTCACATGAATTTGTTTAGATTGTAATGACTTTAATTGGACCAGCAAGAAAGAGTTTGAGATCACTGAACAGCAACAATGTGAAAGAGACCTTTATACAACCCTTTCTAATGTTCTTTGACAGAATAATGAGAATGCAGATTAAGGATGTCTTTTGTTATGCCAAATTTTTGATTGTGGCTCATATAATGTCTCTCATATTTTCTAGGAAAGGTCAGGAGAGATGCAATCTGCTGAGAGAAGAATCTTCTCTTGCATTGGTGGGCTATAAATTTTCATAAACAGTGATGGGATGATATATTTCACTGAAGTTACATTGTACAAACAAAAATGATTGAAGCAGCACTTACTAATCCTTTTCAGGACGCAATCCTATGGTTGCAACTGTAGCAATGTCTGTGACCCTGCCGAGGTGCATCATAATGATGTGCCTGTGTACTTTCGGGCTAGAGTTTGACCCCAAATGCATTGTGCCCCACAGTTTGGGAAGCCCTGGATTACAGCTATTTAAACAACAGTGGTAGTTTTATGACACCTTGATCTCTTGCTTCTGTGCAATGCAATTATGTCTTACATTGACCATAACTTATTGTAAAAAGGCATACCTTCACAGTATAGTTGAAGTGCTTTGCAGATTGCTTAAACCGCTGGAAGCCATCAGTTTTTTTGGTTGCTACTGTAAGAACTAATAATTTATCTAAAAAGGAAAAAGTGACAATTAATCTTTAAATATCATGCTAAGCGGTTAAACACAGGTTAGAATTAATATGGAAAAATTAATTCTTACCTGATAATTTTCTTTCCATTAGTCCCAACAGATCAATCCAGAGGCTTGTGGGTTGTGTCCCTCTACCAGCAGGTGGCGATAGAGGGAACATCCGAGGTTTGTTATATGTGGCCCTGTGCAGCCAGCTGAACCTCAGTATGAACGATACCAAAGCAGTGGAATGGAAACAATGGAAAACTCTCCAGACATTGTCAGACCAATTGCCCAACATACTTCCACCTATATTTATTTATTTTATTTTTTAATCAAATGAAGGAACATTCAAACAACAGAACCCGAAAAAAACAAACCAACCCCAACAAAACTGCAGACAGTAAACCCAGGGGGGGGCCTCTGGATTGATCTAATGGAAAGAAAAGTATCAGATAAGAATTAATTTTTCCTTCCATGGTGTCCCACAGATCAATCCAGAGACTTGTGGGATGTACCCAAGCAGTCCTCAAGTAGGGCAGGACACCCCCAACCCGGCACAAATCACCAATGAGCCAAACACCACATCTTGACCAGCTGCCACATCCACCCGATAATGACGAGTGAATGTATGGACCGAAGCCCATGTAGGTGCCCTGCAGATATCTTCCAGAGAACCCAAACGGGACTCTGTATAGGAGGAAGATTGAGCTCGCGTAGAATGAGCACAAACTTGCAAAGGGGCTTGCTTGCCCAATGCCACGTATGCCGAACAGAAGGCCTCCCGCAACCACCGGGCTATGGTGTCCTTCGACGCCATATGATCCTTCTTACTGCCTCCAAAAAAGACGAAGAGATGGTCAGAAAGACAAAATTCATTTGTCACCCCTAAATACCTGAGAAGAGCCCATGTCACGTCGTGGCAGCAAAGAGCCCGGAATTGCTCAGGGTAATCTTCCCAGTGGAAGGCCGGCAAATGCAGGGACTGCCCCAAGTGGAAACGAGAAACTACCTTGGGCAAAAACGAAGGAACTGTCCTAATCGATACCCCCGCCTCCGTAAAACGCAGGAAGGGGTCTCTGCAAGAAAGGGCCCGCAACTCTGAAATTCTCCGAACAGAGATTGAAAGAAGGACGCTGAAGCGCTTTGAGAATTAGATTAAGGTTCCAGGATGGCAGAACTGGCATGTGAGGAGGGCGCAAATGATTTACGCCCCTCAAGAAATAAACCACATCTGGGTGGGAGGTGATGGACGCCCCCTGAAGCCGGCCTCTAAAACATGCCAGAGCTGTCACCTGCACCTTAACAGAACTCAACGAGAGTGATTTCTGTTCAGCCTGCTGAAGAAACGCGAGGATAACAGATACTGAAGCCGAAGCCGTTGGACAATCCTGAACTCGCACACCATGAATCGAAGGTATGCCATACCCTAGCATAAGCTATTGAGGTGGATCTTTTCCGAGCCTACAGCATCATAGCGATAACTGCGTCCGGATACCCTTTTCTTCTCAACCTCGCCCTTTCAAGGGCCAGGCCGTAAGACCAAAGGGGGAGGGATCCTCCATCGTGACTGGCCCCTGCAGCAGGAGACCATCCTGTGCCGGTAGCAGAAAAGAACAATCGAACAGAAGCCTGATAACATCTGTGTACCAGGGTCGTCTGGGCCAATCCGGGGCCACTAGGATCACTCGACCGGGATGACTGGCAATGCGAGTCAGGAACCTGCCCACCATTGGCCACGGGAGAAAGGCATAGAGCAGGCCCCTGGGCCAAGGTTGAAGAAGGGCATCGATGCCTTCTGAGCCCATCCCCCAGCGGGCAGTTATCTGATCGAAGGCCAGAGGGGAGAGAACATCCACTCCCCTGGCTCCAACTGGTGGCGACTGAGAAAGTCTGTTTGCACATTTTGTGACCCCGCTATATGAGTCGATGTCAAGAAAGAGAGATGAGTCTCTGCCCAACGGTAGATCAGAGCCACCTCGCGCGCTAGGGGTGCACTCCTGGTGCCCCACTGACAGTTTACATAGGCGACCGCCATCGCATTGTCCGAAAGAACTCGAACTTGGCAACTGTAGAGAAGAGACAGAAACTCCCGAAGGGCCAGACGAATCGCCCATAACGCCAAGCGGTTGATGGACCATGATGCCTCCATTGAAGTCCAAACGCCCTGGGCCGTTGCAGACAATGAGCCCCCCAGCCAGACAGTGACACATCCGTGGTCACTATCTTCCAGTCTGGGCCGACATCAGATTCTTTTGAATGAAGCACCAGTGCATGATTGTGTGAAGACGGGCTGAACATGTCACCCGAACCTCGTAATCCTCCAAGAGCGGAGACCAACGGCTCAGAAGGTGCCACTGGAGGAGGCGAATGTGAGCTCTGGCCCACTTTACCACATCCAATGTGGAGGCCATGGAACCTAGAACTTGTACATAGCCCCAAGCCCGCGGGTTCGGAGTTTGAAACAGCGCTCATAACTGAGCCTGTAACCGCTGTGCTCAAGCTGAAGGAAGAAAAACTATCCCTGTTCGGGTACCGAAGCACACCCCCAAGTATTCCAGTGTTTGGGAAGGCGTTAGGCTGCACTTCAGGAAGTTGACCACCCAACCAAGCGACTGAAGCAACCCGACCATTTTGTCGGTTGCCCGCAGACTCTCCTCGAAAGAAGACACCCGCACAAGCCAGTTGTCTAGATAGGATGGACCTGAATCCCTTCCTTCCTGAGATAGGCCACCACTACTACCAGGACCTTGGAAAAGGTCCGAGGCGCTGTGGCTAGGCCGAACGGCATCGCTTTGAATTGAAAATGACGACCAAGCACTGCAAAGCGAAGAAATCGCCTGTGGGGAGGCCAGACTGGAATGTGTAAATAGGCCTCTTTGAGATCAAGAGGTCAAAACTCCCCTGGCTGTACCACTGCGATCACCGATCAGAGGGTTTCCATGCGGAAAAGCCGAACCCGTAAGGACCTGTTGACACACTTGAGATCTAAGACGGGTCGCCAAAAACCGCCCTTTTTTGGCACCACAAAATAAATGGAGTATTGACCGCACCCTCTTTCTGCTGGGGGTACAGGCTGGATGGCACGCAGCCGTTGTACGTTAAGGAGGGTGTGTCAAACGGCCTGCATCTCGGCGGGACATTTGCAAGAGGATTCCAGAAAAGAGTCTACTATCGGACGAGCCAATTCTAACTTGTAGCTGTCTCTGATAACCTCCATTCGTCGGATGTTACCCTGGTCCACTCCACCAGGAATAGGGACAGTCTGCCCCCAATAACCAGTTGGATATGGACCAGGGCCCCATCATTGGGCGGACCAGGCTGTGGGTTGGTTTCTATTACCGGAAAGGAAAGCCTGCCTGTCACCTCGAAAGGGCTGAGGCCTCTGAGAAAACCTTGCTCTCTGAAAAGAGGCCCCGCGACCTGGATGGTAATGCCATGTATCCCTAAACTTAGGTCTAGGTACCACCAGTCGTACAAATTTGGACCTGTCCTCCGGAAGGCGCTGGCCCTTAGAGTCAGCGAGGTCCTTCACAATCTGTTCTAAGTCTGTTCCAAACAAAAGCTTTCCCCTAAAAGGAATCCTTTGCTAAACATGATTTAGAGGCCACGTCTGCAGTCCAATGCCGCAACCACAGCCAGCGACACGCGGTGACCGCTAGGGAAACCTTCGCCGAAGCCCTGAAAAGATCATAAAGAAGATCTGCAAAAAAGGCTAAACCGGACTCCAAGGCCGGCAAAACAGCCACGAGATCTTCTGGAGAGGAGGCTTTCTGTACCCACGATAAGAATGCCTGCGCCGCATAGGAGCCACAAACTGAGGCCTGTAGGGAAAGAGCCGCTACTTCAAGCAAGTCTCCAACTTATGATTCTGAGGGTCCTTGAGCACTGTGACACCCTCCACAGGGAGAGTGGTTTTCTTAGTGACCACTGTGATCAAGGAATCCACTGTAGGGACCTTCAGCAAATCTAAGTCAGGAGCAGGTAGCGCGTAAAGACGCGACATAGCTCTAAGCAACCTTAAGCCCACTGTCCAGCGTATCCCACTGCGCTGAAATAAGGATCTTCATGGCCTCATGCACATGAAAGGACCAAGGTGGGCATTTGGTGCCAGACATAATAGAGGGCACCGGACCTGTTCCCCCCTGACGATTCAGGGGGGAAATGGCCAAAACTTCAAAAGCCCTAACAATCAGGGAGGGAAGCTCTTCCCTGCAAAAAAGGCAGGCAGCCATCAGATTATCCCCCTCCTCAGAGGGCAGGGTAACCTCATCTGCCAAATCCAAAGATTCTGATGGTGAGCCCGGAGACAAAATCGGGCCATCTGTGTCAGATAGCTCCTCGGGATCCAAAATCTCCACCCGGGGACGTTTTGGCAGGAAAGACTGAGTGGCTGCAGCAACCGAAGTTTGCTGAGGAAGAGACAGGGCTGCCTGAAGAGAAGCTCCTGACTTCTTCAAAAGAAAGGCATTGTGCATTAATAAAACAAAATCCGTGGAAAAAGGAACTGCAAGGGACTCCCCTGCTCCCTGCACATTGCTCGGAGCCTGTGCCACAGAAGCGCACTGCGCCTCTTGTCTATCAACCGCCATGTGCAGAGCAGGTCGCACCTGAGAGGAAAAAATGGCGCCCGCCAATGCGCGCTGCACTAACTGCCCCAAGGATACTGCCGAAACTATCCCCTGCACTTCCGACTCACCGGACGCCTGAGGGGAACCCCCGTCACGCTGAACACCCGCTGTGGGATGACGGCGGCAGGACTCACACTCCCCCGATGCTGCTCTCCAGCCCCCACACCGGGAGCAGCGCTTAGCTGCCTCAGAAGGCACTGACATGCTCCAAAAACGCCTGCTCCAAAACTGGCTCGGCAGAACGTCTAGTTCCTCGGTATGATTAAACAAACACGAAGTCTCTTACCTTTTTTTTTTCTTTTCTTTTTTTTAGTCAAGAGAGAAAGGAAACACCCGATCAGGCCAACAGCCCCGAGCGACGGAGGAAAGGTAGGGGGAGACCGGGAGGGACCTGGCACCACCAGGTGTACAATACAAGCTGCAAACAGCCACTCAATCCCTGTCTGTGCTAAACTAGGCCCAAAAGACACCAGTAGCCAGATCAAACCAGAGCTGCACAGAGATGTCCCTCCACCTGCTTGATGGAGAGAATACTGAGGTTCAGCTGGCTGCACAAGGAAACATATAGCAAACCTCGGAGGTTCTCTCTATCTCCACCTGCTGGTAGAGGGACACAACCCACAAGCCTCTGGATTTATCTGTGGCACTCCATGGAATCACCAATTAACATGTCAGTATATAACTGGCACTTTTGTCATATGCAAACCTGATTTCTGCACATTTGAGAGTACAAAACAGGTTTTCCTGTAACATGTGAAACTGTCATTTCCTCTTCTGGTTTCTTACCACATAATAGGATGCTCTGCAGCATAATAAAAATGTAACAAATAAATAAATACAGGAATAAATAAATAGATACAGGAAAGGGGAAGTGTGCCCCTGAAAAAGAAATAAAGCATTACAAATTTGAATTTATGGTGACTCTAATCCTAAAAGGATCCCTAAGTGCAATAAAATTGCTTCAAGACTAAAGACAGTGCCACTTTCAGGGATGGAAGGCCCACAAATCATCTGGGGAAAAAAAAGTAACGTAACCCTGTCACAAAGGGTTAGCAAAAGGAGCCAAAGACAGCCCTCTACCTACTGGCCAGGGCCGGCGGAACATAGTAAGCAGGGTACGCATGACAGGGGGGTGCAAACATTCGAGGGATGCCAGAAACTACCTTGCTTACCCTGCGCTACACTACAGCCCTCCCAAGAACACCTATCTTGATCCTTGAAGGTCACCCTGGTTGTGTAGTGACCTCTGCGGTTGTGGGGGCAGGAAAGAATCCCACTGTTTCCTGCCCTCTGCCACTCCTCCATCTCTCTTTGCTCTTCTGTGCTGCGGGTGGCACCACCTTATTTTAAAAATGGCTGCCATTCTGAAAAACCTGGCGGCACCGCAGAGGCCACTACACCACCAGGGCGGCCTTCAAGGCAGGTCTTCTTGGGAGGGTTGTAGTGTGTGGGAGAGGGGGGGTTATAGTATGCGGGAGGGGTTGGCAGCATTACAGTGGTGGTGGCAGTTGGCGGGGCAGGTTTGTAAGAGGCATATTTTCTATAACTGTCTGCTTAGACCTCTTTTCTCATCCTTGAACTCTTTGTAACATCAATTGTACCCTTTACCCTGGAATGGCGATGCCATAACAGGCCCTTGTAAGCCACATTGAGCCTGCAAAAATGTGGGAAAATGTGGGATACAAATGCAATAAATAAATAAAGCACTTAGCCTTCCAAAGTTCCATAGGTTTCTATGGAACTTTGGAAGGCTAAGTGCTTTGAAAATATGCCTCTAAGTCATCACAAGAACAAAATATAAGAAAACCAATGGACTGCATTAGGGTCTTATAGCCCATTTAGTTATGTTTAAGCAAATGAGAGATCTACATGGAAGAAAATATTTTTATTATTTTGACTTCTAAAAACCACTTGTCCCTGAAACATGCTCAAAACAGAATAATCCATTTGTACAAAAAAACAGAATAATCCATTTGTACAAAAGAGATGAGATGAACATGTGATTCCGCGTGCTCCAATGAAAGGAGAGTTTAATTTTACTTCCAATCTTAATTGCTTCCCAAGGCAGATTACAACAACAGTTATGATGAACCAATGAGTAAACAGGATACCCTCACTGAAATTTGGCCATGTATTACTGTATTATATAGAACACTGTAGAAAAAGGAGCAAAAAAATACAGCTTTTATTAGTGCTGTTTCCACCAGTTACAATAATTTTTAAGCAGTTGTAGTGATATTCAATTTTATGTCACAGATGCAAGAGTATATACTCAGCGTTTCACTGTATTCTTAGATTATAAAGGGTCTTTTTTAAGACCAGTTCGTATCAAGACTATATATCTGTATCAGAACTTCAAAGACTCCTGAGGCAGGCCTGTGGCCGAAACACAGTACTGTGTCGAGTCTACATTAAAGTTTAGTGTATATAACCACAGTCACAGCTCCCTGGAGTCAGTGGTCCAATTCCCACTTCTTTGTTTATGATATTTATATCTACATATTGGGAAGCTTTCAAATAAATTAAAAAACTGTCGAGTAAAAAAAAAAAAAAAAAATTGTTCTTCACCTTTCAAGAAACTGCTGAAAAAGGGGGCAGGGTGGAAGAAGGGGAGGGAGAAGAGAGAAAGGAGATGGCTGGACAGGGGAGGGGGGGGGGGGGGGTCACCAATTGATAGTCTGCAGGGGGATGCCAGAGACCCTAGCACCCTGCAGTTAGCTTAGTGGGGTTTAAAAAAGGTCTGGACGGCTTCCTAAAGGTAAAGTCCACAGACCATTATTAAATTGACTTGGGGAAAATCCACTGCTTATTTCTGGGATAAGTAGTATAAAATGTATAGGACTTTTTTGGGATCTTGCCAGGTATTTATGACCTGGATTTGCCACTGTTAGAAACAGGATGCTGGGCTTGATGGACCTTTGGTGTGTTCCAGTGTGGCAATACTTATGTACTTATGGCACTCAGTGGGCCCACAAGAACTCATTGGGGGCTCTTAGCTCTAGTGGAGGAGGTACTAACTCCCTCTCAGAACTTGCAGGCACCTCAAAAGGACTAATTGTTCTTGGACCTTCTCGATAAGCACGAAGCAGATGAGGATGAGCTTGTTCTGGTCAACCTAAAGCAAGTTAATTCCTTGAGGTAGCCCCTTATTCACAAGGGCCATAACAAAACCATAAGAATCTTCGGGCTACTAGTTTTTCTAGAAGAAAACCTCCATTAACTAGGTATAGGAATCCCTGGTTCAAAGACAGTGGATTACACTGAGATGCCTCATTGAAATATGGGATACAGAACTGCCAAATACTGCAGCAAAACAAGAACTCTCACAGAATTAAAATTCTCCTATTGCGGTAGACATGAGGGAAGTCACTACTTGCCCTGGGATTGGTAGCATGGAATCTTTCTACTATTTGGGTTTCTGCCGGGTACTTGTGACCTGGACTGGCCACTGTTGGAAGCAGGATACAGGGATAGATGGACCATTGGTCTGATCTGGTATGGCTATTCTTATGTTTTTTGAATCAGCTTCATTCAGGATGAGAGAGAAGAGAGAGAAGAGATTAGATACATTAAAAGCAGGAAACCGGCCAAAGAGTCGGTTGGGCCGCTGGACGAAAATGGTGTTAAAGGGGCGATCAAGGAGGACAAAGCCGTAGCGGAGAAATTAAATGAATTCTTTGCTTCGGTCTTCACCGAGGAGGATTTGGGGGGGACACCGGTGCCAGAAAGAATATTTGAAGCGGGGGAGTCGGAGAAACTAAACAAATTCTCTGTAACCTTGGAGGATGTAATGGGTCAGTTCAGCAAGCTGAAGAGTAGTAAATCACCGGGACCTGATGGTATTCATCCCAGAGTATTAATAGAACTAAAAAATGAACTTGCGGAGCTACTGTTAGAAATATGCAATCTGTCCCTAAAATCGAGTGTAGTACCGGAAGACTGGAGGGTAGCCAATGTTACTCCGATTTTTAAGAAGGGTTCCAGAGGCGATCCGGGAAATTATAGACCGGTGAGTCTGACGTCGGTGCCGGGCAAGATGGTGGAGGCTATTATTAAGAATAAAATTGCAGAGCATATACAAAAACATGGACTGATGAGACAAAGTCAGCACGGATTTAGTTAAGGGAAGTCTTGCCTCACCAATCTAATGCATTTTTTTGAGGGGGTAAGCAAACATGTGGACAATGGGGAGCCGGTTGATATTGTATATCTGGATTTTCAGAAGGCGTTTGACAAAGTGCCGCACGAAAGACTCCTGAAGAAATTGCAGAGTCATGGAATCGGAGGTAGGGTATTATTATGGATTAAGAACTGGTTGAAAGATAGGAAGCAGAGAGTAGGATTGCGTGGCCAGTATTCTCAGTGGAGGAGGGTAGTTAGTGGGGTCCCGCAGGGGTCTGTGCTGGGTCCGTTGCTTTTTAATGTATTTATAAATGACCTAGAGATGGGAATAACTAGTGAGGTAATTAAATTCGCCGATGACACAAAATTATTCAGGGTCGTCAAGTCGCAGGAGGAATGTGAACGATTACAGGAGGACCTTGCGAGACTGGGAGAATGGGCGTGCAAGTGGCAGATGAAGTTCAATGTTGACAAGTGCAAAGTGATGCATGTGGGTAAGAGGAACCCGAATTATAGCTACGTCTTGCAAGGTTCCGCGTTAGGAGTTACGGATCAAGAAAGGGATCTGGGTGTCGTCGTCGATGATACGCTGAAACCTTCTGCTCAGTGTGCTGCTGCGGCTAGGAAAGCGAATAGAATGTTGGGTGTTATTAGGAAGGGTATGGAGTCCAGGTGTGCGGATGTTATAATGCCGTTGTATCGCTCCATGGTGCGACCGCACCTGGAGTATTGTGTTCAGTACTGGTCTCCGTATCTCAAAAAAGATATAGTAGAATTGGAAAAGGTACAGCGAAGGGCGACGAAAATGATAGTGGGGATGGGACGACTTTCCTATGAAGAGAGGCTGAGAAGGCTAGGGCTTTTCAGCTTGGAGAAGAGACGGCTGAGGGGAGATATGATAGAAGTGTATAAAATAATGAGTGGAATGGATCGGGTGGATGTGAAGCGACTGTTCACGCTATCCAAAAATACTAGGACTAGAGGGCATGAGTTGAAGCTACAGTGTGGTAAATTTAAAACGAATCGGAGAAAATTTTTCTTCACCCAACGTGTAATTAGACTCTGGAATTCGTTGCCGGAGAACGTGGTACGGGCGGTTAGCTTGACGGAGTTTAAAAAGGGGTTAGATAGATTCCTAAAGGACAAGTCCATAGACCGCTATTAAATGGACTTGGAAAAATTCCGCATTTTTAGGTATAACTTGTCTGGAATGTTTTTACGTTTGGGGAGCGTGCCAGGTGCCCTTGACCTGGATTGGCCACTGTCGGTGACAGGATGCTGGGCTAGATGGACCTTTGGTCTTTCCCAGTATGGCACTACTTATGTACTTATGTACTTATAAGTGTAGGAAAGAGAGAGAAGGAACAAGAAAATAGGACTTACCCCCAGATCTTTACTAAATACCGCTCTAGAAGGGGCCCCATGGGAGTCAAACCACCAACAAATGTCCTAGCCTACCAGGACTAGGACCCACGGGTCAAATCTTGGAGGAGGGATGATCTCTGGCTGTAAGGTCATATGTCTGCAGACTGATCCCTAAGAGCAGACCATGAGAAACTGTTGCTCAGCCATGACTACAGGCCCCAACCTGTGCCCAGACAGCAAGATCCTAGAAATCCAGCTGCAACAATTCAAGCTGGAACTGTCTGCTGGAGGCAGAGAATACAGACAAATTCCAATGCTGCCCTAACCCTTATATGATGATATCACTGGAATTCAATTTTCTCTGTCATCTTCGACTCCTCCCTCTCCTTCTCTGCGCATATCCAGCAGATAGCCAAGACCTGTCGCTTCTTCCTCTATAACATTAGCAAAATCTGCCCTTTCCTCTCTGAGCACACCACCCGAACTCTCATCCACTCTCTCATTACCTCTCGCCTTGACTACTGCAACCTACTCCTCACTGGTCTCCCACTTAGCCACCTAGCCCCCCTTCAGTCCATTCAGAACTCTGCTGCGCGTCTTATCTTCCGCCTGAACCGATACACTCATGTCACCCCTCTCCTCAAGTCACTTCATTGGCTTCCGATCAGGTACCGCATTCAATTCAAGCTTCTGCTACTAACCTACAAATGTACTCGATCTGCAGCCCCTCCTTACCTCTCAGCCCTCATCTCCCCTTACGTTCCTACCCGTAACCTCCGCTCTCAAGACAAATCCCTCCTTTCAGTACCGTTCTCCACCACCGCCAACTCCAGGCTCCGCCCTTTCTGCCTCGCTTCACCCCACGCGTGGAACAAACTCCCCGAGCCCATACGCCAGGCCCCCTCCCTGCCCACTTCAAATCTCTACTTAAAGCCCACCTCTTCAACGTCGCCTTCGGCACCTAACCTCTACACCTCTACCCAGGAAATCTAGACTGCCCAACTTGACATTTCGTTCTTTAGATTGTAAGCTCCTTTGAGCAGGGACCGTCCTTCTTTGTTTTGTACAGCGCTGCGTAACCCTAGTAGCGCTCTAGAAATGTTAAGTAGTAGTAGTAGTAGTATAAGGGGGCCAGAAAATGGTCATGCGGCAAAATAAAAACCAATGCAAATCAATTTTTGGCCTGAGACCTTACCGCCACCCATTAACTTAAAGCTGTAAGATCTCACCGCTACCCGGGTGGTAGGCATACAGCATGCGCCCACTGCAGTTTACCGCTGGGTAAGCGCCAAATTCAGAATTACTGCCCGTGGCACATGGTAGCTGTGTGTTAATGCTGATTTGGCGCATGCTGGATATGCGTAAGGCCTTACGTGCCTTTGTAAAAAGGCCCCTTAGATTATGCATCCAGTTTTAAACAAATGCTGACTGTGGCATTTGAATATTGATCCAACTGATAAGATCACTTTTAGATTACTAAAATTGATATGTAATACAATACATAAGGTCATAGCTTTCTCAATTATTTATTTATTTGTTGCATTTGTATCCCACATTTTCCCACCTATTTGCAGACTCAATGTGGCTTACATAGTACCGTGAAGGCGATCGTCAATTCCGGTATGACAAATACAGAGTGGTATTGTGGTAAAGTTCATGTGTGACAGACACATTAGGGAATCGAAAGGAAGAAGAGTTGTTATGTCCAGTTCGAGCTTTAGTTTCGTTGTGTAGAATAACTGCAGCAAAACACATCTTTGTTAGAAGCTAGGAAAAAGAAAGAGCATATCTGTGTAATGGCGTAACTATGATAGATGAACAGAGCAACTGCCTTAGCTACAGGCAAAGGGGTGCAGAATGGGGTACAGCTCCCTCTGGATTCTATAAATGATGTTCCAATTTGCATGCAATCCTGAGATGGCACACACAACAAAATTGGGTAACGAACCAATTAATGTCAACAACTGGGTGGTAACAATTATCAATGTTAACTGGCATCATTTTTATTTGCACATACATTGTTATGTGCTAGTCTATAAAACTGCACATCCAAATCCCATAGAAGTAACCCAAAAGGAGACATGGCCATGGGGGTGGGGGGGCATGGACAGATCAAGGCATTCCAGAAATTTCCACACACGGTTACAGAACACCATGGATGCCCGCCTAAATTGGGAGCCAGAAATTACACCTGGTTTCAGCAGGTGCAAGTGCAAGTCCCGTCACCCATATTTGGGTGCAGGAAATGGCGCCACACGCTATTCTATAAAGGGCACTCAACTCAGAGTGCCCTCTATACAGTAGTGCTGGGCACTCATTTTTTTAATGGCACCCAAATTTGAGTGCCATTTACCAAATCTGGTCCTTCTTCTTAGAAACACTGGTACAGTATTTCAGTTCATATCCACTAAGAATCTAACCAGAATGAACTACAGAGGCAGCAAAAGTACTTAAAGGCAGCTGTAAAAACAGAGGTATGACGATTTAAGAAAAGAATTAGCAAAGCAACAGGCAGCATGATTAATGTGAGTGCCAGGTCTGTGTTTTTTATATAAGCACTGTTAATTAAAAAAAAATTAATAAATAAATAAAACAAAATTATCAGGTCAGGGCTAGCATCAACCTTCACCTACCACTCCAGCTTCAAGTTCAAAAAAGTTCCAGGCTGGCACATGCACGGACGCACACGCACACACATGCAAGCAGTGTTTAAAGTGAAGCATATTTTACATAAACTAGACTGCCTTCATGTGCATAAAGCTACATTGAAACAGGCGTGATAGATTAACATGCTTTTTTCCTTTCCTAACTCTGTATATGATCCCATATCCAATGTTGAAAAGTGTAGCATAACGAATGCAAGATCTGTATTTTTCCATAAAGAACAGAACATTAATCTTGCTAATTCTATTTACATTAGTAATGTTGAACTCAGCTTTGGAAACAGAACTGTGCTTTTGGTTTCCTTCAACTCTGCAGATGCCTGAAATAGAATTTGACAAAGCCGTGCCTGCAAAGTGTCTCAAATGGAAAGATACTTCAAAAATTAGTCAGACAATATTTTCTACTTTGTTATTTTTGTAAATAAGGGTCAAACTATTTGAAAATGTTTCTCTATAGAAGCTAATTATTTTTTACTATGCCAGCCAGGAATAAATTTTAAAAATTAATACTGACAACTACCAGTCATTTTTATATTACTCGCCATCTCATTTATCTCATGTTTTTTTTTTGCTCTCCCTTTTTCTTGACAGTTTTATGAGAGATCAGACCAGTTACAAGGTATTCATCATCTATGTCGTACACATTTTGATATCAGATTAAATATCGTTCAGGGTTCTGCTGGCCATAGTGGTCAGGAAAAGGCTGAATCTTAGCAAGCTTGTGATACTTCTTTTTGAATGCTGCCCAACAAAAGATATTTTAGTACTTGAACTTTCAAGACAGAAACATTTTCTGAAGTCTTTTTCTGAATGAATTCTCACATTACAATACTCTGAAATATGTAATTATTTCCTTCCTTCAAGCTTGCAGTCTCGACTGCAGAAAGTACTTATTAGGTCTGGAAAAATCAGTCACATCTTTTTATTTTTGCCCAGTGAAAGACTTAAAAAAAATCAACAAAGAAAGTACAAGATAATTAGCACTGATTTAAGAAAATATAATACTGTGCAGTTCACCAGGTTTTCTTTTTCTTCACTTTATAGTCCTAATGCTGTCACAGATCAAGAAACATCCTCCTCCTCCAAGGCTCTGAAATACAAGGTAGCACTGAAAGGACCTTCGCTTCACTTTATTCAACCACAGGGTGCATCAGTTCTTCCAAAGTACCAGATACTGACATAGTTTCATAGAGAGATTCCTCTGTTCTTTAATGTGGTCCAGTAAAAGACAGGGATATCAGAAACTAATGTCTGTCCTAAAATCACATAACAAGCACCTCATTCGCAGCATCCATTCACAAATCTATCTTGAGTCAGTCTTTTGGGATATAAATAAGGCTTCAGCTTTACTGAATAATATTGCATAGAGGTTGTTATGGAAAGCTAAATTGTGTTAATTGATACTTTGATATTTTATGGTAGTTTATTTTGCTATGATGTACTTTAATTTCTTCAGTGTTTGCTTCTATTTTGAAGGCAGTGTTCTATTATTGGTATTCTTTGGTAGCGAATATTTTTTTTTCACTGTGTGATGCAGCTTTATTTCCCTAGTGAGAGTAGGGATATATACCAGGATTATTATTATTATTTCGATTATTATTTATAGTGTTTGTAACCCCCGAGGAGAACTGGTAATGGAGTGAAGTCTGGGTGAGTTCCCCCAGGGGATTACTGAATCACATCTGGATCCTGGCCAGGGGCTGGGAGGAGGAATGGGAGTGGTTGTTGGTTGGGAGGGGGGAGGTGTATATCCAGCTGATTGACATGTAGTGGATGCGCCAGGGTACAATTCTGGTACTGAGAGGGGCAAGGGGAAAAATTGATACTGTGGTGACTGACAGTGAGAGGTAGTTGGGTGGGGGGGGGGAGGAGTGAGGAGAAATAAAAGTACCAGGACCCATACAGTGAGAGGGTATACTACCTGGCATCAGAAGCAGTGGCTGCATTTGGAGAATAACTTTTGCTGAGAGGCAGAGGTTGCAGTGATGAGGCTCTGGGGATTGGAGAGAGAATACCCCCTCCCCCCCTTGAACAGGAAAGAAGCTTGTTTTAGCCAGAGGTGGGTGAGAAAAACTGCACCTCCAGGGAAGAAGAACAGGGAGGTCCAGTCCTGGATACAGTCCAGCAGCTGGGGAAAAGCCCAGCGAGATGCTTGCCTAGCAAGGGAGTAGAAAAGCTGCAGCCCAAGGTTGTCCTGCTGGGTGGGATTTGCTAGACAGCCAAGAGCCAAGTGGACATTGAATGAGACTGACTCTCTTTGCTGAGAGTTCCTGTTGAAGTCACTCTTCAAATGCAGCCCTGCTTCTGAAGACAGGCAGGATACCCCCTCACTCCATGGGTCCTAGCAGGGGTTTGGGCAACCAAAGACCATGTACACAAAATCCCCCCCCCCCCCCCCGACTACATCTCACTGTCAGTCACCATAATATCAATTTCCCCTTGCCCCTCTCAGTACCAGAACTGTATACCCTGGCTCATTTTTGTTCGCCCTGGTCCGGGTGCCTCACCTGAAGAGCTTGGCCAGAGACTAGGGTTACACGTTTATTATGTAGTAAGTGGTAATTTTAAAAGGTTCTTCTGCATCTAAATAGTGTTTTACATGCAGAAGACTTCTTCTAAAATTGCTCAGCATATATATGTGCTCAAACCTTAAAAAGGCAATTCTATTACAGCACGCCTCCAGGTAGGAGCCCCAAGCCCCAATAACACGTGAAAGGCGCACCTAGTTGAAGATAGGCTCAACAGTAAAAACACATAGCAATGTACTGCCAGGCCTTAGCAACAGCCAAAAATAATATCTCTCACAACATACTGAACAGTCTGCAAATTCAACCAAGTAGCTATACAAAATAGTAAACAGCTACTGCAAACCCCACAGCAGAACTAGCCTTCCCAACCACAACTAACCAACAACGATTCTGCTACATACATTGCCAGTAAAATCAAAGGTCTCCATCAGGATCTATAGGCAGTTGTTACATCGAACCTCCCACTAAGAGGATATATAGGAAGTTGCACTGAACCTCCCACTAGGACACTCCTTTCTCAACCCATGCATAGCCACTGGAACTCATTCAACCAGGTCACAGAGCAGGCTCTCAAAAAAATCTTGAAAGACCTAGAGTTGACACCCTCTTGACCCCTGTCCAGCAAAGATAGTACAGATAGCAAGAAAAGGACCAAGAATGGGTCACTTAAACTGTTCCAACAAGTTCAGAATGTTGCAGCATGACAGATAGAGGGCTAGAAGCAACATAACCATATCACACCCTTCTTGCAAAAAATTAAACTGTTAACTCCTCTCTTGTGAAAGGCAGTTGACAACAACACTAAAACAGACTGTGGTGCACCCAAGGAGGTTTAATTGACAGGAGACATCGTCACATGACAAGGCTGAAGCCGTAGCCACCATCTTGATACACTCAAAACGAAGCAAACTATTGGTCCACGCCAAGTCACACATAAGCAGTCCTTATTTCTAATAAGTGTTTGCTATTGTTTGGGGTTGGGTGACTGATTATGGCAGCAAGCTCCATCTACTGGCCATCTCCTGTCAATTAATCCTCCTTGGGCGCACCCCCTGCTGAAAAAGAGCTCCACTGACAAGAACAAGCTCGAAAACCACCGAAGTCTCTATCATCCCTTTCCTGGCAAAAAAAACAAACAAACAAAAAAAAACCTTACAGAACAGACAGTCTGCATTCAACTCACCAACTGGCTTAATAGAAGTAACTGGCTTGACCCATGTCAAACGAGTTTCAGACTGTGGTAGATAAGAGAGATATTTCTTGGGTTCCTTCTGGATAATATACACAGAAACTGTAACAGAGGTCTGTCTCAATACTAGTGTTACTGGATTTCTCAGCAGCCTTTGACACTGTGGATCATAACATCATGCCTGCAAGGTTGGCAGAAACAGATATTGGTAGCACACTATTTATATATATGGTTCAAATCCTACTTGTCAGAACCAGGGGTGGCAACCCCAGTCCTCAAGGGCTGCAACCCAGTCGGGTTTTCAGGATTTCCCTAGTAAATATGTATGTGATCTATTTGCATACACTGGAGGCAGTACATGCAAATATTATTATTATTAGCATTTGTATAGCGCTACCAGACGAACGCAGCGCTGAACACCTGACACAGAGAGACAGCCCCTGCTCAATAGAGCTTACAATCTAAAGTAATACAGACAAACAAGACAGTTAAGGGTGAGGGAAGTAATGGGTGAGAAGGGAGGAAGGGACAAGGGGAGGAGGGCAATTGCAAACAGACTGGGTTTCAGCCCTTGAGGACCGAGGTTTCCCACCCCTGTGTTGGACAGAAAATATTCAGTTATATTCATCAACATCACATCAACACCTTGGACACTAAATTGCAGGGTACGACAGGGACCCATACTGTCATCTGTTTTATTTAATATCTAACTTAAGCCTTTGGCTCAGCTGCTTTACTTAACAAACAGAAAATTCTATATATATGTCAATGATGTGCAACTTCTCATACCAACTGAACCAGATCTACCCATGCTTTGAGTAAAATGACTACTTAATATCAACTCAGAATGGGCACAAAACAACAAATTCTGCTTGAACACAAGTAGACAAGTACCTAACTTCAAATACCAACTTTTAAAAATTGTTTCTATCACCTGCAGCAACTACAAAATCTCTTTTCACATTTTGAAAAGATGAGTCTGACCACAGTGGTCCATCACATGGACTACTGCAATGCCCTGTATATTGGTCAAACCAAAGAGTCTGCACAAGTTCCAACTAGTTCAGAATGTTGCAGCATGACAGATAGAGGGCTAGAAGCAACATAACCATATCACACCCTTCTTGCAAAAAACTAAACTGGCCACCAGTACCTTACAGGGCCAAATGTAAAACTCTTTGATTTTGAAGATTCTCAGACAAAAAGGTCCAGAGTACCTAAAGAATAAGTTAGCCCTCTATATACCTTTAAGGTTTACTGCTTTCAAGTTTTCCTCTTTTGTTCTATCTTTACTTGTTCATTTTACTATTGTTAAGCTATTAACAAAATTGTACATTTGATGTTAAACTTTACCTACTGTAGACACCTTGGGTGAATCTCTTCATAAAGGTGGTTAATAAATCCTGATAGATAGATAGATAGATAGATAGATAGATAGATAGATAGATAGATAGATAGATAGATAGATAGATAGATAGATAGATAGATAGATAGATAGATAGATAGATAGATAGATAGATAGATAGATAGATAGATAGATAGATAAAGGTCTTCGCAAGGAGCGTCATCACACTCAAAACAAATTGAACAATGTGATACCTGCTAGTGAGCCTTCTCAGGAGTAACCCCCACACTCTGGAAACTACTTCCAGAAGGGCTACACTGAACAAAAGACTACCTCTATTTCAAGAAGTAGGTGAAAGACTGGATCTTTTTTTCAAGTCTTAAATACATCTGGCAACTGACTCACTCCACCCCTAGCTAGTTTACTGCATACTCTAAAGAAAATTCTATAAGTCAAACTTAAAAACAGGAGCCAATGCTAAGCAGTGGGTTGAGATCCTGAGGAACCAGGTCCAAGTCCCTCTACAGCTTTGTGTGACCCTGGGCAAGTCACTTAGCCCTCCCTTGCTCCAGATATGACATATAGAACTTAGATTGTGAGCACATTAGGGACAGTACAATGTACCTGTAATAGAAATTGTAACTGCATAGTCACCTCAGGGATCACTTGTGGTATATCAAGTGCAGAAAAAAAAAAAAAAAATATATATATATATATAAAGGGTACACACCATTTACAGAACAGAACTTAGCACTGGTTCCCGCGCTCAACTACAGACTTACACCTGCTGAAACCTGGTATAACTCCTGGCACCCAAGTAGAGCA
The DNA here is from genome assembly GCF_901765095.1 of Microcaecilia unicolor. Lineage (NCBI taxonomy): Eukaryota > Metazoa > Chordata > Amphibia > Gymnophiona > Siphonopidae > Microcaecilia > Microcaecilia unicolor. The sequence goes on from NC_044040.1 coordinate 177,007,330, forward strand.
CAGAAACCCAATATTCTATAACAACTGTGTGCAACTTTTTGGAATACCCGTCACCCACTCATGTCCTTCCCATGGCCTTTTGGGTTGCGCACTGTGGGATTTAGGCACCCAATCTTATAGAATAGTGCACAGCCAGATGTGTGTGTAAATCCTAATTGGTGCCAATTAACATCAATAATTGTTTATTAGCATCCCATTATTGATGGCTAATAGCTCATTGGCCAATCAAGTTGTGTGCGCATCTTGGGAAGTGCACCCATATTTGGGTGCCATATATAAAAGCCAGAGGTATGAAACAGGCTAGTTCCTCATTTTTTTCAACTGTACATAAAATTTGCCTTCAGTTTGTTCTGTCTATAAATCTCAACCACACGTGTCCTCTCGGCTACTGTTTCATTGTATTATATGAACAGCATTAGAAGAATATCTTTGTCAGTCGAATATTCTAATGCATGCCTATTAAGGTGTTTAATTTTTATGGTGTGACATTGTGAGCACCAAATTGATGTTATGTGAATGTTCTTCCTTGCTGCCTATTATCATAGTCTGATGACATTTATCATATTTCTGTTAACTGATTGTTTTACAGCACTATTAAATGTGTATATTTATCATGCTAGTCTTATTACTAGGATTCAATTTGCCATCTCCAAGTTTACCTCATTGATTGTATTCATACTTATATTTGATCATTTTACTATTATTTATACTGTTAACAAATTATGGGCCTTGCTTACTAAGATGCGATGCGCTAGCGTTTTTAGTGCATGTACAAAATTATCGCGCGCTGTGTAGGCGCTCATAGGAATATTGTGGATGCCTACACAGTTAGCACACGCTAATGGTTGGCACACTTTAAAAATACTAACATGCTTCTAGCACGGCTTAGTAAACAGGGCCCTGTAAGTTTTATGTCAGGCTGTACCTGCTTTACACTGCCTTTGGTGAATCTCTTCATTAAAGTGGTCAATAAAGCCCCAATAAATCCTACTATAAAAATAAAGAGTGACCGACGTGCCGTCACAAATCTCTTCCAATGTTGTTAGAGGAGGCAGGAACAGAGCTACGGGTGACCGGCGAGCACCGGGCGGGGATCATCCGACAGCAGCTCCGAGGCACACACAGGTCCGATGAGCTGCTGCCTGTGACCCGGGCGCTTTCCTCTGCCACTATCCCCAGGGGCAGCTTCCCTGGGCGGGGAGCTCGGCTGGACCCGGCGGGGCTCCGACCGCTTTCTTGCCCGTTTTTATGGGCTCAACGGCTTGTAAATAAATAGGCAAACGGGGATCCATGCACAGAGGGAAAAGTCCAAAATTGTGTTGTTACAATACTGCTTCAAAGATGAAAGACTAGATAAGCCTTGTCAATCTTACTTGCCATTTTATGTTCTACATTTTTGTAGTACTGAATGCACCTGAATGAAATAAGTATATCAGAACGAACAAGATTAATACTGCTTCTTTTTAACTCAAACTACAATTTTTGAGGTTTTTTTTTTGTTTTTTTAACAATATGATTAGTCTGAAAGTACTCTCCAACTACCAAGTACTATAATTTGACATAAAAGAGTTAATTATATGTTTACTACTTGGCCAAGGCTCCAAGATTGTTGTAATTAAATATAGCCACTACAGTAAACCCAGTTTTAAAATGCTGAATCACATCATCAAGTTTTGGCGTCTGGTGCCACGGAAAGCAAAATAAAGCACATTTTTCTCCACCTTTTAGCAAAATCTATTTAATGCTATGTTTAAATTTAGTTAGTTTGTTAACGTAACTATCAGAAGTTAAAATAAATGTTTACCTACTGCTCTAGCGTACAGGCATCTATCCCACTTCTTACATTATTACAGAGAGAATGTTCGGCTGGTAACAGCTACATGAATACGTAAAACAGAACTTATTTTAAGAAAAATAGTTAAAATCTGACACAATGAAGTTGGACACATTTGCATCAGTGGTAATTAATCTGTCACTTATTTTAAGTTCTAATTATCACCCTGTATCAGAACACTTTTCATTATTGACGCTGCTAGAGGCACAGCTTCACAGAATATAGTTACTTGATTTTTGGAGAAGCTACACTGTATTTCTCTTCAAGTTTGAGGAATATATTTGCAGGGTGGACTGTGACCAAAAATCAGCCAGGGCATGAGGATCCTGTCTTTGACCTTGGTCCTTCTTCTCCCTTCACTCTCTCTCAACCTAACTTTGAAGTTGCAGCTTGTGCTGCTTCAGGATCTGGGTGCTGCCTGCAAACCCCTGCCTCAGCAGACGTAAACAAATTCCAGCGGCCATATGTCCCCTCTAAATCTGCCCTCCTAAAGGCACAGAAGCTCAAGAGCTTACAGCTATTCATACAATGCTAGCCCTCAACCTTCTGAGGCATTAGGAAGACAGACTCGGAAGGGATATGTTTGTTTTCATCAGTAACCCGTCAGAGGACACCCAATCCCCCGTGGGACAATCTGTACTATACACATTTGAAATGTGGCAAGGCACACAGAAGTTCAGTATAATGTTTACAATGGCTATTATAACCTACACTTGTTTGAGAAGCAACTATGGAAGCTAGTCTCCGTCTACCTCTTAATCGTGTCTATCCCTGGAGTGGGGGGGGGAGGGGAATGGGCAGGGGGACATTGCCTCCAGCACTCCTGACAACAGAGGAGAAGGTGAGAGGATTGTGAAAAATTACAAGCGGACCTTACGAGACTGGGAGACTGGGCGTCTAAATGGCAGATGATGTTTAATGTGAGCAAGTGCAAAGTGATGCATGTGGGAAACAGGAACCCGAATTATAGCTACGTCATGCAAGGTTCCACGTTAGGAGTCACGGACCAAGAAAGGGATCTAGGTATCATTGTTGATGATACGTTGAAGCCTTCTGCTCAGTGTGCTGGTGCGGCTAAGAAAGCAAATAGAATGTTAGGTATTATTAGGAAAGGAATCGAAAACAAAAATGAGGATGTTAAAATGCCTTTGTATCGCTCCATGGTGCAACCGCACCTCGAATATTGTGTTCAATTCTGGTCGCCGCATCTAAAAAAAGATATAGTGGAATTAGAAAAGGTGCACAGAAGGGCGACAAAAATGATAAAGGGAATGGGACGACTTCCCTATGAGAAAAGTCTAAAGTGGCTACGGCTCTTCAGCTTGGAGAAAAGGCGGCTGAGGGGAGATATGATAGAGGTCTATAAAATAATGAGTGGAGTTGAACGGGTAGATGTGACGCATCTGTTCACGCTTTCCAAAAACACTAGGACTAGGGGGCATGCAATGAAGCTACAATGTAGTACATTTAAAACGAATCGGAGAAAATATTTCTTCACTCAACGTGTAATTAAACTCTGGAATTCGTTGCCAGAAAATGTGGTAAAGGCAGTTAGCTTAGCGGAGTTTTAAAAAGGTTTGGACGGCTTCCTAAAGGAAAAGTCCATAGACCGTTATTAAATGGACTTGGGGAAAATTCACTATTTCTGGGATAAGCAGTATAAAATGTTTTGTACATTTTGGGGATCTTGCCGGGTATTTGTGACCTGGATTGGCCACTGTTGGAAACAGGATGCTGGGGTCGATGGATCTTTGGTCTTTCCCAGCATGGCAATACTTATGTACTTATGTAGCACCATGAAGAGGAGTGCTGAAGTTCTGATAAACACAGCTGAAAGATGGCATGTAACAGCAGGCATGACTAAATTGTGACTTGTTTATACAAAATTATAAAAGAATCACATATAAGAAATTAGTAGATTGCACAAATCTGCCTAGTAGCCTTGCACAAACCTGCCTAGTAGATTGCACAAATCTGCCTTTATGAAGAGATTCACCCATGACAGTGTACAAACAGGAATAGTTTGACTTAGCCAATATTGTATTAAGAGACATGCTGTAAAAACATGCTGTAAAATGATCAAACATCAAGATAATAGACAATTAGACCTGTGAAGAAAATTTGGAAATAGCCAAATAACTTATAGTAATAGAAGTAATATGATATGGTGACAGTATCATATATATTAAAACGGCACAGCAAAACATTTAGACAGAAATATGGAAGAAGAAGGACTCAGCTTAGTACCAGCAGCAAGAGGAGGGACTGTGCCACCCATCTGCTGTTTGGGATCTATGTGCACGCTAGGAAGCCTGTGGAGGAAAGCATGCAAGCAAGGAGAAAGGTGCTCCTTGTGATGTCTTCTCTGAGAGCCAGTTGGATCCCTAAAGTACCAGCTGTGCCATGGTATGCAGTCACAGGCTTGTACCCAAAGGGGTACACCCTTTAGAATACCAGGGAAGTGGTGAAGGAGTACTTTGTGACTGTGGAAATTTGTGAAGAAGCATTGGACCCTTGAACTAATATGGCTATGGGTAAGAGGAAAATTAAATTTAAATTGCTATCTACTCCCAAAGCAAAGGATCCTATGGATAAGAATGTGATACCCTGGTGCTCAATCTACTTCTCATAAGGAAGCTTCAATGAGCTCTACCAAAGAGGACTCTGCCTCCCCCACCAGGAGTATCTTTGTATTCCGCAACTGAATCTTCAGGAAATCTCTCAGTCTCTGAGGTGAGGAATGGGGAGGATTTGGTACACCAGCATGGTGAAATGCTTTGGTCTTTGATGACCAAGGTAATCTCTTTCCCTGTTGCTGCCATAAGGTTTTCTGAGCCTTTTTCTGATTCACAAGACATATCTCATCAAAGGAAAATGGCCAGCTGTTGATAGCCAAGTATAGACTGGCCATCAATCTGGTATATAAAATTATTGAGATTTATTCACTTTGGCATTCATTCTGGAAGTTCAACTACCTGTTCAATTAACTGAGGGGGTCTTTTACAAAGCGACGGTAAGCCCAACATGGGCTTACTGCACGCTAAATCTGAATTACTGCCTGCCCAATGTGGCCACCGGAGGTAGTTCTGGGTCGAGCATGCACCATTTCCGAAGCTCCAGAAAATTTTTATTTTTTTTCTAGCATGGTGGTAACCCGGCGGTAGTCAGGCATCACTGCATGTGCCGGTTATTGCTGGTTTACCACGGGAGCCCTTACCGCCACCTCAATGGGTGGCAGTAAGTGGCTCCCGCCGCATGGCCTTGCGATAAGAGTTATCTTACCGCGTGGCCATTTTTATTTATTTATTTTTTTTGGGGGGGGGGGGGGGCGGATTTTACCAGCTGCAGTAAACAGGGCCCTGGCATGTGGAAAAAATGCCCCCCTCAATTACCGCAGGGCCCTTTTCCCCTGCAGCTTAGTAAAAGGACCCATAAGTGCTTTAAACATGTGCCACTAGGTTTACTTCAGTTATCTATGTATTTCTGGTAACTAAGGATCCACTGTGCTTATCCCATACATCCCAAAAGACTGCTACTTCTTTTTAGCTTTCAGCATGTGATCTGAAAAGGTGTTCCACACATCCAGCACTCTTTCCAGTCTAACCCTTCAAGCCTCATATCATAAACCCTTATTCTAGAATGACCCTTCCATTGAGAACAGCTTAACCATCTGAGCATCTACTATAATAAAAAGTACCTCCAACGTTCTGAAGCTGACTCCGTGGCAGTGAAGGGTTTGTAGGGTTCGTGCTGCCTGTAACTATCTGTCTCACTGTCCCGCCCTCGCGTCATAACGTTATGACATCGAGGGCTGAACACTGAGAGGGAAGGGGATGCAGCATAGTTGCCAGGCAGAGTTTCAGGGTCCCTCCTAAGTTTCAGGCTCCCTCCCACCCTCCCAGTTCCAGAGTCCCCCCTCTCTCCCAGTTCCAGGGTCGTCGTCCCTCCCTCCCTCCCTCCCTTCCAGTTCTAGGCCCCCTCCCTTCGATGTTTAAAAGTCATCTTCACTTACCAAGTCAGGGTTACAGTGGCCACAGCAGCGGTAAAACGCGTGCAGCTTCGGCCCTTTTCTCTCTCTCAGCTGTGGTCCCTCCCTCATTTCCTGTTTCCACAAGGGCGGGAGGGGAGAGAGGGGGACCCTGGAACAGGGAGGGAGGGGAGGGAGGGGGCGCCCCTGGCACACACTGTCAATCTCACACACACTCTCTCTCTCTCACACACAGTCACTCTCACACACACACTCTCTCTCAAACATCCACACTCCAAGGAAAGCCTTGCAAGCGCCCGTTTCATTTCTTTCAGAAATGGTCCTTTTTTTCTAGTCAACATCATATTTCAGGTATGTAAATGTTTCTATCATATCTCACTGGTCTCTCCTCTATTTTCTATCTATATAGATCTTCAAGTCTCATTTCTGGACTGCCTCCACTAAAGTATTTGTCCTTTCAAAAATGTAGCTTCCAGAACGTTCCAGGTGATGACTTGCCAACAACCTGTACACTGGTACAATTACTTCTATTCTTTCTATTAGTTATGCCGTTTCTTGTGCACCCTCGTCTCCTATCCTGATGCACTATTTTACTAACGTAAAATACTACAACTTGCTCTAGAATCAACTGTCCAAATTTTGAAAAAGCTGAACACTTATGAACATGTTAGAAAAGAACTTCTTTAAAATGAAATTAATGCCAATAGCTTTATGGCAAGATCAGTCAGAGAATAACAACATATTTGCAATTATGAAAGAGAAGTTGTTTAGAGTTCTCTCTACAATGCAAAGTTTGCTTGTACTAGAGTAACTTGATATAATTTATATACCACGTGAGACATTGCTGGAGTGTATCCTGGAAAATGTAAGATGCGTTTGAGCATGTTCTACAGAAGGTAAAGATTTTTGGCTGGATAAATATGATCTGTCTGAATTTTTTTCTATGGTAAATGATTTTATAAGATTATTTTTTTTTTTTAAAGAACATTGCTTGCTATTTAGAGAAATACTGTTAGCATGTCATCATTCAACAATGCGCTAGTGTATTAAGCATCCTACAAAAAAATCTGAAACTATTCCTCCTAGAGAGCCCTGGGTAGGAAGGAAGGAAAGTACTTTGCCAAATCAAACTATTTCATTGGCTGACTCTCCTGAATCACATTTATCTTTCACTTCTGTGCAATACTGTTGCACTGACTGGAATAAAAGCTGGATTTTTTTTTAAACTTAAAAGACCCGGGAAGGGGGGGATTTACCCATGCGGGCTCCATCATAGCTTGCTACATGGACACAAGGAGCTAATGCCCATAGGTTGAGTAGCTGGGCTGCTGACAAAGAGCTACAAGCCCTACATAAGTACGTAACTACATAAGTATTGCCACACTGGGACAGACCAAAGGCCCATGAAGCCCAGCATCCTGTTTCCAACAGTGGCCAATCCAGGTCACAAATACCTGGCAAGATCCTGAAAAAGTTCAATACATTTTATGCTGCTTATCCCAGAAATAAGCAGTGGATTTTCCCCAAGACAATTTAATAATGGTCTATGGACTTTTCCTTTAGGAAGCCGTCCAGATCTTTTTTAAACCCCGCTAAGCTAATCGCCTTTACCGCATTCTCTGGCAACGAATTCCAGAGTTTAATTGCACGTTGAGTGAAGAAACATTTTCTCCAATTCATTTTAAATTTACTACTTTGTAGCTTTTACCTCAGACCCTAAAGAGTGTCTCCCAGTGAGACTTCAGCCCCACAGCCGAGGGCCATAGCCTGAGGCCCAGAGAGTCTGGGCCAAACGTGAACAAAAAAAATGAGCTCCTGTGCAACAATCCATCTGCACTATTTGCTAGAGGCAGAGAAATACTGGAAGTTTTCTGACTACACCACTCATTATATCGGTAACATCATCAGAATCTTCAAGTCTCTCCCTCCATCTGTTGGTGTGAGGAGTTGGCTAGTGCTTAGTGAAGTAGACTTTGATCCTGGGGAACTGGGTTTGATTCCCACTGTAGCTGCTTGTGACTCTGGGAAGTCACTTAACCTTCCATTGCCCCAGATACAAGTAAGTACCTGTATATATTATGTAAACCACTTTGAATGTAGCTGCAAAAAAAAAAAAAAAAACACAAAGGTGGCATATCAAGTCCCAGTTTCCATTCCCATAATCTATAGCTCTCTGGTATTTTTAGCAGGTATACAATGATCTTAATGTACATGCTTAATTTTATTAGATTGTTTCCTGACCCTGCATGCACTGAATCCATCAAATCTCTCTCCTGCATATTTATCGAGACAATGCTGATATCCTGATTGGCTAGGTATGCATCCATGGTGCAGGGTTGGAAAATGCTGATTTACTGCACAGGCTCCTTATCAACAATATAATATAATCTTTGCATATGGCTTTCTGTTTAAAAAGCTAAATCAAAGTCACATGATATTAATACCACCAGATTTTCAAAAACAGCAAAACAACGAAAACTTATCTTGAAATTTCTGTATGTTCACATGGCTGCTTCTGTATCGTCCCTCTAGAAGATTAGTGTGGCAAGTTTGGAGTTAGCATTTATTGTAAGGGATTTTGGGAGCAGTGCAACCATTTTTTTTGTTGGAGGAAGGCCACCAAATTAATTAACCCCCTTCCCTCCCAAGCTTCCCAGCTGCTAATGCTATATGGAGCAAAGTTTATTTTACTCATTTTTATTTACAACATGTGATATGCTACACATCGTAGCAATGGCACTTCTACATAATTTACAAATATAAAATTATGAAGTGGGGAAAAGAAAATACAATTTTGGTTAAAAAAAGGGGGAAGGAATGAGAGAAAAAAAAGGAGAGAAATAAGAAACAATACCAAAGGTGGGTAAGGAAAAGTGCAAGGAGGATGGAAGATGAAAGAAAGGGCCCAGTATTACTGCAAGATAATGAAAGTCAATCAAAAAATGGCCTTAAAAAGCTAGGTGACTGGTTGCTCACCCTGTTCCACTGTTTTTGAGGGATTATAATTTCTGTTTGCTTTATATCCTAACCTGTCTAATGGCAATATTATTGTGCTGATAGGCAAGTGTTGTTTACAGGGGCTGCCAATGGAGGAGGCAGAGAGTTTCAGGGCCATGTGCAGAGACTCACTGTGGGTCATCATTGTGGATAAGTCTGTAGGGGCTGAAGAGTGGGGCAATGTGCAAAAAACACACTCGCTCAATGGTAGGGCAGGCCACTGCCATTTATTGTATGTTGAATTATTTGCTTGGAACTTTTACTGTATGTTTTTTGTTATATTATGAGGTCTATGAACAGTAGGGATAAACTGTAATGTTAAAATATCTGATGTATTCATTTAGATGAATGATTTAAACCATCTTGGAGTTTCCTTTACGTTACAGAAATAGAAATTCTAATAACTAAACGTATTTTAAAATATTCTGGTTATCTAATGTAACTTGTACAATATAATTGTTTTACACTTTACTATGGGCTTCTTTTACAAAGCCGCACTAACGAATCTCGGTGCGGCAAATGAGGGGAAGCCCATTCAGTTCCTATGGGCTTCCTCTCATTTGCCATGTGGGAATGGCTAGCACAGCTTTGTAAAAGAAGCACTATGTGTCTGCACACCCAGATGTCTTCTTGGGTCAGAAGACAAGAATATTTGGCTCCTCTAAGAGCCTCTCTAAGGACCCAGTTTATTTTTGGACTCTGGGGTGCAATTCAGTTGTCTCCCCCGCTTTCCCCATCAGCAGCCCTGAATAAACCCCTACAACGTCCGCAGGACTCTGATGAAATCAAGGCTTATGCCTTTAACAGCTGGTCAGTTTATAAAATGTTTCCTGTTTTCCCTGTCCTGGCTCAGCTCAGCAGTGCACTGATTTGGATTCTGTCCAACAACAGTCAGAAATGACTGGAAGTCTCTCCCTAAGATTCCCTCTCCTTTATGGTACTCAAAGGACAATGCATAATGTCAGAAAGCTAAAATTTGATATTTAAATGTTACTTGACAAAGTGTCATGTAAACACAATATATACATAATAACATAACGTAGTTAACATAGATGACGGCAGAGAAAGACCTGTATGGTCCATCCAGTCTGCCCAACAAGATAAACTCATATGTGCTACTTTATATGTATACCTGACCTTGATTTGTATCTGCCATTTTCAGTGCACAGACTGTAGAGGTCTGCCCAGCACTAGCCCCGCCTCCCAACCACTAACTCCGCCTCCAAACCGCCGGTGTTGCCACCCAATCTCTGCTAAGCTTCTGAGGATCCATTCCTTCTGAACAGGATTCCTTTGTTTATCTCACAAATTTTTGAATTCCGTTACCGTTTTCATCTCCACCACCTCTCGCAGGAGGGCATTCCAAGTATACACCACTCTCTAAAGGCAGGAGGTCTCCAAAGTGATGCATCTAAGAAACTTGATGTTCTCAGAGCCCTGAGGGACTGTTGAAGTATTCCTTTCGGCGGCCCTGCTTCTCAGTAGTAGAGTTGGGATGCACCTTATTGGTCCCAATCACCTTATTGAGGGAATCAAAACTCTGATTTGCAATGTGACTTTGCTTGGTCTATTTGTTCAAGCCCTTGGTGTCTCACCTGATCTCCAACCGTTCGATTGGCTCTAGAAGACTAGACCTCCTATGGTCCAGTCAACCACTTCCTCCCTATGATTAAGCCTAACCAGATTAGGTGCTGCTGCTCTTCCCTCATTATGATTTAGCTCAGTGTTTCCCAAGTCAGTCCTGGTGTACCCCCCCCCCCCCCTTGCCAATCAGGTGTTTAGGGAAAGGGAAATGTGACTTGATATACCACCTTTCTAAGGTTTTTGCAACTACATTCAAAGCGGTTTACATATATTCAGGTACTTATTTTGTACCAGGGGCAATGGAGGGTTAAGTGACTTGCCCAGAGTCACAAGGAGCTGCAGTGGGAATCAAACTCAGTTCCCCAGGATCAAAGTCCACTGCACTAACCACTAAGCTACTCCGGATATCCACAATGAATAAGTATGACAGAGATTTGCATATAATAGAGGCAGCACATGAAAATCAATTTCATGCATATTCATTGTGGGTATCCTGAAACTCTGACTGGCAAGGGGGTACTCCAGGACCAACATGGGAAACACTGACCTAGCTGGCCATAAGAAAGGCTGCTCATCTGGTCCTGATTTCCCAAGATCCCTGAACTCCTGCAGTATCTCTCTTACATGTACATCCTCTGGTGCAAGGTAGGAGGAAGCAGCCCTGTAGTCCCTAGAGACCATGCTTCTTACACTTTCCTCCAAAACCTCAGGAAGATATATCTCCTGACCCCTGGAAAATCCAATCTTCCTTTCCTCTAACTACAGTGCAAAATCAGATTAGGAGCAAAGACTACAGAAGTTTCTTCTTCATAGAAAAATAGAGAGGTGTGGTAGCCATGCTAGTCCACTTTTAAAGGTAATCAATAGAAATAAAACAAAATAAAACATGGCAACGAAAATAAGATGATACCTTTTTTACTGGACATAATTTAATACATTTCTTGATTAGCTTTCGAAGGTTGCCCTTCTTCATCAGATCGGAAATAAGCAAATGTTGGTCGATGACAGTATAGAGTGAAACATCAAAGCATTTCAGTGAGTCTACAATTTACAAAACAATACAATTTTATGCATTGTAAAGTTCAGTGGGTTTTCTAGCCCATTACAAAGCATAAAATTGTATTGCTTTGTAAATTGTATTGCTCTCCTGTCTCCCTGAGTCTCACCTATCCACCCCCACCCTGTTAGACTGCCACTGAAATGCTTTGATGTCTCCCTCATCCCCTGTCTCCATGCATACAGACTGTCACTGAAATGCTTTGATGTTTCATTCATATATACTGTCATCTACCAACATTTGCTTATTTCCGATCTGACGAACAAGGGCAACCTTCGAAAGCTAATCAAGAAATGTATTATGTCCTATAAAAAAAAGGTCTCATCTTATTTTCTTTTCCACATTTTATTTTGTTTTATTTCTATTGATTAGCTAGAAAAATAGAAGAAGATTTGGGTTTTCTGTTACACATGCCTATTGTGTTTTTCAGTTAAAACTCAGTACAAATGCAGTTTAAGTTATGTGCAAGATAAAATAGTCATGGGACTAGAAAGCTGGATGGGCAAAAGTGCAATTTAGTAAATGGATAGTTAGCTCTCATTTCCTCAACAGTTAATAAAACGAACAAACAGTCGTGCCACTCATTTGCAACAGAAATTAATCTAAAATGCCATTCATGAGACAGCTAGTGTGCTGTGACTGGACATTCCGAGCTGAATTATTTTTCACCTAACCAAACAATTAATTGTGCCATTTGGGAAGATGCCAGTCTATTCAAGTTCTACCCACATTCACAACATACTGACAGAATGGGGGGGGGGGGGGGGGGGGAAGCCTGCCCTCCAGCAAAGCATTTAGTTTTCAGTGGTAAATAAAAAGATTAGATTGCTCTGTGAAACACATTTTCAAGCTGTCACTACTGTAAATGTTTTCGCATGCCAGCAAGTAGAAATCAGCATTTGAAGTTAAGCACCCTCCATTTTAAGTTAAAAGGTTGACGTGGCTTCCTAATTATACACATGAGGCTATTTATCAAAAGAACAACATTCGAAAATGAGCCTCTTTTGTTGAACCAAACATCTGAGCTAGATACCACATTTTAAATATAACCTTTTTGCGTAAAATTGTGTGGTATGTTACCATAATTATACACAATATAAATCTTATCCTGCTTAAACAACTACAGCTTCCCTTTGCATGAAAAAGGACAACTTGATTGTATTTTAAATGTTCCTGTGCTGTTGAAGCGAAAAAGTTTACTGGGCCCTGCAGGAACCTCCTTGATCATTTCTTACACCAACACAACTTCTGTCACAGCCCCTGTTCAGACCACACAAAGGCCAGCTGTTTAAACACCAGCAGAGTCCAGCACAAAGGCACAGCAAGAGTTTGACCAAGCTCCAAGCATCCCTTCCTACTTCCCAGTGAAAGGCTACCACTGAATCCTACAGATTTGATTGCAGTGCAAATAAAACATCAACCCCTGGATTCTATATAGTGCGACTAGGTTCCCGTGTGAAAATTCATGCAGATTCCATAACAACGCGCATAGCTTAATTGATTTAACAAGGTAATTAGCGCTGTTAAAAGTTCTTAACAAGAAATAAGCAATAATTAGCAATAATTATAATTTACGCGCAAAAAATCCGTAAGCATATTCTATAACGCAGTGCGACTAAATTGTAATGTGCAGAGCAAAAAAAAAGGGGGGCATGGTTATGGGCATTTCGTGGGCGATCCATAATTTACGCGCATTATTAAGAATATGGCCCTGTGTGACTAAATCTATGCGCAGGGATTTATGCCATATTTTCATTGGTGTAAATGGGTGCACGTAATTTTAGGCAAAGTGAAGTCCATCTAAGCATATTCTGTATACCGCACATAAATCCAAATGATTTTTATAGAGTACGCCTAGGCGGAATTGCTTACCGCATGGTAATTTTAGGCATCATGTATGGAATTTCCCCCCCCCCCCCCCCCACCACCACCACACACACACACACACAAATATCCACAGTCATCTCAAATATCACAGCATATGTTCACAACCTTAAGAATTTTTTTTGTGTGTGTGGTGACCCTCTATTTTAAAGTTAAACCATCTCAGAAATGCATAATTTGGGTTATTTTGCCTCTTACAGACTATGGAACTGAAGATATTTGTCTATATCATTTTGTGTTCCCATCTACAGTAGAAACAAAAATCACAAAACCGTGCTTCTTGTTGTTGTAGAGCACACTATTTATATAAATATGCATGCTATAAAAATGTTACTGAAACCATTGGAGGTGGAAAGAACACAAACATCCCATGACGAGTCACAGGAAAAAGCAAGCAGTGAGAACACCCAGGCTCTTCGAAACAGACAAGAGATGCTAGATGTGAATCAAAAGCTTTATTGGAGGATGGCTCAAAGAGTTATCCTCCAATAAAGCTTCCGATTCACATCTAGTGTCTCTGGTCTGTTTCAAAGACCCTGACTCTGTTCCCACTCCATAAAAATGTTACCACCTACTAGCAAAACAAAGGAGTGCTTTTACTGAGCTGCGGTAAGCATTAATGTGTGCTTACTGCACAGGGCCGTGCCGATGCGGTAAGCGGGGTAAGCGCCGCAGGAGGGCGCTATCCTCTGGGGGGCGCCGCCGCTGCGTGCTTACCCTGCCTTCCCGCTCCCATGTAGGAACTGCCCGCCCTCTTCTCCCCCCCAAGATCCCGTTCCTTTTTTTTTCTTTTAAATTTACCTTCCTCCGGCAGCGCAGCGTCAGTGAAGGAGGCGGCGCTCCCAGTCCCGACGTCTCTAGCCTTCCCTTGTTCGCTGCTCACTGCCCCGCCATCTTGACGTCAGAAGAAGGCGGGGCAGTGAGCAGCGAACAAGGGAAGGCTAGAGACGTCGGGACTGGGAGCGCCGCCTCCTTCACTGACGCTGCGCTGCCGGAGGAAGGTAAATTTAAAAGAAAAAAAAAAGGAACGGTATCTTGGGGGGGGAGAAGAGGGCGGGCAGTTCCTACATGGGAGTGGGAGGGCAGGGGAGAGAGGGGAATCGCTGCCTTGGAGCCAAGCAGGTGCGGGGGGGGGGGGCGCCAACTGGTAGTCTGCAGGGGGGCGCCAGAGACCCTTGGCACGGCCCTGTTACTGCAGGTTAAAAAGCTCTACCGTGAGGCGCATTCAGGTGTCCCACTGTAGTTTTTACATGTGTGTGTGCTACCCATGCACTAAAAAAAGCAGAATCTATTTATTTTAACACTGGAGGCAGGTCTGGGGATGGAAAGTAGACACGTTTCTGTACTAATGAAATTCAGTGTGTGGATGGTAATGCCTCCCTGCACCCCCCCCCCCCCCCCCTTCAACTGTGCAGACTAACAAGAGAAAGTTCAAGTACCTTGATTAAACCTGGATACTATATGCACTGCTATAATACATCTTGAGCAGTCTGTTGGGAGTCATTTTCCTTCTCTAGGGTGAGCAGTTGAAAAGACTAAAGTCAAATCACGGAGAGAGTGGTGGATGCTTGGAATGCCCTCCCGCGGGAGGTGGTGGAGATGAAAACGGTAACGGAATTCAAACATGCGTGGGATAAATATAAAGGAATCCTGTTCAGAAGAAATGGATCCTCAGGAGCTTAGCCGAGATTGGATAACAGAGCCGCGGAGCTGGTGGTTGGGAGGCGGGGATAGTGCCGGGCAGACTTATACGGTCTGTGCCAGAGCCAATGGTGGGAGGCGGAGATAGTGCTGGGCAGACTTGTAGGGTCTGTGCCCTGAAAAAGACAAGTACAAATCAAGGTAAGGTATACACAAAAAAGTGGCACATTTCTTGGGCAGACTGGATGGACCATGCAGGTCTTTTTCTGCCGTCATCTACTATGTTACTATGTAAATCCAAGCCTATCAAGAAACGTCTGCCCAACAACATAAACTCCTAGAATAAGGTTATGATGTGATACTACATATGTATACTTGATCTTGATTTGTCCTTGCCATTTTCAAATCCTTGACACAATATGTGGAACATTGGAAGGGTCCGACAAGAACATTCTACATGCCAAGGTGAAGTGACTGGAAAATCAGGCTAAGAAACTGAACTTTAGATTTGTGAATTTCTCCACTTCTAGTGCTGTGTCTCTAGTTGATATGTTTGAGATATTTGATGGACATATTGGGAGCTCCAGAGGCCCTTCCCCCTCCACCACTAAAGCACACTATCTGCCTAAAAGGAGATGGAAGAATGCTAGATTCAATAATGACTAACATTTGAGGCCCTGCTTACTAAGGTGTGCTAGCATTTTTAGCACACACTAAATGCTAGAGACACCGATAGGAATATATGGGTATCCATAGTGTTTAGCACATGAAAAGTGCTAGCATGCCCTTAGTGCAGCTTAGTAAACAGGGCCCCTGATCTCTCAATTTGACTCAGATTTTGGAAAACCTTTCAAAGGGGGGGGGGGGGGGGGGATTTCAAGAGCTATACTACTTGTGTCCTACGCACTGAAATCAGATAGAGACTGGACTCAAGATTCTTTTTCAGAAATAAAACGATGCTGTTCCTCGGTCAAAAGTAATGGGTTTTTCTATGTGTTTCTAAAAGTACATAAGCTCAGTGAAAGGAATTTTTGGTATTATGTCCAGAGGTGATTATTCTTGAGGCAGAATTATTCCTATGTTTCTCTTGTAAATGTCTGAATAAATGAGATAATGACAGTTTTATTTTTTATGAGTCAGAACAGTTAAAAGGTTGCTCTCTAACAATGCTTCTGGAAAAGTTGCTGTTTAATGCAGGGGTTATTTCTGATTTGATCTATTATGGTAGGTATGTTTACGATAATGACAGTTAAATCTGATAGGCTTCTTTGGTTCCACTTTTTTTTTTTTTACATTTTGAGATAATATATATTTCTCTCATGGCCAAAAAGAAAGAAACCAATCATTGCCCTCCCTAAGGAGATACAAGAGAAAAAGAAACAAATAAGAGAAATTTATCAATATAACAGCCCACATTATAGGAGAGGGTGAGATAAACTACAAAGGAAAGCTTAACAAGAAATTCTACGAACAAATGAGACTGGATCAATACTATAGAACTCTAATTCCAATCAACCTACTGATATCTAGCATTTACTATGCTCTTGCAAACATTTCTACAGTTGTGAAGAGTCATAAAATATATAGTGAGTTCCCTGAAGTGTAACATTATTATTATTATTTTAATTTATTTTTGGTTTTCTTTCTTTAACATCTCCCTCTAGATTCAAATGGTAGGCTCCTGCCCAATTAAACTCCACTGAGCTAACCAGCCACTGATATTTGGTGACTAACTGGCCATCCCTTAGCCAGCTTAGCGATATTCAGTCCACTAACTGGCTAAGCAAGCCTATAAACTTAGCACAGCAATCAGCTTCTTATTTTTATGCACCAAGTTAACCAAATACCAATCTGAATATTGGCTAGTACCCAGTAAACTGCCGGGTCAGCAGACATACCCTGGTATTCAATGCCAGAAGCTTTACATGTGGATTAGTTCAGCCCATGGCTGGATGTGGCTAACGGAAAAATTGTGTCTTTACCTGATAACTTGCTTTCCTTTAATCACAGCAGATGAATCCAGTAACTTTGGGGTTATGCCCATCTACCAGCAGGTGGAGATAGAGAGCACTAAAGAGCACTGAACTGATCTCTGTCTTATAGGACAGTATGCTACTTGGTCAGTTAATATTTCTCATAAAAAAGCAGAAGAAACAATTAAGCACAACATTTCCCCTTTCTCACAGAGGTAAACACACCAGTACAGCTCTTGATAATTAGTATAACAGCAGCATAAACACTAAACAGAAAACTGAACATGAATTAAAGGAATAGCACTGACAAGTGGTGGGATCCTGGATTAATCTACTGTGATTGAAGAAAAGAAAATTATCAGGTAAGACATAATTTTTCCTTCCTTGGCATCTGCAGCAGATAAATGCAGAAACTTGTGGGATGTAGCAAAGCAGTCCCTAAGTAGGGTGGGACGCCGACATGGCCAGAGCAAGAACCAATGCACCACTCCATACAAACAGCGACATTCAAGCGATTATGCCTGGAAAAGGTATGCAAAGTGGACCAAGTTGCTGCTCTACATATTTCCTCAAGAAAGAAAAGTCTGAGATTCTGCCCAGGACATCTCCATACCCTGAGTAGTGTGTGTGCACACAGTGAGAAGGGAACTGTCGGCCCAGCAGGAGATAACCAGAGGCAATAGCCTCTTTAATCCAATGAGCAATGGTTGCTTTGGAAGCTGCAGTACCACAATTTGAACCCAAAAAGAGGAGATGATCCAAGCATCGGAACTCATTGATAGCCTACAAATATTGAAGAAGGATTCGATGAATGTCAAGGAAATCAGAGAATGATAAATCTGTTTTGTAGTCCTTCTCCTTAAAAGGAGGAAGAAAAGAGGCTGGTTTAAATGAAATGCAGACACCACCATAGGAAGAAAAGAAGGCATATATGAACAGTCACCCTTGGTTCTGAAAAATGGAGGAATGGATCTCTGTAGGACAAAGCCTATAACTTGGAAACCCTACGTGCCGATGAGACTGCAACAAGAAAGGCAGATGAGAAAAAGATCCTTTAAGGTAGCTTTCCTCAAAGGCTCAAAAGAGCTTTCTGCAGAGTTCTGAGCACCAAATTAAGGTTCCACTCTGGGCAAGGATGGTGAAGGGTAGGCTTGAGATGACTAACCTCCCTTCAAGAAATGCATCATGTCTGGATGAGAGGTCAGGGAGGAACTTGAAATTCGATCTCGATAAAAGGCAAGAGTTGCCACTTGTGCATGAAGAGAATTATAGCAGAGACCTTTAAAGCCTTCTTGTAAGAAGCCAAAAGATGAGGCAGCAAAGCCTTGAACAGAGACAATGCTCTCTCCGATCATCAGAGAGTGAAATGATAGTCTCCTCTAACCTTAATGCAAAATGAACAGAAAAAATGGATCCATTCCATGCGTGATTTCTACATATTTAATAATTTAGACTTCTTGTAGCTTAACAGATCAGTTCAGAACAGTAGCAGCTATTCAACAGTCATCTTGGACTGAAACCAGTGGAGCTATAAAGAAATTATTCTTTCACTCTCGCTCTCTCTTTTTTGCTACCCTAAATAAAGTTGGACAAGGTAGACTATTTAGAGTACAGTCAGAGCATACAGAAGAACCCTACTGTAGCAAATACAAGAAAACACATGGACCAAAATAACCTGTCAGGTATTTTGGAGGAGGAAATGTATTTCATTAATAAATCTTCCAAGTGTAGTACAAGAACTTTATAGTACAATAAAATCTAACTGCAATCTGATGCATTACCAATGTCTGGGATGTTATTACTCAAATGTTAAACGTAGTAAATGACAGCAGATAATGATCTGTACAGTCCATCCAGTCTGCCCAACAAGATAAACTCATAGAATAAGGTTATGATGTGATACTACATATGTATACTTGATCTTGATTTGTCCCTGTCACTTTCAAATACTTAACAATATGTGGCTCTATACCATTTTCCTGCAAGATGAAGAAAGGGATGCTAATTTTCATGGGCTCAAATCAGCAAAGGAGACAGCTGACAATCATGAACTAATGTGTGTGCCTAAAGGACAATTAGCACAGATCCATAGAACAGCTGGGAACTGGATTAAATGTGATAATAATGAAACAGTTTTTCAAAGTTTCAGTGACTGAAATTATCCATGTTGCTTGAACTCCAAGATAGCAGCCAGTAACAAGTCAGGGCTTAATTTCTGGGGAACTGCCTGGAACACAATTCCACCACTCCTTTTCAAATTCCAGTGCCAGAGGAACATGAAGGTTGGGCTCCATGCAGCCTGCAGGGAGGAGGAACAGCCACCCTGCTCCATAATCCGGCCCCTCATCTCCTGTTTCTTCCCCTCCCCTATCGTCATAGTTCCACTTCCTTTCTGTCTTCAAATGAAACCCCGGTAACAACAAATGGACATAAGGAAAAGTAACTAGCTGTAACGAAGACAACAATGGGTTAGGTTATATCTACTAGGAGCTGATGGGCAAGCTAAGTAGGGCTGTGGAGTCAGAGTTGGAAGCAATTTTCAGTGGAGTCTGAGTTGGAGTCGATAAAAATGTAAAATAAAAACAGAGTATTACATATTTTCATTTGACAGCATTCTTTTGTTCAGATTCTTTGTTCAACCTTCAAATAAATATATATTTTGGTCTATTAGTCCTAATTTTATACATAAAGAAATGTCTTATATTTTAGTAATTAATCAAATTTCTCTCAGATTTACTATACATGGAGGGGCATTTTCGAAAGGAACGTCCAAGTTCCAATTTGGACGTCATGCAAAAAGGTGAAATCCAGGGGCGGGGAAACCCGTATTTTCGAAACAAGATAGACGTCCATCTTTCACTTCAAAAATGCCATCAGGGACGTCCAAATCCTTAAATTTGGACGTCCCTAGACATGGATGTTTTCGACTTTCAGCGATTTTCGAAACCAAAGATGTCCATGTCAAAAAAGTCCTAATGCAAGCCATTTGGGTGTGGGAGGAGCCAGCATTTGTAGTGCCCTGGTCCCCCTGACATGCCAGGCCACCAACCGGGCACCCTATTAGGCACTGCAGTAGACTTCATAAAATGCTCCCAGGAACATAGCTCCCTTACCTTGTGTGCTGAGCCCCCAACCCCCCCCCCCAAAAAAAAAAACCCACTCCCCACAACTGTACACCACTACCATAGCCCTTACGGGTGAAGGGGGCACCGATATATGAGCACAGTGGGTTTGTAGTGGGTTTTGGAGAGCTCACTGTTTCCTCCACAAATGTAACAGGTAGGGAGAGTATGGGCCTGGGTCCGCCTGTCTGAAGTACACTGCAGTACCCACTAAAACTGCTCCAGGGACCTGCATACTGCTGTCATGGACCTGAGTATGGCATCCGAGGCTGGCATAGAGGCTGGCATGACATATTTTTAAAGATGTTTTTTGGAGGTGAGAGGGGGTTAGTGACCACTGGGGGAATAACGGGAGGTCATCTAGTCATTTTGGGCACCTTTCTGTGCCTTATTCGTAAAAAAAAACAGGTCCGGGTGAAAACGTCCAAGTTTTCGTCAGGGACGTCCTTGTTTTTTTCGATAGTGGGTCAAAGACGTCCAAGTGTTAAGCATGCCCAAGTCCCGCCTTCGCTATGCCTCCGACACGCCCCCTTGAACTTTGGACGTCCTTGTGAAGGACTTCTGCTAAAGATGTCCAAAATTGGGTTTCCATTATACCAATTTGGACGTCCCTGGGAGAAGGACGTCCATCTTCCGATTTATGTCAAAAGATGGACGTCCTTCTCTTTTGAAAATGAGCCTGATAGTAGAAGTTGGAGTCAATCAGGGGTCAGACAGTGCAAAAATAAGAGAAGTCCAAAGCCCTGAAGCCAAGTGGAGCAGAAATCTAATATTATCCGGCTGACAATATCACAATTGGACAAACTGCAGGAAAACAACTGAAAAAAAAGCCTAATTTATATGAAGCAGATAACACTGATGGAGATATTAAAGACAAAAAACATCAAGTCACGGTGTACTTCTTATAGTAGAAAAACAGCACCGGTTTCGGATTCTGTTCTGGATGAAACCAAGCTACAGATTTTGGCCATGGATTCAGTTTCTGTCAGAACCAAAGTCACCAGTTTCAGCCTCTAGCACTGGTATCTAGATATGGCCCAGACCTGAATATCCAGACACAAAATCCCATAGCTGGTATTTAAAAAAGCTGCATCTACATCCAGATATGGCTCAGATCTGAAAATCCAGGCATAAAATCCAATAGATGGTGTTGAAAAGGCACTGACTGCCACAGGCAGAATGTCAGGGGATTGGATTTTATCTCAGTATTTTCTAATTCATCATGACACATCATACAAGGACAACGATATTACTTTTCAGACTTTTTAGGTAAACTCTGCGAGACAGTTCAAGATGTTAGCAATTTACACTTGGCTTAAAATGCCCATTTTCCCAGTACCCCAATAAAGGGAATGGAAATGAATGGAAGTTTATGCAACAGAGACCATGATACCACTAAACTACTCAAATTCTGGCAAAGTATCAAGGCAAATATTTTCTTAGCAAAAGAACTATAATACAAAAATTCCTAGAGCCTAAAATATGTCTGACATATTTTAAAGGGATTGTTAAACCTTCCAGGCGATGTTTCCTCTGAGCACGTGTACATGCTCAGATCATGAACCCTGCGTGTGTAGCAAAACATAGTGCACACAAGACAATACTTACACATTCTAATTAGTTTTTAGAAAATAGTACAGAGAAACTAAACCATTCACAGCTGCCTCCTCTTAGCATCTGAATGATTACTTAACTTAAAGTGGTGCTCTACTAAGTTGGCTGTTCTGGTCCCATCCATAGGATAGTGCTATAATAGTAACCACAGATTGCTAAAATTTATGACTGACAGTGTCATCGTCATCATAGTCCCTCTAAGCTGCACAATTCTGTGTTTTGTTTTGGGGTTTTTTTTTACATGATGTGAGGAATAGGAGGGGGTAGTATTACAACTATACAGTTCTCAATTATCTTTCCACCACCAATATGAAATTGGAAATTTTTTGTTTTTAATTCATGCAATATAAGACAAATAATGTCAATATATATTTCCAAACTCTCCCCCCCCCCCCCCCCCACACATACCTTTTTGCGAAAGCCGCCCTAGGAGCTCACGGTGCAGTAATGCTGACACAGCCCATTCAAAGGGGCCCTTTTACTAAGCTGTGGTAAAAGGCGCACTGCGCTAGCAGCAATGGCCATTTTTGCCATGCACCAAGGTCCCTTTTACCATAGTAGGTGAAAGTTTGCACTTGCCGTGCGACCATTTCCTAGGGAGCATTTACCCCCCACCCACTGAGGTGTCAGTAAGGGCTCCTGCGCTAACCCAGCAGTGCACAACACTTCCAATTACCGCCAGGTAACCTCCTGCAGAGATATTTTTTCAATATTTCTGCTAGTGCCGGAAACGGTGCACGCTTGGGGTGGAACAACCGCCGGCACCCGTGTTGCACCAGCAGTAGTTCTGCGTTGCCATATGGCAACCCTTTAGTTAAAGGTCCTTGGAGTGAATGGGCTGTGTCGGCACTGCTGAGCGGTTTTGTAAATGGGAGGGGTATGAACCTTCTGATTAAGATGTTTAATCAAGAGTTTCTGTTGCACAAAACTGCTCACAATTTTGGTCAGAGGAATATTTTGTACGGGAGCTGAAACTTTTGTACATAAGCCATCAATTCTTCAAGGGAACATTGCTTCTAGATTCAAATTACAGAGCAACCATTAAAAAAAATCATTAAAAATATAGGTTATGATGAGATAGACTGCAAAAGTTCATTTAAAAAAAATCATGCGGACTAATTACAATTTTAAAAACACTATAGATAAAGGTGAGATAATATACCACTTCCTTTAAGAGGCGTATTAGGGATGAAATTTAAGAAACTGAGATCATCTCTAACATACCCTGGCATAGAGATATGATTCATTTCTGTCACTATGGGGTGAGTTCTATGTATGACAGCAGAAAAAGTTCTATTCTACAAACCGTACTTAAAGTTAGGCGCAGTTCAAAAAATAGACCTTACATCCAGGAATTGTGTCTAACTTTAGGCGCGACCATTTGCACCAACTGAAACATGATATAAATATCTGCGCCTAAATTAGAATCTATCTCCTTTATTCTATTGCATAAATTTTAGGAACGCACCTGTTCCGCCCAGGACCCTCCCATTTCTGCATCCCCCTTTTCAGGATTTCCCCAATGAATATGCGTGAGATCTATTTGCATGCACTGCCTCCATTGTATGCAACTAGGTCTCGTTGGAGAAATCCTGAAAACCCAAACTGGTGAGGGTCGAGGTTGGACACTCCTGCTCTAAGTGACTCTACCTTTTGTAGTTGGGCTCCATAACCAGATTTCTCATGAAAGTTTGCAATGGAGTTTTTTGTCAGCCATAGCAAACTTTTGCAGAAACAAGCCACTAATCTGTGGGGAAACCCTGTGGGTTAGTACATCAACCTTCAAGAATGTCTGAATAAGCTTTTGTCCTAAATTCACATTTTACTGTACATTATTGAGAAATTCTGATTCACAATAGCCCACTTTCATTTACTGTTTATTTTATGTCTCCACACTATATATGCTACATTTCCTGAGTAAATGTCAAGAGCATTTTGAAAGAGTATTCAACTTTTAAGTAAATGTAATTATTGTTACTTTTTTTTTTTAATTTTAACTTTCACATTTTTTTACCTTTATTTCTACTCCTACTTTAATATTACCGGACTTGCACAGTCAGACTTTACTGAAACTTGCAGCTATCTGGCAAGAGCATCTCATTTTCTAGTTATCTATTGAGCCAGAATGAAATACAGAACACAAAATGTAGATGTTCACATTACTGCATGAATAAACAAACAAACATGTGCTGTCTGTTGTGTCTAGCAGAACAAATTACTAAGCAGATGTAAGAATCCTAAATGCTCTCTGAGCAGTTACAGAGAAAATTGCATTTACAGAAGAATCAGTTCTTCCAATAATCAGGGCCTGATTTAAGATTTTGGCACCGCCAGGCACTACTGGAGAGCAACAAAAAGAAATGGAAAAAAGTATCATGGTGCTAAAGCAAGGGAGAACAGGCTTCTCTTTTTTAGACTTGGTGCATTCAAAATCAGTGTCCAAAGCAGGTATCTGTTGGAGTCTTTTACTAAAGGTTAATGCATTTTATCTGCCACAAAACCCATTTTATTCCTACTGCTGATAAAATGTGCTAATCAATACTGAAAGACCCCTTAGGCTGCTCATTCTCAGGGTGATTCAGGGTCATGGGCTCCTAACCACCTATCAAAAGTGATTATAATAAATGGAGGGCTGTGGAGAGTGGACCCCATGGTCAGCCTGCCCCTGCCTATTCTTAAAGATATATCTTAAAGATATATAAGCCATAAGAGGTATTTCTCTGGCTTAACAAGGGGCCATTGCTGCTCCTAGCTAATGCTGAACTGATGCTTAGGCATGATATAGATAAGCTATTGATAATCATCTCTTTCTGATGAGACACAAACTGTCCTGAGGATATTGAGAAACCTAAGGTAGGTTTGCCAATAGAAAGAGTAAGGTTGTATATGACCTGGAAAAAAAACCCCTCTTTAAAGAACAAAGATAGGTTTAAAAAATATCTCTACCGTGCTTCACTTATCCATCTTAATAAGCCAGATCTTTGGATAAAAGCACTGCAAAAATTAAGCAATGAACAATCCTAAATAGAATATCTAAGCACAACCAAAACAATTTTTATAGGAGAGTTTGCCTGCATTGCATTTCTAACAGCAATTAAACAATTCCATCCCAGAACCTTCCAGATTCTCTTGCAAGTTTTGATAATTTTCCTCTAACCACATTCTAACTGTTAAATGCTGTTGTTGGTTTTTTTTTTCTTTCAAAGAAGTAGTCAAAGAGTTAATGGTATCCACAAAATGCTGTTGAATGGGGCCAAGAAATTAATGACCTGTATCTAAAGACTAGGGCACACCTGATGGATGGCTAGACATTGTATGTGATGTCATAACCATGTGAGAGAGGAGGGGGCAAAAGCTACTATAGGGGGGAACGAGGAATGGAACCTGGGTGGCCAGCTAATGACTAGCACACTATCAAAAAGCCACAACAGTAATAACTAGAATCTCTTCAATCCAGATTTCCTTGCACTGGACTAGAAACATCAGTCAAGCCCCACAATTTTGCCTACTTTTCTTAAACTGACAAGCCATAAAAGCAGCACTCTTAACCTACCAAGTCGATCTTATGAACCAAATTGTCTTTCTAGTTCCTGAAGAAACTTTAAAACTTAAAGTGCCAAACTTTGCAGCCAAGCACATGGTAAGTGAATGCAAGACGTAATTTATCACTACTTCTCTTTTTTGTTTCTTTTGTTTTTTTTTTTTTGTTTCTTTACATCAATTTCATTATAAATGTTCTGAATTATGATGTATATGAAATGTGCAAATAGACAATGTCTAGGGATATGTTATTTATCAAAGTCTTGAAGATCAGCGCTACTGCTCAAAGTTTTTCGGGGGTCTTTTACTAAAGATTAGCTCATGTTATCTGACACAGGACCCATTTTATTCCTAAGGCTCTCCTGCAGACAACATGTGCTAATCGTTAGTAAAAGAAAAGACCCCCCTTTATCTGCAGCAAGGCCCATAGAAATACAATGGATTCTGAAGC
This sequence comes from Microcaecilia unicolor, assembly GCF_901765095.1. Lineage (NCBI taxonomy): Eukaryota > Metazoa > Chordata > Amphibia > Gymnophiona > Siphonopidae > Microcaecilia > Microcaecilia unicolor. The sequence goes on from NC_044040.1 coordinate 177,033,015, forward strand.
AGATAGCATGCACTCATTTTTACTAAGCAACCCCTATAGCCTAATTCAAGCACATTTTGTTTCATTTAATTATAATCTATCAGAAAGGGCATAAAACATTGTTACTACCCAAAAAAACTGAGACAATCAAAGAAGTTTGGAGGTGCAAGAAATACTGTTTAAATCTGGAATTCTCAAACTAATTCTCAGGCTGTAGAAATATACACTTTGACACATAAGTGCTCTAGCATTTATTTTCAAAAGATTTCACATCTAGTGCTCACATCTACCAGTTCATGACATAATTATAGCCTTTACCGTTAGCCATGGCTTAGTGAGCCATGATCAGTAGACTGGCTTTGTTAGCAGGACACCCAGTTTCCATAAATATACTAGCTTTTACCCCCACCCCGTTAGGGACAACAAAGGACATGCTGTGGGACATTAATTAGAGGGAAAGTAGTTTGTTTAGTATTTTAATTAGTCTGTAATTTCTTCATCACAAAACCATTTCACAGGACAAGATGATTTTCTTCACCTAGCCTCCCCATAAAGTTTAGTTAGGGTGTGGGAATACATAAAATAAACACATACCACTCTGGCGTCTGGGTGCACAAAACACTTCTGCAGGAGTGCTTTAGAAGAGTAAAAATGATAGCAGAGGTTGCTGCTTTTTGTCAGAAACACCACGGTTTTTAACAAATCAGGCTGCTAGGAGTACCCTAGTGGTTAGTGCAGTGGATTTTGATCCTGGGGAAGTGGGTTTGATTCCCACTGCAGCTCCTTGTGACTCTGGGCAAGTCACTTAACCCTCCATTGCCCCTGGTACAAAATAAGTACCTGAATATATGTAAACCTCTTTGAGCAGGGACTGTCTTTCTTCTATGTTTGTGCAGCGCTGCGTAAGCCTTGTAGCGCTATAGAAATGCTAAATAGTAGTAGTAGTAGTAAACCGCTTTGAATGTAGTTGCAAAAACCTCAGAAAGGTGATATATCAAGTCTCATTTCCCTTTATCACACAAGGGTCCTTTTACTAAGCCATGGTAAAATGTGGCCTGCGGTAGTGTAGGTGCGTGTATTGGGCACGAGCCAGGCCAGATTTTACTGCATCTGCAAAAAAGGGCTTTTTTTTTTTAATGGAATGGGAAAAGAGCATGCGGTAAAACTGAAACCGGCATGCGTCCAAAACCAGCCTGAGCCCTTAACACCATCCATTGATCTAGCATTAAGGGTTCACGTGCTATACGCATGATACCTGGTCGGCGCGTGCCAGCTGCTGATTAAAGCTGGAAACGACCCGCATGGGAGGAAATAAATAGATCATCCATGCATTATGGGTGCCCACCAAAATAAAATTACCGTTGGGGGGGGGGGGGCGGTAGCCTGGCGGTAGTCTCATTTAGGTGTGCGCTGCACACGAGTAAAGGGCCCCATAGTTTTTAGAGCAAATCAAGGCTACCATTACGCTCATCCTTCTGTGGGTCTCAAACTTGTAGTTCAGACCTATACTATTACCTCAAACTGCATCCGACGTACTTTTATATGTCTCTATGGAAGTTAACAGAATAAATTGAGCTCATCATTTCGTTTAAGCAATAAAGCAATGAGAATCAAAAACTATTTTCTCATCTGCAAACTACGGACATTTTCACTGAAACAAAAGGCTGAACTGTAGCTTTCTTCATAATGTTTTGGAAGGATAGAATGGAACATTTCACCCACCCTCAGATTTCACACTTTCACAGTCCCGACCCACTGACCTTTCCACGAACTGCTTTAGCTCGATCCCTTAAGCACTGCAATGGGGGGAAAAAAAGTTACCCAACTCTTCTGAGTCGAGAGCAGCGACTTCACAAAACGGCATTTGGATCTGCTGCCCTAAGCAATGCCTGGGGAAAAGGGCTTCCTAAGAAGAATACTTCTCCTCACCTGTGGGGATGGCCGGCGCTTCGGTTACAGTCGTTTGAACAGAAGGGAGAAGCTGCAAAAAGTTAAAAGACAAAGCCAGACGGAGGAAGAAGCCCATCGCGGTCCTCATCGCAGCAGCAGCAACTGCCCCAAAGGCCGGCACTGCCTGTCTCTGGCAGACACACACACAGGCACAGGTTCCAGCGCCGCCCGCCCTTCTCGCGAGACCTCCGTCTGTTCCTCCGCTGCAATGGTCCTTGCCTCGGCGCTCTGGGTGGTGGTTACCTGGCAGTCCGAGGGCTCATTAGGCTGCAGCTCAGCTGGCACAGTTCTCGGCGAGCTGCGCGAGCCACTTCCCCAGGCTGGAAGCTTATAGAAGAAATGAGGTGCGGTAGGAGCAGCGCGTGGCATCCCCTGGTGCAGAAGGAGCTCCGGGGGGAGGAGGGGAAACGCTAGCTAGACCCAGAGGCGAACGTGGGGCAGTGGAGAATTCCAGCCATTGGCCGCAGACAGAGATGAGACTTTTTGGCAGGTTTCCCTCCAGGCCAGGCGGAGAAGGGGGTGGAGAGAGTGAGTGCCTTTTCCGGGCTCGTTGTTTGCTCAGCGCACAATGTTGCACTGTGTGTTATGAAGCGGCTGGATGTAGCACCCAGCTGTGAGGGAGCTTTGTTTGCCTGCGTACGGTGGTGGTGAGGCGCTGCATTTACTCTCCAGACCCTACACGAGAAACCGAAGAGGAGATGTTCTCTATTCGGCAGATGCCGAATCTCAGCTGCAGTAATTTTCTTCTTCTTCAAATTCGAGTGCCAACATTTTTAATAAATAGATATGTATCTTAGGTGATATAATTAGGATTTTTCCATAGGCGTCGTTTGCCTGCTTTGTTGGGGGGGGGGGGGGGGTACTTTTTTCTCCATTTTTTTTTCAAATGGCTTTTTAGCTATCTATACCTAGATTTTTATTCCTCCCCCTCTTACCCTTAATTTTCCAGGCCCCCATTGTCTTTTCTATCTCTTTCTTTGTCCATCTTTTATTCATGTTCTATTCCACTACTTCCATCCTGTGTTCTGGCCCTTCCCTAATCTCAACTACTTTTGCTTCTTATAACCTTTCCGACACAAGCTTCTTCTCTTTCATTCATTTCCTTTTTCCTCCAGTCACTTTCTTTTGCTTTACCCCCTTATTTAGGATCCAGTTTTCTCTTTTACTTCCTTGTTTCCACCCATTCTCACCTCCATTAAAGACTTGCTGTTTCCTTTGTCTCTCACCCTCTTCATACTCCTATGTCTCTTTCTCCGGTTCCCCTCTTGCCTGCACTCATCCATAACATTCATCCCCTATTTTCCCTCATACTTCCTTCACCAGGATCTACTACCCACCTACATCCATCTCTTTCTTCTTCTACTCCTGACATTAATCTTTCTGCTCCTTCTTCTCTAGCTTCCTCTGTATATGCCCTTGCTTTGTTGCCCTCTCCCCCCCCCCCCCCACACACATGCACGTATATAAGTACATAAGTATTGCCATACTGGGACAGACCAAAGGTCCATCAAGCCCAGCATCCCGCTTCCAACAGTAGCCAATCTAGGTTACAAGTACCTGGCAAGACCCCAAAACAGTACAATACATTTTATTCTGCTTATCCTAGAACTAAGCAGTTGGCGTTCCCCAAGTCCATATTAATAATGGCTTATGGACTTTTCTTTTAGGAAGATTTCCAAACCTTTTTTAAACCCTGCTAAGCCAGGGCCACCGAGAGACTGGGCCAGGCCTCCCCGCCCCCGCTCCCCCCTCCATCCGCCACCGGGCCGGGCCCCCTGCATTGAAATCACAGCACCTCTCACCTCCGTGTGAAAGTGCTGCAGGCAGCAGCAGATCACCTCCCTTTGGGCCTCCTTCCCTCCCTGTGTCCCACCCTCGCGGAAGTTACGTCAGATGAGGACGGGACACAGGGAGGGAAGGAGGCCCGAAGGGAGGTGATCTGCTGCTGCTGCCTGCAGCGCTTTCACACGGAAGTGAGAGGTGCTGTGATTTCAAAGCAGGGGGCCTGGCCCGGTGGCAGACGGTCAACGACAGAGGGCAGGTGGGACTGCGGCGCGGGGCCCCTCTTGGAGGCCCGGGCCTGGAGAATTTTGTCCCCCCTGCCCCCCCTCTTGGTAGCCCTGTGCTAAGCTAACTGCTTTTACCACATTCTCTGGCAATAAATTCCAGAGTTTAATTACACATTGAGTGAAGAAATATTTTCTCTGATTTGTTTTAAATTTACTACTTTGTAGCTTCATTGCATGCCCCCTATTCCTAGTATTTTTGGAAAGAGTAAACAAGTGATTCACTTCTACCCATTCCATTCATTATTTTATAGACCTCTTTCATATCTCCCCTCAGCCATCTTTCCTCCAAGCTGAAGAGCCCTAGCCACTTTAGCCTTTCCTCCTAGGGAAGTCATCCCATCCCCTTTATCACAGTTTCTATCTTCCTCTTCTCACTTCCCCAACATCAGCCCATTTCTCCCACTGCCAGCATCTGATCTCTTCTGGTTCTGGCCCCTATGTCAGCCTCAGCTCCCTTCTCCCACTGCCAAAATCCGACCTCATCTTTCTCTGGCCCCTAGGTCAGTCTCATCCCCCTTCTCCCAGCTCCAGTATCAGACCCTTCTCCCAACTCAACCACCAATGCCAGAATCTGCCAGTGAACATCCTTCTCCCATTCTCAGCCCCCAACCCTTCTTCTATCCTCAGCATCAGACCCTATCAACATAATATACCTTCTCTCACTGTACTATCTACCAGAAACAGCATCCTTGTCTCTCCCCCACACTCCCCAATCCAGCATCTCCCCTCTGATTCCCAATTTCCTCCTCTTCTGTGTCCAGCATCTTCCCTCTCTTCCCATGTCTATTCCAATATGATATAGCATCCCTCTTTTCATGCTGTCATTACCCCCTCCTCCCCTCTCCTTGTCCAGAATCTCTGCCCTGTCCCCTTCCTCCGTTCAGCATCCCCCCCTCTTGTTCCCCAACATGGTTCAGCATCTTCCCTTTCCTCTGCTCCCTCCCTCTGACCACTCCAAAATGTTCCAGCATCTCCCTCAGGTCTCTCCCTTTCCCCATGTCCAGCATCTCCCCCCGTGACCACCTAACACGGTCTAGCATCTCCCTGTCCTTTTCTTCCTTCTCCACCTGGTCCAGCATCTCCCTCTGCCCTATCTACAGGGTCCAGCATCTTCCTTCTCTCCTTCCACTACCCACACATGGTTCAGCATTCCTCTTCTTTCTCCTTCCCTTCCCTTTCCAGCATCTCTCCCTCTTGCTCTGTGGTCTACCCATCTTCCCTCAAACCTCCATTCTCTCTGCTCCAGCAGTGTGTCAGTTGTAAAAAGCAAAGCAATGTGCCAAGAGCATATGTGCCAAATCAGTCGGCAAGCCTCTGCCAGGTTCCACCCCCTGTGATACACACTTCCTATTGCCATAGAGATCCTGGTCAAGACTTGCAAAGCTCTTTGATGTGAAGGCTCACGGCACATTGCTTTTCTTTTTACTGATGACATTGGCATGGCAGGCATAATGGAGCACTCCACTCAAACGCATTTGAGAAGCAATGCTCCTCTCACCTCCCTAAACTTTGCCATGAATTTATTTTTTAAGAGTGCAGGAGAAGCTAGTGGTTAGATCAACCAGCTGTGAACCAGGGAAGCCAGGATTAAAATCCCACAAATGCACCTTGTGAGTTTTCATTGCTTCAGGTACAAACTGTAATTCTTCCAGGGCAGGAATGTACTAGTTTATGTTTATACATATTAGGTTCTTGATATACCTGCCTTTTTGTGGAACAAGCAAAGTTACTGATGACACTTGCCTGAGCTATTACTAAAAAATAATGCAGCAACAATCATTTCTTGAATATTCATCATAAAACCTACCTACGTAAACACAGTGGAGATTACATCCTCCTAAGATGGTCTAACTGAAAAAATTGCATCCCCAGTTGGTTTGTATGCGGTGGAATTTATACATGACCTCAATCTTAAGTATAGGGCCTTCTAGCTCAAACATTTCACTTGAATCCTAGTCAAAAACCCAAGAGACAAAGTTGACATGATTTTCTCTTTTTTGTATGAACGTTTAATCATTTTGCTTTGGGAATGGGCCTAGCATCATTATATGCCCAAATCTAAGCTAAAAGGCCACCTTTTGATGCTGCTTTTAACTCCAAACCCTTATTCACTTGTTCAGAACCCATATTTTATCATCCTAACTTTAATATTCTCTTATCTCTTATTTGTCCTGTTTGTCTGTCCTAATTAGATTTTAAGCTCTGTTGAGCAGGGACTGTCTCTTCATGTTCAAGTGTAAAGCGCTGCGTACGTCTAGTAGCGCTATAGAAATGATAAGTAGTAGATAAGTAGTATTAGGTGGAGCCAAGGTATCTAAAGCTCCCTCCTTTGAGTTAATATAGTCTATCAGTATTTTGGGGTCAAAAATACAATTATTTGAATTGAAAGATATTAAACATCTGCAAGGGAATTTTAACATGAACGTTCCACCTAAATTAAGAACTCTGGGTTTTAAAACCAAGAATTCTGTCCTTCTTTTTTGCATTTCCCTAGCCAGATCAGGAAAAACTTTTAATTTTGCACCCAAAAAAATCTGCAGTCATATGACGAAAATAAATTTGAAACACATTATTTTTTTCTGGTTCTAAAGCGAATGTCACTAGAAGGGTAGTCCTTTTTGTTATCACTTCCAGAGAATTTTCTAAGAATTCCATCAAATTCATCCCAGATTGAAGACCTATACTAGGTCTGGAAGTACCTGTAATGTATTGGGCTCTGACTATAGGGGGACACCCCTCAGTCGAGATTCCCAATACCTCTTTAAAGTATTTCTTTAGCAAATCAAGAGCTGAGATAAATGGTGACTGTTCAAAAACAGTAAATATTTTTCCTTTCTTGGTTCTCCAAGTACTCCAACTTACGATATTGTATATCTGTGTCCTTGATAGCCAATGAAGAAAAACTTTGTAGACTGGCTATCTCTCCCTCTAATGATTCAGTTCTTTGAGAGTAATTATCCACATTATCAGACAATGCTTGAAAGGATTTTTTTCATTTCCACAATTTCCCCTTTAAAAGTGTTAGAAACCTGAAGGAGAGAAGCATTTAGTCCCTGGATCGCATCCCATAAGGTTTCTAGTGTTACCATAGCAGGTCTCATCGTCTCTCCGTAGCTTCTGTGTATGGATCCCTGGCTGGGGGGGGGGGGGGGGAACAAGTTGAAACGCCTGGTTCATCTCCAAGCGATCTTCTCTCAGGGTTCGTACAGTCGAGGGTTCTCCCCTATCAGCGGTAGAAGCCAAGTCCCTATCGGGCGCCCCCACTCGCTGCGTCTCCGTTGGCATGCGTCCAGCACCCAGTGGAGCTGTGCAGGAGGGAGGACTGAGTTTTCCCTGAACCCACTTTCAGAGTTGTGGGTTCCATCGAAGTGAGCCCAGGCTCTCCTTGCCTCCGAACTCCAAAATCCTCCAGATTAGCCTGACGGACGGTCGGGGTCTCCAAAGGACTCGAGGAGGTAAGTATCTTTGGTTTCCCTTTCCTTTTCCCCATATTACAACGGGAAAAATTGCTGTCAAACTCTTCAAGAGTTCAGGAGCCTCAGGAGGTCACGTCTTCTCCAGCCGCCATTTTGGATCGGGTTTTTGTTTTTATTTATTTATTTTGCAGGTCCTGCATTTTTCCATTAGTGTATGGGAACATCAAACAATTAACGAGGTGCTAATTGCTCCCGCATGAAGTCTGCATTATCCGGTTAACATGCGCTAATCGAAACATGTTATCTGGATAATGCTTACATACCATACCCCCTCTCAAAAAAATTTTTTTTTAAGTAAACATGCAATTAGCGCATGGAGACAGGCCAAATATCACAAAAAGCTATAATATGTTTTGCGGTAAGGGCCTTGCTTACTGAGCTGTGGTGTAGGCACATTAGCGTCTTTAACGCATGTTAACCGTGAACGTGCCTATAATATCTCTATAGGCGCCTACATGGTTTACACGTTGCTAATTGTAGGCATGTTAGAAATGCTAATGCATCTTAGTAAACAGCATGTTAGGGCTTAACACTCCTTAGCAGAAGATCCCCTTAGCTATTTGGACTCTTGGCTCAGAGTCAAATCATAAGCAGTATGGAGGGATAATATGGTTGCTTTAAAAAAAAGAAAAAGAAACACACAATCATTTGAAAACTATTAAAAAGTCTGAAAAATTCAGTTTCATGTAGAAACAAATAATGACATTGAACATTCCAAGTAGTATTCATACTTGATACCCTGCACCAATGGAAGACTTGGGTGGTTTACTGTGTTCAAATACACTGCTAGGGGTCAGGCACCACTATTTTAAATGATGGCGGCACCTGAATTAGGAGTGAGTGAGCATCACTCCTGCCTTTCCTCTTTTTGAGGTGAGTTGGGCAGGTCCAGGAGTTCTCAACCCAGTCCTCGGGACATAGCATAGCATAGCAATAGTTTTTTATATTCCACATATACTTAAGAAGGTTCAACTTGGATCACAAAGGCAAGAAGCTGGACATTATTCCAGAAATTAGATTGTAAATTTGATTTAGTTATGACAGTAGTTAAACCTAGCTATATTTTATAACATTTTTGAAAGGGAGAGGTTTTCTGCTGTTTCCTAAATAACCTATATTTGGAACTAAGTCTAAGTTGGATAGATAATTCTTTCCATAATTTTGTTGCTTGATAAGCAAAAGAAGAGTCTAATAGTCATTTAAATTTCTTACCCTTGTATGCAGATCTCTCTTTTGCATATTCATTGTGGCTATCCTGAAAACCTAACTGTCTGGGTGTACTCTGAAAACTGGGTTGAGAAGCCCTGTACTAGACTACCATGATTTTTTTTTTTTAAAGTGTTGGGAGTAGGGAGGATCAGTTGGGCAAATAGCAGGGGAGCTGCTAGACTACCAGGGATTGCCAATGCGGAAAGCTACTGTGTCAGGGGGGAAAAGGGTGGGTGAGGTTGAGTCATGATGGGGGGGGGGGGGTAGCAATAGACCACCAGGGATTTGGAGGCCAATGCAGACCTAGCAACTTTTTTTTTGTATGTCCCCCTTCCTGTCAATGCATGAGGCAATCGTCACTTATATACTGGCAGAAAGGGGAACATTTTGGCAGTTAGCTGCAGATTCCTGTCGCATGTGTAATGTGCCAGTTATTTTCATGTTTATTGATTACTGCATCGCTGTACTATATTTTACAGCTATTTTGTGGTAGATGCTGTGTTCAAAGCCATTGACGCTTGACTCTACCATACAGCTTTCTGCATTGCCCCCCCCCCCCCCATGAGTCTGGAACGCAGCATAAGGGCTATTCACCAGCTTCCCACTTAGAGAAAGGACTGATGCAGGGACACTACCATATCTCATGAGTGTTTCCTTACTGGAGTGCACTCGTATGGAAGGGTGTGAGGATATGCACTCCTCCTCTCAATAGCTAGTATGAGGCAAGTGTGAGCCTCAGTTATGCTAGATAGCAGTATATGACAACAAACAATAACCAGAAATATGTACCCAGTTCAATAACGAAAGAGGAGCACCCTCAGAAACTTGAGCACCCACGTGGTAGTCACATAAGACCACTAACGGGTGAGATATTGCACTTCATTCATTGGGTCTCACTCCTATCATAGTATTAATGTGCTTTTTTTACAATTAATAACAACCTCAGCCAGCCTGCACGTCAAAACATGAATTCCATATCATCATGCTGATCAATCCATAGACTGGTGGGTTGTGTCCATCTACCAGCAGGTGGAGATAGAGAGCAAACTTTTGCCTCCCTATATGTGGTCATGTGCTGCCGGAAACTCCTCAGTATGTTCTCTATCTCAGCAGGTGGTGGTCACACACAGCAGCAGCTCTGGCTAGGTCTCCAAGCCTAATTTTTAGGTTTTGTTGAGTACCTGGGGTTGAGGGCTCTTCTTGAGCAAGTGCAAACCTGGTGGTGCCAGGTCCCTCCTTTTCTCCCCCCTCCCGCTGGCTCCGTTTAAAAAAAAAAAAAAATTTGGACGTCCTTAAGGGCGTTTATTTCGACGTTTATTTAAACGTTTATTGCAGCTACTCACTGGGACACCAGTTCGTTACAGCTCGGAGCGAGAAGCAGGTAATTTTTACCTTTTTATAGCGGGCGGGGGTTCCCCGATCGATCTCCGCGTGGCCTATGACGTCGGAGGGCGAGGGCGCGAAGAATCGCTCCCCGGAACGCGTGTGCGCTTCTAGCGGGGATGCGGGGGTCTTAAAGTCTGATTCGCCCTTGTTGGGTGTCAGTTTGGATGCCGGTCAGTGTCCCGGTTCTTCCTCCGGTGCAGCGGTTTTTCCCGCCATAAACGCTGCTCACCTCCGCCATCTTGGCCGGCCACTCTGCTCGGACGGCTTCTTCTTGGGTCGCCCTTGAGCTGGGAGACGTTCATGCCATGGCCGCCCTTGATTTGGGCGACGGCAAAAAAGCAGCTAAAGTTAAGCGCCGTTCTTCCCGCGCGGCTCCTTCGCGGAGTGTCGCGCCGGATGCCATCTTGGATGCGCAGCATGTTTCTCCCCCGCTCTTGCGAGCGCCGGTTGAGGGTGCGTCTAGGGCTGTGGCCCAGGCTGCTGAAGTGCACAGTCTGGGGGGTTTCTCCCCCGAGTTTATTTTGCTGCTGCATCAGGCCTTCCTTATGCAAAACGCTGCCCCTGCTACCTTGTCCGATAAAGGGGTTGAGGCCCCTGGAAGTAAACGCCCTCGGGTGGATTCCGAGGCCTTAGAGGACTCTGTCTCCTCTGATGTAGATGAGGGCAGCTTATCTGGGTTCTCCCAACGGTCCCTTGGGGATTCCTTGGAGGAGACGGATTCCCGCTTGGATGGAGCGGATGACCCCTCTGCAGCGCGGATCTTTCGCTCAGAGGATTTGCCCAACCTGTTAGTGCAGGCCATGAGCATTTTGAAGATTTCCTCTCCAGAGGACGTCTCTCCCTCAGCCCCTGTTGGCTCCGCCATTATGCTGGGGACGAAGCGCCCGCCTAGAACCTTCTAATTTCGGCTCAATGGGATGTCCCGGAAGCGAGCCTCAAAGTGGTTAGGGCTATGTCCCGCCTCTATCCTTTGCCTGAAAGTGAACGGGAGGCCTTTCTTTGGCCTACCATGGATTCTTTAATCACTGCGGTGACTAAGAAAACGGCGTTGCCAGTGGAAGGTGGCATGGCCCTAAAGGACGCCCAAGACAGAAGATTGGAGGCGGCCTTAAGGTCGTCCTTCGAGGCAGCTGCCTTAAGTTTGCAGGCCTCAGTTTGCGGCTCCTATGTGGCCAGGGCGTGCCTGACGATTGTGCAGCGGGCTTCCCCCTCGGATCCTTCCTTGAGGGCTGATTGGCCGGCCCTGGAATCGGGCTTGGCTTATTTGGCAGACTTGCTGTATGATGTCTTGAGAGCCTCAGCTAAAGGTATGGCTCAGACAGTCTCTGCGCGGCGGTGGCTTTGGCTGAAGCATTGGTCTGCTGACCACGCCTCTAAGTCCCGCCTGGCTAAGTTGCCTTTTAAAGGCAAGCTGCTCTTTGGGGTCGAGCTGGACAAAATTGTGACCGATCTCGGCACGTCTAAGGGCAAGAGGTTACCAGAGGTCAGGGCTCGGGCCAGTGCTCGCCCTGGTAACTCCAGAGGACGGTTTCAGGAAGCCCGTCGGTACCGCCCGGGCAAGTCGGGCTCCTCTGCCCCCTCTTCCTTCAAGAGGAACTTCTCCCCCAAGCAGCATCCCTTTCGCAGGGACCGCCGTCCCGGAGGTGCACCCTCCGGTCCTCCCCCAGGGTCTCGTACCCAATGACGGGGTCCTGGTCCATGGCCCAGTGCAGATTGGAGGACGCCTGTCCTCGTTTCTGGGCGAGTGGACCAGGGTAACTTCAGACGCTTGGGTGCTGGAAGTCATCAGAGACGGCTACAAGCTAGAGTTCTGCCAACCCTTAAGAGACGGGTTTGTACTCTCTCCCTGCAAGTCTCCGGTCAAAGCTGTGGCAGTGCAGCAGACCTTGGACAATCTGATCCGCCTGGGTGCGGTCGTTCCGGTGCCAGAAAATCAGCTTGGCAAGGGACGTTACTCCATTTACTTTGTGGTACCAAAGAAAGGAGGTTCTGTACGGCCTATCCTCGACCTCAAAGGGGTCAATCGGGCCTTGAAAGTTCGACACTTTCGCATGGAGACTCTCCGCTCTGTTATAGCGGCAGTGAAGGCAGGGGAGTTCCTGGTATCCTTGGACATCAAGGAAGAGTACTTGCATATTCCCATCTGGCCTCCTCATCAATGCTTTCTGCGTTTTGCAGTCCTGGGCCGACACTTCCAGTTCAGAGCCCTCCCGTTCGGGTTGGCTACTGCTCCGCGGACCTTCTCCAAAGTAATGGTGGTCATCGCTGCCTTCCTGCGAAAGGAAGGAGTACAAGTCCATCCTTATCTGGACGACTGGTTGATCCGAGCCCCCTCTTATGCAGAGTGCGGCAAAGCTGTGGACCGGGTGGTTGCTCTTTTGAGCTCCCTGGGGTGGATCATCAACTGGGAGAAAAGCCAGCTGCGCCCGACTCAGTCCCTGGAGTATCTGGGAGTTCAATTCGACACCCAAGTGGGAAGAGTGTTCCTGCCGGGCAATCGGATTGTCAAACTTCAGGCTCAGGTGGACCAGTTCCTAGTAGCCTCTCCGCTTCGGGCTTGGGACTATGTGCAGCTGTTGGGCTCTATGACGGCCACGATGGAAGTAGTGCCCTGGGCCAGGGCTCATATGAGACCACTACAACACTCTCTGCTGCAGCGCTGGACTCCGGTGTCGGAGGATTATGCTGTGCGCCTTCCCTTGGACCCAGCAGTGCGCAAGGCGCTGAGCTGGTGGCTGAAGACAGACAAGTTGTCTGCAGGGATGCCTCTGGTGACCCTGGAGTGGATTGTCGTCACGACGGACGCCTCTTTGACGGGCTGGGGAGCCCACTGTTTGGGAAGGACAGCGCAGGGGCTCTGGTCTCCTGCAGAGGCAAAGTGGTCTATCAACCTCCTGGAACTCAGAGCCATTCGGTTGGCGCTATTGCAGTTCCTCCCGATACTGGCGTTGAAGCCAGTACGGGTCCTGTCGGACAATGCCACGGCTGTGGCCTATGTCAACCACCAGGGAGGTACCAAGAGCGCCCCTCTAGCCAAGGAGGCCATGAATCTATGCCAGTGGGCGGAAGCGAGCCTGGAGCAGCTGTCAGCAGCCCACATTGCCGGAGTCATGAATGTCAAGGCGGACTTTCTCAGTCGCCATACCTTGGATCCCGGAGAGTGGCAGTTATCGGCTCAGGCGTTCTTGGACATCACGAAGCGCTGGGGCCAGCCGAGCCTAGATCTGATGGCGTCATCGGCCAATTGCCAAGTGCCGCGCTTTTTCAGCAGAGGACGGGACCCTCGATCCCTGGGAGTAGATGCTCTTCTCCAACAGTGGCCGGCACAGGAGCTTCTCTATGTGTTCCCGCCCTGGCCCATGTTGGGCAGGGTGCTAGACCGGGTGGCAAAGCATCCGGGCCGGATAATCCTGGTGGGTCCGGACTGGCCCAGACGTCCCTGGTATGCGGACTTGATCAGGCTCTCAGTGGACGACCCTCTGCGGCTGCCAGTGGAGCAGGGCCTGTTGCATCAGGGTCCCGTGGTGATGGAGGATCCCTCCCCCTTTGGTCTTACGGCCTGGCTATTGAGCGGCAGTGTCTGAGGAAGAAGGGCTTCTCAGACAAGGTCATCGCCACTATGCTGAGAGCGAGGAAGCGCTCTACTTCTACTGCTTACGCCAGGGTTTGGCGTACCTTTGCAGCGTGGTGTGAAGCAGGCTCACTTTCTCCCTTCACTGCTCCAATTTCTTCAGTGTTGGCGTTCCTGCAAGAAGGTCTGGAGAAAGGCCTGTCGCTTAGTTCCCTTAAAGTCCAGGTAGCGGCTCTAGCTTGCTTCAGAGGCCGCCTGAAGGGTGCTTCCCTGGCTTCGCAGGCAGATGTGGTGCGTTTTCTCAAGGGAGTTAATCACCTGCGCCCTCCTCTGCACTCAGTGGTGCCTGCGTGGAATCTCAACCTGGTGCTAAGAGCCTTGCAGAAGCCGCCTTTTGAACCCTTGTCGAGGGCATCTCTGAAAGACCTGACATTGAAAGCAGTCTTTTTGGTGGCTATCACTTCAGCCAGAAGAGTTTCCGAGCTCCAGGCACTCTCATGTCAAGAGCCTTTTCTGCAGTTCACTGAGGCAGGAGTGACTATTCGCACAGTGCCTTCCTTCCTGCCCAAGATTGTTTCTCGCTTCCATGTGAATCAGCAGCTCTGTCTCCCTTCCTTTCGTAGGGAGGACTACCCAGAGGAATACTCTGTTCTCAAATATCTGGATGTGAGACGAGTCATCATCAGATACTTGGAAGTGACCAATGATTTCCGGAAGTCGGATCATCTGTTTGTCCTGTTTGCAGGTCCTCGTAAGGGTCTGCAGGCTGCTAAGCCTACAGTGGCAAGATGGGTCAAGGAAGCCATTGCAGCGGCTTATGTGGCCGCGGGGAAGGTGCCGCCTATCTGACTGAAGGCTCACTCCACTAGAGCTCAGGCGGCCTCGATGGCGGAGGCCGGGTCTGTCTCCTTGGAAGAGATATGCAAGGCGGCAACTTGGGCATCGGCCCATACCTTCTCCAAGCATTACCGCTTGACTGTGGCTGCTCGGGCCCGGTTTGGAGCTTCAGTGTTGCGGTCAGGGATTTCAATGTCCCGCCCTGGGTGAGTACTACTTCGGTACATCCCACCAGTCTATGGATTGATCAGCATGACGATATGGAAGGTAAAATTATGTATCATACCTGATAATTTTCTTTCCATTAATCATAGCTGATCAATCCATAGCCCCGCCCAGATATCTGTACTGTTTATATTCTGGTTGCATTTCAGGTTCAAGTTTAGTCTTCAGTTCCTGTTCAGGAGGACTTCGTGTTCAAGTTTTGTCAATTGGATTCTTCAAGAGTTGAGACGAGTTTGTGTTACAGTGAGCTGCTGCATTCCTCTCCCCTCCGTTTTACGGGGCTGGATTGAGACATAAATTCTGCCGGCGCTCCCTCCCGCTTCGTGCGGCTGTAGGGCAGCTTTGTACCCCTCCCGCTTCGGCGGTGTTAGGGTCAGTCAGCTCCTCCCGCGGTTGCAGGATAAGCCAGATCCCCCCCGCATTGGCGGGGTGGTGTCCCTCCCCCGCTCCGCGGGGATGAGCTGGACGGATTCCCCTCCCCCACTTGTGTGGGGATGAGCTGGGTTAATTCCCCTCCCCCGTTTCGGCGGTGGTGAGATGGGCAGAGTGTCCCTTTGTGGGTGTAATTCTCTAAGTGCTGAGTCCTGCGGATGGAGCTTTGATATCGACATACTGAGGAGTTTCCGGCAGCACATGACCACATATAGGGAGGCAAAAGTTTGCTCTCTATCTCCACCTGCTGGTAGATGGACACAACCCACCAGTCTATGGATTGATCAGCTATGATTAATGGAAAGAAAATTATCAGGTATGATACATAATTTTACCTTCGACAATAATAAAATTAAATGTAAAGCTTCCAAACGCTGCTCCAAAATCCAAATCTCTGTCCAAACAATGAAGGCAAAACTGCTCTCTCCTGTTGTAAATGATACGCCCAACACAGCGGGTTTCAGGTTGTCTTTCTGGCGGCAAAGATAAAGGAGGATAGCCCTAACCCGAGTCCCTGAAGAAAGACAACCTGAAAAACGATATGCCTGACACAGCGGGGAGGGTTAGGGCTGTCCTCCCTTTGTCACCAGAAAGAGAACCTGAAACCCACAGTGTTGGGTGTATCATTTTAAAAAGGGTTCCAGGGTTGATCAGGGAAATTACAGACCGGTAAGCCTGATGTCAGTGCTGGGCAAAATAGTGGAAACTCTTATAAAGAATGAAATAGCAAAATACATAGACAAACAAGGTTTAATGGGACAGAGTCAGCATGGGTTCAGCCAACGGAAGTCTTACCTCATCAATTTGCTTCATTTCTTTGAAGGCGTGAATAAATATGTGGATAAAGGTGAGTTGGCTGATGTAATGTATCTACATTTTCAGAAAGCTTTTGATAAAGTTCCTCAAAATAGATTTCTGAGAAAATTAAGGACTCAAGGGATAGGAGGCAAGGTTCTTTTGTGGATAAGGAATTGGTTATTGGACAGAAATCAGAGGGTAGGGTTAAATGGTCATTTCTTTCAATGGAGGAGGGTGAACAGCCAATGAAAGCAAACAGGATGCTATGAATTATTAGGAAAGGGATGGTGAATAAGACCAAAAATACTATAATGCCTCTGTATCGCTCCATGGTGTGACCACACCTTGAGTATTGTGTTCAGTTCTGGTCGCTATATCTCAAAAAATATATAGCGGAATTAGAAAAGGCTCAAAGAAGAGTGACCAAAATGATAAAGGGGATAGAACTCCTCTCATATGAGGAAAGGCTAAAGAGGTTAGGGCTCTTTGGCTTGGAAATGAGACAGATGAGGGGAGATATGATTGAGGTCTACAAAATCCTGAGTGGTGTAGAACGAGTAGAAGTAAATCAATTTTTTAATTCATTTCAAAAGTACAAAGACTAGTGGACACTTGAGGAATGGCAGTACTTTTAAAACAAATAGGAGGAAATATTTTTTCACTCAACGAATAGTTAAGCTGTGGAACTCTTTGCTGGAGGATGTGGTAACAGCAGTTAGCATATCTGGATTTAAAAAGGTTTGGACAACTTCCTGGAGGAAAAGTCCATACTCTGCTATTGAGACAGACATGGGGGAAATGGGGGAAGCAACTGCTTGCCCTGGGATTTGTAGCATGGAATGTTGCCATGGTTTGGGTTTCTGCCAAGTACCTGTGATCTGGCTTGGCCACTGTTGGCAACAGGATACTGGGTTAGATAGACCATTGGTCAGACCCAGTATATCTACTCTTATGTAACATAGTAAGTGATGGCAGATAAAGACCTGAACGGTCCATCCAGTCTGCCCAACAGTCATATTCATTATCAATTCATGATTAAATGAACAATGAACGTGATATTATATACTTGATCATGGTCTTTCTTTGCAGTTTCTGGGACATAGACAGTAGAAGTCTGCCTGGCTTCATCCTTATGTTCCAACTACTGGAGTTACTGTATCCAAATCAGTCTTATCATTTACAAGACAGACCGTGTTGTTATGTTCTCTTATCACATTTCACTTCTTTTTTTAATAAACTTTTTATCTTGCTGACTATACTGCTGTAACATAGCTTGGTTTCTTTTCAGCATCTTCTTGTGTTGCACTTAACTACTGAATTTCTTTTCATTTCCTTATACATTTCCAAGTTTCTTTACTTGTCTACTCTTCTTATGTCTTTCTTGCCCGCCCAAGTGTGTTCAGGCAGATTTCATTTGTTTCCTTTTGGAACAATTCCATATATTTTTTAAACATCTGGATCACTGTTTATTTGTCTGCACATTTAGTTATGGCAGGTCACTAAGAAGTGTGGGTGCATCTAAGCACTATAGATTACAATGCATAACTTAAAGTATTCTGTAAATTGCATGCATATGTGAGAGATATACTGATGTCCTACCCATGCAGTGCCCACATGTATGCTCCCTTGCAGTTAAGCAGTAATGCAGTTTCATGCTATTTTACAGTTAAGTACCAATTATTTCAGCAGTTAAGCATATATAGCATGCATAACCACATGTGTGTATTAAAGAATTGCCCATCTAGATTGTGCTCTGCATATCTAAATGGAGCATCCCAGATCCATAATCACAGAAACACTGATCTATCCTCTTCCTCCTACTGTGCTGATAGTATGCAACATTACATGCAATCAGAATTTCATACTCAACAAGCCAGGGCTAGTCGATGATCTCATATGACTCTGGCAATGGGAAGGGAAAAAACACTGGAAATTCAGCTGAGCACACAAAAAAAGTAATCACTGAGCCAGTAATGACTCTTGGAAATGATCAAGTTTTTGAGCAGAGAGATCTAATAACTCCTTAAAAGCAACTAATTGGTGGAAAACATGATGAACCACATGTAGACGGTTGTCTAGTCATGCTCAGTTTCTAAAAGTTCTACAAAATATAGTTTTTTTTCTTTTTTAAAAATTTTCAGAGAACATTTGAAAGGGACTCAGTCATTTATTGTAATTTTATTCTTACTGTCCTATTTACTGAAAATTTAAATTTTCAAGTTTATTATATACCACTTAAATAAAATGCTGTCAAAGCAGTTTACAATAGACAATGTAAAATTCATAAAGAAAGTAACTACAATAAGAATAGGAAAGAAGACATGCACTTAGAGGAGAGAAGGAGAAACTAGGAGTAGGGAAAAGAAACTGAGCAGGACTAATCTTAAGGCACAAATGAACCAGTGGGCAGAGGAGCACAAGCCAAATTTTAGGCCTTAGAAAACAGGTAGGCCTTAAGTTGGGATTTGAACGAAGATAGTTGAGGCTCTTTCTGAAGTGCTAAAGGAATAGTGTTCTAGAGAGTAGGACCCATCATGGTGAAAATATGAGAACACACAGTAGAAAGATGAATAGTGGACAGTGGACTGTCTCCTGGAGTGTCCATGCAAATTGCAAGTAAATAGTATTACCTATACACAATTTGATATGTATAATGTGACGATTGTATAGTAGTGAATGACATTGTTAATGGTTGTTTTGATTTTAGAGTTCGTTCTCCTGAAGACGCCACTCTGGCGACACATGCAGCATGTTGGGAATGTGGTAGCACTGAGCAGCAGTTAAGCACTATTTTTTATGAACTATAGCACCAGCTCGAGCAAAGAAAAAAAAGAAAGAAAAAAGATAACAAGAATGCCTATGGATTAACAGCCATCTTCTTCGCTGGGACACCTAGCAGCTCAGCATGATACATCTGATATGAGGAGCTAAGTACCATCATTATTAATATAATTACAATATTGATCAGATAATAGACTGTGCCTTTATGGTTCTGGCTCCATCAATTGGTAGGTAGGGAGGGCTGTGCAATGATGGTAGTTCCCAGTGGCATGTTATAAGCTCTTTTATGGCTGAGTTTCATGCGTGGCATTCTGAGCACAATCATACACTATTATACACTATTGTAGCACCTATTAGTTAATATAAGCTAATTTGGTAGGTTTCTACTATTCTGTCTATTCATAAATATAAGAAAAACCTTTTATGTAATCCCCAGAGTTCTTTTCATTACGTACATAGCGGTGGGGATAATATGGCGACCGGGTGGGACAGTAAGTCGGGCCTCCCGACGGAGCGCATACAGGAGTTGATGAGCGGAGAGCGCTTGTTTTCTAGCAGTATTGAAACAGGGGTAGATTGGAGTGATATTGTGAGGGTCAATAAATTAGTGATCCGTACTGAATATCATATCAAAACACTCATTGAATATTGCCATCGTCAGAGAATCCCCAGAGGTCTTAGATGGAACAAGGAACCCAGGTTCCTTGATGACAAAGATTTTGTAGCACAGTGGAATAGTATTATTTCCAGATGTTCCTTGGACCTCATGCTCCTCACTGTTGACAAATTGGAAAAACAATTATCATCACAAAGGAAAGAGCTTGATGAGGATTTTGAGAGCATGCGGTCGTCTACTGAATGTTCCATGTTTGACTCACAATTAACCTCACATAATAGGTCGATGGACAAATACCGACAGGAGATTCGTACACAGAAGATCAGCAAATTCAAGCGAGACGAGATGGATTACACGCGGGGATATGTATATCCCTGGATGGACACTAATAGACCCTCACGGAGATACAAGAGGATGAAACGTGTAGGATTTACAAACACGTCCAGTGACTCATCGGGGGATGAGGTGGTAGCGCACCCTGCTAGCCGATCTAGATAACATGACAAGGAAGCTCCCCCCACATCTACTTTTTTAGAAAGCACAAACTCCGCAGAGGACCCAACACAGCCCCAGACCAGATCGGGGAAGAATCGCCAACAGCTTCGCTCTCATAAAGAGTAGTTTATAACCTATCATCCATGAACCTTACCGATCAGCAAATCCAAGTGTTACAGCTCGGCTTATCATGCGTTCCTTATACCCAATATGATGAGTTCTCTACACGACAGTATTTATATCGCTTTTTTAGAAGAACCATCAATAGAGCGTATAAGAGAGCCGCTAGCAATCACAGGCAATGGTTATTTGCCCCCAAAGGGCAGAGATCTGTATATAATGACACTGTCACTTGTGTTTTGCCTTATTCTACCATGACCACCCGCATTAAGAACATTATAAGAAGCCAGTGGCCGATGATGCATCTACATGGCATACCCACGGCACCTCGGTTTGCATACACATGAGCTCGTAATTTAGGAGAGATGCTCAAATACCGAGAATCGGAGCCAGTACCCATGGAGGAGAGTGGACACAGAAAATGCAATAGCTGCTTATTTTGTAGATACGCGTGAGAGACCAAATCGGTCTTACACCCTGTCACCAATTGTACTATGGTACTACGTGGTAAGACTGACTGTGATACAACTCGGGTTGTCTATGGCATTAAATGCCCTTGCACTAAGTGGTACATAGGACAAACTAGACGGAAAATCAAACAGCGTATTGGAGAACACCTGAGCAATCTCCATACCCATAAGAAGGAAGCCCCGTTAGTAGAGCACTGGGAAGAGATGGGACACCGTGAGGAAGATCTGTCTTTTGTGGTATTATTTCATCTTCGACAAACTTGAGGTGGTAATGAGGTCTCCCAGCTGGTGAGGAAAGAAGCTCATTTCATTTACAAGTGGCAAACTACATATCCCAGGGGCCTCAACAAAGCCTTTGACTGGTGGACGGTTACACACATGTGATA
The DNA here is from genome assembly GCF_901765095.1 of Microcaecilia unicolor. Lineage (NCBI taxonomy): Eukaryota > Metazoa > Chordata > Amphibia > Gymnophiona > Siphonopidae > Microcaecilia > Microcaecilia unicolor. The sequence goes on from NC_044040.1 coordinate 177,053,815, forward strand.
GCTGATTGGGGCATGATATCAGTGATAATAAATACCATGTGCGCATGCTCTGGCATTTTTCAGTTCTTGGTGGGGACAGTGGACTGATTGCCTCCTGGTGTCTCCATGCAAATTGCGAGTAAATAGTATTACCTATACACAATTTGATATGTATAATGTGACGATTGTATAGTAGTGAATGATATTGTTAATGGTTGTTTTGATTTTAGAGTTCGTTCTCCTGAAGACGCCACTCTGGCAAAACATGCAGCATGTTGGGAACGTGGTAGCACTAAGCAGCAGTTAAGCACTATTTTTTATGAACTATAGCACCAGCACAAGCAAAGAAAAAAAGAAAGAAAAACGATAACAAGAATGCCTATGGATTAACAGCCATCTTCTTCGCTGGGACACCTAGCAGCTCAGCATGATACATCTGATATGAGGAGCTAAGTACCATAGTTATTAATATAATTACAATATTGATCAGATAATAGACTGTGCCTTTATGGTTCTGGCTCCATCAATTGGTAGGTAGGGAGGGCTGTGCAATGATGGTGGTTCCCAGTGGCATGTTATAAGCTGTTTTATGGCTGAGTTTCATGCATGGCATTCTGAGCACAATCATACACTGTTATACACTATTGTAGCACCTATTAGTTAATATAAGCTAATTTGGTAGGTTTCTAATGTGCTATTTAATAACACCAGATGCCTAAATCCCAAAGCGTGCAACTCAAAAGGGGATGTGGCCAGGAGAGGGGCGTGGGTGGGTCAGGGGCATTCCAAAAAGTTGTGCATAGTGTTTAGAATAGCACTATTTACATGCCAAACTAGTACAAAGCCCAGTTCTAAAAAATATTTTTCATCAACAACCACTTTCATATTTGTACCCCGCGCTTTCCCGCTCAAAGCAGGTTCAATGTGGCTAACATATTATATACAGGTACTTATTTGTACCTGGGGCAATGGAGGGTTAAGTGACTTGCCCAGAGTCACAAGGAGCTACCTGTGCCTGCAGTGGGAATTGAACCCAGTTCCCCAGGACCAAAGTCCACCACTCTAACCACTAGGCCACTCCTCCACTTAGATGGGATTATTTTTTGGATCTGTCAGATACGCATGCTTCCATCCATCAGGCAAATTCAGATGAGCTTGGCATACACAAGGATGATTACAACAACCAAAATAAAGGATCTATTACACCAATAAAAATCTTAAGTGCACACTGGTGTATTGGTGGAAAAAATGCAGGAAATATTAAATACGCTTTTTAATCTTTTCTTTCAAAAATAAGGAGGAAAAGACCTCATAGACCGTTGTCAGTGATACTGAGGCTGTAGTTCAAATGTAGCCACTTAACATTGTGCTCAGTCAAATTGTAATCATAGGTCTAAAAACCTCCAAAAATGTTTGATAGCTTCAAAAACATCCAAATTTAAATCTGCAACTATATAAACTATCAAACGTATAATGTAGCAAAAATAGCAAAATCACACTTAACTTTGGATGCTGCTTTATGCTCTCTATAGAGTGTTGGCAGCACTGTTGAGTCTTCAAACAATCATGTCCATTGTATTGGTCACGACAAATGTGCAGCGTTACAATTCCTTCTTGAAGGTCGGCTGAGGTCCCAATGGGGACCTATTTTGCATACTGCTTCTTCTGGAGACCTCGCCACAAAAAATAGACCTTCATAGGAAGTTAAATATATTGAACTTCCATCTCCTCCTCTGGGCTGATATGAATGAGTCCGTAGAAGAAGGTAAAGAAGTGGGAAGTGGACCAATGATTCCAGGGGGCTGTGATGTATGATTTACAATCTTTAATGTAGACTTGACACGGTACTGTGTTTCGGCCACAGGCCTGCCTCAGGAGTCTAAATGACATATTAAAAATACATCCATTAGAACAGGAAAATACAATGTATAGATTATACTAAAGATCTGTATTAATAAAAAAAACATTAAAATATGGATCTCACAAATATAAGAATATAAAAATATCTACTGAAAAAAAACCAAAATATCATGTATAAGCATATGCAAAAATAAAACCCAAAGTTTAAATGCATTTGACTATAAAAAAAAACATGTATAAATATATGCAGAATGGAACCTAAGGTTTACATACATTTGACAAATATGCATTGTTAAAAAGTTACAGTGAAAATTATGAAAGGAATTCAAAAATTAGAAGCGAATAAAAAAATAATAAAAAAATATAAGAATCAAATAGAATACACACAAAAAATTAATAAACCATATGTAAGCATGTATATAGACTAAGAATTAAATAACTCTAGTGAAAACATCAAGCAGATATATATATCTGAGGCAGGCCTGTGACCGAAACACAGTACTGTGTTGAGTCTACATTAAAGATTGTTCATCATACATCACAGCCCCCTGGAATCATTGGTCCATTTCCCACGTCTTTACCTTTATCCTGATATCCGTGGGATTTTGTGTTCTTCCACCCCAGTGGATTACCTACCTTTTCACTTGAGTCCATGGAAGTCCAGGAGTATCTCAGAATGGAGGAGTTTCAAGGCTGTGAGGAAGATGTACCAGATGCCCAAAGCCCAGAGAAGGAGATGGAAGTTCAATATATTTAACTTGGTGGGGGTATGGAATGATAAGGATATATATTTGTGATTTAATTACGGACTCTGAGTGATGTGGAGGAGTGGCCTAGCGGTTAGGGTGGTGGACTTTGGTCCTGGGGAGCTGAGGGACAGAGTTCGATTCCGGGCACAGGCAGCTCCTTGTGACTCTGAGCAAATCACTTAACCCTCCATTGCCTGCCGCATTGAGCCTGCCATGAGTGGGAAAGCACGGGGTACAAATGTAAATAAAATAAATAAAAATGTCACATTGATTTAGTATTTAATTAAAGTTTGGTGAATGTTTTGGGTAGTTTGTAATGATTTATTTAGCCTTTGAGTGTTTAAGTATTCTTAATGTTGAAATGCTTGAAATATATCTTTGTGTACTCCTGTGGGTTAGGTATACATTTTTATTATTTTTATTTTTATTATGTCTTCTTGAGTCAGTTGGTGCATAAGGCAGACAAACACATCTTCCACACTTTTCGATCTTGTGTGTCATCAGCTTCTTCTGATCAGCTGATATCCAGCTCATTGAGATCCTTTTCAACTGATTGACACCACATCTGTCTTGGCCTTCCTAGACTTCTTTTACCTCCTGGTTTCTGGTTCATGGCTTGTCTCTGTTTGTGCTGTATATCCATTCTTTGTAGGCGCCCAAACCATCTATGTTGCCATTGCTGTGGTATCTTATTAACTGGTAGCTTGTTAGTTGTATCTCTTACTGATTCAGTTTTAACCTTATCTTGACAATTGACAAGTAGGATTTTTGTTAAACTGCATGAATCAAAATGTCTGGTCTGTTTTGGAGAGTTTTTGTTACTAGCTAGATTTGTGCACCATATTTGTCCATTTGCATCTTCGTTCAAGGTCATTTCCACATTGAACAATTTTTATTGATGGGTTATAGGTCTCTAGAAAGCTGTAATTATTACTCCTATGATCACTGAACAAAATTGAGTATGATGCCTTTCTCTGGATTTTTTATGTAAAACAATAAGAATGAACTAAGGTGTAAGATAATGAGGTGGTCCTGAAAACCATGGTTCTGTAACTCTCATTGTTTCTCATTGCCTAATCAAAGATCTAATCATTAGGGATCTTTTACTATGCCACGGTAGTGTTTTTAGCTCATGGTAGAAATCAGCTGGCGGTAAACACCAAGATGTCCATAGAAATATAATAGGCGTCTCAGCGTTTACTGCCAGTTGATTTCTACCGTGAGCTAAAAACGCTACCGTGGCTTAGTAAAAGACCCCCTTAATCTCTTGTTTGTCCTGTTTGTCTGTCTTAAATAAATTGTGAGCCCTTTGAGCAGAGATGGTCTTTTATGTGTTTGTTTACTAGTAGCACTATATAAATTATATGTAGTAGCAGTAGCAGTCAAACTAATTATGAAAACTACTGGTATCACCCTATCTCTAAGTATAACTAAGGATTTCTAAACAGATTAGTGACTCTGACCCTTATTTTTTTCCTGAAATAAAATGGTGTCTATTCTGAGATTTTGTTAACAGAAACAACCATCCATCCTCACAGTGAATAGTTTTCAGGTTTAATAGTAAGTTGCCTCCCTGACAAGGCAACTTATAATTGTCTTCCAGTAATCTGAAAATAGTTTTGCTTCAGTTACCTCTCTTTCATTTCTTTCAACTGCACTCTATGAATTGCCTAATTACTACTTGGTTAGAGTAATTTAGGGTTTCCTTCTTGTCTATACATACTAAGGATAAAAATACCCTTTAAACCATCTTTCAAAATTGGTTTGTGGTCTCAACTTCATTTTGCACATCTAGCTGACAACCACCTGCAAAATACAGTAGGTATATGTGTATGAAGTATAAGTGATAGAAATGCATTCCAAAAGTTTCTGTCATTTTGCACCAATTTTCTGTACAACGAGTGACTCAGTAAAGATAGAACCACATGCACATTAGGCAGTATTAACACTCCTTGCCTTGAAGATGTCACAAAAGGTGAAAACAGATAACAGAGCATTGTCCATGTTTGGTTCAAATCTCTGGAATGAGCTGCTGCAAACACAGTACTTGGAAAATGGTCCAGCCAATATTCAGACAGTGGCAATCAATGTTTTTATGTCTGCCGCTAGCTGTATTACAGGATATTCAATGCCTGGCCATGTCTGAGCATTGCCATTAAATATCCAATTGTATGTTGCCGGCTAAAACTTATACGGTTAAGTGCAATATTCAGCCCTTAACTGCATAAGATGAACCACATAAAGATATGACTGCTTTCCCACATGCACCTCATGCAAAGTGATGCATGTGGAAAAGAGGAACACGAACAATAGCTACGTGATGCAAAGTTCCACATGAGGAGTCACCAACCAAGAAAAGGATCTAGATGTCATCTTTGACAATACGTTGGAACCCTCTGCTCAGTATGAAGTGGCGGCAAAGAAAACCAATAGAATGTTAGGTATTATTAAGAAAGGAATGGAAAACAAAAATGAGGATGTTATAATGCCTTTGTATCGCTCCATGGTGTGACCGCACCTTGAATACTGTGTGCAATTCTGGTCAACACATCTCAAAAAAGATATAGTGGAATTAAGAAAAGATACAGAGAAGGGTGACAATAATGATAAAGGGGATGAGATGACATCCCTATGAGGAAAGAATGAAGCGGCTAGGGCTCTTCAGCTTGGAGAAAAGACGACTAAGGAGATATATGATCGCTTGTTTACTCTTTCCAAAAATACTAGGACTAGGGGGAATGCAATGAAGCCACTAAATAGTAAATTTAAAACAAACTAGAGAAAATATTTCTTCACTCAATATGTAATTAAACTCTGGAATTAATTGCCAGAGAATGTGGTAAAAGTAGTTAGCTTAGCAGGGTTTAAAAATGTTTAGATAATTTCCTGAAAGAAAAGTGCATAAAGTCACTATTAAGATGGACTTGGAAAAATCCACTGCTTACTTCTAGGACAAGCAGCATAAAATCTGTTTTACTGTTCTGAAACCCAGGTACTTGTGACCTGGATTGGCCACTGTTGGAAACAGGATAGTGGGCTTGATGGACCTTTGGTCTGCTCCAGTATGGCAATGCTTATGTTCTTATGACAAGAACACAACAAATTATAGCAGGATAGACCATGTGGAGGGCCATAATCGAACAGGGACGACCATCTCTAAGGGCGCCCATCTCTAAGGACGTCCTGGTGAAGGGGCGGGGAAACCTGTATTATCGAAAAAAGAAGGGCGTCCATCTTTTCTTTTGATAATACGGTCGGAGACGCCCAAAATTCAGCATTTAGGTCGAGCTTTAGAGATGGTCGACCTAAATGTTGAGATGTCGACCTTAGAGATGGTCGTCCCCGGTTTTCGGTCATAATGGAAACTGAGGATGCCCATCTCAAAAACGACCAAATCAAAGCCCTTTCATTGTGGGAGTATTCGTAGTGCACTGGTCCCCATGACATGTCAGGACACCAACCGGGCACCCTAGGGGGCACTGCAATGGACTTCACAAATTGCTCCCAGGTGCATAGCTCCCTTACCTTGGGTGCTGAGCCCCCCGAACCCCCCAAAACCCATTCCTCACAACTGTACACCACTACCATAGCCCTAAGGGGTGAAGGGGGGCACCTAGATGTGGGTACAGTGGGTTTCAGGGGGGGGGGGTTTGGAGGGCTCACATTTACCACCACAAGTGTAATAGGTGGGGGTAGGGGGGGTGGGCCTGGGTCTGCCTGGCTGAAGTGCACTGCACCCATTAAAACTGCTCCAGGGATCTGCCTACTAGTGTCATGGAGCTGGGTATGACACTTGAGGCTGGCAAAAAAAAAAAAAAATTAAGTTTTTTTTTTTTTAGGGTAGGAGGGGGTTGGTGACCACTGGAGGAGTAAGGGGAGGTCATCCCCGATTCCCTCTGGTGGTAATCTGGTCAGTTTGGGCACCTTTTCACGGCTTGGTCGGAAGAAAAAATGGACCAAGTAAAGTCGGCCAAGTGCTCGTCAGGGATGCCCTTCTTTTTTCCACTATCGGCCGGGGACGCCCATCTCCTAATAATGCCCCAGTCCCACCTTCACTACGGTGCCGACATGCCCCCATGAACTTTGGTCATCCCCGCGATGGGAAGCAGTTGAGGACGCCCAAAATCGGCTTTTGATTATGCCGATCTGGGTGACCCTGAGAGAACGACGCCCATCTCCCGATTTGTGTCGGAAGATGGGCGCCCTTCTCTTTCGAAAATAAGCCTGATATTGTCTCAACTGAAAGGAAACTCTGGAATGAGGGGTCATAGAATGAAGGTGAAAGAGAACAGACTCATGAGTAACCTAATGAAATACTTTCTGTATGGAAAGGGTGGTAGATTAATGGAAACAATGAAAAGAAAAAAGACTAAAAGTGGTGTGAAACTAAACAATGAAAATATATGCCTTGCACACCCCTATTAAACAGAAGTGCACATCCCTTATTCAAATTTTCCCTGCTACATTGTATTTTAATAGAAAAGGAATATTTTCATAAACAATGAGATCAGAGAATGGGTTTAACTTTGGTGTGATACTGTTGTGAGTATGCAGTGTTTCCTTTCCGTGGTATTGGGCCTGTACAAAGCAAATAAATAATTTAAACTCTGCAACCCTATTTTCCCTGTTGCTAAAATTGAGTGTCAGCAAATAGATTGCAGGTAATGTGTTCTCATTTGCCTATTTTAAGTATTTAAAAGTGACTAGTCTTTGAGACTCTTCTGGAAGCTGTTTCCATCTGCATCTGCTTTTACCATTGAGCCTGCTGAGGTTGTGGTCTTGACTCAGCGTAGATTACCTCAGTCTTCAGTCTTGCAAAATGAGGGAGAGCTGCAGGTTTAAAACCACCTTGGCTTTCTGCCAGAGGCCTCAGACACAGCCTCATTCATGTTTTTAAAAGCAGTGCGTGTAGTATGGCCTTTCTCAGCATGACTTTTTAAGGAGAAATTCCCGTACTTTAAATTCTGAGTGGGCTGAACTTGGTTTGAATGGCCCAGACAGCTTTTGATGTCAAATACGCAGTAGGAATATGGATATTTTCTTTACAAATTTCATTTTACTTCAGTTGACTCACTAAACCCAATGTCCTGCTGGATCTTCGATCCCCCTAGCACCCTATGAACAAGTTTCTACTAAGCAGTTTGAACAGTGAGTTAGCCCTTTGCTGGCATTTCTACTGGTGGGGGAGGTGCTATGATATTGTGCTTTCAATTACGAGGTGCATGTAGATTGCAAATGATAATTGATAGCGTGATATATCATGTCCCCTGTTGCTAGAAATGTAGGTAGAGGATGCTACACAGATTGAAGCTGCTTAGTGGGACATTACTTTTTAAGAAGGATGTTCATGTTCACCAGTAGGAGGGATGCAAGAGCCTTTCTGCCATCATCACTGTTCACTGCTGAACATCACCTATGCGTGCCTAGCACAGCACATGCTCTAATGTGAGCAATAGTGTTGGCACAAGAGTTCTTGCATCAGTTCTGCTGGTATTGATGAGGATACTCCAAAATCATAAGTGAATATTCTAGCCCAGTGGGGAGTGGCCCAAGAGACTTTGTATTCTGATGAGGGCATTGAGTGTGGTGCCAAGACTTTGTGTTTGGGTTGGGAGCATGGAAGGTGGTCCATAGGATAGCATGTCAAGGGTTGGGAAAGGGATCAGAGCACATTAGGAATGCTGGGAATAAAATATGAGTTTTATGTTTGTATGTTGGGAGTGGAGCTCTGGAGAGGAATCAAGGAACTTTAGTGGTATGTCAGGAGATGGAAAGGTGATTAGGAAAACTCAGTACATTGTGAGGTTACATTGAAGGTTTGGAAGGTAGATAGGGCCCCTGCCAGGGAGCTAATCTACATGGAGGTGAGCAGAGGTAGATCACCAGTCAAAGTAGAGGTCTGACTGATAGAGCTGCTACAGCTAGTGGAGGGGAAGGGCACAAGTATAACTGGCTAGATTCAGTGAAACTAGGAGCCAGCTCGAATGTCAAAATGGCTGCTGCAACCTTCAGCAGCAGAATTGCAAGACTGTTGCTGAATGTCTCTGCAGCCATTTTGATGATGGAAAAAGCAGGGGCAAGAGCATCTGGGGATTGTTTCTGCTCTGGTTAGGCCACTATACCAGCAGGGCTTCTAAGCTAGGCTCAGAGAAAGCCTAGTAGGTGACACTTTTGGTCCAGGGTGGGGGGGGGGGGGGGGGTTTGGTTTCAGCTGAAAATGCATCAGCATTTGTGGCTCAAACTGAAACATGGCCAAATTGGAATTTCAGACCAGTTTTGCCACCGAAGCTGAAACCAAAATTTGGTTGACCTGCAGAACATGTATTTACAGTGTTGTGATATACAGGCCTCCTTCACAATCAGAGGAAGTGGACAGAGATCTAATTGAAATGGGAAGTACTAGTGATAGGTGATTTGAATATGCTGAATGTTGATTGGGACAACCCTTCTGCAGTGTCACGAAGTAGAGAGAACCTCTATTCAATGCCGGTACAAGGTTACTAGGTGCCCTAGGTGAAACTACAGTCTTGCACCTAGTCTCAATGAACTTTTGTACTCCTAGCAATCCCTCCAAGATTTTGATAATTAAACTCAAGAATCAAGATCATCCCATCATCAACACTCCCAGAACAATCCTATAAAAACACATATTTGGACATCATACTTCATCTGTAAATTATATATGTACAGAAATTTCCAAAAGCCATTTACAAGGGTGAATAGCTATTCAAAAATTGCCCTTTCTTCCTGCAGGTAAAAGTATGCTGATGGTGGACATTCTGCCAAAACTATTCCTGCCTCTCTTCTGAATGACATTTACTCAGCTTTTGATAAGGGACCTTCTGTTCCTTTGATTTCTTTAGACTTAACTGCTGCTTTTGTCCTCATGGACCACACTCTTCTGTTATCTCGCCTCGCTTCTGTTGGTATTATAGGTACTGTCCTTTCATGGTTTGCTTCACTTCTTGCTGATCACCAGTTTGCAGTTCACACCTCACGGGGCATCTGTTCACCACATGTTCTTCACCGTGGCATCCCCTAGGGTTCCATTCTTTCCTCACTTCTTTTTAACATTTTCTTGTCCCCCTTAGCTCTCTTGATCCAAACTCTGGGTTCAATTTTTATATCTATGCCAATGACATTCTGTTGATCTCTGCATATGATGCTCTTACACTGAACCTTTCTGCACTGCATTTATGCCTCAATTCCATTGACCACTGGCTCAATACCAATCATTTGGTACTCAATCCTTCCAAATCTTCAGCCATTTGGCTTTCTAGGTCTTCTCTCACCCCTACTCTGAGCCCCTCAGTTCGAGGTACGCCAATACAACTGGGGGACTCCCTGAAATATTTAGGCATTATCTTGGATTCTATACATCAGTCAAAGTGGTATAGCAAATGTGCATAAAGAATAAAGGATTCTATGCTGTCCTTTACACATCAGGTTTCCTTGGTTGTCTGCTCCTGTTGTTCCTCCCTTCACATGATTCACTGTGCCCCCCCCCCCCCCCTCCCTTGTAGATGATGATTTCTGCGCTACTCTTTTTAATGCTATGTTCATTCCAAAACTCTATTACTGCAATATTACTTATGCCAGTCTTCCCTCATCTCTTATCAAGAAACTACAAACTACCCAAAATACTGCCATCTGTATTCTCACAGGTGTTCACCGATTTGACCATGTTACCCCTCTACTTAAACTTCATCATTGGCTTCCTATTTCTTTTCGAGTCTAGTTTAAGATCATTGATGTTAACCTATAATGTACTTTTCTCTGATGCCCTATCCTACCTTTTCTCTCTAATTGCTCCTTTTCAGCCCATCCACAGTTTATGCTTTTCTACTGGTAACCAACTTTTTATCTCTGCTTTATCTCACACTAGATTGCAAGCTACTCGTCACTCTGCTTTCTTTTCTTTGAGCCCATCCCTCTGGAATTCTTTGCTCTTCGCCTTCTGTTTTGAGCAGCCCTACTCACGCTTTAAGATTGCCCATTTCCTGAAGCCTTCTCTTAGGCCCCTGCACCCTGGTTCATGTCCTGGGTGGGCTGCTAGCATTTACTCCCTTTTTCTTCTCTTCTACTCACTTTCTCAGCCTACCTCTTTTTGCTTTTTCTTTTGCTGGTTGGAGTTTGTTGGTGATAGATTTTTATTGTACACCGCTTTGATAGTTTTTGAAAGCCGATATATCAAATGTCAACAAACGAAACTAAACTTCTTTGAGTTTTTATGACTGTGAAAAATCTATGGTTTTGTTTTGACTGCAGCTGCTCTTTGCTGTCCCCCCCCCCCCCCCCCAAACTGCTGCTCTAGGTGACCGCGTGGTTTGCCTAACGGTTGGGCCCTGTATTCTGTACAAGGAAAATGGTTCCAGCAACTGGATGTTTATGAATGGGAAGAGTGCTTCTGATGGTATAATAGGTGATCATCTGGCATCCACTGATACCTAGATGGTGTGGTTCAATATTAGGACATGCTTTGAGAAGGTTCATTCTAAAGTGGGGGTCCCAGGCTTCAGGAAAACTAACTTTGTCTAGATAGGGTGCTCTAGGCAAAACTTTAGCTTTCTGCTCTTTCCCCAATTAACTTATATGCTTTTTGCCCCTCCCCCCCACAACACCATTCTTCCCAGAATAATCTTGGTAAATGTGCTATTTAGAAACTAACCACCATCTCTGATAGTAAGAATATCTCTTGTAATTTCTTTGAGTTTGTGTGGCTGTCAGGATATCATGATTTGTTTTGACTGCAGCTGCTCTATGCTGCCCCCTAGAGGTGCTATCCTAGGTGCCTACTGGTGAGGCTGGCCCTGCAGGGAGGAAGATCAGATAGCAGGGATATTGAGTAAGAGCATACTACTGGTTAGGAGCAGCAGCAGGAAATGGTAGAGTCCCCCCTATCTACCTACAAAACCCATGTCCTTTTCCTTCCGATTCCCTGACTGATTAAGGAAAAGCGCCAAAAAATACCATAGAACCAGCACACAAAAATAACTTCTCAATGCTCAACATTAAACGCATACAAATTATATGCTCACTGTGCAAGGGGGAGAAATGTGTCTGGCGCATGTGCAGAAGAGTTTTGTGGTAGGCAAAGCTCTTGTGCATATGCCCACTGAAACCCTGAAGTGCAGGCACACATCAGCACTGATCTGCTCCTTAAATATAAGCTTTTCAAAAAACGTTTTTCACTTCTAAAGCTTATACTTAAGCGCAGAAAATAGGCGCCAGTATGTGCTTCCACTTACACATTTGTTCTTTACCACCGGCACTCAGAGGCTTGCACGGGCTTGTTTCCTCTTTCAAATAAAATAAAAACCCAGCAGATTTTTAAAGGAAAATCATGAAAAATCCTCTTTTTAAACTCCTCAATGTGACCTTGGAGCTGGCAGTAGGTTTCCAGCATTAATGCAGGTTTTTTTTTTTGTGCGCTGTTTCAGCATTGGGAGGAAATAGCTAATGACCTCATTTATATCCATTTGCCTGCATTTAAATGCAATTTCTGCTCATCTTTGGTGTGCAAGTTGTTTCCTGCGCTAGAGCCTTCTGAGCATTCTGCGCACATTAATGCTGGCATTAGTCCGGCACTAATTGCCTCCACCGCCAGCATTAGGTTTTGAGCATCAGCCCATGAGTAATTACTGACACTTTTGGGTAGGGTTGATGTTAAGGGAATGCAAGAACAATTGCTCTGGGCTTCTAAGCCTGCCTGAAACTGAAAGTACACAACCTGCTGGTGGAATTTGGGGCTCCCTCCCAAATCTTTGCCCTGGTTCTCAGCATGTGTAAATCCTGCACTGCCACACCTGGTGGTGGCAGCTGCAATAATATAGCAACAGCAAGGATGAGGCCAGAGCTGAAAATTGTACAGTTTTCATGCTGTATCCAAGGCCCCTGTAGAACATGTCTGGTGAAGAGAAGATCATCAGCCAATCAAATATTGTACTTGTGTGCAGGGGATTGAAAAGCCTTGGTGGGTGGAGATAGCTGTGCCAGTGCTCTTGCATGGGTGAACCCAATTCCATTACTAGTCAGGGTAGGATTGTGCACTCACCCTTCCCTCATCTCCCATTTCCATTCCATCTCCCATACATGTGGGCACACAGTGGGGCCAAGATTAACAAATGAAGGAAGGTGAGAGGGAGTTGGCTTTGGAAATGGAGAGAAAAATTAAGTGTCTAAATCTTTATAATGTCATCACAGTGTCCAAGTGGAGCTCTGCAGCCTTGCCTATGTAAGTGGAAAATGTTGTGCTCGCTTTCCATTTTGCACTTCAGTATGGTCAGCAAGTCTGGATATTTTACTGTTGTGTCATGCAGACAGAAAGCAGGATCCTCTTGTGGTTAGAAGCAGGAGCTAGGACTCCACATGTCAGGAATTTGCGAGGGATTCCCACCCTCAAAGGTCACCGGTTTCTGAGTTGCAGTTTACCAGAATGCTACAGTACTGCTTCTAAAATTCTCATATTATTAACCATCCTTTTGGGGAGAAAAAAATGAAGAAAACCCCCCCACAATTTTGATGCCTTTGCTATCTGTGACCTAAATTGTTTATTGTTTAGTCATACAGGGGCCGAGATGGGGTTGTTACTTTTTAAAGGTAAAAAATAAAAATATTGGCTTCAAAATTAGTGAAGTAAAAGTAGAAAGTCTTATTAAAAAAGTACTTAAGTAAAAATAATAAAGTACAGTTCTTAAAACTACTATTTTACTACAAAGTAAAAAGTATTCTTAACAAGTTGGACCACAGAATCTAGTATATTTACAAGCTGACTTCCAAGGGGCCACACAAGGTCCATCCTATAAAAAAACAACACCCTGAGCATTGCAGTGGACACAAGAACATTAACACACCTATTGGAAAACAAAACAAGCTGGATTAGTACAGATTAGTCCTACTCAGACACTTGGGGTTAGATTCTATATATGGTGCGTGAAAATTCAATGCAGGAAAAAAATACGCCTAGGTGTATTCTGTAAAGTACATCTAAATTTTATAGAACAGGCTTCAATTTCCGCATGGTGTATAGAATATGCTGAGCAGCTCTCTATGCGACCAAATTTGGTCACATCCATATAGGCCACCTACATTAGTCACCTACATTAGGCGCAGATTGAGTGTATTCTATATAATGCACATAGATTTTAGAAACACCCACACCCCGCCCATGGCCATGTCCCCTTTTCGAGTATGTGACTTAGAATTTAGGCGCATTACGTTAATACACTTTGTGAGTTATGCACGTAAATTTCAATTAAGTCCAATTACTTGTTAACATCCAATTAATGCGCTGATTAGCTAATCGATTAAGTTATGTACGTTGTTATAGAATACGCTTTGATTTCTGCGTGGAAATTGAGGTGCCATATATAGAATCCCGGGGTAGATGCTAATAGAATACCCAGCTTTTTTCACACATGAACAGAGGTAGCCCCTCATGAAGTATAGAATATGTAACCACAAACTTAAGGGATCCTTTTACCAAATGACAGTAGAAGGTAGCCCGTGGTGACATCAGTGCACAGGACCGTCACCCCCCAAGGTCACCTTTTACTGTCGTACATAGGTAATTTTCTTTAAAGAGCGAGTAAATGGCCATGCACTAACGAAATGCATTGGTACATGGCCATTTGCTGGGGGAGCCCTTATCACCTCCTATTTAGGAGGCAGGAAGGGCTCCGGCGCTAACCTGATGGTAACTGAGCAGCATGCGGTGCTGCCCAATTAACGCTGGGCATGCCCCCGGTGCTAGAATTTTTTTTTTTAAATCCTAGCTCCAGAAACAGTGCACACTGGAAGCTAGAAATATCGCCGGGCTCCTGATCAATTCCGGCGGTAAGGTCAATTTCCTGCATGCAAACCCAGCGGTAGCCCTACTGCCAAGTCACAAAAGGGCCCCTGAAAATAGAAATATGTAGACAAAAACTAAATTGAACCCCAAGAAGCCATTTTTCTGCATACAGTGCAAAACCAAAGAAACAGAAACAGTGACACGTCCCTTTGTACCATATAAAATATAAAGAGAGCAAATGTAAATTTCAAAAACTTACATATTCCAATTGGTACATTAAAAATGAACAAATAAAACAAGATACCTTTTTTGTTTTTTTTGGTCTACTAACTTATTACATTTATTGACTAGCTTTTGGAGGCCAAAACCTCCTTCCTTAAGTCAGGGCAAGTATACTATTACAGCAGTATACTGTCCCAACCAGAGGATTTGGTCTCTGAATGTTAGTCAAAAAATGTATAGTTCAATATAAAGATGCCACTTTATTTTTTTTCTTTATTTATATTTATGAACTTTTAAAGTGAACTAACATGGCTATCTCATACTTCATCCTAAATTAAAAATAAAATTCTTTTTTCTACCTTTGCTGTCTGGACATTTGGGGGTCCTTTTACTAAGCGAAGGTAAAAAGTGGCCTGAAATAGTGTAGGTGTGTGTATTGGGCGCTCACTGGGCTAGTTTTTACCACGTCTGGAAAAAAGGGATTTTTTTACTGGGACGGGTAAAGGGCATGTGGTTAAAACTGAAACCAGCGCGCATCCAAAACTGTCCTGAGCCCTTAATGACACCCATTGATCTAGCCGTAAGGGCTCATGCGCTACATGCGCGGTGACCAGTCAGCACACACCAACTGCCAATTACTGCAGGAAATGACATGTATGGGAGGAAATAAATAAATAAATCATCCAGATGTCATGGGCGAATGCAAAATCTAAAATTACCACCGGGGGGAGGGGGGGGGGGAACGCAGTAGCCTAGTAGTAGTCAAAGAGCCCCTTAATTTTTCTAATTGTGTTGGTCCCAGTCTCTAGTTACTGCTTTCCTGTTTTCTTTTCAACTCTCTTTCCATGGATCTCCTGTCCATGTGAGATTTTTTTTTTCTTTTGCCTTCTTCACCTCTTCCACTACAACCAGCTCCAACACTGATCTGTTCCAGCTCTGTACGTGCTTGAATACCCCCAATATTGAGCAAACCCTTTGACAGTGTCCAGAGAGGGTTTAGCATCCTCAATCATTTTGAAAAGTTGACTCCTATGTCCCCACCTATCCAGTTTTGCAAAATTTCTCTCACTCTTCCCAACCCATAGTCTCTGTCTTTCCCCTACCTTTATCCTTTATCCAGTATCACCCCATGTCTCTGTCACTCTCTATCTCTTTCTCTCTCTCACTATCTCCCTCCTCTCTGATCCCGTCTTGCTTCATTTCTCTCTCCCTCCCTACCTATCCAGTCTTGTCAAATTTCTCTCTCCCCCTAGCCTATAACCGCTGTCTCTTCCCTCTTTTATCCAGTATCGCCCCATCTCTCTCTGTCACTCTCTCTCCCCTTCCCTCCATGCATTGTAGCCCTGCAGCACAGTCTCGCTCTCAACCTCCCATCAGGGGCGTATCTGCGAGGGGCCACGGGGGCCTGGGCCCCCATGCAGATTTCGCCCTGGACCCCCTACCGCCGTCAACCGTCCCACTCTGTCGCCGTCACCTACCTTTGCTGGCGGGGGGGCCCCAACCCCCTCCAACCGAGGTCCGTTTCCTCCTGCCGCTGCCTTTAAAAATATTCCTTCAGCTGGCGGGGGACCCCAACCCCCGCCAGCCGAGCTGAGGTCTGTTCAGTTCTTCTTCGTCCTCGTGCTGTTCAAAACTGCATCCAGTTTCGGAGTCTGACGTCGCAGCACGTTGTTCGTGCAGGACGTCAGACTCACAGAAGTCTGTGAGTCTGACGTCCTGCACGTACAACGTGCTGCGACGTCAGACTCCGAAACTGGATTCAGCAGTTGAACAACACGAGGATGAAGAAGAACTTAAAAGACCTCAGCTCGGCTGGCGGGGGTTGGGGGTCCACCGCAGGCTGAAGGAATATTTTTAAAGGCAGCGGCAGGAGGAAGCGGACCTCGGCTGGCGGGGGTTGGGGTCCCCCGCCAGCAAAGGTAGGTGACGGCGGCAGGGGGGGGTCGGCGGCGGTGGGGGGCTATAATGTGCCCCCTCACTCTGGCCCTGGCCCCCCCTACCGCCACAGTTCAGATACGCCTCTGCCTCCCTTACACCTCCACTGTGCCTGCACTAATAAACTACCATGGGAGATGTGAAGGAGTCGACTCTCTGCTGCACCACTAGTGCTTCCTATGCAAATCCTGGAAGTTACATCAGAGGAGGTGGGCCCAGCACTGCAGCGAGCTGGACTCCATGTGTCTCCCATGGTAGGGGGGATATGATTGAGGTCTGTAAAATCCTGAGTGGGGTAGAACGGGTAAAAGTGAATTGATTTTTCGCTCTTTTAAAACGTAGAAAGACCAGGGGACACTCGATGAAATTACATGGAAATAATTTTTAAACAAATAGGAGGAAATATTTTTTTGCTCAAAGAATAGTTAAGCGCTGGAACTCGCTGCCAGAGGATATGGTAACAATGGTTGGTGTATCTGCATCCCCCCACTCCCTCCCTGCACTCACATTCTCTCACACACCTCCCTCAGTTTCCTCTGCACTCATGCCCTCTATCCTTCTTGCATTCACACCTCCCAACCCTCTCAACACTCTCAGGGGGAGTGGCAGAAAATATGGAATTAGCGCACATGGGGCCCCTTTTACTAAGCCGTGTAAGCGTGTACGTGCTCCCAATGTGCGCCAAAATGGAGTTCCTGCATGGCTCTTGCGGTAATTTCATTTTTGCTGTGCATCAGATAAGCACAACCGAAAAATAATTTTTATTTTCTGCTGCGTGGATCAGACTCGTGCCAAGTGGCATTTGGCGCAAACAGGTCATTTACCGCCTGGTTACTGCATGAGATTTTACCACTAGGTCAATGGTTGGTGGTAAGGTCTCAGACCCAAAATGGACACGTGGCAATTTTCATTTTGCTGCACATCCATTTTCAGCAAAAATTAAAAAAAGGTCTTTTTTACAGGTGCGCTGAAAAATGATTCTGCGCATGCCCACAACCTGTGCCTACACTACCTCAGGCCATTTTTCAGTGCACCTTAGTAAAAAGATCCCATGGTGGGGCCAGGAGCATTATGCTTTGAAATGGAAACAGTAGCTCTGCAGCTGTTGCTGGCTCACCTCTTCATCATCATGCATTGAGTGGGAATCTGATGTTCATATCCTGCTCCAGAGATGCCAAATTACTCAGTTCCAGACTGGAGATTTTAGAACGGTCCAGGATTTCTGAGCACCCCATTCTGGTGCATTATGATACTTGCAGTACTGATTTGAAGGGGCAGGATCAGGCACTACAAATTCCATACTGCTTGTGGATGTAAGTTCAAAAACCAGGACTGTAAAAAACTTTCCAGCCTGGAACTGGGTAACTTGACATCTCTGCTTCTTTTCAATACAAGGAAACGCTTGTGTCCCTACATAACTGCCACTGGTATTACTCTCTGCTGATTAGAAAGCAGTATGTATATAAAGCAACAGCATACACATGTCACACCCTGTATTGAACCCCTTAGAAACACCCTTATTATGTGTGTGAATGTGTGTTTGTGTGAGAGAGCCACCTGTGTTGATCTTGAGCATCATGAATTCAACACAGCTGGCCCACAAGTATTAAAAATACTTGTGGTTCCAGCTGGTCCAGCCTCCTGAAACTAGGAGTGGCCTAGTGGTTAGAGCACTGGTCTTGTAATCCAGAGGTGGCAGGTTCAAACCCCACTGCTGCTCCTTGGGGTCTTGGGCAAATCATGTAACTCTCCATTGCTTCAGGTACAAACTTAGATTATGGGCCTTCTTGGAACAGGGAAATTCCCAGTATACCTGAATATAACTCACCTTGAGCTACTACTGAAAAAGGTGTGAGCAAAATAAAAAGGTCTATGCACCATCTATTTTGTTTTATATTACCAGAGGGGCCCTTTTACTAAGCCGCGTAGGCACCTCTGCACACCCAATGCACGTCAATTCCGAGTTAAGACCCAGTTACCGCGTGGCCTGTGCGGTAATTTATTTTGTACACACGTCCGCTACATGCGCCAGAAAATATATTTTATTTTCTGACGTGTGATGAAACTCGGGTGATAACTCCGACTTGACGTGTGTAGGCAATTACCACACGGTTAACGCGAGAGACCTTACCACTAAGTCAATGGCTGGCGGTAAGGTCTCAGACCCAAAATGGACGCTCGCCAATTTTTATTTTGCCACACATCCATTTTTGGCAAAAATTGTAAAAAAGGCCTTTTTTACAGGTGCTCTGAAAAATGATTCTGTGCATGTCCATAACATGCGCCTATGCTACCGCAGCCCATTTTTCAGCACACCTTAGTAAAAGGACCCCTAAGGAAATTATCTGTGAGGTCTCATAAAGTAAAGTGAAAAAATTAATGATCTATTATTTTATTTACTCTGGTTAAAAGTAATGTCTTAAAAACTGTTTACTTTTTTTCTGCTAGAACTGATAAATAAGATTGGAAATTTCTAGAGCAAAAGGTAGTTAATGCAAATACATACCTGTTTCATCCCGAGGAAGAGAGACTAGGCATGTGAGCCATTCACAGAAAACAAAGGACACAGCGCCACCTGCTGCCATACCAGACCTAGACTATATATTTTGCTATAGCTAAACCATGCACAATGGTAGACAGATGAACTACTGCTGACAACAAAGAAAAACACTTCGGTAAACGTAAGTCATATATGACAAAAACAGGTACTGTATGTGAACACACAACTTTAATGTGCCTAATTAGATTTTTATAGCAATAGTTCCTTTTTTTGAGAACCAAGGAAATATCAAGCTGGCCCAGTGGCTCCTGTAGGAAGTGCTATGTGCAGCCATGTAGAAAGTCCCTGATTCAATCCCTGTTTTATGGGTTGATTAGTAGGAAGGGGCTTTTGTTTGAAATAAATGTCATTTGTTGATAATAGTGCATACTATTTGCACATAGTGGGACTAATTATCTATAGATCTCTTAAAGTAGTGGTTCCCAAACCTGGTCCTGGAGGCACCCCAGCCAGTCAGGTTTTCAGGATACCCACAATGGATATTCATGAGAGAGATTTGCATGCACTACCTCTACTGTATGCAAATCTCTTTCATGAATATTCATTGTGGGTATCCTGAAAACTTGAATGACTGGGATGATTCCAGGACCAGGCTTGGGAACCACTGGCCAGGGGTGCTGACAGCCAGGATGGGACCCCAAGCAGAGAAGTACACAGGCCCCTATGTGGGGGGTTTACAACTAGCATAGCCTTATCTGGCAAATTAAAACAGCGGAGTTTTGTGCGCGTTGCAGTTTACAAAGAGTTCAACAATGCTATCCATATCCAACGCTTCAGCAAGTCGTGCCTCTACTGCCAGAGTCCCTAGACTGGTCAGGCAATCCTGACACATGGTAGACCACAGGCTCCCATCCGCAACTTAAGCTGGTCTATCGTTGAATCACTTTTCAAAGTTTTCTCCAGTTGACGCCATTCTGTGTAACAATTTTTGTGACGGAAGCTGTTTTCATGTTCTGGAAGTTATTGGTGCAACTTTCTCCACTTCTGATGTGTAGATCTCTGTCCCAGCAGCTTCAATAGGCTTAAGTCCTAGACGTTCTAGTCATTTTTGATTTCTGGTTACATTTTCTTCCCTCGCAGCCTTTTTTCTCCATTTTTGTGCCACAGATTTGTGATGCTACATCATTGAAGGGTGTTATGAACCAGTGGCGTAGCCATGGGTGGGCCAGGGCGCACCCTATTTGGACTCAGGCCCACCCAAAATTTTGGCACTCTTCCTATGGCTGGCAGAGATCCTCAAACCCCACCAGCTGAAGATTTCCTTCTCTTCAGGCAGCCCGTGCTCTTTCAAACCGCAACTGGCAGAACTTGCCTCGAGCTGACACCAACATCAGCCCTTCTGCACATGCTTAGTTTTCATGCATGCACAGCCTGCTGGCCATGGCATCAGCTCAAGGAAAGTGCTGCTGGCTGCTGTTAGGAAAAGCGCTGACTGCCTGAGCAGGAGGAAATCTTCAGCTGGCGGGGATTTTTAGATCCCTTCTTGCTCAGGTATTTAATATTTGGGGCTTGCAGGTGGAGGGAGGGACAAAGAGCAGAGAGCGGAGCAAATCAGAGCAGAGGGGGGCTAGGGACGGGGTAGCATGGATTCCGTGCCCACCCACCTTGGACTCAGGCCCACCCAAAATTTGCTGTCTGGCTACGCCCTTGTTACGAACAACAAAAGCGGTCACAATCACGGCTACAGCACGTTTGGTTGTGGCCTGCAGGTGGCTCAGGACAGAGTGCATCAAGCTAACAGTTGCTGGTATAGCAGTGAGTGTGCACAGAGTGTCGTGAATTCACATAAGAGCCTGGCATTGCACGCTGTGTCTCAGGATGGGCCCGGCAGTACTGCACGTGTTTTCATGTTAAAAAAAAATTATAGTCAGGTGTGGCAGACGGGCCCCTGGATCACAATACCTCCCTGACCCCATCTGTCATCAGGCCTGCCTCTGGCCTAAAGTTAGGCACCAGGATGATACATGTTAAGTGCAGATTCTTTCAGGGAAATTGTGCATGAACCAGGGGCGTAGTCAGACTTCAGCGGGAGGGGGGTCTAGAGCCCAAGGTGAGGGGGCACATTTTAGCCCCCCACCGGCGCCGCTGACCCCCCCCCCCCATCGCCACCACCACCACCACCAACAACAACAACAACTTTGCCCCCCCTTGCTGATGACCCTCTCGACTGCCCTCCTGCCACCAACACTCCCCTGCCGCCGCTGCCGCCACCACCTACCTTTGCTGGCGGGGGACCCCAACCCCCACCAGCCGAGGTCCTCTTCTTCCAGCGCAAGGCTTTGTTCTGTTTCTGTGAGTCTGACGTCCTGACACCATGGCCCCATGTAGCTACGCCACTGGCATGAACTAGCATAAGTCAACATTTATGGTCCTAAATGTTGCACTGTAGGCAGTTAAGTGCATAAATGCAGTATTATGTAACTCATGCACTGTAGTGCTAGATTTGCCCCCCCAGGTCCATGCCCCTCCTTGCAGTTGCACGCTCTGGATTTTGTGTGCACAATTTATAGAATTCTGTCTAATGTCAGTTGTGTGTAACTGCAAACTAGTTCCATTTATGTCCAATTATAGCCAATAACTGGTCATTAATACCAATTAGCAGCTAAACATGTGTAACTGAGATTATTCTACAATTTGCACGAGCATCTCTTATAGAATAGCACCTAACAGGGATCCTGGTGTAAATCCTGGTGCATAAGTTGGACGCAGATCCTCAGAATTCTACAACACTGTGAGTATACCCTGGCTCACCCATGCCCCTCCCATGGCCAATCCCCTTTTGCGTTGTGCACTACGGGATTTGATACCCAGGCTTATAGTATGTGCAACCCCTACTACTATTACTACTACTTAACATTTCTAAAGCGCTACAAGGGTTACGCAGCGCTGTACAGTTTAACATAGAAGGACAGTCCCTGCTCAAAGAGCTTACAATCTAAAGGACACGTGAACAGTGAGTCTGATAGGGGCGGTCAATTTGGGACAGTCTGGATTTCCTGAAAGAGTTAGGAGCCAAACGCAGCATTGAAGAGGTGGGCTTTAAGCAAAGACTTGAAGATGGGCAGGGAGGGGGCTTGGCGTAGGGGCTCGGGAAGGTTGTTCTAAGCATAGGGTGAGGCGAGGCAGAATGAGCGGAGCCTGGAGTTGGCAGTGGTGGAGAAGGGTAATGAGAGGAGGGATTTGTCCTGTGAATGGAGGTTTCGGGCGGGAACGTAAGGGGAGATGACGGTAGAGAGGTAGTGAGGGGCAGCAGACTGAGTGCATTTGTAGGTAAGAAGGAGAAGCTTGAACTGAATGCGGTATGGCACCTAAATGGTGCCGATTGATGGCAAAAATTGATTGTTAGTGTTCAATTAATGATGTTAATTGAATTGTTAATCAATTAGGTTGGCGCTCACATCTATGGATTTGCACAATTTATAGAATCCGGAAGATAGCGAACATTTTTAATGACATTCATTTCAAAATAGAAAAATATGCCACAAAACGGGCAGCTAGTGGAGGGGGTGTGACTGTAACAGCCATGGTTATTGTTTAAGTGTGATAACTAGTAACTGGGCCTATGATGGTAAGTGCATGGTACCTGACTCAGGACGGTTTCTGCAATGAACAGATGGTGTGTAGAGGAAAGAAAAAAATATGAAATAAAAGGAAATTGTCCAAACTGGAAGCAAATGAAGACTCATAGCACTGTTCAACTGAGGTGGAAGTACAAAGGAGCAGAAGGATCGTTCTTGCCAAAAGAAATAACAAGAATGAAAGAAACTGAGAAAATTAAAAAGTCATGGGATAGGAGGCAAGGTTCAGGTGTGGATTAGGAATTGGTTATTGGACAGAAAACAGAGGGTAGGGTTAAATGGTCATTTCTCTCAGTGGAGGAGGGTGAACTGTGGAGTGGAATGGGGATCTGTACTGGAACTGGAATTATTTAGCATATTTATAAATGATATGGAAATCAGAATGACGAGTGAGGTAATCAAATTTGTTATTCAAGGTTGTGAAAACATGTGCGGACTGTGAAACATTGCAGGAAGACCTTAGGAAACTGGAGCACTGGGCATCCAAATGGCAGATGAAATTTAATGTGGACAAATGCAAGGTGATGCACATTGGAAAGAATAATCCGAATCATAGTTACCTGATGAAAGGTTCCGCCTTGGGGGTCAGCGCTCAAGAAAAAGATCTGGGTGTCATTGTAGATAATACGCTGAAATCTTCTGCTCAGCGTGTGGCGGCAGTCAAAAAAGCAAACAGGATGCTAGGAATTATTAGGAAAGGGATGGTGAATAAGACCAAAAATACTATAATGCCTTTGTATCGCTCCATGATGCGTCCGCACCTTGAGTATTGTGTTCGGTTCTGGTTGCCGTATCTCAAACAAAATATAGCAAAATTAGAAAAGGTTCAAAGAAGAGTGACCAAAATGATAGAGGAGATGGAACTCCTCTCATATGAGGAAAGGCTAAAGAGGTTAGGACTCTTCAGCTTGGAAAAGAGACAGATGAGGGGAGATATGATTGAGTTCTACAAAATCCTGTGTGGTGTAGAAAATATTTATTAAAAGCTACTGAAGAGTGCAAAGCTTTAATATGAAAAGTCTTTATTCTGCCCCGAATGATGAACAACACCCAAATAACATACACCAGGTTACAACACCCGACAAAGGTGCTTTGAACCTAATGATACTTCCTAGAAAAAATGGCTATGATTTTAATAACTGATGACAACATTAATCCCCTCCTCCTACTTCGTCCTGCTGCCTACTGTGAGACATTGGGCAGCACCGTGATTAGGAGGGAGGTTAGAAGTCAAGTGATTGCAGATAACTTCTCCTGTAAGAGTAAACAGAGTGGAAACGAAAGGATTTTTTCAGTCATGGAAAAACACCAACAACATATACTGTCATTTAGTATCATTTTCCATCTAAAACGATAGCAAATGGAATAACGTGTTTATTTATTTATTAGGATTTATTTACCGCCTTTTTGAAGGAATTCACTCAAGGCGGTGTACAGTAAGAATAGATCAAACATGAGCAATAGGCAATTACAGCAGTAAAAATATTCGAAAACAATACAAAGTATGACATGGTATACTACTTGCAATGACTACACAATACGTAATAGAACATTATAATCGGTAGTGAAGGGTAAGGCAAAGTTGTAACATATAGATGAGTAAGAAAGTAGGAAGAATTAGAAAGCAAGGAGACTGATTTATATTGTTATACAAATCATTGCATTTAGGAGATGCTTCACATTCAATTCTCAAAGCCTGGTTGCTTTTTACTAGTTTGCTGGTAATGGCCAGTGTCTGAAATCTCACTTTGCAAATAACATTTAGTCTGTAACTTGATAAAATTTCTCCCTTCCCTGTCAGCCTGAGGAGAATAGGAGAGCTTCTCTGCTCTATAATCCAACCCCTCTCCTTCTTTTTTTGGGCAGAGGAAAGGTGAGGCAGAACAAACAGTGCAGAGTTATAATTTCTCCTCTTCATAATCCAGCTCCTCCACTGGGATTGTATTCCCTCACTCTACACTCCTCCTGTCCTGTGCAGAGAACAGGAGAACGGGGTGCAGGTTGGAATGATCAGAGAAGAGCTTCTATTAGCTAAATTATCAAAAATGAACAAGCATGAGACCGATTTGCCTACAATGGAGGCAGTGCATGCAAATCTCTGTAATGCATATTCATTGTGGATAGCTCAAATTATTGACTGGCTAGATATGTCTGGGGGACTGGGTTGGGAACAACCAGAAGAGACAATAAAATAAAGCACTCTTCTTAGATATAGTGTTTTGATTTAATGTATCTTTGTCTATTTCAGTAGATTCATGTTTGTGCTTCTCAACCTTCTCTAGGAGAAACACCTAGACAGTCAACTGAGGGGACATATGATAGAGGTCCATAAAATAATGAGTGGATTGGAACGGGCAGATGTGAATCGCTTGTTTACTCTTTCCAAAAATACTAGGACTAGGGGGCATGCAATCAAACGGTTTGATCTCTGAACTAAACACGAAGGGACTCGCCTTTCCTGTCACATCGAGCACAACTTGCTTTGAATCTATACAGATTGTTATCCAACTTGATAGGAAAGAAGTTTCGGTCTTGAAAAATACCAGACCCCTGACGCAGGCGCTAGGTGCCGAAACACGGCCCGTGTGAGTCTATCTTGGAATATCAACAGTTGCTAATAAAGAATTGTGTCCCATTTTCCTAAGGCTCTTGGTGCTTCTGTGGTTTTCTGTACTTGTTTGTACTTTGGACCCTCTCTGTACTGTTTTTTTAGAATAAACAGCATAAAATGTGTTGTACAGTTTTGGGATCTTGCCAGGTACTTGTGAACTGGATTGGCCATTGTTGTAAACAGGATGCTAGTCTTGATGGACCTTCAGTCTGTCCCAGTATGGCAACACGTAAGTACTTATATATGTAATATGTACTTATGTATCTGCCCAGACTACCAAATGAGGGGAAAATCCCTTATTTGGCCAACTGATCCTGCTCAGTGCCTCCCTTGATACATCATGCAGTGTCAACACTACCATTTTCCAAGATGGTGGCACTATAGGCAGGAGCAAGTGGGCATGACTCCTGCCTCTTTTAAGGACAGGGGGGGGGGGGGGGGTGGGATCTGGGGGAGGGGTTGGAATGGGGTTCCACTAACCACCATGGATTTATTTTTACAGTCCATGCAAGGGAGGATTCGCAGTGAGTCAGGGAAGGGGTAGGACCACTAGACTACTAGGGCTTTTATTTCAATGATGGGGGCAGAGAGGGTTGGATCTGGTTGAATCATATTGAGGAAGGCAATTGTGACGCTTTTGAAACATTTTTCTCTTTTGAAAATGAGTACCTTAGGCACACCAATTTACTGCAGCCATTGACCTGGCATAAATGATTAGCACCTAACTTTAGGCATGTCAATGCTGGTTTATACTGGCACACAGATGTCATTATAGGATTGGAGCTCGTCATGCAGCATCAGCATGCCTACCTAGAGGTGCCCAGCTATAGAATCACCCACTTAGATATTAGACTAATAAGTCTTTTGTCTTCTTTCATTCGTTTGTAACTAATTGTTCTCATATTATCAGAAAAATCTTTTCTGTGCCGTGAAACAAAAAATTTCTAGATTTTCTAATAGCTTTGACAGAAACAGCTCTATAAATTTCACCGGATCATTACCTTCCATTCCTTCTGGAATCTGCAAATTATTTCTCTAACTGCTATTACTTACATCTTCAAAACCAGCTTTCTGTGAGCAGTAACGGTGCCTTTGTTCTATAGCTGTGTCACAGTAGCTTCATTCTGAAAAAAAAAATCCTTTCTTTCAGATCATCTATTCTCATTTGAAATATGGGCACTGTGGTGCAAATCCCTGTGGTTATTTACACCTCCAGGTTTTGTGCCAAGAATCAAAGCAAATCATCATGGGGTGGGTTTGTGTTTGGATTGTTACCCCATGAACAATGATCACGCAGTGATTTGTGCCTGTTTTATATATGGATACTTTTAATGACAACGACTTATGTTCTCTATCTCCTCCTGCTGGTTGATGGACACAACTATCCTCCAGGTTCTGGAATAGTGGGAAGGACTAATGGAAAGAAAATTATTAAGTAAGATCTAATTTCTTCTACTATGTCATCCTTTGTATTGTTTAAATATTTGTACTACTATAATTGTCTATTGCTTATGTTTGACTTATTCTTGCAGTACACTACCTTCAGTGAATTCCTTCAAAAAGGCGGTAAATAAATCATAATGATTAATGCTACTACTACTACTATTTAGCATTTCTATAGCGCTACAAGGCATACGCAGCACTGCACAAACATAGAAGAAAGACAGTCCCTGCTCAAAGAGCTTACAATCTAATAGACAAAAAATAAATAAAGTAAGCAAATCAAATCAATTAATGTGAACGGGAAGGAAAAGATGAGGGTAGGTGGAGGCGAGTGGTTACAAGTGGTTACGAGTCAAAAGCAATGTTAAAGAGGTGGGCTTTCAGTCTAGATTTAAAGGTGGCCAAGGATGGGGCAAGACATAGGGGCTCAGGAAGTTTATTCCAGGCGTAGGGTGCAGCGAGACAGAAGGCGCGAAGTCTGGAGTTGGCAGTAGTGGAGAAGGGAACAGATAAGAAGGATTTATCCATGGAGCGGAGTGCACGGGAAGGGGTGTAGGAAAGGACGAGTGTGGAGAGATACTGGGGAGCAGCAGAGTGAGTACATTTATAGGTTAGTAGAAGAAGTTTGAACAGGATGCGAAAACAGATAGGGAGCCAGTGAAGGGTCTTGAGGAGAGGGGTAGTATGAGTAAAGCAACCCTGGCAGAAGATGAGACGGGCAGCAGAGTTTTGAACCGACTGGTGTACAGCCTGCCCTTTCCCCAGTAAAACCTTAAAATAATCTCCCTAATTCTATAACCCTGGAGCCTAAATTTAAGTAATAGCATTAACGTGCATAATAAAGATGGCCGCAAATTGTATTTAAATGTATTTAATGAGGTCACTAAGTATTCCTTCCTAGTACACAACCATCAAATTATCCTAACTGTTTCTGTCCCACTCTTCTTGTTCCCATCATATATCTGCTTTTGGTCCCTCAGCTGTATGGTAAGCCTATGTTAGTTGAATGCTCTAATGCATGCTTATTAGGTGTCTCATTAGTATTATGCTAACATTGTGTTATATCTCTGATATTTGAATTCCAGTGCTGTTAAATGTGTAGATTTTTGATACTGTTTCACAGTAGTTCTTTTATTAGGTTTCAATTTACTGTTTTCAAGTTTACGCTATTTATTATATTTTGTTTATTCTTGGTTACTTTACTATTAAATTGTAAGTTTTATGTTAAACTCTACCTGCTGTACACCACCTTGGGTGAATCTTTTCATAAAGGCAGTTAATAAATCCCACTAAATAAATAAATAAATAAATAAATGAAAGAGCTGCAATGCGCATAAGTAGGGTTACCATATGTCCGGATTTACCTGGACATGTCCTCTTTTTGAGGACATGTCCGGGCAACCGGGCGGGTTTTGCCAATCTGTCCGTTTGTCAGGATTTCTGGACAAACGGGCAGGCTGGTGGGCGGGCCAGACGGGCAGATTGCTAGCCTCCCCTCCCCTTACTTACTACTGCCCTGGTGGTCTAGTGACCTCTTCCACCTTCGGGGCAGGAAAGAGCCCCCTCTTTCCTGCCCGGAGTGCTGCCCTGTATGCATCCTTCCTGTTCCTGATCACGGCGCCGATTCAAAATGGCCGCCGAGAATTGAAGTGACCTCGCGAGACTTCAACTCTCGGCAGCCATTTTGAATCGGCGCCGAGATCAGAAACGAAGGATGAATGCAGGGCAGCGCTCCGGCCAAGAAAGAGGGGGCTCTTTCCTGCCCTGAAGAGGTCACTAGACCACCAGGGCAGTAGTAAGGTAAGGGGAGGGGGAGTGATGGGGTGTGTGACAGGGGGGAGGGGAAATGTGACACGGGATGGAGCGAGGGCGTAAAAGGGGGCAGGGCAGGATGTGAAAGGGGCCGGTCAGGTGGGGTGGGGCATGTGCCCTCCTTTTGGGGACAAAATATGGTAACCCTACACATAAGGAAATGATGTCTCTAATGCAGAAAAATAACGCCAGGTCAGGGGCAGTGTGGAAGGTTTTCAGGAGAAGATTTCTTGCCAGTTTTCCACACTGAACTGTGGGTTTTGTCTTCTTTTGCAAGAAGAAGGAAGCCCATGCAAGATTAAGCACTGACAGTGAGAAACAAACAGGTGTGCAAGTCCGAGCAAAACCGAAAGTGAAAGAATACGTTAGTGCCTGTTTTTCTGCACTTAAATATGAGCCTTTCAAACATTTTAAGTGCAAACAATTTTTGAAAGTCTCATATTTAAAAGTACAGAAGAACAGCGCCGAAGTGTACTTGCATTTCCAGTTTTGGCTGGACATATGCACTAGAGCCAAAACCTTCCTGCACATGTGCCAGTTGCATCCCTCGCCTTGCTTTCAATTTGTTAGCGCAAATTAGCTGAACATATTGTAACGGAGGGTTAATAAAAAAAAATAATAAAATACTTAACTGGCTTCCAGGGCTGTTCGGGGCATTCTTGGGCCCGTCTTTGGGAGCGGAGGCTGTCTGGGGGCAGGGGAGTCAGAGGAAAAAAAGGCTGCAGGAAGCAGCATTTTGGTTTTTTTTTTGGGTTCTGCCTTTGGCGGGGAGGCTGTGGGAAGAGCGTTATGGGGGAGTAGCTCCGTCATTTTTTAGTATGGTGAGCTGGGTATGGGGGCTGGTGGCCGGAGGCAAGGGAGGCGCTCCATGAGAGAGCGCTGGGTCTTTTGGGCTCCCGGAGACGATTGAACACGTCTCCGGGAACGAAGAGGATTTCGGGCCCGAGTTGGGGCCGGGGAAAAGAAAAAAAGGAGCGCTACAGGAGGCAGCACTGCGGTAATTGGGGCCGTTTTTGTGGGTCGCTGAGTTTGGGGGGGTATTGGGGCCCCAGTTTGTGTCGGGAGGTTTGGGTAGGAGAGAGACGGCGGTGGACAGCATCGCGGTGGTTCCGGGAGGCAGAGGAGTGCCCTGGAATGAAAGCAGGCTGATGAGAAGACGCTTGTGGCTGGTTTACAGCCTGCCCGGGTGAGAGAAGGGACATTGAAGATGGCCGGCGAATCGGGAGTCGTGCGCGAGTGTGCATGAGGCGGCGCGCCTCATGCACATATCGGGAACGTGCGAAGTTACGAGTAGGCCGAAGCTGGGGCCTAAATTTTGGGCCGGCTTCGGAGTTTTTTTATTTTGGGCTGCGATTTTATCCATGGACGTCGAGGACCGGAACGGAGGGAAGTTGAAACATGAGAAGAAAATCAGGAATCAGGTAAGGAGGTTTTTGTTTTAAAATTTTAATTAGTTTAATTTGAAATTATGAAAATGTGGTTTTTGATTTTTAATAAATCAGGGGTTTAACGGATTTGGACGGGGTTTTCTGTTTAGTGTTCGGGGAATTTTTTAGGCTTTTTGTGGTGATTTAGTTTTTCAATTTTTAATTTTTAAATAGGGGTTTTGGACGAGCGGGGGTTTAACAGGGATATGAAAGGGTTAAATTGTTAAATTCGATGGGGCAGGTTAAGGAAGTATTTATTGAATTTTTGGAATGGTTTTTACTCAGTTTGGAATTTTTAGAAGGGGTTTAGGTAGAATAATGGCGGGCGGACATTAAATTGTGGGATATTTAAATTCTGAAAATACAGTTTAGTAGGGAATGGGAAGTTTAGTGGGCATAGTAAGTTTGGGGTGATTTAACATAAATTTATTATTGTTTTTAAATAATTTAGGAATTTCTCATAGATTTCTATGGGGTTTTCCTATTTAAAATGGAGATTAAGTTGTGCTGCTCAGCATTCCGTTTGTCAGCAGGCAGCTGCGGAATGTTGAGCAGGACTTAGGATTGGCTGCTAGGGTTTGGAACCCCAAGCCGAAGGGTCCGTTTCCTGGGAAATGGCTTGGTGGACAGTTGGTCAGAGTGGTTTTGACCTTCAGAGAGTGAGGAAGCGCTGTGGTGTTGTGAGTGAGGAAGAGTGATTTTGGGTGAAAAGAGGAGTCTAAATAATTTTAGGGTAATAGAATTATTAAAAGTAATTAGGAAGTATTTAGGTGAGATTAAAATTTAGAGTGAAGAGTGTTTCTTTAAGTTTTTTTTAGTTTGAATGTTCTGGGTGAGTAAGAGGTGATTGAGAGTGAAAGTGAGGTGAGTAAAGGTGAGGGAGGAGGTTAGGTTAGGCCACGACTAGTTACATCAGTTTTCCAGCAAAGCACTGCTAACTGAGCGTGAGCATAGCTGATTACAATATTATTTGCATATTATTTCCTTTGAACGTTGCTTAGCTATTTTTCTGTGCTGTTGTGCTATGGGGTTTTGAGTTTGAGCATCGGCCCCAAAGTCCTGTTTATAACTTAGCAGCTCTTTCATTATTAATTGTCAGCATTCACCTTCTTTGATGGAGAGTCCTGCTTGGAGCTTCTGCCTCTATGCTAGGGCCACTGAGAGAGAGGGGGGGGGGGGGGGAGGCAAAATTTTCCAGGCCCGGCTTCTAAGGAGCGGCCCAGGCCCAGGCCCAGTGCCAGCAAGCTTCTTCCTGCCTGTCTGCTTCCAGGTCTGTCCTCTCCCCTGCTCCTGCATGCCACCCAGGAACTGGATGATTGCATTAGCACAATATCGCGTTAATTCAATCAATCATCCGGGTCCCGACTCCCGGCATGGACAGGAGCAGGAGAGGAGAGACCATGGGAGCAGGCAGGCAGGCAGAAAGATGCTTGCTGGCGCTGGGCCTAGCCCCCCCCCTCCTTGGGAGGCAGAGACAGAAAGGTAAGGGGTGGGCTTGGAGGGAGCAGTGGAGTGAGTGTGTGTGTGTGTGGGGGGGGGGGGGGGACGGGGACCTGGAAGATTCATCCCATTTAGCCAAGTCCAGTCTCTGGTGTGAAGGTCTGAACCCAGTGCACCCCGAGCACACAGTAGGAAGTGTTGTCAGTATTTTGGCAATGTTTTTGGAAATGAGATTTTGGAGAGTAGTTTGAATGGATGTTTTATTCTTGGGAGTGTGTTGAACTTTCCCCTTGTTTCTATATCTTTCCCAGTGGTGGTATTTTGGATATATGTATAGGGTCCAGGTTACAACAGTGCAAGGTACTTAACACAAACATCAAGGAGAGTCTGTGATATTTTTAGGAAGTATATTGCATGATGTATGTTTTTTCAAGGTGAGGAGTGCTTGCCAATCTGGTAGGAACTCAGGAATGACAGAAGTTTGAGGAGAATGTGGTAAAAGTAGTTAGCGTAGCAGTGTTTAAAAAAGGTTTTGATACTTTCCTAAAAGAAAAGTCTGAAAGCCATTTCTAAGATGGACTTGAGAAAATCTACTGCTTATTTCTAGGATAAACAGCATAAAAATTGTTTTCCTGTTCTGGGATCTTGCCAGGTACTTGTGACCTGGATTGGCCACTGTTGGAAACAGGTTACTGGGCTTGATGGACCTTTGGTCTGTCCCTGTATGATAACGTTTGTTCTTATGAGAACCCAAAGGGAGGACTTACCCCAGATCTAGACTTAGGAGAAAAGATACAAGTTTGAGAAGTATCCGAAGGAGGGACCTACCCTGGATCTTCACTGAGAAGAAAGGAAATAACTTCTTTGACTAGTTTCTGAAGGAGAGACCTATCCTGAATCTGCACTAAGTAGAACGAGAAAATTTGAAAAATTATCCAATGGAGGGACTTACCTTGGATTTGCACTAGGAAGAAAGGGGGAGTTACCAGCAGAGCTGGAAAGAGACTTGCTACTAATTGTGTTATTCATTTTTTGTGCCACTTTGTTGAACTTTGCTAGTTTGATTTTGATAACATTTCTTTTTACTACCATTTAATATGTACGTTTTTTTTGTGGATACACCTAATAAAGCTGTTTTAAAGAACATATTCCGTGGGGGGGGCTTTGAGTATAGAATCATGTGAAGTTTTATTTTCTAGTGTGATCAGGCACTCAAGACCTTGGAGCTTCTGCTTAACCCTTCCCACCAAAATACCTTCGTATTGATTGTTACAGTATTTTCTTGTATACCATTGATGAAGGCAACAACCACTGCCCAGCAGAAACCAAGATGCAAAGAGACTGGAAAGTGTTCCCAGGGTGATGCAATAGTGATCTTGTTTCCTCTTCTATGGTCACAATTTCCCTTGTTTCTTTTAGCTGTCTCAACCTTCTGATAAAAGCAGCTCCTTGCAACAGCCCGTGCCATTCTTTTACTTTAGAACTCTTTACAGCTTTAAAAACAAAACTTCCACACCATAATGCAACCCGTATTTCAATTCCTGATAACATTATCATGATCATCTTCTGTGCTAACCCACTAAAGCACTTATATACTTATCCATTTTTCACATTTGTATATCTACGGGAAAATTGTTTAGTACCTTTAGCCAGAAGGAAACAGTCACAAATGTGTTTATTCCAATTTAAAAAAAGGTATCACATACAAATGGAGGAGTGGCCTAGTGGTTAAAGCACCAGTCTTGCAATCCAGAGGTGGTCGCTTCAAATCCCACTGCTGCTTCTTGAGATCTTGGGCAAGTCACTTAACCCTCCATTGCCTCCAGTACAAACTTAGATTGTGAACCCTCCTGGGACAGAGAAATATCCAGTGTACCTGAATGTAACTCACCTTGAGCTACTACTGAAAAAGGTGTGAGCAAAATCTAAATAAATAAATAAACTTCATTGAACATTCTCTAATAATGAAGTGTTGCTGCCATCTGCTGGACAAAAGTAGCAGCAGCAGTCACTGGTGAGATGATGAAGGCCTGTTCTGAAAAGAATGTATTAATTATATCCCCCGGATTCTATATAGCAAGACATACATTGCATGAGCAAATCCAGTTGTATTTGGGATTTGCACACACACAACCTAATTAGCTAACAAACCAATCAAGGCCAATAATTTCCAATTAACAAGCAATTACTGACACTAATTGCCATTAATTAGAATTTGCATGCACAACTGTCTAAGCATATTCTGTAAAGTAATGCATGTAAATTCTAAGATTCATAGCTGAAAAGGAGGCCTGGAATGGGCAGGTCATGGTCATTTCTAAAAACCATGGGGGTCTTTTATTAAAGCTTAGCTCAAGTTATCTGCAGCAGAACCCATTTGATTCCTATGGGCCCTGCTGCAGATAACTCAAGCTAAGCTTTAGTAAGAGACCCCCCTATAAGCGTTGTTATAGAATACACCAGATCCCACGGCTAAATTTAGTTATGTGGATGGATGCTGGGCATATTCTATAAACCATGCCTAAATTTAGGCATACTTTATAGAATATGCCTAGGTGTATTTTTTTTCACACCAATTTCTTAGGTGTGATATATAGAATCTAACCCTAAATGCCTTTTTTTCTGAACTATCTGATTCTAAAGCTTAAATTCTTAGGCTTTTATCTGAATTTTTTTTTTCTAATATTCAAGAGCTATTTCTGAAAATTAGCTTTATAGCGGAAAGAAATATAAATATGCAACTTTTTTCAATGTCAGTTTTGTGCAGTTTGGCCTATTGTAGCATACAAATATTTTCCAAGTTTGCACATGCCATAAATTACAGTAAATACTTGCTGCTATGATTAGAAGGTTCAGTGAGGCTGTTGCATTAACATTTCCCTGATGAAGATATTTCTAGTGACACATGGATCATGTCTGGATCATCACTTTGCTCTTTTTGTTTTTAAATTTAAGAAAACTTTTTGTTGTGCGGAAAAGCTGGGGAGGGACATTTTCAATATGACATCTAAATACAGCTTTGAAGATTTTGCAGAAAACATTCAAAAATCCAGTAGCGAACATAGCCATTTTCAAACGTGAAAAAGGTATATCTTTTTTTTTTTTTTTAAATGGCCATTTGCTAGACTTTCTTGTGCTTATCTCATTTATTTTAGTTTTTATTTTGGAGAAAAAAAACCTGTCTAAGTGAAAAACACACAAAAACAAGCCATTGGGATGCATGGGGGGGGGGGGGGAGCAGCAGCATTCTTAGTAGATTAGCCACACAGACATCCCAGCAGAGCAGTGGGGCACAGTAGGTTTTTGGTGAGTTTTGCAGGGCTCACACTTTTCACCACGTGTACCAGTTAGAGTGGGATATGGGCCTGGGTCTCCTTCTCTACAGTGCACTGCACCAAACACTAAGCTACTTCAGGGACCTGCTTGCTTTTCTAATAGGACTGGCCATAGCATCTGAAACTGTTATAGTCCTGGTATGTACTTTTTTTTTTTACATCTTTAGAGTGTGGGAGGGGGCCAGTGACCACTAGGTGAATAACGAGATCATACCTTAATCCCTCCAGTGGTCATTTAGAGCACCTTTTTGTGACTTAGTTTTTATTAAATATATCCAATCACAAAGAGAGTAAGAAGAGCTTCAATATAATACTATACAACACTTCAAACTCTTTAACAAAATAAATTGACAATGGCAATTTAACACCTTAATATGTAAATGAAGTGTGATCAGAACAAATTCTCGAAAAGGGGAAAAGCCTCAGTTCCTAGTCCATCATTCAATTTTTTTATTTTTTATTTTTAAAAGGGTGAGAGAATTGCTAGTGGGTTTAAATGCCTCACCGACATAAAAAAACATTTTTAGAAAAAGATCGCTAAAACTTCATTTATTTGCCAATCCAGGGGACCAAAACAAAGTGACTCCAAAAAGAAAAAAACAAAAAAGCAAATTTAGCTTTAATGAAACAATGCTTCTTAGTCTTTATTAAAACAGGTCTAGCCCAAAATATCTACTAAGCCACATTAAAGGCACGTTAGCTTTTTTTATGCGCATTAACCATGTACACACCTACAATATCCATATAGGCGCCTACATGGTTAGCACACATGCTAATTGTAGGTGCAATCGCCTTAGTAAACAGGGCTCTTAGTTTTTAGCCCTGGATGTTTTTGCTTTGTTCCATTACACAATGCAACAATGATTTTGCTACTGAGAGAAAAACATGTGATTTATACTAAATTGAACCCGCTGATTCCAAATATGAACTCCGAATTTGCCTGACACATCTAGATTTTAAGTTATACATGCAAAGCTTATTCACTTATAATATTAATGCATTATATATTGGAAACATGAAGAGAGGTTTCATAAAGACATTTCTACAATGGAGAACAGATATCAAGGCCGCTGGAATCCCAACATGATGGGGGACTACTGCTGGTTTTTGCAATGGGAAAATATGACCGGTCACAAACGCAAAAGCAGATGCCTGAAGCACTTTTAACAGTACTGGTCCTTGCTGAAGTAAAACTTTTAAACTGGAATATGAGACTTTTTAAAATTTTTGTTATTCCATTGCATTTTCATATACTGTTGGCTACGAAAACTTTGATATAGATCAGGTAATTGTTGGAGTAAAACTCGTTTTGTAAAAAATTATTCAATGCTTTCCAAGTGCTTAATTCATTTGGGCAAACTTATGCATAACAAAATTTCCTGACGTGTTACAACAATTCTGACTTTGGATTTGGAATACGCACACTGAATTTAGTATAGGACAAATGGTTTTTGCCCAGTAGCACACGAAATTTGTTTGTTGTCAGGGGCGTATCTGCGTGGGGCCACAGGGGCCTGGGCCCCCGCAGATTTTGCCCCGGACCCCCCTACCGCCGTTAACCCTCCCTCCCTCACCTACCGCCGTCACCTACCCCGAGGTCCGCTTCCTCCGGCTTTTTAAAATATTGCTTCAGCTGGCGGGGGACCCCCAACCCCCCACCAGCCCAGCCGCGATCTTTAACTTTTTCATCCTCGTCGTGCAGCGTGCCGTGAAAGCTGCATGCATCTTTATTTCCAGTTGGATGGAGTCTGACGTCGCAGCATGTTGTAAACGTGCTGCGACGTCAGACTCCATCCAACTGGAACTAAAGATGCATGCAGCTTTCACGGCACGCTGCACAACGAGGATGAAAAAGTTAAAGATCGCGGCTGGGCTGGCGGGGGGTTGGGGTCCCCTGCCAGCTGAAGCAATATTTTAAAAAGCCGGAGAAAGCGGACCTCGGGGTAGGTGACGGCGGTAGGCGGGGGAGGAAGGGAGTGTTAACGGCGGTGGGGGGGGGGTTGACGGCGGTGGGGGGGTTGACGGCAGTAAGGGGGGGCTATAATGTGCCCCCTCACTCTAGCCCCTGCCCCCCCTACCGCCGAACCTCAGATACGCCCCTGGTTGTTGTGCTGTGTTATGGCAGAAAACATCCAAATCCCACCTCCAACACACTTCTGACACACCCCCTTGTGATTTGAATGTACTTCAGATGAACTGAATAAAAAAATTAGTTTCAAAAATAGTGATTTGGACCTTTTGGGAAAAATGTGCAAATGCTGCTTGGTGTCGCTTTTTGGACATTTTTCTGTTTAAAAAATGAGCCCCTTAGTAACCCATCTTTTGCTAAGACCATTATTAAGGAAATTAGCTCCTTTGTGCATGATAAGCTCACACTGAGAATATCACATAAGAAAAGATTTTACCTTTGTTGTTGGACCATGCATTTCACGAGCTGCCTAGCCCTGGGTTAAGATTCATTTTATTTCACGTATTTGATGTTGATGAAAGTATGTTGCTTTTTTTTTTGCACATTTAAAACACATTTGGAGGGTTTTCTTAACCAGCAATAGTAATTTGAGGGAACAAAGCACATCACAATGATTTGACAATGCAGTTTAACAGCGTGTCACTATATTTCCGGGGTTTTTTTTTCTTCATTTAAATAACAGAATAAGATTGCAGTGTTTGTAGAAGTGTTCATTGTGATGTTTATGTGTTGTTTTAGACATTTATAGAAATCAGGAATTTTCAGACAATCCACAAATGTGGACTGTTTCAAAATTTATTTTTATTTTTATTTGTTTGAAAATAT
The DNA here is from genome assembly GCF_901765095.1 of Microcaecilia unicolor. NCBI lineage: Eukaryota > Metazoa > Chordata > Amphibia > Gymnophiona > Siphonopidae > Microcaecilia > Microcaecilia unicolor. The sequence goes on from NC_044040.1 coordinate 177,091,351, forward strand.
ATTTTTCATTGTGACTTACCATAACTGATAAAAATCTTTTCTCATTCAAAAAACTGTTATATAACAAACCATTACTACTGTTGTATCCTTTTCCATCTACAAGACTATTCATGATGTACTTTTATTACTTTCATACACTCTGATCGGTCTATGGCAAGTCCACTTACATAAGTACATAAGTATTGCTACACTGGGAAAAGACCAAAGGTCCATCGAGCCCAGCATCCTGTCCACAACTGCGGCCAATCCAGGCCAAGGGCACCTGGCAAGCTTCCCAAACGTACAAACATTCTATATATAGGATGTAAACTGCACTGAACCCTGAAATATATAAGATTTGATTTGATTTGACTAGATCAGCAGTGCCCTTCCTAAGCTTACAGTGCTGAGTTGGTGAAGTGTATCCTAGCATTTTCTAGTCTGATAAAGAAGTGTGGTTGCTGTGTTAGTCCACTTTACAGGTTAATAAATAGAAATAGAATAAATTAAAGAAAAACAAGTTGATATCTTTTTTTATTAGACTACCTTAATGCATTTTGGACTGGATTCAGTAAATGGTGTTCAAAATTCAGTGTTGGAAAAAAGCAGCCTAATTTCAGGTGCCAGAGTTATGCCTACTAAAGCCTGGGGTAAATGCTGGTGCCCAAGTTATGAGCACCGAGGCCGTATTCCATAATTATATGCACAACTTGTTGGAACGTCCCTGACATGCCCATGGCCACGCCACGTTTTGAGTTACATGCTAGTAGAGTTAGGAGCCATTCATAATAGAATAGCACACAGCCAGATGTGAGTGCCAATTAACATCAATAATTGGTTAACACCCAAGTATTGATACTTAAGGACTCACTACTCAATTAATTTGCATGTGTAAAACTGGGCATCATTTATAGAATCTGGGGGTGACTAGTTTTTGAAGGCTAGGTCAGGACAGTGTAAGCAAAAGATGACAATATTAGAATATATAAATGAAACATAAAATTATTCAAATGACAGTCTCAAAGGGAAATAGTAGGGTTAGGGGATTGGTGAGTGAGAAACAGAGGAGGACAGGTGATCAATAACAAAATCACACTAATTTTCAAATAATTCTTAAATCATTCTGTAACTTAACTTTGACATTATTCCCATGGACTGCAGCTCTACGAGGTGCCCTGTTTTGCACGCTTTCATTAGGAGCTGTAAGCGCAGCCAACATATTAGGGAGTACCATCACACCATCTGTTGTAACTTGAATATGGATCCAGGGCGGCAGTCCATGGGAATAATGCCAAAGTTAAGTTATAAAATAATTTAAGAATTGTTTGAAGATTAGTGTGATTTTGTTATTGAGCAAATTAAGTTTAGCATGTTGCACATTGTATTTCTTTATGGACACAAAAGCTACATCAATATTACGCACACACTTTATTATTTGTTCACACAAGAGGTCACGGTGATGTGTGGACATAGTCACCATTATTAACGGAAGTAGCTGACAGCTCTGTTCTGCATTTGCAACGCATTCATTGTGCACATGGTGAGAAGCGGGCTCATTTTCGAAAGAGAAGGATGCCCATCTTTTGACATAAATTGGAAGATGGATGTCTTTCTCACAAGATCGTTCAAATTGATATAATCGAAAGCTGATTTTGGACGTCCTCAACTGCTTTCCATCGCAGGGATGGCCAAAGTTCAAGGGGGGCATATCGGAGTTGTAGCGAAGGTGGGACTTGAGCGTTCTCCGTAGAGTATAGAAGATATACAGTGGGGGAAATAAGTATTTGATCCCTTGCTGATTTTGTAAGTTTGCCCACTGACAAAGACATGAGCAGCCCATAATTGAAGGGTAGGTTATTGGTAACAGTGAGAGATAGCACATCACAAATTAAATCCGGAAAATCACATTGTGGAAAGTATATGAATTTATTTGCATTCTGCAGAGGGAAATAAGTATTTAATCCCTCTGGCAAACAAGACCTAATACTTGGTGGCAAAACCCTTGTTGGCAAGCACAGCGGTCAGACGTCTTCTGTAGTTGATGATGAGGTTTGCACACATGTCAGGAGGAATTTTGGTCCACTCCTCTTTGCAGATCATCTCTAAATCATTAAGAGTTCTGGGCTGTCGCTTGGCAACTCGCAGCTTCAGCTCCCTCCATAAGTTTTCAATGGGATTAAGGTCTGGTGACTGGCTAGGCCACTCCATGACCCTAATGTGCTTCTTCCTGAGCCACTCCTTTGTTGCCTTGGCTGTATGTTTTGGGTCATTGTCGTGCTGGAAGACCCAGCCACGACCCATTTTTAAGGCCCTGGCGGAGGGAAGGAGGTTGTCACTCAGAATTGTACGGTACATGGCCCCATCCATTCTCCCATTGATGCGGTGAAGTAGTCCTGTGCCCTTAGCAGAGAAACACCCCCAAAACATAACATTTCCACCTCCATGCTTGACAGTGGGGACGGTGTTCTTTGGGTCATAGGCAGCATTTCTCTTCCTCCAAACACGGCGAGTTGAGTTCATGCCAAAGAGCTCAATTTTTGTCTCATCTGACCACAGCACCTTCTCCCAATCACTCTCGGCATCATCCAGGTGTTCACTGGCAAACTTCAGACGGGCCATCACATGTGCCTTCCGGAGCAGGGGGACCTTGCGGGCACTGCAGGATTGCAATCCGTTATGTCGTAATGTGTTACCAATGGTTTTCGTGGTGACAGTGGTCCCAGCTGCCTTGAGATCATTGACAAGTTCCCCCCTTGTAGTTGTAGGCTGATTTCTAACCTTCCTCATGATCAAGGATACCCCACGAGGTGAGATTTTGCGTGGAGCCCCAGATCTTTGTCGATTGACAGTCATTTTGTACTTCTTCCATTTTCTTACTATGGCACCAACAGTTGTCTCCTTCTCACCCAGCGTCTTACTGATGGTTTTGTAGCCCATTCCAGCCTTGTGCAGGTGTATGATCTTGTCCCTGACATCCTTAGACAGCTCCTTGCTCTTGGCCATTTTGTAGAGGTTAGAGTCTGACTGATTCACTGAGTCTGTGGACAGGTGTCTTTCATACAGGTGACCATTGCCGACAGCTGTCTGTCATGTAGGTAACGAGTTGATTTGGAGCATCTACCTGGTCTGTAGGGGCCAGATCTCTTACTGGTTGGTGGGGGATCAAATACTTATTTCCCTCTGCAGAATGCAAATAAATTCATATACTTTCCACAATGTGATTTTCCGGATTTAATTTGTGATGTGCTATCTCTCACTGTTACCAATAACCTACCCTTCAATTATGGGCTGCTCATGTCTTTGTCAGTGGGCAAACTTACAAAATCAGCAAGGGATCAAATACTTATTTCCCCCACTGTATATAGTGCATGGATAGCACATGAGCCCCTAGCGCCTACAAAAGAGGTGGCGGTAGGCGCTCATATGGTAAATTTTTTAATGGCAACATTAGTGTATGGCCCAGTGTGTGGTGGAAGCCAAACAAGCAAAAAGTATGCTAGGAATTATTAGGAAAGGGATGGTAAATAGTCCAAGAATTTATTTATTTATTGTGAACATTTATATCCCACATAATCCCACCAAGGCAGGCTCTAAGAATACTATAAAGTCTCTGTATCACTCATTGGTGTGACCTCACCTTGAGTATTGTGTTAAGTTCTGGTTGCCCTATCTCAAAAAAGGTATGGTGGAATTAGAAAAGGTTCAAAGAAGAGCGACCAAAAAGATAAAGGTGATGGAACTCTTCTTATATGAGGAAAGGCTAAAGAGATTAGGGCTCTTCAGCTTGGAAAAGAGATGGCTGAGGGGAGATATGATTGAGGTCTACAAAATCCTGAGTGGTGTAGAACAAGTAGAAGTGAATTGATTATTTACTTTCAAAAGGTATAAAGACTAGGAGACTCAATTACGTTATATGGAAATACTTTTAAAACAAATAAGAAGACATATTTTTTCACTCCATGAATAGTTAAGTTCTGGAGCTCTTTGCCGGACGATGTAGTAACAGTGGTTAATGTATCTGGGTTTATAAAGGGTTTGGACAAGTTCCTGGAGGAAAAATCCATAGTCTGCTATTGAGACAGACATGGGGAAGCCACTGATTGCCCTGGGATTGATAGCATGGAATCTTGCTACTATTTGGGTTTCTGCCAAGTACTTGTGACCTGGATTTGACACTGTTGGAAACAGGATACTGGGCTAGACCATTGGTCTGACCAAGTATGACTATTCGTATGTTCTTATCTTTGATGTAAAAAAAAACCCCGCATGAGAATATGCTGTGATGACATTTTACTGCAGTGTAGTAAAGGGGCCCCATTATTTATTTATTTATTTGTTACATTTGTATCCCACATTTTCCCACCTTTTGCAGGCTCAATGTGGCTTACATATAACCGTTAACAGTGTTAGCCGATTACGGTTTGAACAAATACATAGTATGAATGAATACAAGGTGATATTGTGGTATAATTATTTATATGTATGGTAGGAGACAGTTGGGGGGGAATTTAGAGAGGGAAAGGGGGAAGAAGAGTCAGGTAATGTCCGTTGCAGTCTTTGGTTATGTTGTGTCGCAAGTGACCAGTATTTTTATGTTGGGGCAGTGGGGTATGCCCTTCTGAACAGGTCTGTCTTTAGTGCTTTCCGAAAATTTAGGTATTCAAGCATAGTTTTTACTGCTTTTGGCAATGCGTTCCATAGTTGTGCGCTTAAGTAGGAGAAGCTGGTAGCATAGGTGGATTTGTATTTGAGTCCTTTGCTACTTGGGTAGTGGAGGTTTAGATATGATCGTGCAGATTTTGTGGAGTTTCTGGTTGGCAGCTCGATAAGGTCTGTCATGTAGCCTGGTGCCTCGCCGTAAATAATTTTGTGAACAGTCGTGCAGATTTTGAAAGTGAAGCGTTCTTTGATTGGTAGCCAGTGCAATTTTTCTCTGAGTGGTTTGGCGCTGTCGAAATGTGATTAGATTGTAATTCTTCTGGGGTCAGGGAAATGTTTTATATTTGAACATAACCCACCTTGAACTACAACTAAAAAAGACATAAGCTAGTTCCCAGCCTGCTTTTCTAGTCACAGTTATACATGGAGTGACACAGGCTGCACATACTGCAGTGGGATATGTTTATCTATTCCTACCCTAGTTGACATAATACTCAAGCTCTTTTCTGACTTCTCATGCAGCATTCTTTAAATTAGTCTCCTTATTTTCTAACTCCTGTTACTCTATCTTATCTACTTGTATGTTTCACCATTGCTTATACCCTATGCTGTCTATTAAAATGTTTTCTTGCATATTGTGTTGACATTGTAATATAGCATATTTTTCCATACATTGTATTGTTATTTTTACTGCTGTAATTCTCTATTGCCTATGAATGGCTTAGTCTTGCTGTACATGGCCTTGAGTGAATTCCTTCAAAATGGCAGTAAATAAATTCTAATAACTAAATAGTCACTAGGCTACTTCTCCATACAAAAATGAAGTATGTAATCAGGTTGAATTCATTTCCAAGAGTACCATGTTGACAACTGAGCCAAAACTGTGGATGTGCATGCTTTGCTCTGCCTTGTTTCCTTTGCTCCCAGAAATTAGAAGTATGGGCATGCGCTGCATGATGTCCATGAGAGCTTCTCTGGTGTTTTGCATGAGCTGTGGTGCATTCATTAAACTGCTATGGTTCAGCGTTTATTCAACTGAGCCATCTGTAGTCTGCAGAGCTTCATGCTCAATGGAGCTTAAAATTTTATCACATAGAGCAAAAGTGCAAATTAATTTGAAGGCTTCTTTTTTTTTGCATTTTTTAAAAACATTGATTAGGGGCTTTTTAAAACCAATTTAACATTTACACACAGACATCCATGTATTGCATATGTTTACAACTAGAACTAAACATTAAAATCCTTACAAGTGTTTTCATTGGCTTTTATTAATTAAATACACAATCTCATAACACTCCTCCTTGTCTTTCAATCCTTTGCCAAACTGCATGCATGCTGAAATTTTATACAATATTTATTGTGATCATAACTGTTTGGAACAGTTCTGTTAAAAATTTGTGCAAATCCTTCCTCCGCCTTCCCCCATCTTTTCCAACAGCTTAGATCATTCTTCTGCTTCTGAAAGAATGTGAGAAACAATTTGAAAGTATCTAATAAATAGTTCTTCAAAGCAGAGAAAGTCAAGTTATTGTACTTACTGACGCAAATTCTGCAGACTCTACTGGTCATAGAGTTTCATTCCTATAGTTAAATTCCTTCCAAGGAATGGTCAAAAAACATTAGATCCTAGAAATAGAGAAACTGTGAGTAGAAAGATGGATTTACCAGATTTATGATAGAGTTAATAATGAAAGATGTCTTATATATAGAGAGGATAATTTTATAATGGCTCACTTAGGTTGGAGAGGTTAAAAAGGTGCCTATTTTTTACCTATTTTAAAGGTATATAGGACTGAATTCTTTAAATGGCGCTTAAAAAAATCAGCACCGAAAAAGGTGCTATGCGCTATTCTATAAGCAGCACTTAAAGGGGCCCTTTTACTAAGCCACGTAACACTTACGTGCACCCAACACGCGCCAGTTCTGAGTTACCGCCCAGCTACCACGTGGCCCTTGCGGTAATTTTATTTTTGGTGCACGTCCGCTACGCACACTTAAAAAATATTTGTTATTTTCCAGCAAGAGTCAGCTACGCACGCCAAGTGGCATTTGGCGCACGTAGGTCATTACCACCCAGTTACTGCATGAGACTTTACTGCTAGATCAATGGCTGGCAGTAAGGTCTCAGAGCCAAAATGGATGTGTGGCAATTTTTATTTTGACGCAAGTCCACTTTCAGCAAAAATAAAAAAGGTCTTTTTTACAGGTGCGCTAAAAAATGATTATGCACTCGCCCAAAACCCATGCCTACGCTACCACATGCCATTTTCCAGCACACCTTAGTAAAAGGACGCCCAAAGTTAGGCACTGTTTATAGAATAGCGCTTAGTGCCGAGAGCCACAACTAATTTAGGCACAGTCATATGCATCAAGAAAACCATGGTATAAATCCGAGCACCTCAATTAGGTGAGGATCCCCCAAACTCTATGACAGTGGAGGAGTGGCCTAGTGGTTAGCGCACCAGTCTTGCAATCCAGTGGTGGCCAGTTCAAATCCCACTGCTGCTCCTTGTGATCTTGGGCAAGTCACTTAACCCTCCATTGCTTCAGGTACAAACTTAGATTGTGAGCCCTCCTGAAACAGAGAAATATCCAGTGTACCTGAATGTAACTCACCTTGAACTACTACTGAAAAATGTGTGAGAAAAATCTAAATAAATAAATAACAATGTATATAAATTAAAGGAGTGCCCCTGATCCACCCTTGACCATCCCTTAGCTGTGTCCCCCTTGGGTGCATACACTTTAATTAAATACAATTAGTACCAATAATTGCTTGTTAAAATTCCAATTATCAGTGCTACTTGGCCTGGTCATTCAATTAAATTGTGCCCAAATTTGCTCATGCAATTTAAAGCACCATTTATAGAATTTAGAGATAGGCAGTTAAGGGGTCCTTTTACGCAGGCACGGTAAAAAGTGGCCTGTGGTAGTGTAGGCGCAGGTTTTGGGCATGTACAGAATTATTTTTCAGCAGACCTACAAAAAATGCCTTTTTAAATATTTTTGCTGAAAATGGATGTGCGGTAAAATCAAAATAGCCATGCATCCATTTGGGGTCTGAGACCTTACCGCCAGCGGTAAAGAATTTGGGCAGTAATGACCTATGTGTGTCAGATGCCACTTGGTGCGCGTCTGCTATGTGCATCCAAAAAGAAAAAAATATTTTTCAGACACGCATAGCAGACGCGTGCCAAAAATGATATTACTGCAAAAGGCACACGGTAGTCGGGTGGTAAGTCCATTTTGGCACGCGTTGGGTGCGCACGTAGAGCCTTACACGGCTTAGTAAAAGGGGCCCTTAATGTCTTTGGAAAATACTAGGGGTGAACTGATAGAAATCACTGTTAGATTAAAGCTGCTTAATGAGGGCAATCCTTTAAGCGGGTACCTCTTTTTAAGCGCACTAGTGCTCCATGGTGACAGCCTATTCTATAAAGAGCAGACCAGAGGGAAACAGCAACACAGATCAAACAGCAGCAAAGTGTAGTGGGCCTGGATTGGAGCAAAGAAGCGGAGCCTCGGATCAGAGGAAGCAAATTTTATTATTGGATCTGACATGACCCACATTTCAGCTGAATGCCTGCATCAAGGGGTTGTATTGTAAGGGCTTCTGTAAACTGCTTGATTCAGGGGAGCATTCAAAATGGAATACAGATGCAGTCCTGCGTGCAGTTCTCGCTGTTTACTCGCAAAAAAACAAAACCGAGCTGGGTCCAATAATAACATTTGCTTCCTCTGATCCGAGGCTTTGTTTCTTTGTTCCCATTTGGGCTCACTACACTCTATCTTTATGACAGCCTGTTCTATAACAGCATGTCAGTGTCCAGACTCCATTATAGTAGCATAACCTGGCATCAGTGGATCTTACATTTTCATGTCCGCAGTCACAGCAACCACAGAGCTGGCATAACTGTGGGAACCCATGGTAGAAAATAGAAAATTATTTTCTACCACGGTAAACTTTCTGCGCCAACTTCGGAACTACTGCTGGGCTCCCATGCTACCCTGGCAGCAGGACCGATTTGGCACGTGCTACCTGTACTTTAGCCCTAATGCAGCTTAGTAAAAGGTCCCCAAAGGTGTTTTCCTGCTACTTGTACGCTGTACACTTACCCATGGGCTTGCAGGCATTCTGTACACTTACATGCTCAAGTGGATACCCTGTTATAGAATTGTTCATTATACATTAAGGTGTCAGAAAACAACAAGGTAAGGAATCTGTCAAATCCAGAGTGGAAAATATAAATCCAGGAAGCAGATCATACAAAAAGGTAATCTTTAATGAAGTGAAAATGCTCCCAGGTCAATAAACATCTGTGCCTGACATGGCCATGTTTCGCCAACAAACACTGGCTGCGTCAGGGGCAGTATGACCCATCTGTTGTGAACTGCACACTTCACCTAGTCTGGTCCAGCAGAAAGGTAATGATAGCCAAGTTTCTTGAACCTGGAGGCTTGTAGGTCAGTGTAAAACTTGGCCATGTCGGGCACAGATGTTTATTGACCTGGGAGCATTTTAATTTCATTAAAGACTACCTTTTTTATATGATCTGCCTCCTGGTTTTATATTTTCCAGTTTATACATTAAGGACTAACTAAAAACACAGCACAGAGCGTTAGTCTCTGAATGGCGCTTCGAGTTGTGCGCTTTTTATACAAAAGCACTTAGAGTCGATTTCTATGCCAATCTTTGGATACAAGGATATACACCAACTGAAATCTGGTGCAAATCCTGGTGCATAAGTTAGGCACAGGTTAGCATGGGAGCCCTTACCGTACCTCAATGGGTGGTGATAAGGGATCCCCCTGAAGTGGTCGCGTAGCAAGTGCTTTTACTTGCCGTGCGGCCATTTCCTGCAGGAAAGAGAGACTTCCCTTTTACTCGCTGTGGTAAAAGGGGGCCTCAGCATATATGAAAAACACACGCTGATGCCAGCGCAGGCCCCCTTTTGCCTCAGCATGGTACAAGGGGCCCTAAGTGCCTTGCTGTGTGGATAATTCTATAACAGTATGCCAATGACTAGGTGCTCAGAGAAGTATATAGAATACTAGTGAAAACAGGTAAATACTATATGCAGATAAGCTGCTCAGGCCTAAATGCCAGATATGCATGTTATGTGGGGAGGCAGATTTTAGAAAGAATGTCCAACTCAGAATAAGAACATCCAAGTCTGTATGTCACACATGGATGTCCATTTCTCTTGTATTTTTGAACAGGGTCTGTTGATTTTTTTTTTAATTTCCATTTTGCTCACACCTTTTTCAGTAGTAGCTCAAGGTGAGTTACATTAGACGGGTTAGATGGTTTTCTAAAGGACAAGTACTAAATGGACTTGGGAAAAATCCACAATTCCAGGAATAACATGTATAGAATGTTTGGGAAGCTTGCCAGGTGCCCTTGGCCTGGATTGGCTGCTGTTGTGGACACGATGCTGGGCTTGATGGACCCTTGGTCTTTTCCCAGTGTGGCATTACTTATGTAAGTATATCACAAAAAACGTTCTTCCTTTAAAATATTTAATTTCTTTTATTACAATACATATATCACATAAAACCACTTATGCTGTGTAAGTTCCGGAACTTGCCCAGTCACACCCTTCACTTCACCACCCATTCACATAAACCTTGTGTGGGCACATTTTTTAGTCATTTAAGTTGCTGAGACGCTCACAGAGGGTCCTGTGGTGGGCTCATGATTCCTAAGGGAAATGTTCCTCCTGAAAAAGGAGTGTTCGAAATGCGGTCTCGCATGGAGGAACAAAAGAGAGAAGGTGTGAAGAGTTAGAAGGTGCTTAAAGTCTGGAAACAGTATGTAAATTCCAGGAAGCCCTTGACACACTGCACTGATTCACTCTGCTGAACTAACACTACTCCAACAAGAGTGCTGGAGAGACTTTGTTGTGAACACTGTGCTCCTGCTTGATGTGATTTAGAAGATTTTTATGATTTAAAAGGACTATAATTTGAACCTTTAAGGACGATATCTAAGACACAAGTGGAAGATTTGAAATTGAGGAAACAACAATTGGGGAGCATGTACACAGATTATGGATATATAGAAATGTGCCCACACAAGGTTTATGTGAATGGGTGGTGAAGTGAAGGGTGTGACTGGGCAAGTTCCGGAACTTACACAGCATAAGTGGTTTTATGTGATATATGTATTGTAATAAAAGAAATTAAATATTTTAAAGGAAGAACGTTTTTTGTGATATAGTTTTGGGATCTGTTCTTCTAGTTTAAATATTTATCCCCAGTAATATATATTACTTATGTAAGTACACTGGATATTTCTCTGTCCCAGGAGGGCTCACAATCTAAGTTTGTACCTGAGGCAATGGAGGGTTAAGTGACTTGCCCAAGATTACAAGGAGCAGCAGTGGGATTTGAACCGGCCACCTCTGGATTGCAGGAGCAGCGCTCTAACCACTAGGCCACAGCCTGTCCTAACATACATGAGAAATGGATGTCCAAGTGCTGGCTACGTCAAGCATGAACATCTATTTTACAAACTGAAAGGACCAAACTATGAATGGGACGAATCAAGGGACATGGATGTCTTTGTGGCAGCATATTAGAAAAAGGCTATGTGTAAATTCTAGTCTAGTGGTTAGCACAACTGGATAAGACCCAGAGCCAACAATCAAATGCAACTTTGTTGAATTCCTACTGCAGTTCTGTTTAATTTAATTTTCTGTTTTTAAACAAATTGTGAGCCCTCCGGGGACAGAAAAATACTTACTGTGACTTCCCTTGCTCCCTCCAGTGGAGAACTGCTCAACTGGAGCTCCTTTCTGTTCCATGGATTTGCCAAATACCAGGTCTAAATACGGTAAGTCCATCTTTTTGTACATCTCTTCCCCTTATGAAATTGGAGTTGGATATCCAAATTTTGACCCCTCCCTAATCCCGTCCAAAACACACTATGCCCCTTGCCATATGAACTGCACTGCAGTTTTAGACAGCCATATACTGGATATATAAAATTAGGATTTGACGTCCATGTAATATATTTAGAAAACTATACCCTGTATATGCTAACAATGCATTACAACGTAGATTAGTGATTTCAATAAATGGGCCCACAAAGGATTTCTGGTATGTGTATAAAACTTACAATAAGAAAGCAGGCGCCCATCATTGCTGCTTTCATTTTAACATCAAGATCTACGGGAAACTGGACGCCAAAGTTGTCAGCATTCGTAAAGACATCATTTACAAACCCAGACCAATACTTGGAAATCTTGCCGATTGTTGAATTTTCATGAAGAGTTTTAACCTGAAAAAGGAAAAATAGAGAAAAGGTTGAAGTATTTAGGAGGTGTTAAGTGCTCCCACATTAACTCCACATTAGCCAGTCAGTGCACAGTGAGGGGGAAAATCTATAAATAGCACTGAAAGTTAGGTGCTGAAACAATCGGTACTGAGCACCTATTCTATAAAGGGTACCTGACCTTTATAGAATACCTGCATAGCACAAAGGTCACACCTAACTTTGGGCACTGGACTAAGCCTGATAGAAACAAGTGTGAGTCCGATTCTCAAAGTTAGTCGCAGATCGGCACTATTCCATAACTTGGCACCTAAATTTTGGGGTCGCCCATGATCTGCCTATGCCCCTCCCATGGCCATGTTCCCTTTTTTGGTTGTGCGTGGGAAAAGTTAGGTGCCATGTTATGGAAATGTGTGCAGGGGAGATTGGTGCATAACTTCAATTGAGCACCAATTAGCACTAATTAAATGGCCAATTGCACCAATTTCTTCATTAAGTTGCATGTAGATTTCAGGTCTGTGCACAAATTCTAACATCCAACGTTCCATGACCTATATAGGATCCAGGGGTGAGTGCAATGCTCTAACCTGCTCATGCTTCCACCTCCCACTCTCTGCCCATGCCATGCCCTCAACAGAAAAATTCAGTAATTGGTGGTTTAATGTGCAAGAACAGGAAAACTACCATAAACCCATTAACACAGTCACACTGTAGCCTGTTTCTGGGTGTTAACCACATGTTAAGGGCTTAATGCAGTTTAGGTAAGGGTCCCTAATTTTTTTATCTTCCATGCTGATGTTTTACTTTACTTTTGAATGTTATAAAGTAGTGACATGCATAGTGCAAAACAGTGAAAATGTGTGCTAAACTGGAAGTTAACTTTGGGGACAATATTCAGCCCATAACAGTCAGTGTTTTACTACTACTACTACTACTACTTAACATTTCTAGAGTGCTAGTAGGGTTACACAGTGCTGTACAGTTTAACAAAGAAAGGAAAGTCCCTGCTCTTAAATGGTAACTGCCACAGGCTTTTTATTCCTGGATATTCAGCACTGGGCTGTAACTGGGTATCAGAACTAAGGGGAAACATCCAGTGCATATTGAGATTGTAAAGATCGTTCACCTGAGGCGCAAGAAGGACTCCCAAATACTTAAAGGAACCATGAGCCAATTTCAGCAGGAAGTTACCCCTCCATAACAGTGGAATATCTGCTGAAGTCGCCAAGGCCACCGACTTATCAAAATTAAGACGAAAGCCTGCAAAATCTCCATATTCTGAGAAGGACTCAAGTAATGCATTCAATGAGATCTGAGGATCTGTCAAGAGCACCAAACGATCATCAGCAATGGCTGCTAATTTGAATTGTTCATCCCCAATTACCTCTCCCCTTATATCAGGATTAGGATAGATATCTCGAATCAATGGATCTAAGGATAACGCAAATAAAAGAGGTGACATTGGACATCCCTGCCGGGTCCCCTGACAGATCTCAAACTAAGCAGATATCATCCCATTCACCATAGCCCGCGCCCTGGGGTGGGTATAGAGCGCTCTAATCACAGACACAAACCAGCCATCGAACCCATAGGCAGCCAAGGCTGAAAAGAGAAAATCCCAAGACACACAAACACTTTTCCAGCGTCAAAGCTAATCAGTACTGTTGGTAGTGCCCACTCAGCCACAACCTCCAAGGATGTCAAAATTTGTCTAATATTTTTAGTCACCGATCATCCTTGCACAAACCCTACCTGTGACTCATGAATGAGCGAGGGTAGTATTCTTCCCAGTCGATTGGCTAAAAGTTTGGCGAACATCTTCACTTCATGATTAATAAGTGATATGGGTCTATAGGATTCAGGCAACATAGGGTCCCGGCCCAGTTTTGGCAAGACAACAATTTGTGCCACATTTAAATGTTCAGATATTCTACCCGCCTCTACCCATGAATTAAATAAGGCAGTCAGCGGGTCAACAATAGCCTCCCCTAACAATTTGTAGAACTCAGCCCTTAGACCATCCAGGCCCGGAGCCTTGCCCAACACACTGATCGCCCACGAAACTTCATCCACTTGAATAGGAGCATTCAGGAATGCATAGTCAGACTGTGACAGGTTTGGGAGGTCCAAACCTTCCAAGTAGAGGTGATCTGGCAAATCAACAGACTCTGGGGAGGTATATAAAGTTCGATAAAAGGTTCGAAAGACTTCACAAATGGCTTTATCGGTATGGACCACCCTTCCTTGAGCATTGTTGACAGTAATTATAGCCTTTAGGCCTGCTTTTGAGTGACTAGCTTCGCTAACAGCTTTCCACACTTATTCCCATGTCTGTACAAGGAATAATCTTGAAAACACAATATTTTTTGGCTCTCATAGAAATGGACGCCCAAGGTTTTTGAGGACATCCTCGCAGGACGTCCCTGTGAAGGGGCAGGGAAACGCATATTATTGAAACAAGATGGATGTCCATCTTTCGTATCGATAATACGGTCGGGGATGCCCAAATCTTGAAATTTAGGTCGACCTTAGAGATGGTCATCCTTAGACTTGGTCGTTTCTGATTTTCAGCAATAATGGAAACTGAGGATGCCCATCTCAGAAATGACCAAATCCAAGCCCTTTGGTCATGGGAGGAGCCAGCATTCGTAGTGCACTGGTCCCTCTGACATGCCAGAACACCAACCGAGCACCCTATGGGGCACTGCAGTGGATTTTAGAAATTGCTCCCGGGTGCATACAGTTTTATGAGCAAAATTAAGGAGACGACATATTACTACTCTGGGCCTGGAGAACCCCTCTTGCCTGAGGCTAATCCTGTGGGCTGGTTCTACCACCAGTTGGCCCGCCAAATCTGATAGAGATAATTGCTGTGGTAGCCAACGTTCCAAAAAGCCCCGAAGATCTCTCTCGTCCACTGATTCTGTCAATCACACAAACCGCCAGTTATTTCTGCAAGATCTATTTTTTCAAGTCCTCCGATTTATCTTCGTAAGTATCCAACACTTTTTGCATACGAGTCTGGGCTTCCTCCACCTTCGTCATCTTGTCTTCCAGCTCCCCAGTGCGGTGTTGGTAGGTTGCTAATTCAGCAGCGATACGATCAAGATTACTTTGAAGTAGTTCTAACTTTGAGTCTATGGGGCCCAGCTGAGTGTCCAAGACATGCTCCATTGCTCCAATTACTGCTGTTGTTACCTCTGCTACCCACGCGGAGCCGACAGTAGAGTTGGGTGGGCTAGCAGGTGCTACCATCTTGTCCCCCTGTAATTTCTGTTTGTCTTTCTCTTTCCGGAGATTTTTAGTCGCCATTAGTTATTAATCATCAATTCCTTGATTCTCACCCCTCAGAGACTCTTATAGAGCAGGAACAGCCTAAAATCCAAGGTTTGCTATGTGAAAATTAGAGGTTTTATGGAGAGGTGGCAGGAGCAAAAAAACTAGCTGCTGCTCCTGAGCACAGCGTCACGTGACCCCCGCGCATTTTTATTTTTATTTCTCCAGTGTTGCAGTACATGCTGAGAATCCCAGTTCAATTTTTGTCTACATATTTTTATTTCTAATATGTGATCTCTTGTTCTGTATTTGGTGAGGGTCTGTCAGTGTGACTGTAATGACAGATGGGGAGATTAGAGAGGAGACAGAGAGGAGAGGGCTTCTTTATTTTCTGCCCTAGGCCCCAGCATGGTCCCAAACCCTGCTAGCTAAGGACCTCCTCTGAAGGTGGCCAGAACTCCCTTCTGCTGAGCTTAGCAGATGGGGGCAGTATCCTTGAGCCACTGACAACTAAGCATGCATAGGGTGCCGGCATCGGTGGCTCAAGGAGTTGCTGCTGCCTGCCAAGCTTCGTAAAAGCAAATTCTGGCCATCTTTGGTGGAAGTCTTCAGGTTACAGAGCTTGGGGATCCTCATCAGCTAAAGCATGCTTTGAGTTGAGAAGTGCTAGGGGAGGAGGGTGAGATAAAATTTTGTGCCCACCCACTTTGGGCTCAGGCCCACCCAAAATTGGCTGTCTGGCTACGCCACTGCATTTAACTGGCCTGGAATGACTCCTGGTCAGTTAAATGGCACTTGGTCTGTGCCAGAGCTGGTGGTGGGACGCGGGGCTGGTGGTTGGGAGGCGGGGATAGTGCTGGGCAGACTTATACGGTCTGTGCCCTGAAGAGGACAGGTACAAATCAAAGTAGGGTATACACAAAAAGTAACACATATGAGTTTATCTTGTTGGGCAGACTGGATGGACCTTGCAGGTCTTTTTCTGCCGTCATCTACTATGTTACTATGTCCGGCAATATTCAGTGGGAGATAGCTGGTTATATCCCACTGAATATTGCTGGTTAGCACTGGTTATATTGCGCACTATAACTGGCTATCTGCTGATACTCAGTGCATCAACAACTAAGTGTGGTGGCCAAATTAGGTTGCTGAAATAACTGGAATATCTTTGGCTGGTTTAAACTTAACCGGCCAGTATTGAATACTGGCTTGGACAGTTAAATTTAAACTGGCCAAAAAACATCTGGATATTCAATGCTGGTCGCCGGAAACGGCCCAACATGGACTATCTGGGCTCAGTGCCGACTGTACGATGCAGCCCGGCTACCTCCCGCAGTCTGCATATTGGCCCCTTAAAATTAAGTGGCTTTTCAGCTGAAAGTTTTCTGTGTTTGACTGAAAATCGGGGACAGATTTTGAATTAGAGTTTTTTTTTTTCAATATTGGACTCAGTGTTATTGATGCTCAAGGATCTTTCATACTATCCTTGGCTCCAAGAAATAGTGTAATCACCGGCTGATATTTGAGGCTCTATTAATGTTTCTTTACCACGCCTGTTAAAGTGAAATTGGGGATCCTCCTCCCCTACTGCTCTACCCTATGCAACCAGTGAGCGATGTGATTTCTGCCTGCAAGGAATGGATCAAACAAGTTTGCTAGGATGCATTTATGCCACCAAAACATTCAGTTGAAGTAGAAGGTTATCTTGGCACAGAAATTAGCTTTTCTATCAGCAAAATTAACTTGAAAGGAAAAGCATCTAAAAATTTTGTTCAGTCATTCTCCAGAGAATTTAGAATCACTTTTATGCTCTCTGCCTAGGATCTATTTTAAACAAAATAAAAAAATCAGGAAACACTCCCTGTAGAAAGCTTAAATAAAATGTAACCTGTCTGTTGACATGTGCTTTTCCCTTATCTTCTCAAAATTATGCAATGATGTCTCCTCTGAGAGTCAGGCACAAAGAAACACAGATGCACAGAAAAAAAACAGATATCAAGTTAGAGGTGTCCATGGTAACAGTAACCATGTGACAGCCAATCGGTATACTCGTTTTTTTATTATTACCTCTGTAGGGCAGATGTGTTAGTGGTGCACTAGTATTACACCCCACAACCAGATTTACTGAGCCAAGGATGGGTTTGGATGACATTTTAAGTTATTGTGCCCAAACCCTTTATGAACTGGTACAGCATCCAAGACCTATTCTGCTCCCAATTGATTTGGCAACAATTAGCCATGTTAGAGATGGTTTATAAGATAGTGTGGTTATCATGTAAATATGTAGAAATGAATGCCAGCAAGCAGCTTTATTGGGCTAAGTGCATTTGTGACTAGGATTCCCTGCACTAGCCTAATTTATGCATGTGTGCTAATTACTATTTCAATATATAAAATAAGATTTTTGTCTGTTTAGAAGCTGTGATGCAATTCCAGCCTTATGGTAAAGCAGGGATATTCTGCATTCCACAAAGGACAATTCAAAGAAATTTGCCCGGGTAATAAAGAAGTAAGGTGGGAAAATTCCCTGGGCTGAAAATTGCCCTTCTCAAAATTTGAGTGCTTTTACCCATGACTGAAAAGGGCAGGCTGGGAGGTGAAAAATAGGGTTGGGAAAGTGTACTGAGATTTTGTTTCTGGAATTCTGTATGGAATCAAATCTGTCTAGGGTGCCAAAAAATAGGCACCAAAATGCAGGAACCTACGCTCTATTCTATAACAACATTATAGAAAAGAACACAGTTTGGCATTTACACACCAACATTTAGGTGTGAGCACTTAATACGTGGTCAAAGGCAGGCATAAATGATGGCACATAAATGTTGCCCTTAACCCCCGGATTCCATATAGCCCAATTTAGGTTGCATGCGCAAATCCGGTTGTATTCTGGATCTGACCGTGCATCTTAATTAATTAACAAGCCAATCAGTGGCAATAACTGCCAATTAACAATTACAGACACTAATTGGCATTAATTAGAATTTATGTGCACAGTTGTCTAAGTGTATTTTGCAACGTGATGCGCGTAAGTTCTAAGTCAACACAGTTGACAAGGGGGGGCGTGACCATGGACGTGGAATGGGTTGGTCATGGGCGTTTCTCAAATCTATGCATGTTGTTATAGAATACATTCAGTCTGTGCCTAGTTTAGACGTTGGGATTTACACCGAGTTTTACTTGGCATTACTGCCCGTGACTAAATTTAGTCACGCAGATAAGCACTCGGCCTATTCTATAATCTGTGTGGAAATTTAGACTTATTCTATAAAGTGTGCCTAAATTTAGGCTTACTTTATAGAATATGCCTAGGCATGTTTTTTTAATGCAGATTTTTCAGGCACCATATATAGAATCTAGCCCTAAGCACATAACTTAAAGTAGTCTATAAGTTATGTGTATAAATGTGGGTCCCACCCATGTATATGCCCCCTTGCTGATATGCATCATGTGCGTTGTGCACTAAGATTACAGAACAGTGCTTAGCACGCACAAATCTCCTAATTTTATAAAGATTCATACGCAACTTTATGACTAGCTTGTAAAATTGTATGTGCAATTTATAGAATAGGGTCAATTACTCATAGGCTAACAAGCTACTAATTGGTGTTAGCAACCAACTATTGGCTATAATTGATGTTATTTGGTGCTAATTGGCAGTAATTAGCAGTTATGAACATAACAGTCGCTATTCTCTGCATGCACAAATTGCAGAGTGTGTAACTGTAAGGGGATATGGACATGGGAGGGGCATGGGCAGGTCAGGGGCATTCTGGCAGTTGCATGCATGGGATATAGAATACCTGCATTTAGGCACTTAACTGCCTTCACTTAGGCTCGAGTATTTACACCAGCTATTAATCTATAACTGTAATTATACATGCAATTGCTGTTATAGAGTCTGCATTCAGCATGCAGCGTCCCAGCACCCTACTTCAGATGACCTTTTGAGAATTACTCCCATAGCACAGTAGCACATGAATGTTACATTCACACGCCTCCATGCTAGTATTCTATAATCTTAGTGCACAAACGGTGCTTACAGTTAGGCACTAAGATCATAGAATTATGGAGTATGTCAGTGGTTCCCAAACCTGGCCCTGGAGGCACCCCAGCCAGTCAAGATTTCAGGATACCCACAATGAATATTCATGAGAGAGATTTGCATGCACTACCTCCACCGCATGCAAATCTCTCTCGTGAATATTCATTGTGGGTATCACGAAAACCTGACTGGCTGGGGTGCCTCCAGGACCAGGTTTGGGAACCACTGGAGTATATGTACTTGCCTTTACTATATATGCTTTGTACTTGCTGGTTTGCTAGTGCAAACTACCAACATGCTCTGCCCAACAGGGGTAATAATAGAAAACGAGCATACTGATTGACTGTCATATGATTGTTGTTTACCATGGATAGCACTAAAGAAGCCTCTGGCTGAACAGTGCTTTGCAGATCCATGATAGACCTGCAAACTGCCTGCAGGGTTTCAAAATTGACCCCATGTTGTCTCAGGTTTGTTAGCATGGCAAGCGTATGGCTTCCCACAGTTCTTTTTATCAAGACGTAATGCAATACTTTGCCAAATAATTCATGTAATTAGCAGCAACATCCAGAGCGCTCTGGACACGCAGGAGTTCACTGTTCCATGCAAAATGGATGCTTCTACAAGGCCTCTGTAAAGTTTTGCCAAAGAAAAACAAAAAGCAAGGCATGGGAGGACTCTTCTGCTTGTGGTTAGCCATACTGCCTGTTAGCTCTGAGCTAGGAGCTCAATGAAATATTGCTGTCCCAGTGAGTTCATCACAGCATTCACTGAAAAGAGAATATTTGATGTGTTCTTAAGCTAAATCTTCAAAGCATGTACCATGGCCTCACAGGCTGCTGAGTGCAACCTTAGATTTACAGCTCTGTACTTGGAATTTGCATGTTTGTCTTGGTGAGTTCAGAAAGAATTTCAGAAACAAATAGCTGGTTCAGGGATCCTGGGGGGGTTGATATGCAGTACCAAGCCAGTAAAAACCACTTCGAGATCTCAACAAGCCTTTCACGTTCAGTTACTCCTTTCTACTTGGCCAGATCAACTCCTTTCTTTCATTTTGTTTCAGTGTTATCTAGTGCTATGAAAATGAATGGTTTGGAAATTAAAGAAACATTTTTTTATTTGCTGTTTGTGAAGCAGAACAGGGTCTGCAAACCCATTTGCAAAGGAAAATCCCATGTATGGTTCCCCTTTGAAAATTGGGCTGTCTGTAGAACAGGGCTGAATTTGGACTCATATATTTGCACTCTCAGTATGTTTTATGTTTTATTAAAACTTGATATACCATTAAACTTTCACAGCACATAGCGGTTTACAGTTAAAAATAATACATCACAAAAGGAACTCCATTTTCAGATAGAAAAGATCCAGCAATCTTTCAAGACACAGTCATACAAAACATTATCATATATCTACTATGAAACTGTATTGTGCAGATCCAGTACTGTATCCTTCCATTAAGTGCCAACTAATAAAAAGCCCTGGAGTGGGTTGATGTCCATTTACTCCATGACAGACATAGTACAGCTAACCTATGAAGGGGGTAGACCAGTGTTCATTGGTCTATCCCCTTTTTGTTGTTTTTGTTGGAATGTAATTGTATTTTGCATGCATTGCCTGTCACCTATTATTTCTCTGTGATTACTCTGTGACCTCTGATGTGAATTACTTAGAGAGGTCACACAGCTATGCAACTTCCTGTTGGGGGTTAGACACAGCAGATGCAGCACATGGAGCACATGGAGCTCATGATCTCTCCTAACCTGAGAGGATCTATGGTGGTGTGAGCATCCATTACCATCTAAGCACATGGAAGGAGCTGATAATACAAATGTATAGTAATATGTATATATAAGCCTGTCTGATTATAATCTAACTACAAACTGTGAGTAAACAGATGTTTTGTTACTTCAACTTTAAAGTGACTCAGCAGTGAATTATTCAGGGGTGAATGAGAGAGAGATGAAGAAAGAAATTAACATTTCTAAAGCTGAAGCTGTGTGTACTAAAATCTGCTAATTATTTACTACAAATAATCCAACAAAAGGGTTATGGGCCCAGGGCCAGGAATTGAAAAAGAAGAGAAATATTACCAGGCAGAAAAAAAGGCCACATTTTTCTCTTAAGTTTTAAAGGAAAGATTCAGTCTGTCTCTCTCTCCCCCCACACAGCAGACAGAAGGCTAAGAAAATGGCTGAGGGAAGAAATTCACCATTTTTCTATTCTCTCAAGGTGCCTAAATTAACTGAGTTTAATTATCGGCAGTGGGAACTAAGATTCATATGTCTCCTTCGAGCAAAAAGATTAAATATATGCTTAGACCAAGACAGAACAGCTGAAAATATGGCTGAATGGGACAATGCAAACTATTATGTGAAGTGCATGCTTTTGGAAGCTCTCTCAGAGAAACAAGCCATATTAGTGGAGGGAAAAGATACACCAAAGGACATTTTATATAAACTGAGAACTATGTATGCAACTACATATGCAAAGCAGCAACCAATTTGGCTGGCAGAGTTGAATGAAACCAAATTAAGGGATAAAAGTAAATGTAATGATCACATTATGCATCTTATGTCTTCATTTCAAAAGCTAGAACTTTCTGGAATTCCCATGTGTGATGCATTGAAAAGAGCATTTCTTTTTACCTCACTATCAAAGAAGTTTGATGTTTTTAGGTCTGTAAATGAAGCCATTGAAGGGCAATCTTTTGAACAGACAACATCAAAACTAAGGCAGGAATGCATAATAAATGATTCTGAGGAGATGTGTTCTCAAAGTCAGTCAGAGAGAAATGAAACAAATTTCTTGGCAAAGAACAGAGGAAGGCGGAGCTATGGGAAAACTCCACCCAAGGGCAAGCTGATTTGCTTCTCATGTGGAAAGGAGGGACATGTATCTAAATGGTGTAAGGAAACACAAAACACTCCCTCTAGCTCACCTAAGCCAATGGAACTAAAGAATTTTCAAACCAGGAAATGTATGAAGGACAAAGATAAACACAAGGGCTTTCTAATGGCAGAAAAATCTTTGACTATGGTAAATAATAATTCAAATGAAAGTACTTGGATTTTGGATTCAGGGAGCACATGCCATTTAACCAATTGTAAGGATTTCTTTCAGGAAATGTGTCCAGAAGAAGGAATTCTTAAAACTGCAAACGCAGGGACTGCTAAGATCCAAGCAAAAGGTATTGGATTCTTAAAATGCAAAGTGTCTAATGAAGTTAAAGAAATTCCTGTAAGTGATGTCTTGTATATTCCCCAAGCAGTTTGTAATATGCTTAGTGTATCTACATTAGATAAGAAGGGATTTGTGATTCATTTTGAAAACAGTAAGTGCACAATCTCTAAAAATGATGAAGTGTATGCTGAAGCTTTTATGCATAATGATGTTTATAAGCTGAACATTTCAGGTGAAGCCTCACATATGGCGCAAGTAAGGAAGAATGATGGTAAATGTAGTCTGGAAATCTGGCACCGCCGCCTGGGACATCGTGATTCTAAGGTGATCCAGGATCTTTACAGTAAGCAACTGGCCACTGACATTCAGATAAGTGCAGATGCTGGTAAAATGGAGAAATGCATAGACTGTGTTACTCAAAAAGGTGTGAGACCCTCATTTCCTGCATACACAGGAAATAGGAGTAATAAAGTGCTGGACTTAATACACAGTGACTTATGTGGACCGTTTAATATCCCATCATTGGGAAATAACAGATTTGTGCTAATATTCTTGGATGATTTCTCTAGATACTGTGTGGCCTATTTGCTGAAAGAGAAAAGTCAAGTCACAGACATGCTGAAGAAATACGTAGCCATGGTGAGCAATAAATTTGAAAGAAAACCAAAGGTTCTTCAGACCGACAATGGTGGTGAGTTCACTTCACAAAGCATGCGCACATTTCTAGAACAAGAAGGCATTCAGCATATCACAACAGTAGCTTATACACCAGAGCAAAATTCTGTTGCAGAGAGAAAATTTAGGTCACTTGTGGAAATGACCAGATGTATGCTGTCAGATAGCAATCTCCCTAAAAGACTATGGGGGGAAGCCATTCTCACAGCAGTGTACCTACAAAACAGAATGCCAACTAAAGGCGCTGAGCGCACACCACATGAGACATGGCATGGTAGGAAGCCAAACCTGTCACACATAAGAACATTTGGAAGTACAGCATATGCTCATGTACCAAAGCAAAGAAGGCATAAGCTGGATTCCACAACAGAAAGGGGCATTTTAGTTGGCTATGCTCCAGGACACAAAGGATATAGAATTTTGAATCTGAAAACTGGCATTGTTGGCATAAGACATGTTACATATTTTGATGAAAACAAAAGGGTTGATAAAGGCTGGATTATCCCAGATGAGCCTTATCATCCAGAATATGAAACTAGAACCATAATAGACATGCCAGTGTATATAAATGCCATACCAAGGCAGATGTCTGAAAGCAACTCATCTGTATCTAACGAGGAACAGGCAGAGGAAGCAGACACAGAAAGGATCATTGAAGAAGACAGTACAGTTGGAGAAGGGGAATCAATTGGAGAAGAACTCTCAGATTTAGAGGATGCGGAAAGGTCAGACCAACCTGTTGTCAGACGCTCATCCAGGGAAAACAAAGGTGTTCCACCCCCAAGACTGTCTTACCTAACAAAGTCAGCAGAAGCTCAAGAGCCCTTAACATGGGATGAGATTGAGAAAATGCCAGCAGAAGAAGCTGCTGAATGGCGAAAAGCTGCACAAGAAGAAATTGATGCATTGGATAAAAATAATACTTGGATTCTTACAAAATTACCTCCTGGCAAGAAAGCTATAGGATGCAAATGGGTATTCAAGTTAAAAAGGAATGCACAAGGAAAAGTGGAAAGGTATAAAGCCAGATTAGTCGCAAAGGGATATCTTCAAAAATATGGAGAAGATTTTGATGAAGTGTTTGCACCTGTAGTGAAACACACGACAATCAGAACACTTCTGAGCATTGCAGTCTCAAAAGGCATGCAAGTCAACCACATTGATGTGAAAACAGCGTTTCTTCATGGAGAAATAACTGAAGACTTGTACATGGAACAGCCAACAGGTTTCATAAATACAAAACAAAGACAGCTAGTGTGTAAATTAAACAAAGGTCTTTATGGATTAAAGCAAAGTGCAAAATGTTGGAATGATAAATTGCATGAAATATTGACAAATTTAGGATTTAAGCAAGGTGAAGCAGATAAATGCTTGTACACTAGGTGCACAAATGGACAATATGCATACATTTTAGCTTTTGTTGATGATCTGCTCATTGCAAGCAAAAGTGAGCAAGAGTACAAGGACATTGTAAAGTGTTTAAACCAGAATGTTGAGATAAAAGAACTTGGTAATGTGTCATACTATCTTGGTATAGAAATTGAGAAACAAAATGATGGTTCTTATCTTCTAAGCCAGAAGCAGAAAATAAATGAGCTTATTGAAAGTTTAGGTATGCAAGATGCCCAAGTTGTAAGCACTCCCATGATCACTGATTTTCTGAAGGATGAAACAGTAAGAGAACCTTTACCAGATAACATCCAATATAGATCAGCCATAGGTAAGCTTTTATATCTAGCTACCACATACAGGGCTGATATAGCAAATGCAGTAGGAATTTTGAGCAGAAGGGTCAGCTCACCTACCAAATCAGATTGGACTGCAGTTAAAAGGATGGTAAGGTATTTAAAGGGTACCATTGATTGTAAATTAAAGATTTCAGCCAATAGTAATCCAAAACTAATATGTTACTGTGATTCAGATTGGGCAGGGGATCATTCTGATTATAAATCCACAAGTGGATATGTGTTTATGTATGGAAATGTACAAATTTCATGGGCCAGTCATAAACAAAGTATTGTGAGTTTGTCTTCTACAGAAGCTGAATATGTGGCCGTATCGGAAGCGTGCAGAGAACTGATGTGGATTGAAAAACTTTTGCTGGATTTTGGAATAGCTGAAAAGAGACCAATCCAGATAATGGAAGATAATCAGAGCTGCATCCGACTGTCACAGAATGACAAGGTTCAGTCACGCACCAAGCACATCGCAACGAAATACCACAACGTGCGAGAGTTGGCGAAAGAAGGGGTCATCAGTCTACACTATTGTCACACCAGTGAGATGACAGCTGACATCATGACCAAACCGTTACCCAGAGAACATTTTGTGAATCTGCGTATAAAGCTTGGACTTTGTATGAATAAATAATTGCATGACAGTTATGCATGAGAAGGGGTTTGTTGGAATGTAATTGTATTTTGCATGCATTGCCTGTCACCTATTATTTCTCTGTGATTACTCTGTGACCTCTGATGTGAATTACTTAGAGAGGTCACACAGCTATGCAACTTCCTGTTGGGGGTTAGACACAGCAGATGCAGCACATGGAGCACATGGAGCTCATGATCTCTCCTAACCTGAGAGGATCTATGGTGGTGTGAGCATCCATTACCATCTAAGCACATGGAAGGAGCTGATAATACAAATGTATAGTAATATGTATATATAAGCCTGTCTGATTATAATCTAACTACAAACTGTGAGTAAACAGATGTTTTGTTACTTCAACTTTAAAGTGACTCAGCAGTGAATTATTCAGGGGTGAATGAGAGAGAGATGAAGAAAGAAATTAACATTTCTAAAGCTGAAGCTGTGTGTACTAAAATCTGCTAATTATTTACTACAAATAATCCAACAGTTTTTCTTTGTTGGTGTACCAGGGGGTGCTTTCTGCTTTTTTTTTCAACTAACCTATGATCTTGCAGTGATCGGAATGCTCTTGAAGGCATATATTGAATTACTAAAGAATCTAAGTAAACGGGTTGATGGTTATAATATGGTTTATGTGTTAATGTTAAAAGTTTAAAATATAACCTAAACCAAACCAGCAACCAATGTTAGCTCAAGAACATGAGCATAACATGGTGAAAGCCCATTGGGTTCCGTTTCTCGCTGACCTTCCTCGGCCCCAACCCCCATCTATGAACAGTGGGGGTAATTCTGTAACAATCTGCCTAGGTTTAGGCAGCAAAAATGCATGTATGTGTTGGTATTCTAGTAGAACTCAGAAATCCCACTGGGTATAGTAGAGGTAATAGAACGGTGGGAAATGGACCACAGACTCCAGAAACAAGGAAGGCAAACTTGGTGCTTTAAAAAAGTTTATTTATCAATGACTTGACACAGTACCATGTTTTGGCCTGAGGCCTGCTTCAGGAGTCTTTGGATAATGAGAGTAGATTAAAAATCTCTAATATTGTGCCTTTTCAATCTTGTAACACAAAAGGTAGGTCTTAAGAAAGACCTTTATAGTAATGATGCAAAAGACAGAAGATATATTGGGCACGCATATATCTTCTATCTTCTGCATCATTACTCATGATCAAAAGATTCCTGAAGCAGGCCTCAGGCTGAAACATGGTACCGTGTCGAGTTTTTGATCAATAAATAAACATTCTTAAAGCACCAAGTTTGCTTCCCTTGTTTCTGGAGTCCGTGGCCCATTTCCTACACATACACACATAACTAAGATGTTTTCAGCTAAGCAGTATTCTCTCAGTATCCATCAAGATGCAGTAGCATGTCCTTTGTGGGTGGGCATTAGCAAGAATGGAGCTTGGGAAGACCATGGGTGGGGTGCATTATTATGCAAGTAGATAAAAATTTTATAATCTATGTGTGAGTTTTGCAATCTAGGCATGAGCACGTACACATTTTTGGCCATAAGTATTCTATAATAAATGTGCCTACTTTCCTGTAGGCTTCTGGTAGTTCTTTCCTAGCAGCTAAATCTAGGTGCCGCCTTAATTGACCTCACTGTGTGTGTGTGTGTGTGGGGGGGGGGGGGGGGGGGTGGGGGGGAAGATTGTATAAATGGTGCTCATAACTGGAACCAGAAAAGATCAGTGCTAAGTGCTATTCTATAAATGACTACATTCTTTCAGCCCTGTTTACTAAGCCACGCTGTAGACGCACAAACTTTTTAGCTTGCGTGCTAGCTTTAGAGACAGCTATAGAAATATAATGGGTGTCTCTGTCATTAGTTCGTGCTAATTTTTAGCACATGCTAAAACGTTCGCTTTCCTACACTGCAGCTTAGTAAACAGAGCCCATTCTATCATGCCTAAAAAAAATCATTGCCGAAAGAAAATACGCCTAGGCGTATTCTATAAAGAACAGCTATGTTTAGGCAGACTTTATAGAATAAGCCTAAATTTCCATGCGGTTTATAGACTATGCCGAGCACCCATCTACTCAACTAAATTTAGTCATGGACGGTTGTGCATAGATTTTAGAAATGCCCACAACCCTCCCATTCCACGCCCATGGCCATGCCCCCTTGTCAACTATCCTGCTTATAATCGAACGAGAATAACGCCCAAGTTCCGACCTAAATCGGGAGATGGGCGTTCTTCTCACAAAAACAAATAAAGCGGCATAATCGAAAGCCGAACTTTGGACGCTTTCAACTGCACTCCGTCGCGGATGCGGACAAAGTTGACGGGGGAGTGTCGGAGGCGTGGTGAAGGCGGAACTGGGGCGTGGTTATCACCCGAACAGAGATGGGCGCCCTTCGCCGGTAATGGATGCGTTTGTAGCTAGAATTTAGGGCACTTTTCCTGGACCCTGTTTTTTGACGAATAAGGCCCCAAAAAGTGCCCTAAATGACCAGATGACCCCCAGAGGGAGTCGGGGATGACCTCCCCTGACTCCCCCAGTGGTCACTAACCCCCTCCCACCACAACAAATGATGTTTCACAACTTTTTACTTTCACCCTCAAATGTCATACCCTCCTCCCAAGCAGCAGTATGCAGGTCCCTGGAACAGTTGTTAGGGGGTGCAGTGGACGTCAGGCAGGTGGACCCAGGCCCATCCCCCCCCTACCTGTTACAATTGTGCTGCTTAATGCTACTAGTCGTCCAACCCCCCCCAAACCCCCTGTACCCACATGTAGGTGCCCCCCTTCACCGCTTAGGGCTATAGTACTGGTGTAGACTTGTGGGCAGTGGGTTTTGAGGGGGATTTGGGGGGCTCAACACCCAAGGGAAGGGTGCTATGCACCTGGGAGCTCTTTTACCTTTTTTTTTGTTTTTGTAAAAGTGCCCCCTAGGGTGCCCGGTTGGTGTCCTGGCATGTGAGGGGGACCAGTGCACTATGAATCCTGGCCCCTCCCACGAACAAATGCCTTGGATTTATTCGTTTTTGAGCTGGGCGATTTCATTTTCCATTATCGGTGAAAAGCAAAAACGCCCAGCTCACACCTTGGCGAATAAAGCATGGGCGTCTATTTTTTTTAAAAAATACGGTTCACTCCGCCCCTTCACGGACCCGTTCTCGGAGATTAACGTCCATGGAGATAGGCGTTTCTGGTCGATTATGCCCCTCTATGCGACTTTGAATTTAGGCACATCACATTATAGAATACGCTTAGACGGTCCTGCATGTAAATTCTAATTAATGCCAATTAGTGTCAATAATTACTTAAGTGGCAATTATTGGCACTGATTGGCTTGTTAACCAATTAAGTTGCATACGCAAATCCAGAATACGACTGGAAATGAGTGCACAACTTAACATAGTAACATAGTAGATGACGGTCCATCCAGTCTGCCCAACAAGATAAAATCATATGTGCTACTTTTTGTGTATACCCTACTTTGATTTGTACCTGTCCTCTTCAGGGCACAGACCGTATAAGTCTGCCCAGCACTATCCCCGCCTCACAGCCACCAGCCCCGCCTCCCACCACCGGCTCTGGCACAGACCGTATAAGAAGTTGCACTATATAGAATCCGAGGGTTAGTGCAGATTCTCCGAGCCCAGCTCTGGGCACCAGATTTACACTTGCTAATCTAATCTAACATGATCACTTCTATTCCGTATTCTGCTTAACCCAAGTATGGCTCAAGGTGGATTACAAAAGGGAAAGAAAAATGGGACTTGATATACTGCCTTTTTGTGGTTTTTGCACCTACATTCAAAGCGGTTTACATAGTATATTCAGGTACTTATTTGTACCGGGGCAATGGAGGGTTAAGTGACTTTGCCCAGAGTCACAAGGAGCTGCAGTGGGAATTGAACTCAGTTCTCCAGGATCAAAGTCCACTGCACTAACCACTAGGCTACTTCTCCAGTAACAAGACAAAAAATTGGGCCATATTCCCAGATTATGACAATGTATTTATGCACGGTGACTAGTAACTTTATATTAATTTAAATGTTATAGTACTAAAGATTAGGTAAATAAGCTTCCATACACCTCCTGAATGTATAATAACTGCTGCAGTGGCGTTCCTAGGGGGGCGGACACCCGGGGTGGCACCCCGCCCCCCCCCCCGGGTGCAGCACCCCCCCCCGATGCAGCGCAGACCCCCCCCTGGTTGCAGCACCCCCCCCCGATGCAGCACAGAACCCCCCCCGGGTGCACGCCGCTGGGGGGGGGGTGCCGCAGCGCGCGCCTGCTCAGAGTTCCCTGACTTCGCGCGTTCGCTGGAGCTCCCTCTGACCCGGAACAGGAAGTAACCTGTTCCAGGGCAGGGGGAGCTGCAGCGAACGTGCGAAGTCAGTGAACTCAGAGCAGGCGCACGCCGCGGCACCCCCCAGCGGCGTGCACCCGGGGTGAACCGCCCCCACCCCCCCCCCCCCCCCTTGGTACTCCACTGAACTGCTGTAAATCCCAGTGCCTAAGTTAGGTGCAGGATATCTATTATTCTGTAACAGTCTAGCCAAGTTTTTGGAACACCATGACTTGCCTATGCCCTCCCATGGTCATGTCCCTTTTTGGTTACATGCTATGGGATTTAGGCACCCAGCATTATAGAGTAGCGCACAGCCAGATGTGCACACAAATTCTAATTGTTTCCAATGCACATCAATAATTAGTCGTTAGCATCCAATTATTGAAGGTTAACAGCTCATAAGCCAATTAAGTTGTACATGCATCTCAGGAGCACACCCAAACTTGGGCACCGTATATGGAATCCGGTGGAATGTGTGTACTTTTATGTGAACCAAGGAGGGGCGAGAGGGGGAACTTCAAAGGGACTTTTACAGAGGTAAATAGCTATTCAGCTATAGCTTGGGGAAATTACAGTGCCCTTTCAATGTACAAATGAGTACACTGAATGTTTCATCTGCCAACATGATTCAAAATGGAGGAAATAAGATACAATGAAACGAATCCTTTTTCTGTAGAATGTACAACTTGTAACAAAGTTATAAGTGTGACCCTTAGATTTTACTCTTTGATAATCAAACATTTAACTGCATTTGAAAGCAGGTAATTAGCGAGACAGGACAGAAAGGTTAACCTGGATTGATAGAGTCCTTATGTATGATTATGCTACTGACATTTGTGTCAGTTTAACGAAAACCATTATTAAAAAAGACAGAAAATTCACAAAAGGTTATACCAATGCTTTTAGACTGAGGCTTAATAGCCCTCTAGCCTGTTGCCTAAATTGCTGTTCTGATATTCAATTATACATTATACTCATCAGCCCAACTTCTATTAAAGGTGAATAGTGTATTTGACGATTTAAACTTTATCTGTAGGAAGTTAAATGGCAGAGAAGCCCTCCCTCCTTCTCCTTGTCTCTGTTTCTCTCAGGGTATTTTTGCCTGCTCTGTAGCCTTTCACAGGTATTACCTATTTAAACATAATAAAGTGCTAGGAAGCACAAAAAGCCAAAGAAAGTTTTCTAGGGGGAGGAAGGGTGAAGGATAATTGGAATGAGGTTATAGGCAGGGAAGGGATTTTGGATTTAGTTCACATTCTGCCACTGAAATACATAAATTTTCACTTAGTCCTAGAATGCCCCAGCCACTCCCTCTTTTATTAAAATAACTAGCCGTTGAGCCCGTGTTTTGGAATGGGGGGGGGGGTTCCGAGGCCCCCCCGAGGTCGCCGCTGCTCCACCCCCCCCCCCCGGCCCGAGCACTGTCTGTTATTGAACTTACATCGCACCACGAAGACGCAGCAGGCACATCAGCAAAGCTGCCATCGGGACGGGCTTCCTTCTCTGTCTGTATCCTGCCCTCGTGTGACGTAACGCGGTGGCGGTGGAGGGGCGGCGGTGGCGGCGACTCCGGGTAGGGGGAGCGGTAGCAGTGACCTCGGGGGGGAGGGGGAGGGTGGAGCGGTTGCGAGTACGTCTGCGGCATGCGCAGTAGAGACTTCCCGCTCTGTCCCGCCCCCCTCATCACATATTGATGCAGGGGCGGGGCAGAGAGGGAAGTCTCTACTGCGCATTTGCGAGTGAGTACGACACTCGCCTTTTATATGTTTGATTCTGGCTATTTACTCCCCCCACCACCACCCCACAGAAGCATAGCCAGGTTTTGAAGTCAGGGGGAGCAGACCTTTTGTAAATTAAATGCTGGTGCAAGGCTGCAGGTCCAATTTGCATAGGCAGTTATACACCATTTAATTCAAAATCTGTTTAGGGGAGCAGCTGTTCCCCTTGCAGCCCATCCCCCTAGCTATGCCTCTGCCCCCTCATTCTATTACTTTAATGCCTAAATGTAAATGTCATTTGCACATTAAAACTATAGAACACTAGCACTGAAGCGTGGAAGTGGTAGTTGGGCATTAAGCAGTATTCTATCATTTTAGCGCACAACTCGCTTAAGGCCAAATTCTATTAATGGCACCTTAAAAACTGGCGCCAAAAACCCACACGGTTAGCGTGATTGTATAAACTACACCTAATGTTACTCGTACAGGGGCATAATCGAAAGGGACGTCCTCGTTTTGATTTGGACGTCCTCGCAAACCGTCCTCATCCAGGGATGGGGAAACCTGTATTTTCGAATCAAGATGGACGTCCATCTTTTGTTTTGATAATACAGTCAGGGACGCCCAAATCCTGAAATTTGGTCATCCTTAGAGATGGTCATCCCTAGACTTGGTTGTTTCTGATTTTTGGCGATAATGTAAACCAAGGATGTCCATCTCAGAAATGACCAAATGCAAGCCATTTGGTTGTGGGAGGAGCCAGCATTCGTAGTGCTCTGGTCCCCCTGACATGTCGGGACACCAACTGGGCACCCTAGGGGGCACTGCAGTGGACTTCATAAATTGCTCCCAGGTACATAGCTCCCTTACCTTGTGTGCTGAGCCCCCCAACCCCCCCCAAAACCCACTACCCCACAACTGTACACCATTACCATAGTCCTTATGGGTGAGGGGGGCACCTAGATGTGGGTACAGTGGGTTTCTGCTGGGTTTTGGAGAGCTCACTGTTTCCTCCACAAACATAACAGGTAGGGGGGATGGGCCTGGGTCCGCCTGCCTGAAGTGCACTGCACCCACTAAAACTGCTCCAGGTACTTGCATACTGCTGTCATGGACCTGAGTATGACATCTGAGGCTGGCATACAGTACCAATTATCATCACTGATTGGCTTGTTAATCAATTAAGTTGTGTGTGCAGTTTGGATGTGCAGACAAATTAGCACGCATAAGTTAAGGGACCATATATGGAATTTGGGGTATAGTGCATAAATGCAAGGGGGTATAAACAAGAGAGGGGCATAGGCAGAGCATGGATGGAAGCAACATTTACCTACCCTTGGATTCTATATATAATGCCCAAAGTTGTATGCCAAAATTTGGGCATGCACCTAAGTTGCACATGCAATTTAATTAATTAACAAACAAACAAACAAACAAACAAACCCTTAACTAGCAATAATTGGGCACTAACAATTAGGATTTACATGTGCAACTGGCTGTGCACTATTCTATAAGGCTCAGTGCCTAACTCTCATAGCATAAATCTGAAAAGGGGGCATTCCGAAAAGTTATGTGCGGAATTATAGAATACTACTTTATTGTACTTTGGGGTCCTTTTACTATGCTGTGGTAAAAAGTTGCCTGCGGTAGTGTAGGCATATGTATTGGGCGTGCGCCAGGCCAATTTTTACTGTGTCTGCAAAAAAATGGCTTTTTTTTAATGGGATGGGAAAAGGGCCTGTGATAACACTGAAACTAGTGTGTGCCCAAAACTGGCCTGAGCCCTTAACACCACCCACTGATCTAGAGGTAAGGGCTCATGTGCTAAATGCACGGTGACTGGTCAGCATGTGCCAAATGCCGATTACCGCCAGAAACAATGCGCGTGGGAGGAAATAAATAAATAAATAAACCAGGTGGCATGGGTGCAAGCCAAATCTGAAATTACCGCCAGGTGGCGAGGTAGCCTGGCAGTAATCTCATTATGGTGTGTGATGCACACGCATAGCGCCTAACATGCCGTTGTAAAAGAGCCCCTTAAATTGGGCATCTGCATTTACACCAGGCAGGCAGGCAGGCATAAGTCCAG
Organism: Microcaecilia unicolor; assembly: GCF_901765095.1. Classification (NCBI taxonomy): domain Eukaryota; kingdom Metazoa; phylum Chordata; class Amphibia; order Gymnophiona; family Siphonopidae; genus Microcaecilia; species Microcaecilia unicolor. The sequence continues at coordinate 177,124,926 of NC_044040.1, forward strand.
CTTCCAAAAGTTAGATGTGGGATCTGCAGTAAACACTATTCTATATAAGATATGAGCCCTTAATAGAATAGTGCTTAGTACAGAATCATAGAAGATATGAGATGGTGAGTGCTAGATCTGATTAAGATGGGATGGGAGGGTGGTGACAGAGCATGTCTTCTTAACCACAAAGAACAGCAATGGATTTTTGAGTTATGTACGGTGGCACCTGGGGGTCTCAATTTAGAAACTGACTGGATGTCTTGGATATTACTGATGATGTAGTGCTTCTGATTGGCTGTTGAGATCATGTGTCATGAATTAAATAGCGTCCTGAAGCAGTGGACACTATCTTAAAATGAGACTAAATTGCGAAGAAGCAGCTTGCCACATGGTTTGAAGGTGTTGTGTGATTCTCTGATAATTTCAACATGTTTGCAGTGTGTTTTTTGATATCTATTTAATTTATTACTGAATTTTAGGATCATGCTCTGAAGCAGTGATCTCTTTGGAGTAAAAAATAACCCATGACGATGAGGGGTTCCTTTACTAAGCTAAGTGAAGCTTTTATTTATAAATTCATTAAATATATTGATTGGATTCAGTATATGAAGAAAGTATTTAAATAATTAAGTTGATATTAAAGTTGACATTAAAAGTACATTTAATTGAAACCGATGACGGACGATTTTGGTGAGTCATACTTTATGTGAAATGAGTCACCTACTGAGGTTTCTGAAAATTTTGAAAAAACCCCACTATACCTAACTGCTAACTCCCCATCTCCCACCCATACTTTCCCCCCCAAATCTCATATTCCTACATCCTCCCAAGGGGAGTTCAAGAGGGGTGCCATTTAAAACAAACAAGGTCAGCATGCACAACCTATTAAAACTGTATTGTGTTCAAGACAGAGGAATGAACTCGGGTTGCCAAAGTACCCAGATTGCAGTCCAAAGCTTGAAGAATGATCTCTTGGCTTTTCTGACCATGATTGTCCAGGGAGAGGTGTTCCATAGTCAGAAGAGTAAACATTTGATTTCTGCACAAAGTAAAACAGGATGGAGTGCTATGAATCCATTGCAATAAGATACATCTTTTTGCTATCAGAGACGCCTTTCGAAGGAAAAGACTGGACACTCGGGTACCTTCAGGTATGTCATGCATATCATCCTGCCCCCTTAATTATTTAATGGCCAAAACTATTCATGTATGTGTCTCAGCTTTTTATAAAAAGCACTTATGTGTTCACTACTATGAGAAAACTTACGGTCCTGTTTACTAATCCACGCTGTAGGCATGTTATCGTTTTTAGCGCACGCAAAAAATTAGCACATGCTAATGCTAGAGACACCCATAGGAATATGGGTGTCTCTAGCATTATTGTGTGCTAAGTTTAGCGCGCACTAAAAACATTAGCTCGCCTTAGTAAACAGGGCCCTTAGTTTATATTGGCAGTATAGAAATCCTTATAAGTAAATATAATAAGCGATTTGCCCCACGGTGCTATGTAAGCCACTTTGAGCCTGCAAATAGGTGGGAAAATGTGGGGTACAAATGTAATAAATAAATAAATAAAGATCCTTATGTTTATTTAATCTAATTTTTAATACCTAAATATATATATTTGAAGACTGTGTAGCTTTAATGGTTAAAAAAAGTCTTTTTAGCATAAGAGAAATGGGAGTTTCTATGTTTTACAATAGTATGTCATCTCACATATTATGATGTATATCTAAACAAATTTATGGCATGGGGACTAATGGAACATTTAACACCGCAAAAGACAGGGCTAGATTATTCAAGATGAATATCCCCCAAAATGGAACAGTATAATTATAGATAATTAATGGTTCTAATCATTTATTTCATGTGCCATTACAAGGCTTCTAATAGTGCGATGCTAATACAGAGCTAAATTGACTCTATAATGAATTCTCTGACAGTATTTACACAGCTTCCATGCACACCCAAAATTATAAGTTAAGTGGAAATGGTTTGTATTGTATGAAGCAACGTCAAAGTTACCTCAAAATTGACATCTCCAAAGCAGCCACATGTTGTGTATGGTCCAATAATTTTTAATACATCTTCTTTTCTTTCATTTTGAATTGTGAACTTTGGCAGAAGAGGGTCCCAGTTTTGGACGATGAATCCAATAGCTGCACCTGGAGGAGCTTGCACTTCTAACTGTATAGAAAAAGTGGAGCAATAGTATGGGTTAACACATTAGGTATGTTTCCTAAGGTGCGTTAAACGCTAATGCACCCAGTGTGTTTTTTCTAGCAAAAAAGCTGCCGGTACTCAAATGCTAGGCTACCCTTCAGGAGTGGGGTGATCACTGAGGGATCCACCCCATAATAGCTAGGCCCCCTGCAACCAGTCACAGAATTTATGACAAGATAGAATTGGTGTGTAGAGTAGAGCCTGAGGTCTATCATGGGGTCCATGGGTCAATTTTAGCAGACAGTGGAAAAGGTGCCGGTACTTAGTACCCCCAAGTACCCCCTCAAAAAAAGCCCTGAACGCACCTATACATTTCTATGGCCGTGTTAGCACTTAACGTGTGTAAACCATTTACGCGCATTAAAAATATTAATGTGCCTACAGCGTACCTTAGTAAACCTAGGCATAAACTAATTGTCATAAAAGGGAGCATTTTCAGTCTTCATAGGTAGCCTGAAGGCCTGTGGGTACTTTATACCATCGGGCTTGCAAAGAGATTTTCAAAGGGGAATGTCCCACAGAAAAATATGATGGTGCAGCAGTTCCATAGGAATGATTTCCTGGAGCAACTGTGGTATATGCAGGTGCAAATTGTGGAGTAGTGGAAATAACAGAATGAAGTCCCTGCCTCTACTTTAGGAGGCCCATTCTTACTCTTGGCGCAGCTTTGTGTCCCTTAATGAAATGTTTACCCATATATGCTCATCTACAATAAACACCCAGTTACTCATAGAAAACTTTTTGAAAATTGCCCTATGAATGGTTATGACATGGGGTTTAATCCTGTGGTTCTCCAGTCTTCTGGATAAACCCAAACAATGAATATGCATGAAATATATTTGCATACATAGAAATATAAAAACATAGAAAATGACTGCAGATAAAGACCATATGGCCTATCCTGTCTGCCAAACCAAAGAGTAGGGTGGGTAGGCTCATCCAAAAAACACAAGGGAGACGCCCAGATGCCTCACATGTAAAGTTTAGTAAAAATCACACCAATATGACTCGACACAGCGGCCGTGTTTTGGCATGTGAGCGCCTGCCTCAGGAGTCTGAAAAGAAATACACATGAATAAAACACTATATAAGGACAACAGATGTAAAAATATATATTTTAAATGTGATAACATTTCAAATGATAATTCAAAATGAAAATAGAACTTTCTAAGAAAGAACGTGAGAATAAGAAAGAACTTGAGAATAAAAATAGAACAGCCATAGATAAAAGGCAATGTTGAGAGTAACAAAAGTTACATAAGAATATGTGTACAGTGATACCTCGGTTTTCGTGGATAATCCATCCGAAAACAATCGGCGAAATCCAAAACCGATGAAAACCGAGGCACTTCAAAATACATACCAAAAACACATTTTGTAGAGAATATAGTGTTTAATACTAAAAACAATAAGGAGAACATGTGGGTCGCCCTTTGTTTTTGCAAAATTAGCAGCGAGGTCACGTGGGCATGCCGACGAAATCCGAGACAAATTTTTCGTGGAAAAATCAATGAAAATCGAAACCGACGATAACCGAAGTCAACGAAAACTGAGGTATTACTGTGTATGTATACATATATCTATCAATCAATAATGCTAGAAGAGCCCAAAGTATAAAACAAATGTGCATATTAAACTTTATAACTTTATATTTTTGGCTCTTTGTGCAACCAGTTCATGACCCTAAATCAAGTGGAAGAAGCCTGTACTGCCGACTTCAAAATTGTATTTTTCCTATGCTTCATCCAGGCCTGCTACTGGGTGGCTTCTTGAAAATTGATTTCTTAGCATAATGGAAGAAACAGAGATAGGAAAGTCTACCACTCACCTCTTGGAGGTAACAAGGGAACAAGCAGCTGTTACATCTCAGTGGCCGAATGACATTGATCACCTCCTGACCTTTGTTATCTGTGATTCTCATGGTGAAAGATCGGATTGGCCCACAGAAGTTACGGTCTAAAAATATATTTTCTTCCATGGCAAAATAAACTCTTTGTCCTAACTTGTTCTTTATCTCATATTTGTTGCTGGTTTCAGTCCCAAGTATGACTAACAAAAGAAAATCATAAGTAAGTGTTTCTTACTTTGTTTAGCAGACATTTTCACTTGCATACTCCAGTTTACCACAGCAGCCACTAAGTAGATTCTGTAGCAACTGTTGGAAAATTGAGGCTGGTATATTAGATTGTGCACACATTTGCATGAGCATTAAAAAGGTTAAAAGTACTGCTAGTACAAGTAATCTGACTTCTGTGTTAGTACCTTTTGCACATGTTGATTATCATAAGTTTTAGCATAAAAGTCAATGTTATAGTATCATAGAATGATTATCAGCAAAGAAGGTCTGCGAAGAAAAGATGGGATACACCTTTCAAGAAATGACATGAGTATCTTTGCTCACAGACTTGCAAACCTAGGGGTCCTTTTACTAAGCCGTGGAAGCGTTTTTCGCTCGTGGTAGAAATCAACTGACAGTACATGCTGAGATGCTTATAGGAATATAATAGGAGTCTCGGCGTTTACCACCATCTGATTTCTACTACAAGCTAAAAATGCTACCGTGGCTTAGTAAAAGACCCCCCCCCCTAGTGAGGAGGGCTTAAAACTAGCTTTATTGAGGAATGGTAATAAAGGCCAATAGGTAAGCAGAACATTCAAAAATCATAAGGAGATCCGGAGAGCCAGAGATCCTGAGGATGGGGGTGGTAAAAAGAGTTCAATATTAGCAATTGGAAATACTAAAACAGTGAGGAGTTAAAAAGCTTTACAAATGCCTGGTATAAAATAGACAGCTGTGAATTGGGAAGACTCAGGTAACTGGTCAAATAATAGTGGAGAATGGAGAAGAACAGAAATGGTGCCACATTACAAGTGTGGGAACAAGGAAGAAGCAAAAAACTACTGCTCATTTAGCTTAATGCCATATGAAGGCAAAGTAAAGGAAGCATTACTGAAGGATGAAATGGTGCAGTCTTCAGTATCTAGGATCTAGTTGTTAAAGGACCATAACCAACATGGTTTCATCAAAGGAAAAGTCTGCCAAACAAATCTTATTCAGTTCTTTGATAAAGTGACCAGAGTCAGTTGTATGGGTGCTAGTGGGTGCAGAACACCCCCAATATTCAGCAATTTCCTACATTTGTGTCCAGGGAGGCACATTTTGTATTGTATTTTGAAATGTTGACATCTATGTGTCCTATCTGGATTTCAGGAAAGACTATGATGTCGTTCCACATAAAAGACTAGTAAGCAAGTTAGTGTGGAAGGTGAAACAAAAATTGTAAACTGAGTGAGAAATTGGTTCAGCAACTGAATTCAAAGAGTGATAATCAATGGATACACTCTGGCCAAGGAACATAACCGACAGAGTTTAACATACTTCCATACTTCAACCAGTTGTATGACTTTTCACTCAAAATTGTTGAGTATATCAGTTGAAAACCCTTTGTTTTCACTCTGCACAATTAAAACTGGAGTGCAAACATCAAGAACTAATCTTTCAATTGCGATGTGGTCATTGATCTTCTCTAGTCATCGGAGACAGCCAACTACGAAGTGTTAGGTAAGTTTTGCTGCTAGTTTCATCAGAGGACATCTTTTTAGCTGATACAGTTGGTAACGCCAGACCTCTGTAATTGAATAAGGAAGTAGGAAGAAGATGTTTTTGGTTTACTACTGATTTGTGTGTGTGTTTTCATAATATTGCCTGAACAACTTATTCATTGAAATACCTTGACAAGAAAGAATAGATCAGTAGACATGAAAGTAGACATCTGCATATATTACTTCACGTTTAGACTACTGTAACATTGTATATGCTGGGATTACTCAAGCAAACTTAAAGCGATTACAAAGAATTCAAAATACAGCAGCACGTATGATCTGCAGGGCCCGGAGGGATGATAGAGTAACACCTTTATTGCATCGTCTGCACTGGCTCCCGGTCGAAGCAAGAGTAAAGTTTAAGGCTCTTGTTCTGACCCACAAAGCCTTTTACACATTAAATCCTAGCTACTTGTCGAATTTAACAATTCCCTACACCGCTATGCGAACTCTTAGATCCCTAACAGATAACAGGTTAGTTATTCCCCCTCTTGCTAAGGCTAGATGGGAATCTACACGGAGATCGGCTTTTTTCTATTTGTCACCCTCCCTTTGGAATAGCCTTCCAAAGGAGATCAGATTAGAGAAATCTTATCTCCATTACCGAAAACTTTTGAAAACCTTTCTCTTTATAAGCTACGTAGAACAGAACTTAGCATAATGAGATAAGGTCAAAAAGAAAAGGAAAAAGGGGTAGCTTAACTGTTAGATTTTTAATTTGTACTGATTTTATTATGTAGTTTATTCTGGTTGCTGTGCTTTCCTGTCATGAATGGAATTCCTATGTTTGTTTATTTGTATGCACTAATTGTTTTTATACCTATGTAAACCGTTCTGTTTTGCAGCTGCAATAAGACACGGTATATAAATTAACATAAATAAAAAAATAAATAAATAAAAGTGTACAAGTGATATGTATTCACGTGCTGAAAATGCCCCTGGTAAGAAAAAGCTTTATATGCTAACTTTTACAAAATGCTTTTTATTCTCAAAAGGACACTTTAGTGCTGATGGAGTGCATTTGTTTTAGTTTATGCATTTTAGAGACAAACATTGATAGCCAAGTGCATCCTTACCAGGAGATGAGCATTAGCTGCAGTTGTATTTGCCCCAGAAAGAAGTTTAATGTGTCTGTACTCTAATTCTGTCAGTGTAAGAGGCATGCACCAGCCTTTAGCGTCAGACCTTCTGTCTTACGTCACTGAAATGCTGATTTTGTGCGGTGCTATATCAGGTCACTAAAGCAGAACCTTTATAGTTGCTCACCAGACAGAACAGGCTGCTACTCATGGTAGCTAACGGAAGACATAAGAATTGCCATACTGGATCAGAACAACAGTCTATCTAACCCAGTATCCTGTTTCCAATAATAGCCAAGCCAGATCACAAGTATCTGGTAGAATCCAAAAATGTAGAAGATTCCATGCTACATATGAATCTCAGGGAGAAACAGTGGCTTTCCCAAAGTCTGTGTTAGTATAGACCACTACACTACTCCAGGGACCTGCATGCTGCTCTAACAGACCTGTCTATGACATCTGAAGCTGTCATAGAAACTGGTAAGACATTTTTATTCACATTTGTTTTTTGTTTTGGGGGGGGGGGGGGGGGTGAGAAGGGGTCAGTGACCACTGCGGGGTTATTGGGGGGGGGGGTCATCCCTACTTCCCTCCAGTGGTCATCTGGTCATTTAGGGCACTTTTTTGTACCTTCGTTATAAAAACAGCTCAAAACGTCTTAGTTTTAATTTAGTTTTGTTCCATTATGGCTGCAAAATATTTAAATCTTAGGAACGCCCAAATCCTGCCCTTAACACCCCCCCCCCCCCCAACACAACCCCTTGAGATTTGGACACACTGCAGATGAACAGCATAGAAAAATTGGTTTAGAAAATACATGTGAGAAAAACATTGAAATGCTGCTTTATACCACTTTTTAGACGTTTTTCTCCTTCGAAAGTGAGCCCCATAGAGGGGCATAATCAGATGCAAACGCCTATCTCCATGGGCGTTTATCTCCGAGAACGGGTCCGTGAAGGGGCGGGCCGAACCATATTTTCGAAAAAATGGACGTTTTTGAGCTGGGCGTTTGTTTATTTTAGCGATAAAGAAAGAGGCCGGCCCGTTAGGGAGAGGCTGATCACAACTGAGCTGAGGGCTAACGAGGGTTAAGGTAGAAGGGAAAGGGTTTTGAGGCTGGAGAGCAAGGAAAGGGTTAAGGTAAGGAAGGGTGGGAGGGGAAGTAGGGGGATATAAAGTAGGGTTGCTGACGTAGGGATTCGTCAGCAGCTGGAAGGAGAGGTTGGTGAAAGGAGCTGACCCGGCCCACCCTCCCACTAGAGGAGGTTGTCGCAGCTGGAGCGGGGCGTGGCGGTGATTATCCGGGGACTCTGGTGGTACACAGCAAGTGAGCGCAGAACACTGTTATGTTATTGGTGAATAATTGCCCAAATGTTAAGTGCAATACGAAGTACAATGTTATGCCTGAAGGTGGGGCAGGTTTACAGTTAATTCTGTGGGTATATGGCTTGTCTCCTGGCTTGGACGGCCAGGAGGCCAAGAACTTATCCGGGGCGTATCCTTAAACGGGATACACCATAGTCATCGGGTACTATAAGAAAGCACAGGTCGGCGGTGGGTGTGCTGAGACGGCCCCACCGGCAGCGGATTGGGGCGCATCATGAAGTAAAGCTGTGTACCCCAGGGCTTCAATTTGCCAAGTTATAAGAAGTTATGTATTACGGTAACATGTTAAGTTGCGTTATGTGTAATAGAGTTTTAAGTGCCTGACTTCGGCCTTAATAAATTCCAAATTTAGTCGAAAAAATGGCTTCTGAGTATTATTGGGGATTATGGGGGGATGAGAGTGTATGCCGAATGCTCCAGTTGTGGAAACTAAAAATGCCCAGCTCAAAAACGTCCTAATCTGAGCCATTTGGTCATGGAAGGGGCCACGATTCGTAGTACACTCGCCCCTTGATATGCCAGGACACCAACTGGGCACTCTAGGTCAGTGGGTGGACTTCAGAAAAAGCTTCCACATGCATAGCTCCCTTACCACGGGTGCTGAGCTCCCAACCCCCTCCCCCAAAACCCACTACCCACAAATGTACAACACTACCATAGCTCTTAGGGGTGAAGGGGGCACCTACATATGGGTACAGTGGGTTTTGGAGGCCTCCCATTTACCAGCACAAGTGTTACAGGTGGGGGGGGGGGGGGGGGATCGGCCTGGGGCCACCTGGCTGAAGTGCACTGTGGTACCCACTAAAAGTGCTCCAGGTACCTGCATACACGCAGGCCTCTAGGACTTGTTGCTGCTGTATAACATTGGCACACCAGTTGACACCTGAAGACTAATCTCTCCGAAAACGTCCTTTATTGGAATAACCGCATTTACTCACAGTTAACTGCAGATCAGAGGTTGTGCCCCACTGGCAACGAGTCTCCCTGGTACTGAGATTAGCAGTAGGTCACAGCTGGCAGAATGCTGTACAATGCCCTCTTTCAGCCACATTCAAGGGAAGAACTAAGTTCTCTAACGTGGCTAACACAGGAAAGGGAACTAAAACTGGCTTACAAAAATGGCCACTACCGCATGGACTACAACAGGAAACACAACAGGGCACACTCTGACCCAGTAGGCAGGGGGAAAAGCACCATGGGAGAAGAGCCTAACAACTACCAATATCGTGAGACTGTAATACAAGCTAGTGAAATCACGGAGCCCAATACCCTACACCCACCACAATGCAATGCTGATGTGACCCTATACTGCACCCGAGAGCCACATCTGACCCAGGGAAAGGCTGTGACAGGATCGAACACATTCTGCTGTCATGGAGGTGGGTACGGCATTTGAGGCTGGCATACAGGCTGGAAAAAAGTTTTTAAAGTGGGTTTTTTTTTGTTGGGAGGGGGTTAGTGACCACTGGGGGAGTCCGGAGAGGTCATCCCCGATTCCCTCCAGTGGTCATCTGGGCAGTTGGGGCACTTTTTTGGGACTTATTCATGAGAAAAAAAGGTCCAAAAAAAGTGACCCAAAATCGTGGTCAAAATGCCTTTTTTTTTCGATTATCAGCTAAAGACTCCCATCTCTCCTCAGCTGATAACCATGCTCCAGTCCCGCCTCCACCACGCCTCCGACACGCCCCCATCAACTTTATTCGTTTCCGCGACGGAGTGCAGTTGGAAATGCCCAAAATCAGCTTTCGATTATACCGATTTGGGCACCTTTGCGAGAAAAACGCCCATCTCCCGATTTGGGTCGAAATATGGGCGTCTTTAACTTTCGATTATGAGGCGGTTAGTAACCTGTGGAACTTTTTAAGTGCTTTGAGAATATGCCTCCACACTTCTTTAGCCTTTCCTCATGAGATATGTTCCATTCCCTTAATCATTTTGGTCACTCTTCTCTGTACTTTTTCTAATTCTGCCATATCTTTCTTGTGATGTGGTGACCAGAATTGCACACAATACTGAAGGTGTGGTCTCACCATGGACTGATACAGAGGCATTATGATACTTGTTTTATTCTCTATTCTTTTTCTAATACTGCCTAACATATGTTTGCTTTTTTTGGCTGTTGCTGCACACTGAGCAGAAGATTTCTATTCTACATGATGACAACTAGATCTTTTTTCTTTGTGGTGATTCAAAATGTGGATCCTAGAATTATTTTGCTGTAATTTGCACTATTATTCCCAATGTGCATCACTTTGCACTTGTCTACGTTAAATTTCATCTACCTTTTGGATGCCCAGTATTCCAGTCTTATAAATTCCTCCTTCAATCTTAATAACCCAACTCTCTGTTTTCTTTCTTTTAACCAGTTCCCAATCCACAACAGAACATTGCCTCCTATCTCATGGCTTTCTAATTTCTTCAGGAGTCTTTAATGAGAAACTTTATCCAAAGCTTTCTTCAAAATTTAGATATGTCTACATCAACCAACTAATTTTTATCCACATGTTTACTCATGACAAAAAAAACAGCAAATTGGTGATGCCAGACTTCCATTGGCTGAATCCATGTTGGCTCTGTCCCATTAAACCATGTTTGTCAATGTGTTCAATAATTTTGTTCTTTATAATAATTTATATCATTTTTCCCAGCACTTATGTCAGGCTCATCAGGCTATAGTTTCCCAGATCATTTTAAAAGACCTGAAAAAAGAGGTCCAAACTTTTTCAGGGTTGTGTTTCATGACCAAAAGAGAAAACTAGGAAGCACCTGATGCCAGAAGTCTGCTGCTGCATGCACGAGAAAGAAAGCATCTGACATCATAGCTGAATGCATATGGGAAGACAAGATATTGTAGACCCAAGAGCCAGTTAACCCCTGCAGCCTCAAGAATTTCCCCCTCCCCCACTTGAAGGAAAAAGATAGGGACAGCAGCAGCACCGACAATGTGAACCAGAATGGAGGGAGGGAGATTGGGATGTAATTGAGCTTGAAGGGAGGAGGCAAGAAGTGAAGATGGTCAGAAAGACTGGGCGAGAGAAAAGAAACACTGATAATATGAAACTAGTGATATGGAAAGTGGGTGAAGGGGGGAGAAACAAGATCTTGTAGGGAAGACCAGTCAGCACTGTGCAGGCATCATGCCTCTTCACTATCACCTCCTGTCATAATGCCTTTTATTTCAGAAAATCACCCCAACCTGACTCACACCAGTGATAACACAGCAGCTGGTGTTAAAATGTGCTACATACATACCTCCTAGAAGCTCCACCTGTTGGTGAATAATGATCTGGTCCAACTAAGAAAACAAAGAGTCAGTATGAGCAGGCTAATTTTATAACAGGTACAAATGTCAAAAGTCCACAAATGTGTTTATTTTATAAAGGCAACATAGAGGGGCATCTTCGAAAGAAATGTCTAATTCGGAGGTGGGGAAAAGGTCATTTTTGAAAAAAGATGCACGCCCTTCTTTGTGTTCGAAAATACCTTGGACATCCTTGGATTTGGACGTCGTTGATTTTTGACCATTTTCGAAACCAAAGACGTCCAAGTCTAAAACATCCAAATTCAAGCCATTTGGACGTGGGAGGAGCCAGCATTTTTAGTACACTGGTCCGCCTGACATGCCAAGACAGCAATCGGGCACCCTAGAGGGCATTGCAGTGGACTACATAAACTGCTCCCAGGTACATAGCTCCCTTACCTTGTGTGTTGAGCCCCCCAAAATCCACTACCCCCAACTGTACACCACTACCATAGCTCTTATGGGTGAAGGGGGCACCGATATGTGGGTACAGAGGGTTTCTGGTGGGTTTTGGAGGGCTCACTGTTTCCTCCACAAATGTAACAGGTAGGGGGGGGGGTATGGGCCTGGGTCCACCTGTCTGAAGTGCACTGCACCTACTACTATACTACTCCAGGGACCTGCATGCGCTGTCATGGACCTGAGTATGACATCTGAGGCTGGCAAGTAATATTTTTAATCATGTTTTTTGAGGGTGGGAGGGGGTTAGTGATCACTGGGGGAGTAACGGGAGGTCACCCCGATTCCCTCCGGTGGTCATCTGGTCATTTCGGGCACCTTTTTGTGCCTTATTTGTAATACAACCAGTTCTGGGTGAAAATGTCCAAGTTTTAGTCTTGGACGTCTGTTTTTTTCCATTTTGGCTCAAAGACGTCCAAATCTTAAGAAAACCAAAGTCCCACCTCAAGTGCACCTCCAATACGCCCCCTTGAGATTTGGACGTCCTTGCAACGGACTTCTGAGAAAGACGTCCAAAATCGGGTTTCGATATTACCAATTTGGACGGCTCTGTGAGATGGACGTCCAAGTGCCGATTTATGTCACTTTTTGGATGTCCATCTCTTTCAAAAATGCGCCTGATAGTCTCCCAGCAGCACACAAATGCCCTTACACAAATTTACACCTGCTCCAAAAAAAAGGTACACCTGCACTTTTGAAAATTTGCGAGAACACTGCAACTCTCTCTCAGCTCCACGCAGGAATTCCTGTGTATGGTGTGCATGTGTTGGTGACCACTAGGGGAGTAAGGGGAGGTCATCCCCGATTCCCTCCGGTTGTCATCTGGTCATTTTGGGCACATTTGTGTGGCTTGGTCGTAAGAAAAAAGAACCAGGTAAAGTTGTCCAAGTGTTCGTCAGGGACGCCCTTGTTTTTTCCATTATCTGTCGAGGACGCCCATGTGTTAGGCATGCACCAGTCCCGCCTTCGCTATGCCTCCGACACACCCCCATGAACTTTGGTCGTCCCCACGATGGAAAGCAGTTGAGGACGCCCAAATTTGGCTTTCGACAATGCCGATTTGGGCGACCCTGTGAAAAGGACGCCCATCTTGTGATTTGTTTCTAAAGATGGGAGCCTTTCTCTTTCGAAAATAAGCCTGATAGGCTCCTATCCATCCATGGGAATTAGGTTTAGTACATCAGAACCTTAGAGGCCCTTTCACTAAAGGTTAGCACGCACTAAATTTATTTATTTATTTGTTGCATTTGTATCCCACATTTTCCCACCTATTTGCGGGCTCAATGTGGCTTACATAGTACCGTGCTGGCGATCGCCATTTCCGGTATGATAAATACATAGTGATATCATGGTAAAGATCATGTGTGACAGACACATTAGGGAATTGGAAAGGAGGAAGAGTTATGTTATGTCCATTTCGAATATTAGATTCGTTGTGTTGCAGGGTTTGGTCATTTAAGTTGTATCATTCGGATATGCTTTTTTGAACATGTAAGTTTTTACCGATTTCCGGAAGTTTGATAGGTCTTGCATTGTTTTCACGGCGTTTGGTAGTGCATTCCATAATTGCGTGCTTATATAGGAGAAGCTGGATGCATAGGTTGATTTGTATTTGAGTCCTTTGCAACTTGGGTGGTGGAGATTTAGGTATGTGCGTGTTGATCTTGTTGTGTTTCTGGTTGGTAGGTCAATGAGGTATGCCATGTATCCTGGGGCCTCGCCGTAGATAATTTTATGAACCAAAGTGCAGTTTTTGAATGCAATACATTCTTTCATTTGGAGCCAGTGCAGTTTTTCTCGAAGGGGTTTGGTGCTTTCGAATCTTGTTTTTCAAAATATAAGCCTGGCTGTGGTGTTTTGAGCTGTTTGGAGTTTCTTTATGATTAGTTCCTTGCATCCCACGTAGATTCCATTACAGTAGTCTAGGTGGCTTAGTACCATTGATTGTACCAGGTTGCGTAATATTTCCCTCGGGAAGAAAGGTTTTATTCTTTTGAGTTTCCATATTGAGTGGAACATTTTCTTTGTTGTAGATTTCGCTTGGTGTTCTAGCGTGAGGTTTTGGTCGATTATAACTCCGACCGAAGAAGCTCATAGGTATAAGACGCTCATAGGCATAAAATGGACTTCTTCACACTTAGGACGAGATTCAGTAAATTGCACTAAAAAATCGTTGTGGAAAAAATTATGTATCGAGCACTATTCTATAAAGGTTAACCACACTTTATAGAATTGTGCCTAAGCATCTAATCTGTGCCTAACTTAAGACCCCTGCATTTACGTCTGCTGAAACCAGATGTAAATGCTGGTACCTAAATTAAGTGCAGAACAGACGTGGTCTATAAAAATGCCCTGGAAATGGCCTCTCAACATGCCCATTTGAAATTACGCGCTATAGGATTTACATACACATCATTGTAGAATATGATGTGTGAATAACTAGCAATTAAGGCCAATTAATGCACTCATTGGCTCATTAATCAATTAAATTGCATGTGCAAATCGGTTATATGCGCTGATTTGCACACACAACTTTAGTCGCTATATATAGAATCCTGGGGTTAGCATGACTTAACCTTTAGTAAAAGGGCCACCACGTATTTACAGAGGAATCTTGTAAAACTAAAAAATGATAATGCACATTGTAGAGATGAACTGACCTTGTTCAAGTGCTCTAGACCAGGAGAAGATTTGTAAGCTGCAGGAGGGAGTGGAGGTAACTGTGATTCCCATAGTGTTGAAGGTTCAGTAGACTTATTTTGATATGGAGGTTGTAGGGCACCAGGAAGATAGTCCTGTTGGTTTCTATCTGTTTGACCTTGAAGATCTGCAAGGGGGGGAGGGGAACTAGAATTTAAACTACAGAATAGACTGTTAAGCAGAGGCAGTTTTATGTTGCCTTCGTAACCTATTGTGCATAATATCAGCATAACACAGTGAGGTTGTTTAATTGCATTCACTAGTTTAGTTTAGTACATCAGCTCTGCTCTCTAAGTATACAATCTAAATAAAGCTAATGCTGAGATTCAACAAGCATCCTTTCTGCTATAGCCTGCTTGTTTGCTTTTCCTTATTTTTAATGACTTGAACATACTGTAAGTTTACACTCATATATAAATATGACTGTTGTACATCAAATAAGTTGCAGGTAGTGATAGTGTAGGAGTCCTATGTGTCCCTTCCAATTCTTTCTAACATTACAGGAAACATACTTTTAGCCCCATTTTCATAGAATATAGAG
Organism: Microcaecilia unicolor; assembly: GCF_901765095.1. Classification (NCBI taxonomy): domain Eukaryota; kingdom Metazoa; phylum Chordata; class Amphibia; order Gymnophiona; family Siphonopidae; genus Microcaecilia; species Microcaecilia unicolor. The sequence continues at coordinate 177,140,200 of NC_044040.1, forward strand.
ACTGGAATAGAGAAATCCAGTTTAGGACATACTCTGTTCTGGTGGTATTCACATGCTCATCATTCTAGAGACATTTCCTTTCTAAAAATCTCCCCCTAAAGTCTCTTCCTCTCTCTCACCACCTCTCACAGGAGCACCCTCTGGATGCTGGGTCAGATAACCATATAGCTGAGTTTCCCTATTACCCCAGCTCAATCCCTCTTTCCACATCTCAGTCTCCTTATTATCCAGTAGGATCCCTCTACCCATTGCTTAACCTCCTTATCACCACGGTCAGATCTCTCTGCTCACTGCAGAGCTTCCTTCCTCTTTCCATCAGTAGCAGGAGAAGTGCTTAATTAGATGTCATCTCTTGTTGGTCCTGTGGCAGCAGAAGATGAATTCTCATTACGCTCTTCTTCTGCTGTTGATGGCAGGGGGATGGAGGTTGTGTGGTAGGTAGAGGGATCAGATCAGGTGATAGGGAGGCAGGAATGGGAAACACTATCCAGGGCAGAAAGCCATCAGATTGGCCACTAGTGTATCACAAGCTTGATCTGATGGCTGTCATGCCATTTTTTTAGGGGTGGCTTTTGTCACCAATAGTGATCCCTAAGCTTCCCCACACCACTCTAGTTCAGCGCTTCCGCTACTCTTACCTCTCTCCTATCTATCCATTATCACCCTTTCCCCTATAGTCCAGCAGCAACCTTTCCCCAACCCTCTCCTGCATTGCCCCTACTCTTTTCCCTCCTTCCCTCCCTCCCACTCATCCAGCATCACCCCCCTGAGTCTACTACTACTACTATTTAGCATTTCTATAGCGTTACAAGGCATACGCAGCGCTGCACAAACATAGAAGAAAGACAGTCCCTGCTCAAAGAGCTTACAATCTAATAGACAAAAAATAAATAAAGTAAGCAAATCAAATCAATTAATGTGAACGGGAAGGAAGAGAGGAGGGTAGGTGGAGGCGAGTGGTTACGAGTCAAAAGCAATGTTAAAGAGGTGGGCTTTCAGTCTAGATTTAAAGGTGGCCAAGGATGGGGCAAGACGTAGGGGCTCAGGAAGTTTATTCCAGGCGTAGGGTGCAGCGAGACAGAAGGCGCGAAGTCTGGAGTTGGCAGTAGTGGAGAAGGGAACAGATAAGAAGGATTTATCCATGGAGCGGAGTGGACGGGAAGGGGTGTAGGGAAGGATGAGTGTGGAGAGATACTGGGGAGCAGCAGAGTGAATACATTTATAGGTTAGTAGAAGAAGTTTGAACAGGATGCGAAAACGGATAGGGAGCCAGTGAAGGGTCTTGAGGAGAGGGGTAGTATGAGTAAAGCGACCCTGGTGGAAGATGAGACGGGCAGCAGAGTTTTGAACTGACTGGAGAGGGGAGAGGTGACTAAGTGGGAGGCCAGCAAGAAGCAGATTGCAGTAGTCTAAACGAGAGGTGACAAGGGTGTGGATGAGGGCTTTGGTATTGACACTTTTCTCTTCCCTCTCACCCACCCATTTAGTATCACCTCCTCTCTCTCTCTCTCTCTCTCTCCACACCCAGATACAATAACACCCCTTCCCCTTTATCAGTCCAGCATTTCCCCTGAAACCTCCCTCCCTCCCTCCCTTCTGCTACCACCATGACCTGCTGCTTCCATACCGTATGAGGGCCCAGATCAATCCTTTCTCGTCTACTTCTGCTGTGCTTCCAGACCCACATCAGCAATCAGCATGTCACCAATGAGAAGTACCATAGAGTATTTTAGCCCATGTGTTCATGAAGGCCCTGCTTGTCCCACCCCCTCATTTTACCAATGGGCAACTGGGCTTCTGGGCCACCTTTATACAGTGGCCCAGGACAGATGCTCCTGAAGCTAAACATGACTAAAACTGAACTTCTCATTTTCCCCCCTAGGCCCACCTCCCCTCTTCCCCCATTCTCTGTCTCTGTTAATGGCTCTCACATCCTCCCTGTCTCCTCGGCTCGTAATCTTGCTGTCATCTTTGATTCCTCTATCTCCTTCTCTGCACATACAGTGGTGGAAATAAGTATTTGATCCCTTGCTGATTTTGTAAGTTTGCCCACTGACAAAGACATGAGCAGCCCATAATTGAAGGGTAGGTTATTGGTAACAGTGAGAGATAGCACATCACAAATTAAATCCGGAAAATCACATTGTGGAAAGTATATGAATTTATTAGCATTCTACAGAGGGAAATAAGTATTTGATCCCCCACCAACCAGTAAGAGATCTGGCCCCTACAGACCAGGTAGATGCTCCAAATCAACTCGTTACCTGCATGACAGACAGCTGTCGGCAATGGTCACCTGTATGAAAGACACCTGTCCACAGACTCAGTGAATCAGTCAGACTCTAACCTCTACAAAATGGCCAAGAGCAAGGAGCTGTCTAAGGATGTCAGGGACAAGATCATACACCTACACAAGGCTGGAATGGGCTACAAAACCATCAGTAAGACGCTGGGCGAGAAGGAGACAACTGTTGGTGCCATAGTAAGAAAATGGAAGAAGTACAAAATGACTGTCAATCGACAAAGATCTGGGGCTCCACGCAAAATCTCACCTCGTGGGGTATCCTTGATCATGAGGAAGGTTAGAAATCAGCCTACAACTACAAGGGGGGAACTTGTCAATGATCTCAAGGCAGCTGGGACCACTGTCGAAAACCATTGGTAACACATTACGACATAACGGATTGCAATCCTGCAGTGCCCGCAAGGTCCCCCTGCTCCGGAAGGCACATGTGACGGCCCGTCTGAAGTTTGCCAGTGAACACCTGGATGATGCCGAGAGTGATTGGGAGAAGGTGCTGTGGTCAGATGAGACAAAAATTGAGCTCTTTGGCATGAACTCAACTCGCCGTGTTTGGAGGAAGAGAAATGCTGCCTATGACCCAAAGAACACCGTCCCCACTGTCAAGCATGGAGGTGGAAATGTTATGTTTTGGGGGTGTTTCTCTGCTAAGGGCACAGGACTACTTCACCGCATCAATGGGAGAATGGATGGGGCCATGTACCGTACAATTCTGAGTGACAACCTCCTTCCCTCCGCCAGGGCCTTAAAAATGGGTCGTGGCTGGGTCTTCCAGCACGACAATGACCCAAAACATACAGCCAAGGCAACAAAGGAGTGGCTCAGGAAGAAGCACATTAGGGTCATGGAGTGGCCTAGCCAGTCACCAGACCTTAATCCCATTGAAAACTTATGGAGGGAGCTGAAGCTGCGAGTTGCCAAGCGACAGCCCAGAACTCTTAATGATTTAGAGATGATCTGCAAAGAGGAGTGGACCAAAATTCCTCCTGACATGTGTGCAAACCTCATCATCAACTACAGAAGACGTCTGACCGCTGTGCTTGCCAACAAGGGTTTTGCCACCAAGTATTAGGTCTTGTTTGCCAGAGGGATTAAATACTTATTTCCCTCTGCAGAATGCAAATAAATTCATATACTTTCCACAATGTGATTTTCCGGATTTAATTTGTGATGTGCTATCTCTCACTGTTACCAATAACCTACCCTTCAATTATGGGCTGCTCATGTCTTTGTCAGTGGGCAAACTTACAAAATCAGCAAGGGATCAAATACTTATTTCCACCACTGTATTCAACAGATCGCCAAAAACTGTCATTTCTTTATCTACAACATTAACAAAATGTGCCCCTTCCTTTCTGAATACGCTGCCAAAACCCTTATCCACACCCTTGTCACCTCTCGCTTGGATTATTGCAATTTACTTCTTACTGGTCTTCCGCTCAGTCCTCTCTCTCCTCTCCAATCTGTCCAAAATTCTGCAGCACGGCTTATTTTCCGCCAAAATCGTTATACCCACACTAGCCCACTCCTCAAGTCGCTTCATTGGCTCCCTGTCCGCTTCCATATATAGTTCAAACTTCTCTTACTGACCTTTAAATGCATCCATTCTGCAGCCCCCACTACCTCTCCACTCTCATCTCTCCCTACATTCCTCCCCGTGATCTCCGCTCGCTAGACAAGTCTCTCTTGCCGCCCCCTTCTCCTCCACTGCTAACTCCAGGCTTCGTTCCTTTTTTCTCGTGGCACCTTATGCCTGGAATAAACTTCCTGAGCCTGTACGTCTTGCTCCATCTCTACCTGTTTTCAAATCTATGCTGAAAACCCACCTTTTCACTGCTGCTTTTGGCTCCTAGCCACTACTCATTTGCCTCCCCTTGTTCCTTCTCACCCAGTACTTGCCCTTATTGTCTTGTCTGTCTGTATTACTTTAGATTGTAAGCTCTATTGAGCAAGGACTGTCTCTCTGTGTCAGGTGTTCAGCGCTGCGTGCGTCTGGTAGCACTATACAAATGCTAATAATAATAATAACTGGTAAAAGTGATCCTGAAAATGCCTACAGGAGTGCACATATATTTGTAGGTACTGCTTAGTATTGTTTCTATTTTTATTTCATTTTTGTATTTTATATATTGGTTTATGAGGTATCCTTCGGTATTATTTTAATTCTTGCCATAATATTGTATATTGTTATATGATATTTTTGTATATTCATTTTATATTGAATCTATTTTTGTATTTTGTTATTATCCTTTGTTATGTTGAACCTTGTGCGATTTAAGGGCTATACTAAATCAAACCTATCTCTGCTTTGAGTGTGTAGATTGCACTATTTTACAGTTTGGAAATCAAAAATGCTCTTTTGGGTTTACCTGTTTCATATACATTCATATTATACGAATAACAACAGCAGCTTGACCCTGAGTCAGGCAATATCATTGTGGAAACACGATCCATGTCAACTCCATATGTATTTTGTTATATAATAAAACTTTCTACAATCAACCTCTAGATATTTATTGATTGGCCTGTGTATCTTACCTACTATTTTCTTTGTATTTTGGATGCATCATAGAGAATTCTTAGTTTTTGTGGTGCTCTTTTTTTAATGCTACACAAGTTAGGGGCTCTGTTATAAAACTACTATCCAGAAATCTAAAGACTTTAGTTTATTCAGAATTTGACATATTACTTTAGCCAAAAGGATCGTAGTGGTGTACAATAAACAATATAAAAATGAAAAGAAAGAAAATGATCTCCAAAAAGAAAGGAAAGAAAATCAATCACATTACATACATGAAGGGACATTTTCGATATGACATCTAAGTCCAACTTTGGACGTTTTGCTAAAAACATACAAGTGGGGAATATAATCATTTTCGAAACAGCAAAACGTGTTTTTTTTGTTGTTGTTGTTTTAAAAATGGCTATTTGCTAGAGGTTTTTGTGCTCTTTGCGTTTATCTTTTTGGACCATTAAAAAAAAATGTCCAAGTGAAAAATGCACAAAATCAAGCTATTGATTTAGGAAGAACCATCATTCTTAGTAGACTGGCCGCACAGACATCCCAGCAGAGCAGTGGGACACCCTAAGTGGCATAGCAGTATTTATTTATTTATTTATTGCATTTGTATCCCACATTTTCCCACCTATTTGCGGGTTCAGTGTGGCTTACAATACATTGTATTGATGGAAGTACATTTTGTTACAACTCGATTGTGGTTACATTGTGAGGAGTAAAGTGAAAACAAAGTCTTTGTATCGCAAGGGGAATAGGACAATGGAACAGAACAATGGAATAGTGGAAGAACAATGGATACTGATAGGATTACAGAGCAATAGCTAGAGAACATTTGGTTATTGCATTGTCTTCAAATAAATGCTCCCAGATACACATCTCACTGTTGCTCTTTTATCTTGTCTGTTGAGCACCAGAAAACCCACTGAAAACCCAATCCCTCAACTGTACACCATCACAATAGCCCTTATAGGTGAGGGGGCACCTATATGTGGATGCAGTGGGTTTCTGGTGAGTTTTGGAGGGCTCACGGTTTTCACTACAAGTGTAGCAGATAGGGGGAGGTATGGGCCTGGGTCCACCTGTCTGTAGTGCACGGCACCCACCACTAGACTACTCCAGGTATCTGCATGCTGCTCTAATGAATTGAGGCTGGCAAGTAATGTTTTTAATCACATTTTTTTGGGGGGGAGGGGGGTTGGGAAGGGGTTAGTGACTACTGGGGGAGTAAGGTGAGGTCATTTAGGGCACTTTTTCTGGCGTATTCATTAATAAAATAGGCCTAGACTAAAGCATCACAACTTATATCCCTGGATGTTTTTGGTTTGTTCCATTATGGTAGAAAATATGCCCATGACATGCCTCCTTGTGATTTGAATGCACCTCTGACAGACTTCATAGAAAAATATCTAAAAATTGGTTTAAAAAATACCAATTTGGACATTTTTGTGAGCAAAACATCCAAATACAGATTTATGCCACTTTGTGGACATTTTTCTCTTTTGAAAATGAGCCCCATAGCCACATAGGACAAAAAACAATACAACATAGACAAAAATAAATATAGAAGAGATCAAATAAATCCAAAGTTTGGCCTTCAAAAGCAATATGAAAAAAAAAATGAGTAAATAGGCTTTAAAATGTCTAATACTACCTTCAGCTTGGATACTAGTGCAAATAACTTTCTAATATATCTTTTATTCAATAATACATTTATTGTTAGACACATTTTTGTAGAATTAGAAAAAGTAATTTATTCCTTTTGGTCTCTGGTCAATGCTGCAGTTTTCTTTCAAGCTTTAAATCTACAAGCACAGAACCTTTTGAATTTCCTTCCTCGCTTTAAATATGCATAAGCCAGCTGTAAATATTTTATTTACCGTGTAACATTTCACCTCACCTTACACAGCATCTCATCCTCCCTGTTAATTTATTTTGTGAGATGAGCTGTGATGAAGCACAATTGACCAATTGTTGAATAACAAGGAAGAAAGATCCCTGATCTTTTCAGCATTTTTTTTTAAAGATTACACTTTAATTGAATGAAGTGCTCATAAAATGTTAATAGTATTTCCTCCTATCTGCAATTTGTTTTCAATTTCATTTGGACACAATTGGGGGTTGATGAATAGACAGGTCCTTACTTACTTACTTAGAATACCACAACACATTGATCTGGTGATGTTTGTGGTTTGTGTGGGGATGGGGGGCAGGTATGAGGAAACCAGAGAATAGGAGGAGGTGGTGCCTGAAATTAGGTTTCTGAATAAAGGGACATCATGGAACTCACATTTCCATGCACATGAAAATGTAAGCAAATATACCAACTTTATGAAGTCATCAAAATCAAAGGGTTTCAATGCCAGGACTCCTCAATTCCCTTCACCTCCCAAGCACAGTGTTGTGGGGCAGTGTTGGCCCTCCCCCCACTCCACAGGTTTTATAATTGCAAATAAGTGAATATGTGTAGTCACTTTCACAGGAGTTTATGCATTGTTAAATATGCAGCCTAATGGTTTCCCCATCACCGATTTTTAAAACATACAAAGCAGCTGGTAACTTCTGAGTCTCTAGAGCTGCACCACTTACAGAATCTTAAGGTTTTCCCTGCTTTTATTTACATTTAAATCCTTAACATCAACTCCATTTTGGCAACACCGGACAAATGATTTTTCTCAGGTTAATGCCCAACATAAAAATACAATAAATTAATGGTAATTGACAAGCATGTGAAGGAACTGGGCATCTTGTGATTTCAAAGGAATGATTCAGCTTTTTCTATCCAGCCCTAATGTTTTAAGTAGTAGACATGATCTCTGCATAAATTATAAGGAAATCATGCACAGTTAGGTTTAACTTAGCAAGGGGTTCTCAACCCAGTCGTCATGATACACCCAGCCAATCAGGTTTTCGGGATATCCAGAATGAATATACATGAGATAGACCTGCATACCAAGGAGGCTGTAAATGCAAATCTATCTCATGCATATTCATTGTGGATATCCTGAAAACCCAATTTTCTGGGTGTGCCCTGAGGACTGGTTTGAGAACCTCTGCTTTAGCATTTAAACTAAGAAATTGAAAGTTAAAAACAAACAAAAAAAAAACCACACCCTTGATTTCACTATTGCAGCATTTGTTAGCTTAATCATTTTTATTTTGTGGTTGCCATTTATATTTGTATAGTTTCATTGCAACTTTATGAAGCCACTATTTGAAAGAGAAGATCAGCACTAGCGAGCCAGAGAACAACTCACCTTGAGAAGCCATTCGGCAGCTTTAGTCAGGTCTTCAAAGGAATGCGGGTTAAAAGGAAAGGCGTTTTCTTATTGGAGCACGAAAGAAACACACAGCATGCAAAAAGAAAAAAAAATATATCTTCAGATGCAGTTCACTTGGTCTTCTTAGCTTACAAAAACAAGAGGTAGGAATTGCTTTTCCTTTCTCAAGTTCCCAAATAGTAGAGACTGTAACTGTGGACAACACAGGAAGAAGGAGTTAAAGCAAAGCATTTCTCTTGCAAAGTCACTCTGACACATGAAAAACAGGGCACTTAAATATTAACAAGAAATCATATAATATGCTCACTTTCAGTTGTAATATTCAGATATACATGAATTGAGACACAATGAAAATGTTGACTTGAATGTTTCCTTTGACCCATCAGACCTTCAGGTAAACAAGGGTCTGATAGTACTGCAGATTTTCCCAATGCTGAATACAATAAAAGATTCTCTGAATTAAAAAAGAAATGGAAAATGTATACTTTTAATGCCTTCTTCTTGCAAGCTGGTTCCTACAAGGGTGAGATGCAGGGAAGTATTGTTTGCTTCTGTGGGTGGTAACCATTCAGACTGAGTGCACTGAAGAGGAGTTTAAAACAGGCTTTAATTCCAGATTATGCCCACAAATCACAATGCAATTCTAATAATTACCTGCCTTATAGAGTGACAGGGACAGAGGGAAAGAAAGAGAAGGGAAAGTAACCTTGACTTTCCAGCTCGTATTTCTTGCTCAAGTGTCTATGTCACCATGGAGATCCCACTCATGTGATCTCCAAGCAAGAGTCACAACTGCTGAGTGAGCAGAATCATTGAACAATGTCAAGAAATGAGACGGAAACACTATGCTGTTAATATTCATAGCTGATAAGGTGCAAAAATGCTAAAAGGTCTGAGTGTGACGCTATGTTTTTTTGCCACAGTATGGAAACCTGTGTTTTTATGAGAGCATTAAAGAAATGAAATACTAATTTGGTACCTAGAGCACTTTATTGTTGCTCTAAGTATATTTGGGGTGAAGGAGAAAGAGGTATTTACAGGGGTTATTGATTTGAGGGTCCAGATGGTCTAGCTTCTTCTTCAAAACATCTGTCCAGCAAATGGATCTGCACTTGTTTGTTTTTTTTTAAAGAGCTGGTTTTAAAAGTCTGATAGTTTCCTTCAATTTCATGAACTATCTAACTTCAAGATTCTTTAAACCAGTGGTTCCTGAACCTATTCCTTGGGACACATGATTTATTGCAAATTTCCAGGCTATAGACAATAAATATACATGAGATAGACTTGCATGTACTTATCCCTATTGTATGCAAATTTATCTCTACATATTCATTATGGATATCCTGAAAACCTGCCAGGGTGAGTCCTGAGGCCTAGGTGGAGAACTTCTTGTAAGTTGAAGCAACCTGTAAATATTTTCAGTCTAGGTTTTCAAATTATTTTTTACTAACAACCACCTTGAACAATCTTTGATCAGAAAGGTGGTATAGAATTTTACCAATAATTAACAGATTGATCTGCAGTTCCTTGCACGTACAGGTTTTTTTTATTTATACAAGTCATTTTGGATGCAAATTCTTATAAATATGAGGTTTCACAGAAATTCACAAAATAGAGGCTGGGGCAGTATAACTACTATTCATTCATTTTGTGGCTGTAATTTATAATGGAGAAAGGAGAGAAGCTATTTTACAGAATTGTCATGAGCAGAATCCTCTGCAAGATGATTGCCTCTAATTGCATAGACGGGAATGCTAAGGCACCAGAATTGCAAATCAGTGTAACATTATTTTTGTTCTACTAATTCAGTTTAATTTCATAACTGCATGGATAGTCAGTATTTGAAAATGATTATAGCTTAAACCACATAGATTTGTTAAAGGTTATGAAAGAAGTGGTACCTCACTCACAAGTTAATATGGTGTTTAATGGACAGCTCTAGCCAGTACAAGGTTTTATGGAGTCAACTTTGGGTCCCTTTTACCATGCTGTGGTAAAAGGGGGCCAGCACTGGTGCCAACACGTGGGTTTGGCACACGTTGAGGGCCCCTTTTAAAACAGTGGAAAAAAGGTATGTTCTCCTTAAAAATACCTGGACACTTGCGACACAATGCAACCAAAGACCCTAACAGACATTACCTGACTCTCCTTCCCCCTTTCCCTCTCTATGTTCCCCCCAATTGTACCTACCGCACATATACCTCATTCTACCACAATATCAATTTGAATTCATTCATATCATGTATTTGCTCAGACCGGCATCGGCTAACGCCATTAACAGTTATATGTAAGCCACATTGAGCCTGCAAAAAGGTGAGAAAATGTGGGATACAAATGTAACAAATAATAATAATAATAAAGAAAATGGCCTTGTGGTAAGTGAAACACTTGTTGCGTGGCCATTTTCTGGGGGAGCCCTTACCGCTTCCTATTTAGGAGGCGGTAAGGATTCCTGAGCTTACCTGGCGGTAACCGGGTAGCATGGGGCACTGCCCGATTACCACTGGGTAAGCCCCGTTGTAAAAAAAATTCAGTGATGCGCCAGAAATGGTGCATGCTGGGGGCAGGCACTGCCGCTGGGCTCCTGTGGTAGCCCAGTAGTACAGCCAGATTGATGCACGCCAACACCACAGTAGCTCTACAGTGGCATTCTAAAAGGGGCCCTTTGTTTCTAAGGTTATTGCTAGAGTCTTCTAACATTTATTACGAATCATACAGCTGTCCTGCTTAGTTGTCAAGTGTTAATTCTCTTTGCTAAGGGGGCAATAATCAAACTACCCACACTAGTGCAAATCCCACAGGTATATTTTACCAACTAAATTTGCACAAGAATAAAGTAAAATTATGTATTTAGGTTTGCTTTGATTATTGCTGTTGGTACAAAGTAGTTGTGATATTTGGGTCTGCTTTGTGTGTAGAAGGGATCACTGTGAGCTTTGAGTCACTGATTGTTTCTTTTCCCTTGTTTTTTTTCCCCCTATTTTTTCTTATTTTATAAATAGTAGTATAGTATAGTAAGTGATGGCAGATAAAGACCTGAACGGTCCATCCACTCTGCCCAACAGTCACCTCGTTATCAATTCATGTTTAAAATCAACAATGAATATGATATTATATACTTGATCACAAGTCTTTCTTTGGTGTTTCTGGGACATAGACCATAGAAGTCTGCCTGGTTCTGACCTTATGTTCCACATACTGGAGTTGCCGTCTAAGCCCACTCCAGCCTATCCAAATATGTCTTGCCATTTGCAGGACCCAGACCGTAAAAGTCTGCCCAACACTGTCCTTGGTTCCAGCTACTAAAGTTGTCATTGAAGCCCTTTCCAACCTATGCTAAACTGGATTTCCATATACAGACACAGACCTACATAGTCTGCCCGGCACTGGCCTTAGTTCTTTACAGCCAGATAAGGTGAGCGCTCCCGCGTTATCTGACACTGCAAGCAATGCGGTTGCTATGTCATGTGTCTGCTCAGGGCACATATGTAAGTACATATGCTGAAAAGAAAATAAAGGATGCAATTCTGTAACTTAACACCTCATTGTATGCTCTACAATGGGGTACACTATGTGACAATTGTATTACAGTGCTTAGGCATGCCTAAGTCATTATAGAATACTAGCGCAAACCTGCATTGGTGTGGTCCTTACGCCATGCCAATAGCAGGTATAAACAGTCATGCCTAAGTGTGCCAAATGCACATGAGTATTTTATAAGTTATGAGTGTTATTGGTGTCACACCCATGGTCTGCTCATGCTCCTCCCATATTTGCACCCAAATTAGAGTTACACGCCAACATTTAGGCAGTATTTTATAGAATAGCTCCTAGTACACTTATGCACCAAAACGCCAATTAAATGCACCTTTGATACGTGTAAGTCTTCTGTAGCTCTAGGTGCGAGCTTATAGAATTACCCTTAAATACCTTCACGCAGACAAGTGCAAAGTTTCCGCTGGTGGTGTTTGGGCAGGACTAAGAGTACAGCTGTGAAGTACATGCATGCTTTCTAAAACACAAAGAGCCTTATAAATAAAAGTATATAGGGCAAACACCAACACATCATCTATACTTTCAAAAGATTTAAAGCATACTCAAGTTATTTTATTTTATTTTTTATCTCAGCAGTGCAACTCAATAGACTTAGTCTTTACCAAAGAGAACTATGCACAGGTTGTCACAGGTCAGCATTTTATCTTCATATTTTAATCATGCAAAAATAATTTTCTTAAAAAATTGTACTCATCTGCTTTAAAGAAGAAGTCGGTTAGGGAATATTGGTCCAACATGGCTCATGTTTCGCAAATACTGTCTCAAGGAACCCCTGCAAAACAGGTATACATTAGAGATACATTCAACAAGTTCAGAAATGCAAAACAAATGTTAGTATTTTGATTACAAAAAGCATTATGTAGCTGAACTCAACCGTCTTCTGTTTACTCCACAGTCAAGATGGCGGTGGCATCATAAAGGAGCTTTTAAGTAGCCTCCATATCTCATCAGCTGATTCATCAGGGAGCCAAACAGGAACTCAGATTCAAACATGCTTTTATTGAACTAAGTTTTTAAGATGTTAGTTTTGGCATATAAACTTGAATGGATGTCACTTGTTTGAATCTGAGATCCTGATTGGCTGTCTGATGAATCAGCTGATGAGATATGGAAGATACTTAAAAGCTCCTTTATGATGCTGCCACCATCTTGGAGTGAACAGAAGACAGTTGAGTTCAGCAGCATAACGTTTTTTGTAATCAGGTGGGCTTTGTAAACAGAGAGGGGTAAGTAAGTCTGTTGAGTTGCACTAAAACAAAAGAAAACTATTTGAGTAAGGTTTAAATTTTTTCAAAGTATAGCTGATGTGTGGGTGTTTGCAGTGGCGTAGCCAGGGGGGGTGCCAGGGGAGCAGCCGCTCCCCCAAATGGAGTTCTGCCAGCTCCGGCGCCTATTTTTTTCTCAATGTGTTATATTGAAAATATGCGCCAGCACCGGCGGAACTCTGCTTTCGCTCCCCCCGCATCGTCAACCTGGCTCCGCTTCTGGGTGTTTGCCCTATATACCTTTTCTGTATAAAGCTCTTTGTGATTTATTTGAGCCCACTGGGTTATTGTTATTTTGGTGCTGTGCAGTACTTTCAAAAATAAGCACATGCCTGCAAAGAGTATATGTAAAAAGTTATATCCTTTTTAGAGCAGGTTTCACGTTGTGCAGGTGCATTTGTGCACTACTGGAGTTTATTATTTTATAAAGGCACTTACATGGGTATATTGCCTTTATAAAATAAACACATTTTTCAAAATAGACCATTCTTTAGAAAATTATATTCTCATAGTGAAAATTAGAATGTATCAGCATGATTTTGTACTTCTGACATTGGTAAATATAAAGGTTACCATGCTCTTATTGAACTAAGTTTAAGATGTTACTTTTGTCATATAAAGCATTTTCCCTCGAGATTCTAGGTACGGCCATTTATACCAGGTTTTAGTTGGCTTAAATGGTCACACCTAAATTTTAGCCTTGGGAATGGGCACTAAAAATATTCTATAAACCATGCCTAACTTTAGGTGAGGCTTATAGAATAGCGCCAAGTACAGTTTTTTTTCAGCGCTAAAGTTTTGGTGCCATATATAGAATTAACCCCTTTATCTGGTCTCCCACAGTATATCGGTAACTTATTGATTCCTTATTGTCCCATTTGTACTTTGAGATCTCAGACTCAGAATCAGCTTGTTATATCATCTTTGTCTCAAGCAAAACTGGAATCTACTAGAGAATCAGCCATGTGGAACTTTTTGCTACAACATCTACAATTTGAGCCTAATTCAGATAGTTTAAAAGGAATGTTAAGACCTAAATTTTTTTCATTACCTTTTTTGGATCCATAGCATAATTGTGGATCCTGAACAACTATCCAGCTCATAATCGAAAGTGATTGCCGGCCATTTCCCGACACAAATCGGGAGATGGCCGGCGATCTCGGAAAAGCGGCCAAATCGGTATAATCGAAAGCTGCTTTTTTTGACAGCATTGCCGCTTTCCCGTCACCTCGCCAGTGAAAGTTCAAAGGGGCATGTCAGCGGCGAAGCAAAGGCAGGACATGGGCGGGTATGGGCATGGCTACCAGATAGCCAGCTTTCGCCGATAATGGAAAAAACAAAATGGCGTTAAGCAGTATTTCGCCGGGTTTACTTGGTCCTTTTATTTTCACGACCAAGCCTCAAAAAGGTGCCCCAACTCACCAGATGACCACTGGAGGAAATGGGGTATGACCTCCCCATACTCCCCCAGTGGTCACCACCCCCCTCCCATACTAAAAAAATAAAAATAAAAAACTTTTTTGCCAGCCTGTATGCCAGCCTCAAATGCCGTACCCACCTCCATGACAGCAGAATGTGTTCTATCCTCTGACAGCCTTTCCCTGGTTATGATTTGGCTCTCAGGTGAGTGTGACACCTTTTCTGTTAGGTGCACTGCAGAGTCACATCAGCAATGCATTGTAGTGGGCTCTACTCCCATGGTGCTTTTCTCCCTGCTTACTGGGTCAGAGTGTGCCCTGTTTTGTTTCCTGTTGTAGTCTATGCGGTAGTGGTCATTTTTGTAAGACAGTTTTAGATCCCTTTCCTGTGTTACCCACATCAGAGAATGTAGTTCTTACCTTGAATGGTGCTGAAAGAGGGCATATACAAAAACAAGAGCATATACAAAAACATGGACTGATGAGACAAAGTCAGCACGGATTTAGTGAAGGGAAGTCTTGCCTCACCAATCTAATGCATTTTTTTGAGGGGGTAAGCAAACATGTGGACAATGGGGAGCCGGTTGATATTGTATATCTGGATTTTCAGAAGGCGTTTGACAAAGTGCCGCACGAAAGACTCCTGAAGAAATTGCTGAGTCATGGAATCGGAGGTAGGGTATTATTATGGATTAAGAACTGGTTGAAAGATAGGAAGCAGAGAGTAGGATTGCGTGGCCAGTATTCTCAGTGGAGGAGGGTAGTTAGTGGGGTCCCGCAGGGGTCTGTGCTGGGTCCGTTGCTTTTTAATGTATTTATAAATGACCTAGAGATGGGAATAACTAGTCAGGTAATTAAATTCGCCGATGACACAAAATTATTCAGGGTCGTCAAGTCGCAGGAGGAATGTGAACGATTACAGGAGGACCTTGCGAGACTGGGAGAATGGGCGTGCAAGTGGCAGATGAAGTTCAATGTTGACAAGTGCAAAGTGATGCATGTGGGTAAGAGGAACCCGAATTATAGCTACGTCTTGCAAGGTTCCGCGTTAGGAGTTACGGATCAAGAAAGGGATCTGGGTGTCGTCGTCGATGATACGCTGAAACCTTCTGCTCAGTGTGCTGCTGCGGCTAGGAAAGCGAATAGAATGTTGGGTGTTATTAGGAAGGGTATGGAGTCCAGGTGTGCGGATGTTATAATGCCGTTGTATCGCTCCATGGTGCGACCGCACCTGGAGTATTGTGTTCAGTACTGGTCTCCGTATCTCAAAAAAGATATAGTAGAATTGGAAAAGGTACAGCGAAGGGCGACGAAAATGATAGTGGGGATGGGACGACTTTCCTATGAAGAGAGGCTGAGAAGGCTAGGGCTTTTCAGCTTGGAGAAGAGACGGCTGAGGGGAGATATGATAGAAGTGTATAAAATAATGAGTGGAATGGATCGGGTGGATGTGAAGCGACTGTTCACGCTATCCAAAAATACTAGGACTAGAGGGCATGAGTTGAAGCTACAGTGTGGTAAATTTAAAACGAATCGGAGAAAATTTTTCTTCACCCAACGTGTAATTAGACTCTGGAATTCGTTGCCGGAGAACGTGGTACGGGCGGTTAGCTTGACGGAGTTTAAAAAGGGGTTAGATAGATTCCTAAAGGACAAGTCCATAGACCGCTATTAAATGGACTTGGAAAAATTCCGCATTTTTAGGTATAACTTGTCTGGAATGTTTTTACGTTTGGGGAGCGTGCCAGGTGCCCTTGACCTGGATTGGCCACTGTTGGTGACAGGATGCTGGGCTAGATGGACCTTTGGTCTTTCCCAGTATGGCACTACTTATGTACTTATGTACTTATGTACTTATTGTACACCATTGTGCCAGCTCTTACCTACTGCTAATCTTAGTACCAGGGGACTCTTTGCCAGTGGGGCACAACCTCTGATCTGCAGTTAACTGTGAGTAAACGTGGTTATTTCAAGAAAGAACTTTTTCAGAGAGATTAGTCTTCAGTTGTGAACTGGTGTGCCAAAGTTATACAGCAGCAATAAGTCATAGAGGCTGTATGCAGGTCCCTGGAGCAGTTTTAGTGGGTGTAGTACATTTGTGGGTAGTGGGTTTGGGGGGGTGGGGGGCTCAGCTCCCAAAGTAAGGGAGCTATGCACATAGGAGCTTTTCTGAAGTCCAGCGCAGTGACCCCTAGGGAGCCCGGTTGGTGTCCTGGCATGTCAGGGGGGCCAGTGCACTAAAAATGCTGGCTCCTCCCACGGCCAAATGCCTTGAATTTGGCCGGGGTTTGAGGTGGCCGACATAACTTTCCATTATCGCTAAAAAACGAAGCCGGCCATCTCAAACCCCGGCCAAATCCAATGCATTTGGCTGGCCAGAACCGTATTATTGAAACAAAAGATGGCCGGCCATCTTTTTCGAAAATACGGGTCTGGCCAGCTGATTGCAGCGCCGCCAAAATACATCGCCGGCCATGTATTTCGCCAGCACCGTTTGATTATTCCCCTCCACATTGGTTAACTCCATTATGTTTCCCCTCATATGGTTTGTGAATGTGTGTTTTTCTGCATTACTTATGATGTTAATGCTATTATTTTATCAAATCTATTAAACAGAGGAGTGGCCTAGTGGTTAGGGTGGTGGACTTTGGTCCTGGGGATCTGCGAAACTGAGTTCAATTCCCACTTCAGGCACAGACAGCTCCTTGTGACTCTGGGCAAGTCACTTAACTCTCCATTGCCCCATGTAAGCCGCATTGAGCCTGCCATGAGTGGGAAAGTACAGGGTACAAATGTAACAAAATAGAATTGTAAATCATGCTGGTGGTCTTTTACTAAAGATTATCTCGAGTCATCTGCGGCAGGGCCCATAGGAATAAAATGGGACCTGCTGCAAATAACTCGAGCTAACCTTTAGTAAAACTACCTCTGTTTGTTCTTTACAAAAGGACAATATATCAAGTAGAATAAATAAATAAAGGAACATGCAATTAAGAATTTGAATTTTAAGTTATACCGTTTTAATTTTTGCATTGAACAGACTAAGGTAGAATAAGTTCACACTGACACCCAAATGTTTCCCACAGATGGGAAAGTGAAAAATCAAATTGTAACGTCATGGGTCAGCTTCAGGTTTCAGGGGGATCTGGGTTCAGATGCTACATCATTCATCGTTTAACATAGGGTGAGCCTGAAAATACCATGCCTGGGATGACAGCTTTTGCTACTGTGATGATCCTGTCAGTCTTGTATCTCTGTGCATGTTGTCTGAAGAGAGGACTGGAAAAAGACCTGAATGAGAGGGCTGTGTTTTGGCAGCATTTTGGATGTGTTATTGGACACCTTCAGTGCTGAGAAGAAAGTTCCCCAAATTGTAATTTGACAGTCCATGACAAACTGAGAATGACAGAAGCAGCAATTAAGAGTCTGTTCTCAGGTTTTAATCTGCTTTAAATCATTTTGCTCATTTTCAGAAAACAGAATCCAGAATGTTGAAATGAGTATGCTGCGATACACACTGCTTGGTTTACCATCATACGGACGCAGCAGATGTCACCTCAGTACAGTTACTGATTGAGATCATCCACATACCAGGAGGAGGAAGGCAATAGAAAGGGAAAGGGAATCAGACAGGATGAAATATTCGAAATATCTATTGCAGCTTGTATTTGAATCAAATCAGCAGCCTGCAGCTTGTGAAGGCATAAGGCTGTAAATCCTCTTTTTTTTTTTTTTGCATGTTTGTTTTGCAATTCTGGTCATTTGACTATGCACATCATTTAAAACATGATTTGAGGAGGTAAGTAATACATATTTTTAAGTAAATAAAAATATTTATTTATTGACATTTGTTATGGAGGATTTCTATAAATGGTGTCCAAACTTAGGCGCCGGGAAGATCTGTGCTAAACAATTATTCTGCAAAGAGTGCACTGCATGGAACAATCGTTATAGAATACTAGCTTAGTGTAGATTTAGCACCTAAGATTGGGAGCGGCATGGATAGTGTCATCAAAAGTGTTTCGGTTTTCTGGACCATGGGATGATTTTGCCAAGGGCTGCTGAGCAGAGATATGGGCTCATTTTCTAAAGAGAAGGACGTCCATCTTTCGACATAATCGGAAGACTTCCAAATCGGTATAATCAAAACCTGATTTAGGACGTCTCCAACTGCACTCCGTCGCAAGGATGGCCAAAGTTCAAGGGTGTGTGTCAGAGGCATAGCGAAGGCGGGACTTGGGCATGCCTAACACTTGGACGTCCTTGACCCATAATTGAAAAAAAAGGATGCCCCGATGAACATTTGGATGTTTTCACCCGGACCTGTTTTTCTTACGACTAAGGCACAAAAAAGTGCCTGAAATGACCAGATGACCACCAGAGAAAATCAGGGATGACCTCCTGTTACTCCCCCAGTGGTCACTAACCCCCTCCCACCCTCAAAAAACATCTTTCAAAATATTTTGTGCCAGCCTCAGATGTCATACTTAGGTCCATGACAGCACATGCAGGTCCCAGGAGCAATTTCAGTAGGTACTGCAGTGCACTTCAGACAGAGGGACCCAGGCCCATACCCCCTACCTATTACATTTGTGTAGCAAACAGCGAGCTCTCCAAACCCCACCACAAACCCACTGTACCCATATATAGATGCCCTCTTAACCCGTAAGGGCTATGGTAGTGGTGTACAGATGGTGGTAGTGGGTTTTGGGGGGTGTTTGGGGGGCTCAGTGTTTGGGGTAAGAGAGTTTTGTTCCTGGGAACATTTTATGAAGTCCACTGCAGTGCCCAATAGGGTGCCAGGTTGGTGTCCTGGCGTGTCAGGGGGATCAGGGCACTACAAATGCTGGCTCTCCCACACCCAAATGGCTTGCATTAGGACGTTTTTGACATGGACATCTTTGGTTTCGAAAATCGTCAAAAGTCAGAAACGTCCAAATCTAGGGACATCCAAATTTAAGGATTTGGACGTTCCTGACGGCATTTTCGAAACAAAAAATGGACGTCCATCTTGTTTCAAAAATACGGGTTTCCCTGCCCCTGGATTTTGCTGTTTTGCAAGATGTTCAAATTGGAACATGGATGTTCCTTTCGAAATTGCACCTCATTGTGACCATCTATCAAAGAAGAGGAGAGATGTCTTCATCAACAGATTGGCTCACCTACTGAAGAGGGGTTTAAACTACAATCATTGGGGCTGAGTGGCCCCCAATTATGATGAGGATAAAGATTTAACATCTTGCACCTTATTCATAGCATCTGGGCAACTGGTTTTCCCTTCTTTCTGTCATGCCTTCTTCATTCCTACATTCTGAGATAGACTCTCTGTTCTTCTCAAGTTGGAAACAGATTCATCTTACTGTTACTCATAATTCTATTTTTGAAGTTGTCAGGCCTATATTGTGAAATGCTTTGCCACAATATTTGATGCTTGAAACATCATATGTTAAATTTAAGATGGATCTTAAGACCTATTTTTTTAAAACAGTATTTTGGTTGAATGCCCCTTGAGGTGTAGGTGGACTGACACATGGCTGGCTCTGCAGTGAGCACAATTTTGCAGGACTTTTTAATCTTTCTCTCATATTGTTCATTTTCTATTTTTATTGCACAGCTCATAGATCTTTGTTATGTGGTATATTAAATTTAATAAACTTGGAAACTCGGAAAGGCCCCAGGTAAGTACAAGCTCTCAGGAAAATGAAGCATTAAATGCCTCTACGCAAATGAAAAGGGGCAACATCTGAAAAGCAGTGTATAATAATGTCTATAGTATAGGAAATAAGGTTCTGGATCTAGAGACTGAGATGGAAGAGGCTGAGTGATGGTCAAGGAGACATGATACACAGAGAATTATAAATGGTATATAGTTATATCAGGCTATAATATGTTCAGGAAAGGGAGGGGAGTGACATTTCCTACATAAGCACACAACTGTGGAACGCATTACCAAAAGCCTTGAAAACGACGTACGACCACCTAAACTTCCAGAAATCACTAAAAACCAGCCTGTTTAAAAAAGCATACCCTACCGATCCAACTTAAATGCCTAATCTCTGCAACCCAACCAAACTAAAGCACGTAATGGACATAACACAACTCTTCCATTCTCCAATTCCCTAATGTGGCTGTGCCACATGAACTTGATCTTACCACAACATCACCCTATATTTGTTCACACCGGAGCCTGAAAAGGCCTCTCCGGTATTGAGCCTACAAATAGGTGGGAAAATGTGGGATACAAATGTAACAAATAAATAAATATGTTAAATATAATATTAACACAACAAAGGGAACAGAAGAACATGAACCCTCATAATCACAAAGATGTGCCAAACACAGTGAAGTGACAACAAAGTGGAAGCTAGATGCAAAATATCAAACGTTTATTGAAACATCCAATGACTCAATACAAGTTGTGTTTTAGCTGCAAATGCCTGCCTCAGAAGTCTAAAAATAACAATCACAACAAACTAAAAGCAATCAATCAATCAATCAATCCATCAATCAATAAATCTATGGAACACAGATAATTAAAAATGACACAGTTAAATCATGTATGATCACTTCCCATATGGCTTTTGAATTGATAGGGTTATACCCATGGGATACTTTCTATTAAGTTTATTTCTCTACTTTTGTTGATTAGAGAGTGTATTTTATGTTTATTTTCCATACAAATTAAATTTATATGTAATGTTTTTATCTACCGAGATGGTTTTATTTGAATAGGTTATATTTTTATATGTTGATTATTATATATTTTTAATGATAAATTTTGTTTGTACATATTTGATTTAACTGTGAAATTTTTAATTATCTGTTTTCCATAGATGTATTTATTGATTGTTTGATTTTAGTTTGTGATTGTTATTTTTAGACTCCTGAGGCAGGCCTTTGTGGCCAAAAGATAATATTAAGCTGCACAATTGCAGGCCCTATAGGGTAAGGAAGAGGCACCTTGGGTCAGTCTGGAAAGATGGAGTGAAAAATGTATCTAGATTGGTGTGATGTACAGGCCTCCTTCACAGACAGAAGTGAGAAAAGATTTATTTGAAGACATTCAAAATATAACTGTGAAAGGGAAAGTACTACTAATAGGTGATTTTAATATGCCAGTTGTTGATTGGATATTCCTATTGCAGGGTCTTCTAGAAGTAAAGAGATCTTGATTTCTCCACAGGGAGAACTGTTCTAGCAGTTGATAATGGAACCCATGAGTGATGGGGCCATTCTGGACTTAGTGCTTATGAATGGGGAGAAGATTTCTGATGTTATAGTGGGTGATCATCTGCCATCCAGTGATCACTGAATGGTGTGGTTTAATATTAAGACAGGTGTAAAGAAAGTGTATTCAAAAGTGAAGGTTCTAGACATTTAAAAAATCTGTTCAGATGGGGGATTATCTCAAGGAGTTGTTAGCTGGAAGGGAGATTCTGGAAGAAGTAGGAAAGCAGTATGCAAAACTGAAAGGAGCTATTTTAAGAACAACAAACTTTTTTTATATGGAAAATAATTAAGGGTAAGAGGAAAATAAGGCTGATTTGGTTCTCAAAAGTAGTAGCTGAAAAGTAAGGAAAAAGAGGTTAGCCTTCATAAACTACAACAGATTGCAGAAAGAGGAAGACAGGCAACAATGTCTGGAAAAACTAGGAGAAGTGGTAAAGTAGTCATGAAAGCAAAGACGCAAATGGAAAGAAAATAGTCAATACAGTAAAATGGGGGGGGGGCATTTTTAAAGATATGTTAGTGATAGCAAGAAATGCAAAAATGGCATTGTGAGATTCAAAGGTGAAG
Organism: Microcaecilia unicolor; assembly: GCF_901765095.1. Taxonomy (NCBI): domain Eukaryota; kingdom Metazoa; phylum Chordata; class Amphibia; order Gymnophiona; family Siphonopidae; genus Microcaecilia; species Microcaecilia unicolor. The sequence continues at coordinate 177,162,333 of NC_044040.1, forward strand.
AGGAGAAATATGTAAAAGCTGATAAAGATAAGATGGAATTTCTTAACAAGTATTTCTGTTCTATCTTCACAGCTAATGATCTGGGAGCAGGACCACAGAGGACAAATACAAATAGAAATGGAGGTATGGCAGACCCTGAATGATTTTTAGTGGCTTGTGTTTGTGAGGAGACAGTTATACTGAAGCTGGACAAAGCAATGGAGCTGGATGGCGTACATCCGAGAGCACTGAAGGAACTTAGGGACGTTCTGGCGGCTCCACCGGCTGATCTTTTCAATGTTTTTTCTAGAATCAGGAGTGATCACAGAGGACTGGAGAAGAGTAGACTTGGTCCCTCCTCTCCACCAAAGTGGGAGTAAGGAAGAGGTTAGGAACTACAAGCCTGTAAGTCTGACTTCTGTGGTCAGTAAATTAATGGAAACACCTAAAGGAGAATATTAAAGTTTCTGGAATCCAATTGATTGCAGGACTCAAAGCAGCATGGTTTCACTAGAGTCAGGTCTTATCAGACAAATCTGATTAATTTCTTTGAATGGATGACCAGAGAGTTGAATCAAGGGAAAGCACTATATGTGGTGTACTTAGATTTTGGCAAAGCCTTTGAAAGGGTTTTTCATAGATGACTGAAAATAAATCGAGTGCCATCAATATAGGCCCTAATTTCACTGACTGGCTTAGAAACTGGTTAAATGGAAAACGACAGAGGGTAATAAGGTTATGTTGCCAGTGGTGCCACAAAGGTTCGGTTTTTGGGTAGCTTAAAAAAATTGTAAGTAATATTGCTGAAGGGCTGTCTGATAAGGTTTGCCTCTTTGCAAATGATACCAAAATCTGTAATAGGATAGACACCACTGATTGCATGGATAACATGAGGAAGGACCTAGCAAAGCTTGAAGAATGGCCTAGAATTTGGCATTTAAGATTGAATGGTACAGTTTAGGGGCAAAGAACTTCTATGCACAAATATTGTGTACAATTCTGGAGAGTGCACCTTCAAAAAGATATAAACAGGATGAAGGTGGTCCAGAGGACGGCTACTAAAATGGTCTGTGGTCTTTGTCTTAAAGCGTATGGGAAAAGACTTAAAGATCTCAATATGTATAGTTTGGAAGAAAGGTAAGAAAGGGGAGGTATGATAGAAGACTTCTTGACTGTACTCCACCTTGAATCTATTAAGGAATTAGGTGGATTATAAATCATAAAATAGAATAGAGACGTATAAATGCCTCCATGGCATAAATGCACAGGAGACAAGTATCTTTCAATTGAAAGGAAGATCCAGAATGAGAGGGCATAGGATGAAGGTGAAAGGTACAGATTCAGAAGTAACCTGAGAAAATACTTCTTTATAGAAAGGACAGAGAATTAATAGAATGGCGGAGGTGGTGGAGATGAAAAATGTAAGGGGAGGTCATACCCAATTCCCTCCAGTGGTCATCTGGTCAGTTTGGGCACCTTTTTGAGGCTTGGTCGCAAGAAAAAATGGACCAAGTAAAGTTGGCCAAGTGCTCGTCAGGGACACCCTTCTTTTTTCCATTATCGGCCGAGGACACCCATCTCTTAAGCATGCCCCAGTCCCGCCTTTGCTATGCCTCCAACACGCACCCGTGAACTTTGGTCATCCCCACGATGGAAAGCAGTTGAGGGCGCCCAAAATTGACTTTCAATTATACAGATTTGGGCGACCCTGAGAGAAGGACACTCATCTCCCAATTTGTGTCGGAAGATGGGCGCCCTTCTCTTTCAAAAATAAGCCTGATGGTCTTTATCTGCCTTTGTTTTTTCTCTGTTTCTATGTTTCCAATAAGTTATCGGCTGGATAGATCTTATCTCCCAGTTCATTACTACAGTTCTTAAGAGAAAGAATGACAAACGGCAATAACCACCTCAGTACTGGATAATTTCTCAAACTTCAAACAGATAAAAAATTTTGATTCTTAGTATTGAGGGACTTCCACTGTACTCCGATCCACTCTGTTTAATGAGGAAGATGACAATTACCTGGTCTTCTATTCATGGCTCTGGAATTGTGCTCGCTTCTCCAGGACAACATTGTCATATGGTCTTTCAGTGTTTAGATTTGTTGTATGATATGTTGGTTGACACCTTCTATTGTAAATTGCCTAATGTTCTATAACAGGGGTCAGGGCCACCGAGAGACTGAGCTGGGCCCAGGGCATGGCCACCTCCAGGCCTGCACCCCAGGATCGTCGCCACCACTACCGCCAGTCTTCTTACATGTGGCCTGCCCCTGTGGCTGCTTTTTCTTTCAGGTTGCACATGCTCAGTTTTAAAACCAAGCATGCATTGCCTGAGGGGAAAATCAGCCACTGAAGACTGTGAAAAGAGCAGCGCTGGAGGAATATCTCTTCTGCTGGCAGGGCCCCCCACCAGCTTGCTGTGTGTGCTCCTCTGGGTCCTCCCCAGCCTCCAAGGGTGGCCCAGCATCAGAGTCATCTGGGTCCCGTCAGGAGCAGGAGAGAGAGAGAGACCCTGACGCCAGGCCCAACTTGGAGGCCCGGGACTGGTGAATTTTGCTCCCCCCCTTCTTGTTGGCCCTGAAAGGGGTTCTCAACCCAGTCCTTGGGACACACATTAGGGATTGTATAGCAATCAATAAATGTTGTCATTTTATTAGGTAATATCTAAGCCTTCTTCTTTTTGTCTCAATTTCACTATGTATTTCTGATGGATATACTTCCTTTTTTTGAAGTAAGTTGCATTGAACTCTGTATGGGAATATTAGCGAATAATATTATGTTATGAGGTATTTATAACCCACCAACTCTCCCATAATGAGATTCAAGGTGAGGTAACAAATTTAAGAAGACAACTGAACTTTCATCAGGCATTAAAAAATAGGCAAATATCTTAAGAAAAACCAAGGCTGCAAAAACAGTACTAGCAATGATGATGAAAAAAACAAATGCATCTTTAACATCTTCTGAACAATTAAATAATCCTTCAAATAATGAATCTGGACTGGAAGACTATTCCAGAGAAGAACAACTAGAAAACTAACATACTTAACAAGTGGATATGCAAAAGTTAAATATTGACATGACCGAGAAATAAAACGATTATTTAAGGTTTTTACATTTTTGTGACAAATCCTCAGGACAGGCACCAAATAGAAACTTAAAAACCAAGCAGAACACTTTAAATCAAATCCTTGCCTGAACAGGCAGCCAATGTAATCTATTAAGCAAAGGAGAAACATGGTCATACTTTGATTTGCAAAAGATCAATTTCGCTGTGGAGATCTGAACCAACTGAAACTTAGCAACATACTACGCTAATACACACAAATATAAAGAATTACTACAATCAAGTATCGATAAAATAGCCAGTTGAACAATAACCCTGAAATGTTCTCGCAGAAAATAAGAGCACAGCAGATAAAGTCATTTGAGTTTAAAGTAAGCTTTCCGTACTACATTAAGGCTTTCTTCTGTTCTGATTGACTATTGTACTTGTAACCTGATTTTTCTTTTGTTCTTGTTGATTGTTTTTATGATGATATGTTGAAACCCTCTGCTTAGTCTGTGGCGGCTAAGAAAGCAAATAGAATGTTATTATTAGGAAAGGAATGGAAAACAAAAATAAAAAATAAGGACATTATAATGCCTTTGTATCGCTCCATGGTGCGACCACGTCTGGACTATTGTGTGCAGTTCAGGTCACTGCATCTCAAAAAAGATATGGTGGAATTAGAAAAGGTATAGAGAAGGGTGACAAAAATAATAAAGGGGATAGGACGACTTCCCTATGAGGAAAGGCTAAAGCGGCTAGGGCTTTTCAGCTTGGAAAAGAGATGGCTGAGGGGAGATGTGATAGAGGTCTATAAAATGAGTGGAATGGAATCGGTAGGCATGAATTGATTGTTTACTCTTTCCAAAAATACTAGGACTAGGGAGCATGCAATGAAGCTACAAAGTAGTAAATTTAAAATGGATCAGAGAAAATATTTCTTCATTCAACGTGTACTTCTGTATTATGTACTAGACTTCTACAAATCTAAATTTTGTAACCACCTTTTTAGCAATACGTAAGCCACATTGAACCTGCTATACAGTGGGAAAATGTGGCATACAAATGCATTAATTAATTAATTAATTAATTAAACTTTGAAATTCTTTACCAGAGAATGCAGTTAGCTTAGCAAGGTTTAAAAAAGGTTTGGATAGCCTCCTAAAGAAAAGTCCATAAGTCATTATTAAAATGGCTTATGGATTGGGGAAAATCCACTGCTTATTTCTGGGATAATCATCATAAAATGTACTGTTTTGGGATCTTGCCAGGTACTTGTGACCTGGATTAGCTATTGTTGATAACTGGATGCTGAGCTTGATGGACCTTCGGTCTGTCCCAGTATGGCAATACTTATGTAGGCCTTTCCAGGCCTAGTAAGTTCTTCTGGCCTTATTTATCTCATGGTTATATTGTTTCAACTGTTGATTCCAATTAATCTTAGTGGGCTCATCCTTCAATTTTCGCCAACTACGTTCTAACTTATAACAATATCTTTTTAGCTCTAAAAGCTCAAGAGTAATACTCGGCCTTTCTCTTGACCCTTACAGAGCACTCAAGGGCCACAATATTTAGGATGTTTAGAGGAGAAAACTTCTAATTCATAAATACAATTTCTGGGTCAGTTGCAGTTGTGTTTAAAAGAGAAATAACTGAAGACCAGTATGATACCTTATCAATTTTCCCTCTCCCAACCTGAGTTTTTAAAAAAATAATTAGATTTTGGTTGAGGTTGAAAAATTCAAAGTAAAAGTATAACAATAATGGTAAGACCATAGCACCGGCTCCCATTCAGTGAAGGTCTATAAAGAAGAATCGCTAGCAGACACTAAATCTAACATATGATCTTTCTCATGAGTGGGAGTTATGATGTGATTATCAAATTGCAATTCATTTAGAAAAGTTAAGAAATAAGGTAAAGTAAATTAAAGTCAGGTTTACAGGATATCCACAATGAATATGCACGAGACAGATTTGTATACAATAGAGGTAGTGCTTGCAAATCTTCTCATACATATTTATTACAGATAACCTGAAAACATGACTGGCCAGGTGTGTCCCGAGGACTGGGTTGAGAACTACTGGTTTATAATATGTGTGGCATATCAAATATGGTTTCTGTTTATTATGATAGCCCACCTTTATCCAAGGTGGAGAACATAACAACAAAGACTGTCAACATAAATATAAATAAATAGATTTCTACAGGAAGGTCCTGAATAGCTCCTCCCAGTATGTAGTATCCCAGAGATTCTATCAAAAAAGAAGAATTCTTCAGATGTTTTGGTCTGCCTACTGCTGAAATCAGCCGAAAGGACTTGAGGACAGTAAGATCCATTATTTTTTTAAAAAAGTAATGTAGCACTGGATGACACGTGAATCCCAGACTTTCTGAATTGTCATCCAATATAATCAAGCATTTGACAGCAATGAGATTTAAATTTAGACTGAACAAGTTCATCTCAGCTCGTTTCCTTAGTCATTTTTATATTTAATGGGCACAATTCTTGGAAGCATTGCCAAACATAATCATCTTCAACAGCTTGGTGTTTAATTAGATATTAGCAGATCCAGGCCTTGCACTGTTCACTGCTATGCATGAGCTAAAGCTACAAGTGGTATTTGGCTTAGTGGGGACCTGATAAAAGGCAGTAACACATTAATTCATTACATTCATCATGGTCCAAAATAATTGTGCATGAAAGTAGTTTGGAATTGCTTCAGCATCATTTTACTTTGTTTTTCATTTAATTGCATGGCTTCACACTGTGAATAGCTCACAGCGTGTTTTTTTGAAGTCACCCTCTGCCCTGGCTTCTCTGCTTCTTAGATCAGGATGTCAAGTTTGAAGGGACTTAAATCTATGACCCTAGATGGTAAAGGAAGTGGAAGAGCAGGAGGGTCCTGGAAAAAAAGGGGAAATCAGAAGACATACATCCTTCAGTTGTTAAGAATTTAGATTCACCCTCAGAAGGTTCAGTTAGTTCATCAAGTGTGTCCATGACTGAAACATCCTGCCAGACCACATCAGAACACAATCCTCTCTTCCATCATTCAAATCAATGCTCAAACTCACCTCTTTACCAAATGCTTCGGCTGCTCCCTTGATTAACCAAATTTCTCTCCTGTCCACTCCCTTCCTTCTCCTATTACCTACCCTATTTTATAGCACAATTGCAAACTTCATAGCAGCCATTACTGGACATTTTGAGGTATATCAAGCACTGTGAATGAATCAATTAATACATAAAAATGCCCTGGTTGCTCATAGGATACAAACAGTAGAGATGGGCTATCATTTGCAAAGACATGGGGTATGTCAAACGACGTATCCCATCTTATTGCATGACATAAACAAAGAAAAATGAAGAGAAACAACACAGTTTATGATTTTATTTGTTTGTACTCTGCAAGGAAAGTACACGTTCTTAAAAAGAGTGCACACTCTTAAAAAGAGGACATGCATGTGCAAACCATTGTGCATGCACAAATTAGTACACACATGTACACACTATCAGGAAAGAGTATGCAAGAGTACACACTCTTTTCAAAAGTGCACACTCTTTGCAAATAGTGCACATGCTTAATGACATTGCTCTCATGGTCACGGAAACCTGAATGAAACAAAACTTCTCATGAACGACACAGGAAACATCACACAATGAAAAAAATTCAGCTGTCTACTCCCAGTAAGCAGCAGATACTAATGCTTACTAGCATAACAGAATCCTAGAATATATCATTTCATTCTCTGTTCATTTAGCTTTGTTGCACTACTCCAGCCTCCTGGACTCCTGCCTGGTTCCTGGTTCCTGGTTCTTGGATGTCCTTCTGAATCCTGCATCCTGGATGGGTGAATGTCAGCTTGTTTTATGTTTCTTGATTCACATTACCTAGACTCCTGCCTAATTATTTCCCTCTGTACTCAGTCTCAGCTTTAGCCTTCCAGATGCCTGCTAGGCTCCTGCTGGAGATCTTACAATTAAACAGGCACACAGACATCCTCCTTGTTAGTCATCCATACTTTTGAGTGTCCTCTGACATAAGGCTATACATTTCTGGTTTTTGAAAACTCTGGTCTTCAAGATATATATATAGTTTAAGAATAAGCTCATTTAAATACCTTTGTTACCCTGTAAATCAGATCAATATTTTGACCTCTGAAATGGGAGTTCTACACCCCTTGCTTATATAACGGGGTCTATGCAAACTAGGGCCCCTTTTACCAAATTGCACTAGCACAGTTTAGTAAAAAGGGCCCTAAATGCATTGTGTACTTTAAGGGCTTGTTGTGCATGATAACAATAGAATGTCATTTAACAAAACATTAAGATGCATATTAAAATAGCTCCAAATTTGAGAGGAGTTGCAAAGTTAGTACTTAATACTTTATAAATGAGGGGGGTAGCAAATGAGGCTTTAATAGGCCCATATGAAATAGCATGGTATGCTCACCATACTTGTTTTCCATGATGTCGGTAAAATCCAAAAATAATAAAAACAGTCTAGAACCATGTGTTAAATGCATATTTGGGTACTCAGGGTTTTGAAATTTCCTTTGTAAACCATCTTGAAGTGTGGGGGATTTTGTATCCATTGTTTCCTGTAAGCTGAGCATGAGTCCTCCACTTACAGACCTGCCGGTGCTGTTTCACTATCAATTTTTCAATAATGGGGGGCAGGCAAACTGTGCAAAACTCCATGTAACCTGAGTATCCCTAGCAATTGAAAATTCAGTATTGAAACACCACCCCCTACTGGCTGCAATGCAGTTGGAGGACTCCTGCTCAGCTTAGAGGGAACTGTGTTTGTATTCCGGCCCTTTCCTGGCATACATGAAGGGGCTTTAATTTAAAAAAAATTTTCTAGATTGGATAATAGTATAAACAAACTAGAAAACTCACTCCTACCAAAAACCTTAGATGCTCCTGTATGTCAACCATAGGACTACTTTCAAAGTATATGTAATAACAACAACTTTTCAATAGAAAAAGTAGAAAATAAATTCACCTTTCCCCAGATTCTGTAAATAGTGCGACAATTTACGTGCACAAAATTGCAAGCTATTCTGAGATGTGCTAATGAGCCAATTAGCTCCAATATTTGGGTGCTAACAATCAATTATTGGTGCTAATGGGCAACAATTTGGATTTCCACATGTATCTTGCTAAGCGCTATTCTACAAAGATCAGCATGTAAATTGTTTAGCAGGCTACTCAAAAGGGGGCATGGCCGTACTTGGGGCATGGGCAGGTCAAGGGCATTCACGAAAGATGCGTACAGTATTAATGAATACCAGGGATCCACACCTAATTTACATGCCAGGATGCACACTAGGTTTCAGTTGGTGCAAATCCTTGTGCCCAAAGTTTGGTGTGGAATTTGTCTTTAAGCGCTATTCTAGAAATGGCACACTATTTGGAGTTAGGCTTACTGCTGCTTTGTAAAAGGACCCCTTAAAAAGCAAAAATATGGGAGGGGGCATGTTATGGGCAGAGAGTGGGTGCAGAAGTATTAATTGGCTAGTGCATTAAGCTTAGGACATGCTAACTGGCTAATGCAGAGTTGATGCAGGACTGTGTAGTGCCTCCTAAATAGGAGGTAGTAAGTCCTGCTGTGTTAACGTAAATCTAGGTAGGTACCGTGCACTAATGACAACATTAATGCATAACCTGCAATAAAATATACATTTTAAAATCCTCCAAAAGTGCTGCATTAAATCTGGGCTTAGCTCACAGTAAAATACTGATGCTAGTGCATTTTTCTAAGCGTGCCACTAAAGGATATAGCTCTTCTACAATGTCGGTCTGTGCATTTGGGTGATTTTGTGTTACCAGTAATGGAATGTATGCATGTGTTGGGTATTCTTTTGGATCCCTTATTGCCCATGAAGGATCAAGTATTGCAAGTGGTCAAGTCAGCTTTTTTCAGGTTCATTAACAAAGTTACGGCCTATGTTGCCACGTATCGAATTTTCCAATGCGTTGTATTTGGGTTTATCAAAATCAAAGATACAAGCAAGCACTGCAGGTGATACAAAATGCTTCTGTCCATTTGTTCAATCAACTTAGGAAACCTAACTTCCAGTGTGGGGAATATTTCAAAATAACTGTAATCAATTTCCCAAACACCTCATTACTCACACTAGCTTCTCTATCTTTATCACCATCAATGGACATGTAAAAATAAATAAATATTTAACTATTCGGGGATCTTCAGACATTTCAAAAGTTTCCACCATATGGGACTTTGCCACAAATTGTAAATGGTGTCCTTTGCATCCTCATGGATCAACCCGTCAATTTTTTACTTTATCTTTTTCTTACATTTTGCTCTTTATATTTTAAAAGAAGTTGTATGTCTTCAATTATTTGTTCAAAATTATACTTATATTTAACTTATCTTATAGAAAATAGCAGCAACGATTTCCTCCAGCTCAAACCTCTGCCGACATGGCCAGGTTTCGTTACACTTCGTCAGGGAAGAGGCTAGCATTTCTATAGTAGCTTCAACGTCTCAAGAAAAATGGCTGTCCATTTGTTGGCAGGTGTTTCTAGGTTTAAGCACTTATCTCCAATTTTGTGCTCTTTGTACTGGTTTCCAGTTCACGCTCGAGTACAGTACAAGGTGGTACACCGAGCACTGTACTCTGATTGCGTTCTTCGATACTTTAAAGGTGTAATTCAGGAATATTGACCCATTCGATCTTTGCAGTCTGAATATTTGAAGTTTTGATGAATGATAAACTGCAAACGGTGGTATTTGCCAGCACAAGGATCACTGTATTCCCAATAGTGGGTCCATAAATCTGGAACAATTTACCAGGTTATTTGAGACTTTGTAGTAGTAGGACTCAATTCAGTAAGCTGCTGAAGACATATTTGTTCAAACATGCATAGGATTGATCTTGTCTGTTACCTTTTGAATGCTGTATACTCTAGTCCCTGTTATTGTCTTTTTATTTTTATTGTGTATGTTGATTTGTGATCCATCATTGTAGGCGGAATAGAATTTTTTAAATAAATTAAAAAAAAATTGAATATGAAGATCTAGTTGACTCATCCATGCAATGAACATTATTCCAGAAATCTTGTTGTTCATCCAGATGCTTTTTAATGAACCTAAGACAGTTAGTAATGTTCTTTGCAGTGAGTAGTGGTTTCTGTCTATCTATCTTCCCATGAACACTATTTTCATTTTCCTTATGGTTGATGTATGAACCCTAACATCCACAGCAATGAGAGAGGCCTGCAGGTGTTTCAGAGTTCAGATGAGGATCATGGTGACTTTTGGGCTCATTTTCGAAAGAGAAGGACGCCCATCTTTCGACATAAATCGGAAGATGGGCGTCCTCACAGGGTCGTCCAAATTGGTATAATTGAAAGCCAATTTTGGACATCCCCAACTGCTTTCCGTCGCAGGGACGGCCAAAGTTCAAGGGGGCATATCGGAGGCATAGCAAAGGCGGCACTTGGGCGAGCTTAACACTTGGACGTCCTCGACCCATAATCAAAAGAAACAAGGACGTCCCTGACAAACACTTGGATGACTTTACCTGGTCGTGTTTTACTTACGACCTAGGCACAAAAAGATGCCCGAAATGACCAGATGATCACCAGAGAGAATTGGGGATAACCTCCCCTTACTCCCCCAGTGGTCACTAACCCCCTTCCACCCTCAAAAAACATCTTTAAAAATATTTTGTGCCAGCCTATATGCCAGCCTCAGATGTCATACTCAGGTCCATCACAGCAGTATGCAGGTCCCTGGAGCAGTTTTAGTGGGTGCAGTGCACTTCAGGCAGGTGGACTCAGGCCAATACCCCCCTACTTGTTACATTTGTGTAGGAAACAGCAAGCCCTCCAAAACCCACCACAAACCCACTGTACCCACATCTAGGTGCCCCCCTTCACCCATAAGGGCTAAGGTAATGGCGTACAGTTGGGGAGTGGTTTTTTTGGGGGGGGGTTGGGGGGCTCAGCACACAAGGTAAGGGAGCTATGTAACTGGGAGCAATTTATGAAGTCCAGTGCAGTGCCCCCGAGGGTGCCCGGTTGGTGTCCTGGCATGTGAGGGGGACCAGTGCTCTACAAATGCTGGCTCCTCCCATGACCAAAGGGCTTGCATTTGGTTGTTTCTGAGATGGAAATCCTTGGTTTCCATTATTGCCGAATATCAGAAACGACCAAGTCTAAGGACGCCCATCTCTAAGGACCACCAAATTTCAGGATTTGGATGTCCCTGACTGTATTATCGAATCGAAAAATGGAAGTCCATCTTGTTTTGAAAAAACGGTTTTCCCCACCCTTGTATGGGGACGTTTTGCGACGACGTCCAAATCGAAATGAGGATGTCCCTTTCGATTATGCCCCTCCATGTGTTTGATTTTCCAGTTTGTTATTTGGGTAATTCAGTAGGATGACTGTTCCTAGATAGAGTCTGGATGGATGGAAACTCAACTACACTTTTCATGTGTCCTCTGAAAGAAACATTTTAGCTGAAGTCATTGTTGCTCAAGAAGATGCCACCAGTTATAGAATGAAAAGTTCACATACTGTACTTTGCATATATGAATGCATACTGTTGAATCCTTTTTCTTGAATAAATAATCAGAGTTCTTTTTCTGAATTATTTATTCTATAGGGTTAATATTCTCTCTTATCAGGATCTAGTTTATGATCTAGTCATGTTTTGAGTATCAATTGTGCTAAAATGCAGACCATTTTAAGTGATTTACAAACTTTCTCTTAGCACTGTAAACCTACACACCTCTATACCCACTTAGACATAAACACATGAATAATCTTAAAGAAAATGTTTTATTTTTAAATATCCCTGTCCTCGAGATGATCTTTCTTGTCTTTGAAGTCATTATGTAGAAGTTTGTGCATGTTCTAAGAAAAGAAAGAGGCTAATCCGATTAGGGAGGCTGAACACAACTGGACTGTAGGCAGCAAAAGGAGTAGCAGTAAAGAAAGGGTTAAAGAAAGGCAGGGGGCGGAGGGAGGAGGAAGGTCATAAAGGGCAGCTCAACAGGTAAGGAGGGGTCTTTTCGAGTGGCCAGCGGCCCATATTTTAGGCAATGAGGATAATTTTATGACAGATACCGGGCAGCTGTAGAAGTAGAAGACATGAATTGAGGTAGCAGAGGGTTTGACTTAAGAGTAATGTCAGGAAGAACTTTTTCACAAAGAAAGAGTAGATGCCTTAAATGCCCTATTGTGAAAGCTGGTGGATACAAAAACGGTAACAGAATTTAAATAAAAATTTAAATATAAAGGATTCCTATATGGAAAGGGAAAGGAATCAAAGCAAATTTAGTGGAAAATAACTTCTTCAGCCTGTGCTCTAATTATGTCTATACATGTCTGGATGGGTTGGATGGAGCTTCAACAGTAACTCCAGTAGTTGGGGAATAAGGCCAGTGCCACACTACTTCTACGATTTGTGCCCCAAAAATGGCAAGGACAGATGAAGATCAAGTATTCATATGTTATATCGCAATCGTATCATATGCTATGAGTTTATCTTGTTGGGCAGACTTGCTGTTAACTACTATGTTTGGTTGGCTAGGCATGGAAGGCACAAAAAGACATATGCCATACCTATTTAATAAAGGCAAACTGTACACCTTTGGGCATTTATAAACTAGCCCAGACAAAAGCTTCCATGTTTAATACCTGCTCAGAAGCAGGAGCAACTTTGAGTGTGTATGTGCCAGTATAATTACCCCTGGATTCTATAAACGGCGACTAAAGTTGCGCATGCAACTTAATTGTTTAACAAGCGAATCAGCGCCAATAATTGGCTGCTAACAAGCAATTACTGGTGTAATTGGACTTCATTAGAATTTATACACAGATCATATTTTATAACGATCTGTATGTAAATTCTAATGCGTATAAATTTTGGGGGGCATGGCTATGGGTATTCCAGAATTTTACATGCATGAATATAAAATTCAGCTGAACCATGTCTAATTTAGGTGCGGAATTTACACCTGCTTTTAGCAAGCATAATTGTCGGCACCTGAAGTTAGGTACAGTTTATGCCTTAAGCGCTATTCTATAAAGGACGCATATCCTTTATAGAATAGCGTTCGGCATATAAACTTTTTGGCGATTTTTAGGTGCCACTTATAGAATTTACCCCTTAATGTACACATATACATTTATTTTATAAAATGTCAGATCCTCTCCCACTCTGCCCTTTCCCTAACTTATATATATCACAAAAGTGGGAGCTTTGGGTTTTTTTTGAGTGTATACTCCCTGAGCATGAAAAAATTGCCCCCACATTTTATCGCTTAAATTTCTTATCTAGCAGAAAAGCAGGATATTCATTGAAAAACTCACATCTTTGTAAGGCACTTGTTTCATCTAATTAAAAATGCCTTCAGCAACAACAAACAGATTTAGCCTTTCAAGAAACACAGAAGGGAATAGATAGATAGATTGGCATTCTTAACAGAGTTCTAATTGCTTCAAAAATGTTGGTGATGTCATTAGATTGGAAGTGCAAAGCTTAAACACTCTTAAGAACTTCATTGAAACCACACAATCTGATTGGAGGACCCCCATTAAAGGTATAACTTCTGTTATGCATAATAAAATGTTAAAATAAATAAAGGCAAAACCAACAGCACAGTCTCAAAGAGAGAAGCCTATTGAGCAGATACAGCTGCAAAACAAGTAGAACATGGAAAAGTACCGAATTGTCCTTAGCTGTTGTGAAACAAGAAAACCATTTTAACCACAAAACTAGAGTCCAATTATTTTATACTGTGCTGAGCTTCATTTCCACCATTACTAGATTCCTTCTTTACTTTTTTCCTCTCAGTTGGAAGTTGCTCTAGTGATACTCTCATATTAATGAATAGGAACTCAGGTGCTGTAGGTTTTCATTTACATTTACATAAAGTTTTGCCTCTTTTAATTTCTTATATTTTTACTTGTAGCACAGACATTTGCAGTCACAATCTGTTACGTTCCTCACCTGGTTCCAGGCCTGCGCAGCCGATTCACCGGCGAGGCGCGGTCCGGCAGAGATAGCCGGCTATTTTAGATGTGGTTTCTCCATAGGGTTACCATATGGCTCCAGAAAAAGGAGGACGGATTGAGCCAGCCGGGTTTTACTTCCATTGCTTTCAAGCAATGGAAGTAAAACCCGGCTGGCTCAATTACTTTCATTGAAAGCAATGGAAGTAAAACCCGGCTGGCTCAATCCGTCCTCCTTTTTCTGGAGCCATATGGTAACCCTATTTCCCCAGGATGAGTCTGTTTCTGTTTCCTATTTCTGGCAGCCATCATCTTGGTTGGAGCAAGGACAGCAGCCATCTTGGCTAGCTTAGGAGGGGCAGCCATCTTGTATACGAGAACAGGAAGGAAACCCATATTTGGGCGTTGTGCTACTCTGCTGATGGGGCAGCCATCTTGGATCAGCTGCATATGCTTGAGCCTAATTCCTTCCCTACTTAAGGCACTGCCTCCAGCCCTTCGTTGCTTCGGCTTCTGCTGCATAGAGGTCGTGGTCCACATCTATGTTCCTTGTCGGTTATCCTGTTTCCAGTATTTTCGGTGTTCCAGACCTTGGCTTGTTTCCTGACCATGCGTTGTGTTGCTGCCTGCCTCTGACCATGGACTGTGTTTTGACTATTCTCAGCTCTACTGTTTTCCTGGCTCTTGGACTGTGTCTGTTGGCTATCTGTCTGGCCGGAAGTCCTGCCGGCCGCTTGATCCCAGGGGCTCAACTCCTGGGGAATAGTGGCTAAGTGCAGGTGAAACTAGGGGTTGTCTGGCTGCCTGACCGAGTGCGGTGCACTCCATCTTCGCCGTGCTCAGTCGGGGCACAAGGGCTCACATCCCCAGTCATAACACAATCTTCAGGCCAAAATATAAAGATCCAAGTTTCCAAGTTTATTAAAGTTTTGCTATCCTGCCCTATGGGTGGCCTACGGAGAGACTTACAATCCAAAACAAAGAAAAGAAGAAGTCGGGGAAGGGGGACAAGACAAGATCCATTGGGATAGAACTACAATATTAGGACAGAGTAGAAGGGGAAAAACGAGAGTGCTACAGGTATCTTCAGGACTATTCCTAGAAAAGCTCTCTAGCAAAAATGCATGAGGGTACTAATGATATGCATCTGTGAACAAGTGGGTCTTAAGATCCGTCTTAAATTTGTGAAGCAAATCTAAGAGCACTCCAAGGATGTGAACAGTCTTGACCTGGGGCACTGGGTATCGAAAAGGAGAATAGGTGTAGGTAAAGTAGGACTCATTTTATTTGAAAATATTATAGATTTAGATATTCGGATTCAGAACTAATTTGTGTTCCCTGAGCCAACCTGTGATCTGAGAGAGTTTATGATTAATAGTAGAGATCTCAAGGGGGTGCAGGTGTTTAAGGTAAAGAGGACCTGAATATCGTTGACATAAATGTACATGGTAAATCCAAGTGACTGTGCTAGGGTCAGCAAGGGGACAAGAAAAATATTAAACAAAGATCCTACTTATCTTCACAGTGTGATAAAAATACAGCCTGAATTGGACAGTGTGGGGGTCATTTTATAACAGGGTGCCTAGGTTAATAGTGCAGGAAGGTGCCTATTTTTAGCCCTTCCATGTGAGGTGTGGAGCCGATGATGAGAGTGGAGGCCCCCAGTTGGTTAAAATTAATAACTAAAACAGGGGAGCACTGTTGAGGCTTCTTTAAAAACTCCAAAAAATACCCTCCGTGGCTGTTATTCTGGTTGTACATGAATGATATTCTCTGTTGTAAACGATAAGGGAGAGGAAGACTATTAATTGTATAGCATTTGATGTAAGAGTATCCTCCCTAGCTCGGAATAGTTATTAATACCCCATATTCAAGCCACTAACAAACAATCAGGAGAGGCAACTTTGTTGGTCAATTTTGTGTTTGAACAAGATCTGCCCATATTTCTGCTCCATTACTTCAAGAACTCACAAGTTTCTTTTTTAGATCAAAGAATGGTTTCTAGCTATTTGTCAGGAGGCCTTTGGCTCTTGACATTACATTTCTTCTTCAATATCCTTGTAAATATGTAATAAAATATTCTTGAAATTAGGTACCTTTTCTTTGCCCCAGATCAACTTTGATCGTCTCTGGATTTGAAGAAGCTAAGACACACATCTTCTCCCCAGGTCAATAACTTGGAAGCTGAAGGTCATTAGTTTGTTAAACTGGGAAGGTTCATGTTGAGCCATTGTTTTTATTGATGTTTTCTTCATTTTTGAATCTCTACTCATCTTTCTTCACCCCTCATGACTGAGGTCTAGAGCAAAAGAGTATGATTTTTTTCTTTTATCATTATTGTGATTTTGTATAATGATTGTGATCGCCTTTTTTTCATTTTTCTTCTTGCAAATGGATGCTTGTGTATAATTATGGAGAATAAATGTAAAAATAAAAAATTAGAGAAAACTCACAGCAAAGACAAAAAGGTACTTTCCACATGTTAGCTTCCTGCTTCCCTTCCTTCCTTCAGTTATCTGTATTGAATGCTGAATAGAACATTTGTGCTCTAATCACAGAATTTACTGTTATTTAATTTGACTTCTAAAATGTGCTTTTTTGTAAGTAACCTGATAGGTAACTGAAAGAATATAGTTGTACTCACTGTGGACTGATGGGGGTATGTATATCTCATGAGCCGGTTAAACTTTAACACTCTAGGCAAGATTTGCACATGTACAGCTGAGTCTAGATAAGGAAGGATACCAGAGTTCACTAGGATGTCATTACTCTTTATTTCATTCTCTGGTTTATTACATAAAAAAATAATTGAACTGTTACACAAATGCAGCCTGCTATTTATAGCTATAATGCAGTGCAACTGACAATGAGGAGAGACACTTAGAATCAAATTTCAAAATCCCCCAAGCCCATTTAGTGATGGAGTAAATCAGAATGAGAAGATTAATGCATCTCTGCTGTCTTGCAAACTAAGGATGTGCATCTAGCAGTCCTGTGCTCTACTGGATAGAGTACCCAGCCATCTATTTACACACAAAGATAATTATATTCAAAAATGCTTTCTTCACCTTAAACCATAATGTGTGAAATATCCTGCTGCTCATCAGATTTCTGTCTTTACATGCTAATGTTTATCAAAGAGGAATTTGCTAATGTGATCATGGGAAAACAGCACAGATGCTGATAATGTAATGCATGCTACTGATCGCATATCACATGCAAATTCCCAAATTGAGAATTATTTCAGCCACAACAGACAGACTCAGTCTGTCAGGAAGCATAGAAAATAACAGATGGATTGCTGTCCTTAACAGAGCTGTGATTCCTTCAAGTATTTTTGGTGATGTCATTAGACCATTAAGAGCAAAGCTCAGACTAATGGATATTATTGAATGAAACATTACAATGTGATTACGGAGCCATGTTAATAATATGTTTATGTAAGATATTCAAAATGCAAAAGAAACAAAGACTGCCAATGTTCCATCTGAGTGGGAGTCCTCCGCCTACAGCCCTGTCAGCGGGGGGTGCTGTTTCACTATCTCATTTTCAATAGTGAGGGACAGACAAGCTCTGCAAGAGTCAAGGGAACCTGCCTGTCCCTAGTGATTGAAAACACAATATTGAAGCCCCCCCCCCCAACCCAAGTGGAATAAATGCAGTTGGAAGACTCCCACTCAGCTTAGAGGGAACAGTGACTGGAACTATAACAACCATGAGGAGAGAAATCCATTGAGCAGACATAGCTTTAGAATGGGTGAACCACAGAAGAATATAACTAAGAGAACAATATTATAGTGCTGCCTCAACAACTCTATAGCTAGAACTAGAGGAAACATGAGGCCAGAGGATCTACAGGGTCTCCTGTTTTAGACTCCACTGAGCAAAGCTAGACCTTCCCACAAGAGTGGTAACATGGAAAATATGAAAATGGGCAACTAACTTTTGTTGTCAGTACTTCATGACTTTTATAAAATCTGGAACATTTTGCTCATAGTTGAATGATGCATTGTTACAGCATAAGGTGATGACACAAGAATCTGTTGTAAGTTGCAAATGTCTCTCTCTCTCTCTCTCTCTCTCTCTCTCTCTCTCAGGGCCGGTCTTAGGTATGGGCGGTCACACAGGGCCTCATGCTCCTAGGGGCACCACATCTCTGGCACGTCTGTCCACCTGTCTCAGAACACCTCCCTGCTCCATACCTTAGTGTGCATCCACAGTTCAGTAGAGAGCATCAGGCAGCAGCAGCGATTTTCATATCCTGTCAGCTGATGAACCCAGAGCCTCCTTGCTGCTGTGCCCCGCCCCTTTTTGATGTCACTTCTTGCTTCTGCAAGGGCAGGATGCAGCAGCAAGGAGGTTCTGGGCTTGGCAGCTGTTGGGATATGAAAATTGCTGCCGCTGTCTGCTACTCTCTACTGAAACATGGTGGATGCATATCAAGGTATGGGGTGAGGTGGCCCATGGTGGCGGGCGGGGTGGGGACCCAGGGCCCCGCATTTGTTAAGACCATCCCTGCTTTTTCTCTCTCTCTCTCTTTAACAAAGCCATATCCAAGATGTGATAACAAAGAACTATAAGGTAGCTCAAGTGAATTAGATTAGATTTTGGCTTTGGCAGTTCTGTGATGCATAGTAGACATTTTGGAAATAGGGAAGATTGGGACAAGCATAGGAAATGCCATTTTCTTAAAACTGAAATGATAGACAAAAGCCAAAAATGTTGCCTCCTTGGTATGAAAATCTATCTCATGAATACTCATTGTGGATATCCTGGAAACCTGACTGGCGGGGGTTGCCCCCAGAACAGGTTTGGGAAACCCTGCTGTACAGAGTATATCCATGTAAGCTTTAACACATATACCACAACAACTGTAGAAGTAGCTTCTTCTGTGCATAGAACATTGTTTTATATACAGGAATGTCTTTTAAAATTACCCCTTAAGTCAGTGGTTTGCAACCCAGTCCTCATGGCATAACCAGTCAGTCAGGTTTTCAGGATATCCACAATTAATATGCATGAGATAGATTTGTATTACATTACATTTTAAGAACATAAGAATAGCCCAATATGCTGTTTAGAAAAGTACAGAGAAATGTGACAAAAATGATAAAGGGGATGGGACGACTTCCCTATGAAGAAAAAGTAAAGCATCCAGAGCTCTTCAGCTTGGAGAAGAGACAGCTGAGGGGATGTATGATAGAGGATAGGGTTAAATGACCAATTCTCTCAGTGGAGGAGGGTGAATAGTGGAGTGCTCCAAGGATCTGTACTGGGACTGGTGTTATTTAACATATTTGTTAATAATAAGGAAATGGGAACGACGCGTGAGGTGATTAAATCTGCAGATGACACACATCTATTCAGAGTTGTTAGAATGAATGTGGATTGTGAAAAATTGCAGGAAGACCTTAGGAAACTGGAAGACTGGGTATCCAAATGGCAGATTAAATTTAATGTGGATAAATGCTAAGTGATGCACATTAGGAAGAATAATCTAAATCATAGGTACTTGATGCTAACATCCACCTTAGGAATCAGCACCCAAGAAAATGATCATTGTGGACAACATGCTGAAATCATCTACCCAGTGTGTGGCTGTGGCCAAAAAAAGCAAACAGGATGCTAAGAATTATTAGAAAATGTATAGAAAATAAGACAAAGAATATTATAATGCCTCTGTATCGCTCCATGGTGTGACCACACCTTGGGTATTGTGCGCAATTCTGGATGCTGCATCCTAAAAAAATATACAGCAGAATTAGAAAAGCTTCAAAGAAGGGTAACCAAAATTATTAAGGGGATGGAAGTCCTCTCATATGAGGAAGGCTTATGAGGTTAGGATTCTTCACCTTGGGAAAGAGATGTCTGAGGGGGCATATGATAGAGGTCTACAAAATAATTAGTGGTGAAGAATGGGTAAACATAAATTGATTTTTTACTCTTCAAAAAGTACAAAGACTAGGGGACACTCAATGAAGTTACATGGCACTACTTTTTAAATGAACAGGAGGAAATATTTTTTAACTCAATGAATAGTTAAGCTGTGAAACTCATTGCCAGAGGATGTGGTATCAGTGGTTAGTGTACCTGCATTTAAAAAAGACATAAGTTCCTGGAGAAAAAGCCCAGTCTGCTATTGAGATGGACATAGTGTGGGAGCAAAAGCCCTGCATAAAGCACTATAAATACACTACATAGCACTATATAACATAACTATATAGAATTAATATATACAGTAGCACCATAGGTCAGAACCTGGCTCATTGAAGCATCCTGATACATGTTGGGATAAAGCCTTTACACAGTCTACAGGCATTGGGCCAGAGCAGCCAAGGACTACAGGAATTCCCCCCGTCAACTTATGGACACCAGCTAGGTTGATACCTGCATATTGTTTATTGGAACCATGGCTCATGGTCAAAGTGACCCTTCAGCATGACACATGTGGGACAGTATTATGACTCCTCAAGTCATATGAAACAGACAAGGTTGTTGAGACAAACAGTCGGGGTCTGTGCATCAGCAGCAAGGCCAGAATTCGTGTCACTAAACAAGCTGAAGCCTGCGATCTCTACATACAAGAGGCTAGAAACCAAGGCAAAAGGTAGCTGCTTTCCATCTGTCCATAACTGCATCCCCACTCTGCCTGCCTGTTGATTCATTTTAGGGAATCTTCTGCCACCTGCTGGTTTTCTTGGGTCATCTACATTCAGGTTGTATAGTTGCTATGTTATTGCTATTGGGTTAGGATAAGTGGCCAGACTAGTGGCCTACCTTGAGGTTCAATGTGCATTGGCTCTGAACTAACTCTTTAGATAAGACCATCTTTCTCATTATTATTCTTGCATTTATATCATTCTTTCTGCTGCTATGTAAATAAACAGGCTATTTATTTTTATAATACCTTTGGGTGCAGTGTGAGTTCTGCTAGTATTTGGGCTTTAGGATTTGGGTCTTAGATAAAAGGAATATAATTGCTTTCCAGACATTACACTATCTAAATACCAGAGTGCTACTTACCATGCTTTTCCATATATCATACTAAGAATTTACGTTCCCTAATTGTTCCTCCTCTACTGAGGGTGAGGTAATCTGTATTAGCCCTACACATGGGAAAGCCACTGCTTGTCCCTGGGATCAGCAGCATGAATCTTGCTACTACTTGGGATTCTGTCAGGTACTTGTGACCTGAATTGGCCACTAATGGAAGCAGGATAATGGGCTAGATAGACCATTGAACTGACCCAGTATGGCAAGTCTTATGTTCTTAAAATACTGAGTGGAGTAGAATAGGTAGACATGAATCACTTGTATACTCTTTCCAAAAATAGTAGGAGTAGGGGGCACGCAATGAAGCTACTAAGTAGTAAATTTAAAACAAACCGGAGAAAATATTTCTTTACTCAATGTGTAATTAAATTCTGAAATTCATTGCCAGAGAATGTGGTAAAACCAGTAAGAGTAGCAGAATTTTTAAAAGGTTTGAATAGTTTCCTAAAATAAAAATCCATAAACCATTATTAAGCTGGACTTGGGGGAAAATCCACTACTTTCTAGGATAAGCAGCATAAAATCTGTTTTACTGTTCTGGGATCTTGCCAGGTACTTGTGACCTGGATTTGCCACTGTTGGAAACAAGATACTGGGCTTGAAGGATTTGGTTTGTCCACCTAGTATAACAACACTTATGAGCTTTTGTTCTTATTATACAGGCCGTATATTCCACAATTACCTTGTCAGTTCAATGCACATCACAAAAACAAAAGTGCTGAATAATATATTCAAGATGTACAAGTAGACAAGTCAAATTTAATCAGCATTAAAAATACATTGACAATAAAATAAATGTGCATACGGCACCCCCCTCATAATAGCCTGGACAAAATAGCCTTGTAAAAAATAGCCCTTGACAAATTGGCCCTTAATGAAGTAGCTCTTGACAAAATGGCCCCTCCCACAAAATAACCCTTGACAAAAATAGGTATCTCTCAAAAAGTTATCGGCCATCAGAAAAAAAAAATAACAAGGATGTTGCCCAGTTGTGCAAACACTGTCACTAAACAACAGTCAGTCCCAAAATCTTAAAAAGACAAACATTTTAATACAAAATGGAATAATACCCACAACTACAAGAATATTTTTGAAAATATACAAAAAAATGATATATTCTTTAAAAAATGGCACTCCTGAGAAACATGCAAAGTAACTCAACATCCTAGCCTGCTATAGATGCTATCAAATCAGTAGATATATAGATATACACTATAGAGGATACTAGGAAACTGGTTTCACAATAAAACTCATGCATATATATATAGAAACCCAGTAATATACATGTAAGCACATAGATAGTTGTACTGGAGGAAAACACCTCTAGAAGTGTGACACCAATTTAATTTTTAAGGTGAAGGCTAGGGCTTCTTCATCATCGGCAGATATAAAAAAACCTCCTTATTTTCATTATTCAGTTCTGATCACGGTCTTAATTAAAGTGGGCTGGACGTCTTCTTAAGTTAAGTAAAGAATTTTTTAAGAAATGTACTACAGCTCAAAGACATGAAAAATAGAAAATATTGAAAAATACTTAATAATGAAAATAAGAAGGTTTTTTAATATCTGCCGATGATGAAGAAGCCCTAGCCTTCACCTTAAAAATTAAATTGGTGTCGCGCTTCTAGAGGCGTTTTCCTCCAGTACAACTATCTATGTGCTTACATGTATATTAATGGGTTTCTATATATATATATAGATGCTATCAACACATTAAAGCTTAAAAAAATGTTTATGCCTGACGAAATGCTCTTACTTTCTTAAAAATGCCAGTAATAAAAACAAAAAAGGGGGGGAATCTCTCACAGGTGGAAAGTAATGTTATTAAAAAAGCATAGTACCTTACATAAATAATACAAGCTAACGATCTATATCTGAAAAGACCTGACACACTGAACAGATCGTGGTATAATCGAAAGAGATCAGTACAGCTTAAGTATCTCAAACAGTATAAGTATGCTTCTTTTTAAAAGAACAAACAGTACAACTATAAACAGCCCAAAATATAGAAAGGCGCTCACCATTAATGCCACGATTGGAAACATACACTGGGAGTGGAGCACCACTATACTAATTTGTTTAAAAAAGGCACATTTAAACTGAACCATGTAAACACCAATGGCTCAGTATGCTAAATAACTGGTGGCAGCTAGTAATGGGTAAGTGAGCATTGCCTGATTGGGCCATTTTGTTGGAGGGGGGGCTACTATGTCGGGCCATTTTGTCAGGGGCTAATACATTGGGGGCCATAATGTGGGCAGGCCGTTTTGTCAGAGACTATTATGCCGGGGGGCTATTATATCGGGGGCTTTTTTGTCAGGTTTGTTTTTGTTCTGGCTATTTTGTCTCAGGGCTATTTTGACAGGGCTTTTTTGATGGGGCTATTTTGACTCAGTACTCATACATACCAAGGAGGCAGTGCATGCAAATCAATCTCATGTGTATTCATTGTGGATATCCTGGAAACCTGACTGGCTGGAAGTGCCCTGAGGACTGAGTTGAGAAGCACTGCCTTAAGGGGGTCTTTTACTAAAGATTAGCTTGAGGAACAAAATGGGCCTTGCTGCAGATAACTCGAGTTAATCAACAACAACAACAACCCTAAGTGAATAACCAATGTAAATAAATAAATGGTATACATGTTGAAACCAGGGAAAATATTTACATTGATGGACATGGATACAGTGATTAAGGGTTCTGTTCACAAAGCTGAATTAGTGATTCCCTGCAGGGCAAACATAACAAAGCCAATTCAATTCCTATGGGCTTCGTCACATGTGCTATGCAGGAATCACTACCATGGTTTTGTAAACGGAACCCTTACTTTACTAGTATATAGACATTTTCACTAAGAGACAGTAATTTATAAATTCTTGAATTTAGCTTTGATTCCATTGCTACCTGAGATTTTCTCTATCTTGGTGGACCCTATCAGACTATCATGATTCATTTTAGTAAAAGTCAGGGTTATTCACTTCCAGTCCTCAAGGGTCAGGTTTTTGTGTGATTCCTAATAAATATGCAGAGATAGATCTGCATACAATTGAAGTTTATGCATGAAAATATATTTCTTGCATATTCATTAGAAATATGCTGAAAACCTGAACAGCTTTTGGCTCTTAAGGACCGTTGGTGAATGCCACTGGTTCTTTGCTTCTGTGCTGACTAACATTAGGCCTTTACTTTCCAGGCTAGTAAAGAAATCCCTCTTTGTATTGTCTGCCCTCTTCTCAGTATTAACAAACTTTTATCCTCTCATTGATAATTAACAGATTAGATTACTGTAATTCTTTGCTACCAGAGACTAATCTATATCTCATTAACCAACTTTGACTCAGAAGCAGCAGTTAAGTGCTTTTCAGAGCAAAAATGGTTTGATCATGTAATGCTCCTGTTACAAGAACAATATTAGCACCCTATACTCTTCAGAATTTATACAATTTTGGTTCTAATTTATCATATATTCTACTTCGCTTACTTTGACCAGCTCACCACTTATCTGCCATTGAATCCTCCCAGATCAGCCTAGGATAATCTTCTTACCATTTCTCACTATACAAAAATCTGGTTAGAACTTATATGTGACACAGCTTTTCCTTTCACTAGACCTATGACACAAAGCTTCTTATGTATGCTTCAAAACTAGCCTTACTAAAAATTTCCAAAGGTTAGCGTGTGAGCCCTTAACTGTCACCTATTTTGTAGGTGGTAAGAGCTCATGTTAATCCCACACTAATAAGTGCACAGCAATGTAGATACACTAACTAAGGGCCCTATTCACTAAGGTGCGTTAGTGTTTTTAGTGCACCTACACTTAGCACGCGCGCTAACCATGTAGGCACCTATGGGATATTGTAGGCACGTACATGACTAACGTGTATATATATGGTTATCGTGCATTAAATGCAAAAAAAACCAGAAGAAACCAGTCTTTGCATAAAACAGATAAAAAAACAAAAACAGCAAAGACAGCTGAAATCAATTTAAAAAAGTTTATTGATCTACAAAAATTAAAAATGGGAATGTGATTGTGACTCGACACAGCCTGCATCAGGAGTCTTTTCACCATACAGAAAATCTTGCTTTCATTCACGAATAATTACATTGAAAAACTTGAGCCGAAGCTTCTGCTCAGTCTATTCTGCAGGTTCCTTTATCCACATGTTTATTTATACCTTTCCAAAGTGTTCAGATCTTCACCAGAAGAAGGGATTATTAAATCCCCGTGCTGACCTTCCCTTTCATTTTCACTGAAAAATGTGTAGAATATTTTCAGAAATTGAAAGCTTTAAGATGTATTGGCAGTTTTATAGGTTTCTACTTACTGAGCCACAGTAAAACAGTGCTAAAAGCACTGTTCCATTGCTAAGAAACATTTTTTGTGTTTTGCTAAGGTCAAGTACTGCAGTTTGTTGAATCCTGATTTATTTATTTATTAGGATTTATTAGCCATACTTAATTCATCTGTTATATTTGACATGATGTCATGTTAATTACAATGGTGTAACATGTATATCTGTCAATTTCGTTTCTGATTGTTCTTATAACATGTACATTGTTATGTATGGGTTTTTTTTTTTTAATGTTCTGTAGTAACAATTGTTAGCCACATTGAACTGATATTTGATATTGGATAATGCTGGCTCTAAGTACAATTTAGGTGTCTTATTACTACATGCGGTAGCCGCGCGGTAGTTCCGAATTGGCGCTTGTTGGGTGTGCGTAGGCTCCTACGTGGCTTA
The DNA here is from genome assembly GCF_901765095.1 of Microcaecilia unicolor. Taxonomy (NCBI): domain Eukaryota; kingdom Metazoa; phylum Chordata; class Amphibia; order Gymnophiona; family Siphonopidae; genus Microcaecilia; species Microcaecilia unicolor. The sequence goes on from NC_044040.1 coordinate 177,188,155, forward strand.
GTAAAAGGGCCCCCAGGTTTCTTCTCTACTCCTATGTGTGAACCCTTAACCTTCCCCCATACTCTCACACCATCACACCTTCGCGCACCTTTTAGGAATTTAGGGGTGCTTAACCTTCTCCTGTACCACAAACAAGGCTGCCAAGGGGGGGGGGGGGGCAGGGGGACAAAATTCCCTGGGTGCCAGCAAGCTTCTTTCTGCCTGCCTGTTTCTGGGTCTTCTGCTCCTGCATGCTACCCAGGACTCAGATGATTGCATTAGCATGATATTGCATTAATGCAATTATCCGGGTCCTGACTTACGGTATGGACAGAAACAGAAGAGGACAGACTGTGGGAGCAGGCAGGCAGGAAGAGGCTTGCAGGTGCCAGGCCTGGGCCCAGGCCCCTCTTAAATGCAGAGATAGAAAGGTAAGGGAGTGGGTGGGTGGAAGGGAGAGAGTGGTGGCACGGTTGAGGGTGCGGCACATGGTGGTTCAGTTCTACCTCGGGTCTGGCTGCGTCTCTCTGCGGCCCTGACCACAAATCCTGCAATTTTAGGTAATAAAGAGTTTCCATTTCAGAAGCAGTACCCCGCCCCTTCCTCCGGCCATACTCCTGCTGTACCTTATCCAGGTTTACACTCTAAATCATGGGAGAATCTTCAGGGACAGGAGGGGGTTTTCATTTGCTTGTGCTCCTATGGCACCAGCTTTCCAAACTGATGCTGGGGGTTAGTCAGTTAAGTGGTATATACGTTTTTAAAATAAATTAATAAATATTTGAAGTTGAACATGACATTGGATTTCTTTTGCTGCATCTGTTCACCTTTTTATTTTTCCTTTCCTCTACCATCCCTGTGTGAACACATTTTCAACAGCAGCTTTCTTACTGAGGGACGTATGCCACGGAATACTGGACAAGATGTCAGTAGGCAGTTGTCTTTGTTGGAAAAAAAAATGAAAAGGAACTATAGAGACCCTCATTATGAATTAAAAATTATGGGGGGGGGGGGGGGCATAATGACTTCTATTGTTTCCCAAGTGTAAACCAAACAAAGAGGACTTTATAGTCTGGAAATATAGGAAACATATGCAAGAGATTTATTGGCACTATAGTAACTATATTAGGACATCAAAATTTATTTCATCTTCCCTGAGGTGCCCTTTTTTAATTAACAAATTCATGATCCTGCTCTGGTAGCTAGCAAACTGCAGGAATAATAAGATTCAGATGAGCTTAACTCTAATAAGCATGTCACATGCCTAAAAATAATAAAGGAATTAAACGTCTCACCCTAATTAATTATCTTTCCTCTGTTTGTCTGATTTTTTACCCACTCATGGTCCTCTCTAAGATCATTCATGACTTGACAGTGCCAGTGACTCTGAATCTACAGCATAGTTTTTATGAAGCTATGAAATCAAAGGCTCCAGCAATATGTGGCGCGCATGTGAAATTATCTTTATCTGAACATCCCAAACATCAATTCATGACTCTAGCAAAAGAGGTTTAAAAAAAATGAACCAATCACCTGTTGAACGTAACACCATGCCATAATAAGATGATGGGGTCAATATTATACAAGTGATAAAGATAAAAGTATGCTTTCTCTATTTATCTTTCAGCCATATATTCAGCAGCCCTGTTCAGAGGAGAATAGCAGGTCCTAAACTTAAGCAAATAACTTAAGGACCTGGATGACAAGATGTCAAATGCCACTGCCAAATCCTGGGAGACAGCTAAGGCCACTAGCTCACCATCTAAATTGGTTCTCACCAAGTAATGCCGCCAACACTGTCTCCATACAGAAACTGGAGTGAGAAGAATCCAAAGATGAAACTACAGCAACATAGTTCAATAGCTGCCTCAAAACAATCTTCTCGGTTAATTTAGCCAAGTAACAAAAAATTTGAAATGGGCCTGTAATTGGCAGGGACCAACAGGTCCCAAGAGGACTTCTTTAAAATTGGCCTAACTTCCACTTGCTTCATGCAGTTGTCAGTGTTCCAGTTCCCAGGCCTACTTAACACCAGAGGCAACAAGCCATAGTATGGGAGCTCAGGCCAGGTAGAGGGAAGAGGGTCCAAAGGACTCCCAGAAAGGTTAATTGAATACAACTTCTTGAAGGACCATGAATGCCCACAGGCAGCAAGTAAATCTGATCTGTAGGCTATCATAGCCTGGACCTATGCTGATGAATTATCAGCCTGACTTGAGGTTGGCAACGCTGAAGAATGCAATGTAGATATCTTAGAGCAAAACATTCTCACAAGTTCCTCTGCTGGAGGCCTAGGGAGGGCTCACATCTCTACCTGATAATCCCTCAATCCCGATACAATAGCAAACAATTCATGGGCATCAAAATGTCTATTGTTTGGGGGGTGGGCAAGCTCTGCCACCACCTCCACCCATGCTCCACCCACAGCTGCACCCATGCTCTGCCCCCTAGCTCCAGCATCTCCCCTTACCTACCATCCCATAGTCATCCCCCTCCTATGGCATCCAGCATCCTTCCCTACCTTTGAACACCCCACCATGGTGCCCAGCATTTCTCTTCTCCCCTCCTGGATAGTCTCCAGTACATTTTTCCTACCTCCCTGCCCCCTGAAACATGTTTAGTGTCTTACCTCCCTTCCCCAGGGCAGCCATACTCCAATTGACACAGCACCAAAATCAAGGAGGCCAGCGGGTGTGGGGTCTTGAGCATCTGTGCATGCTCAAGGCTCCACACCTTCCAGCCTCAGTGCTTTTGGTGCTGTACCGGTTGGAGTATCACTGCCCTGGAAGGGGAAGGGAAGGTACTAATGTTGCCACTGGGTTAGCGTGGTACCCCTTATTGCCACCTCAATGAGTGGTGGCAAATGCTCCTCCCCCCCCAACATGGCTATGCAGTAAGAGCAATCTTGCCACATGGCCATAGCTCTTTTTAGCCTTTTTTTACCTACTGCAATAAAAAGGACCATAGTGTGTGGCAAAAACGGTCCCCGCCACTAGCTCAGGGTCCTTTCTACTGCAGCTTGGTAAAAGGACCCCTGCATTGTAAATTATTGTGCAGCCAGATGCAGCCAGATGCAACCTCCCGCCTTCTTTCCTCCTCGAAATGCACCACCTGTTCCTCTGATCCCATCCCCACCAACCTACTTAACACCATCGCCCATACTGTCAACCCCTCCATCTGTCGCATCCTTAACCTCTCTCTCTCCACCGCAACTGTCCCTGACACCTTCAAGCACGCCGTAGTCACACCTCTCCTCAAAAAACCATCACTCGACCCTACCTGCCCCTCCAACTATCGCCCCATCTCTCTCCTACCCTTCCTCTCCAAAATACTTGATCGCGCCGTTCACAGCCGGTCTTGATTTTCTGTCCTCTCATGCCATCCTCGACCCACTCCAGTCCGGTTTCCGCCCTCTCCACTCGACAGAAACAGCACTCTCTAAAGTCTCCTAGCCAAATCCAGAGGCCACTAATCCTCCTCGATCTTTCTGCCGCTTTTGACACTGTCAATCACGATTTACTTCTCGCCACATTGGCCTCATTTGGGTTCCAGGGCTCTGTCCTCTCCTGGTTCTCCTCCTATTTCTCCCACAGCACATTCAGGGTGCACTCTCATGGATCTTCCTCCACTCCCATCCCGCTATCTGTTGGAGTTCTCCAGGGATCTGTTCTTGGACCCCTTCTCTTCTCTATCTACACCTCTTCCCTAGGCTCACTGATCTCATCTCATGGCTTCCAGTATCATCTTTATGCTGATGACACCCAGCTCTATCTCTCCACACCAGACATCACCGCAGACACCCAGGCCAAGGTATCGGCCTGCCTATCCGACATTGCTGCCTGGATGTCCAACCGCCACCTGAAGCTGAACATGTCCAAGACCGAGCTCCTCGTCTTTCCACCTAAGCCCACTTCTCCTCTTCCCCCACTCTCTATCTCAGTTGATGGCACCCTCATCCTCCCTGTCTCATCTGCCCGCAACCTCGGGGCCATCTTTGACTCCTCCCTCTCCTTCTCTGCGCATATCCAGCAGACTGCCAAAACCTGTCGCTTCTTCCTTTTCAACATCAACAAAATTCGCCCTTTCCTCTCTGAGCACACCACCCAAACTCTCATCCACGCTCTCATTACCTCTCGTCTCGACTACTGCAACTTGCTCCTCACTGGCCTCCCACTCAGCCATCTATCCCCCCTTCAATCCATTCAGAACTCTGCCGCACGTCTCATATTCCGGCACAACCGATATACTCATATCACCCCTCTCCTCAAGTCGCTTCACTGGCTTCCGATCAGATACCGCATCCAATTCAAGCTTCTCCTCCTTACTTACAAATGCACTCACTCTGCTGCTCCTCACTACCTCTCTACCCTCATCTCCCCCTACGTTCCTGCCCGTAACCTCCGCTCACATGACAAATCCCTCCTCTCAGTACCCTTCTCCACCATTGCCAACTCCAGGCTCCGCTCATTTTGCCTTGCCTCACCCTATGCCTGGAACAGTCTTCCTGAATCCCTACGCCAAGCCCCCTCCCTACCCATCTTCAAATCCTTGCTTAAAGCTCACCTCTTCAATGCTGCATTCGGAACCTAACCTTTCGAACATATAGGTTGCCCCAATCTGTCTGACCTATCAGATTAACTGTACATTTGTCTTTTAGATTGTAAGCTCTTCGAGCAGGGACTGTCCTTCCATGTTAAATTGTACAGCGCTGCGTAACCCTAGTAGCGCTTTAGAAATGTTTAGTAGTAGTAGTAGTAGTATGTGCAAATTTTAACGAGTCCCAATTAACATCAATAATTGGTTGTTGGAACCTAATTATTGATGGTCAAAAGCTTGTTAACCGATTAATTTGCATTCATATCTTGGCAGTGCACCCAATCTTGGCAGTGCAAAATCCATAGCGTGCAACTGCAAAAGGGCCATCGTCCAGGGAGGATCATGGATGGGTCGGGGTCATACCTATCACTTATGTGCATAAGTTAGTGAATACTATCAGTTCCGTGTCTGACAGCAGTTACGTTGAGCATTTATACCAGCCATTGAGTTAGATGCATACCTGCAGGCTTATACTAGATTCAATAATGACAGCTATACACATAGCTGATATTATAGAGTTTGCGCTTAGTATACATCATCCTAGCACTTAACTTTAGGCAATATTTTGAGAATTACCCCCTTGGAGGGTAATTTTATAACAGGAATAAAAGGGCAAGAAGGTATCTACTTGTCTTTATAAAATACTAGCTTTGAATGGTTGATGTAGACATTTACGCTTGTCCTAGAGCAGGTGTAAATACCCTTGACAATCTTTGTCATGTACATGCATAAATTCCTTTCTGAGAGAATAGGACATTTCTCTGGGTAAGTGAATATTTTTCCACTCTGTGCTTTGGTGATTTAAAGGTTGGGGTTTAAAAGAGGTATTGTAGGTTTATTGATAAAGACATAATTCTCTCCACTGCTCTGGATATCCTAGCACCATCTGTCTCTCGCCCCACTAAGCGCATTAATCCTCAGCCCTGGTTAACCCCTTGCATCCGTTACCTTCGCTCTTGCACCCGATCTGCTGAACAACTATGGAGGAAATCTCGCACCCTGTCAGACTTTACCCATTACAAATTCATGCTATCCTCCTTCCAGTCCTCCCTATTCCTTGCCAAACAGGAATATTATTCTCAATTAACTAATTCTCTTGGCTCCAACCCTCATCACCTCTTCGCCACCCTCAACTCCCTACTTAAAGTGCCCTCCGCTCCCACCCACCCCCTCACTCTCTCCTCAAACACTAGCTGACTACTTCCGCGATAACTACTTCCAACCCTTCTCCTCCCTGTGACTTCTTAACCCACTCCCTCAACCAACTTAACCTGGCCTCCTTCTCCTTCTTCCCTGAGATCACCGAAGAGGAAACTGCTCGCCTTCTTTCTTCCTCTAAGTGCACCACCTGTTCCTCTGATCCCATTCCCACCAATCTGCTTAACAACATCTCTCCTACAGTTAACCCCTCAATCTGTCACATCCTCAACCTCTCTCTCTCCACTGCTACTGTCCCTGACACCTTCAAGCACGCTGTAGTCACACCACTTCTCAAAAAACCATCACTAGACCCCACCTGTCCCTCCAACTACCGCCCCATCTCTCTTCTACCCTTCCTCTCCAAATTACTTGAACGCGCTGTCCACAGCCGCTGCCTTGATTTTCTCTCCTCTCAGGCCGTCCTTGATCCGCTTCAATCCAGCTTTCGCCCACTACACGCGACAGAAACAGCACTCTCTAAAGTCTGCAATGACTTGTTCCTTGCCAAATCCAAAGGTCACTATTCCATCCTCATCCTCCTCGACCTATCTGCTGCCTTTGACACCGTCAATCATACTTTACTTCTTGACACACTGTCCTCATTCGGGTTCCAGGGCTCCGTCCTCTCCTGGTTCTCTTCGTATCTTTCCCAACGCACCTTCAGAGTATATTCTAATGGCTCTTCTTCCACCCCCATCCTGCTCTCTGTTGGGGTTCCTCAAGGATCTGTCCTTGGACCGCTTCTTTTCTCGATCTACACCTCTTCCCTGGGCTCGCTGATCTCATCACATGGTTTCCAGTACTATCTCTATGCTGATGACACCCAACTTTATCTCTCCACTCCCGACATCACAGTCAAAACCCAGGCCAAAGTTTCGGCCTGCCTTTCAGACATCGCTGCCTGGATGTCCAACCGGCATCTGAAACTGAACATGGCAAAGACTGAGCTCCTTATCTTTCCACCCAAACCCTCTTCTCCTCTTCCCCCACTTTCCGTCTCTGTTGACAACGCCCTCATCTTCCCCGTCTCTTCAGCCCGCAATCTCGGAGTCATCTTCGACTCCTCCCTCTCCTTCTCTGCCCATATCCAGCAGACAGCTAAGACCTGTCGCTTCTTCCTCTATAATATTAGCAAAATTCACCCATTCCTCTCTGAACAGACCACCTGAACCCTCATCCACTCACTCATTACCTCTCGTCTTGACTATTGCAACCTTCTTCTCACTGGCCTCCCGCTTAACCATCTATCCCCCCTTCAATCTGTCCAAAATTCCGCCGCACGTCTTATCTACCGCGTGAACCGATACTCTTATATCACCCCTCTCCTCAAGTCACTTCACTGGCTCCCGATCCACTACCGTATACAGTTCAAGCTTCTCCTATTAACCTTCAAATGCACTCAATCTGCAGCCCCCCATTACCTCTCTACCCTCCTCTCCCCGTATGTTCCCACCCGTAACCTCCGCTCTCAGGACAAATCACTCCTATCTGCACCCTTCTCCACCACCGCTAACTCCAGACTCCGCCCCTTCTGCCTCGCATCACCATATGCCTGGAACAGACTTCCCGAGCCCATACGCCATGCGCCCTCCCTGCCCATTTTCAAGTCCTTACTCAAAGCCCATCTCTTCTCCCTTGCTTTTGGCACCTAACTACCTTCCCCATTCATGATACCTACACTGACTACATAGTTTGTAACCTTTAGATAGTAAGCTCTCTTGAGCAGGGACTGTCCTTCCCCATGTTAAACTTGTACAGCGCTGTGTAACCCTGGCAGCGCTATAGAAATGCTAAGTAGTAGTAGTAGTAGTAAAAAATCAAACTTTATTAACTATTCTCCAAACCCTTTCCCCATAGTTTTAAAACTTGAACTTTTTGCCACAGCCTAAAGTTAGCATAATCAGATAGCATCTAGAAGACACAGCAAGGCCTACTTCAGTCTTGCTTATTAAAAAAAAAACCCTTTCTCATACTGTTTTAAACTGAAGCTTTCTTCTAGAGGTAGAAACTTAACTGTATCAGCAAAGAGCATTAAAAAGGATAGTAGCAGGGTATAAACTTTGTCTTAAAAAGAAGTTGCTTTCTGTTCCATGCCTAGAGGAGAGATAGCAGTGCTACTGACCTGAACTGGATGTTAATTAAGGTGTGAAAAAGGTCTATAAAATCCTGAGTGGTTTAGAACAGGTAAAAGTGAATCAATTTTTCACTCTTTAAAAAAAAAATACAAAGACTAGGGGACACTCAATGAAATTACATGAAAATAATTTTAAAACAAATTGAAGGAAATATTTTTTTACTCAAAGTATAGTTAAGCTCTGGAACTCGCTGCCAGAGGATGTGGTAACAGCAGTTAGCATATCTGGATTTAAAAAAGGTTTGGACACGTTCCTAGAGGAAAAGTCCACAGCCTCTTATTGAGATGGACATAGAGTAAGCCACTACTTGCCCTGGGATTGGTAGCATGGAATGTTGCTACTATTCGGGATTCCGGCATATTATTATTGTTTGGGATTCTGGAATGTTGCTACTAATTGGGTTTCTGCCAGTTACTTGTGACCTGAATTGACCTCTGTTGGAAGCAGGATACTGGGCTAGATGGACCATTGGTCTGACCCAGTATAGCTATTCTTATGTTCTTATACTGTTTGCATGCACTTGTGTGCTCTGCCCAGACTCCAGTACACACTATCATGTCATAGTGCACACTTTTCATTTGATTGGTATTTTTAAGTGGTCTTTCACACACATATATATTCACATCTGCAAGTAAATGATTAAAATACTCTAAAGTGGTTCTTTACCACTTAAAGTACACACCACGTTATACAACTACCCCTATGATATGGAACCTGTTTTACCATCTCCGGCTTGCAATTGTGACCCTGTTTGCAGGACCTCATGGGAGAATGCCAATTGCCCTACTTTGTAGAATGTAGAATATATGAAACCCCAAGAAACAGCCGGTATCTGTGTGGACTTGGATCTCTTGCAGCTGTTTGCAATGTGCTGATTCTCCACTGCAGGGCTAAGAAAGTGAAATTTAAGCGTTGAAGGAAAAATTTATGGACTTTCTGACAGGCTCCTAAGCTAAGCTAAGAAACTGGGTCTATATATGCAGGGGGAAAAGCAGAACTGATTTATCCTCTGCTTCTTTGTATAGAGAGCTATATAATCACCACAGTTCTAGGGGAAAGAATATGATGCTTCAATTGTCAGATTCCTGACATACCAGAGGAAATAAATCTTCTGGGAATTTCATTGGCACCAGTTAGACAGGTCTTGAGTTACTGTCTGTGTATTTCTTTGTATCAGAGCTGCTTGGACACTTGATCTACTTTTTTTTTTCCCCTGCGTTTCTTAAAAGACATTCTTGGACTCTGGTCATAAGCCAAGAAAAATTCACCCCCCAAAAACTTACAAAGAAAACAGTACTTTTGGCCACAGGGTGGCAGTATTTCTTCAGAAATGAAACCTGAAGGCAGCAGCCTTTAGGATCAGAAAAAGTTTTTCGAAGTTAGATGGTAAAGATAACAATCAAAAATCATGAGCTAGTTTTCTATAGTATCCCTGAGCTGCTCTGCTTCAAGCATATTTCAGAAATGTGGACTTGCCAGTCTCCTCCTAGTTTTCTCCCTGTGGAAAAGATGGACATCTCCCCTATTTTATATATATATATATACAGGGCTTCTTTGAGGGGGTACTTGGGGGTACTGAGTACCAGTACCATTTCCATTGTCTGCTACAATTGATTCATGGTCCCCAAGTTTTAATAAAAGAGCTCAGGCTCTACACACCAATTCTGCCTTGTCGTAGGTTCTGTGACTGGTTGCAGGGGGCCTGGCTATTGTGGGGTGGATCCCTCAGTGATCACCCCCACCCCTGAAGGGTGGCCTGGCATTTGAGTACCAGCACCTTTTTCACTAGAAAAAATGCACTCACACTCACATTCTCTCTCTCTCTCCCTCTCTCTAAATAGGAGGAGACTGTATACTTATGGCAATTGACAGCAAAAATACACAATTGGGAAGGATAGCAGAATACACAATTGACAGCAAAAATACACAATTGTCAGCAGAAAGCAGAACATTTGTGTAAGACATTTCATTTTAATTCTAGAAAATATGTGCTACATAAGCATAATAAATACCCACTATATCTTCAAAGAAATCAAGAACTATTACATGTAGTAAGTCTGTTCTGTCATTAGCAGCTCCTTTATATAGAATATTCAAGTATGCTATAGACACTCCTCCCTGGGAATGTCAGCCTATATATAATGATACATGCAAATTTACAGTTTTCAGTTGGGTGATACCACTGTATTTAGATTCACTGAAAATTATTTACAAGAGCAAAGGAATGACTCTCTGTAATAAAATTAAAAGGCAAGTAAAGCTGTTTGTGTGTGTGTAAGTGTAATTAAAGATCTCCTGAGATAATTAAAACAAGAGTTCATGTAATATGTATGCAGGACACAGAAGCACCTGTTGATACAGATGTTTTTAAGCAATTGAATATATTAATACATCCCATATTGCATCATTAGAGCAACTGTGTTGCCTGCAAAGGGTAATATAGGACATTATTATAATGTAGGATTTTTTAAAACATAGAGAAGGACAACTTTAAATGATTAATGAGCTTAATTTCTTTTTAAAGCAAAGAGGCATTATAGGGAGTATCACATATAAGCAGGCATGAGTAGTCAGCTTTTTTTTTAATGCAACATACCTCTTAGATTTCTACAAGCCTGTTTGGTTTTTAAATCATTTCATGGCCAGAATTCAGAGGGCTTGTAGAACTACTTGTGATTCCTTCTTCCAGATGAAGCTCCTGTTTTTCTCAAATAGGTTACCCTACTTTTAAAACTATATATTTAAAGTCTGTTTATGAACACTCATTTCCATTTCAAGGGGCAAGAATTTGGAATATGCTACTTTGGGAAATAAAACGTTTGCCATCATCATATTTATCTTTTAGAAAGGCTCGAAAATGGTTTGGTTTGATTAGTTATCTGTTGTTGATTTGCTGATTATCTTTAATTGTACATTTCTCAATTAATTGTGAAGATTATCTTGATTATTAACTGCAACAAGTTGTTGGCTGGAAAGTAGGCGGTATATAAAACATCAATAGGATAGAATAGAATGGGAAAAGAATCATTTTTATGTGGGGAGTTTTCCAAAGAAGCTATAGAAAGATATTTAAAATGATTACATATTGTAGTCTTTCACTATGGGGCTCTTTTAATAACGTGCACTGAAATCTGGGCTTAACGTGTTCTAACACAGGACTTTCCTACATGCCAAACCAATATTTAACATGGCATTTAATAGAGCTTTTTTTTTTTTTTTAAATTGCAGGTCCTACACTAATGTTCCCATTATTTACAACAACAATTTCTATAGTGCAATATCTAACATTCCAAACGGTGTACAAAATAACATACAAATTTATGACATAACAAAAACATAAAAACATAATAGTTATCATTAAAATGCAAGATCTGCAAAAAATTAACATGGGAGCACTTAGAGGTCCTTTTACTAAGGTGCGCCGAAAAATGGCATGCGCTGGTGTAGGTGCATGTATTGGATGCGTGCAGGTCCGTTTTTCAGCATGCCTGCAAAAAAGGCCTTTTTGGGTGGCTGAAAATGGATGTGCAGCAAAATAAAAATTGGCGCATCCATTTTGGGCCTCAGGCCTTACCACCACCCATTGAATTAGTGGTAAGGTCTCATGCGTTAACCGGGTGGTAATCATCAGTGTGCATACACTGCCAATTACTGCCCAATTAGCGCCACATGGTAGAAAATCAAAATTATTTTCTGCAGCACATTTTGGACACATGTAAAAGTTAAATTACCGCCCATGGCATGCGGTAGTTGTAATTTGATGCGCGTTGTATGCACATAGGCACCTACGCACCTTAGTAAAAGGGACCCTTACTGCCTTTTATTTAGAGGTGCTAAGTGCTCCCACATAAACCCTATGTTATCCGGATAGTGCATGCTACTCGCATTGTGCTAACCAGATATGCCCGGATTCTATATAGTGCGCCTAGAGATCAGCGTCAAAATCAGTGCAGATTCTATAGCAATGCGTGCAATTTAACAAGCTAATAAGTGCTGATAACAGCACTTAACAAGCAATAATGAGCACTACTTGGCAATTATCAGAATTTATGTATGGAAATTGCTAAGCGTATTCTATAAAGAACTGCACCTAAATTGTAAAGCGCACAGTTCAAAATAAATGCATGTAGTTTAAAAGGGGTGTGTTTATGGGCATTTTGTGGGCATGCCAACATTTCCATGTGTAATTACAGAATACGGGTTAGTACGCCTAAATCTACGCACATGGATTTACACCAGGTTTTTATTGGCGTAAATTGGGCGCATGTAAATTTAGGCACTACAGTATCAACTAAGCGTATTCTATAAACCGCACCTAAACCTTATAGAATACACTTAAATCCATGTGTATTTGTTAGGTATCAAATATAGAATCTGGCCCATAATGGGGAAATGCCCATTCTCTACCTACGACATGTCCCCTCTAAAACAATCTGGCCAATATTCAGCCAGCAGCGCATAGCATTTTATTTTTGTCCAATGCCAGTGCTGAAATCAGAAATTCAATGCCAGGCCCCGTGTGGGCTTCAGCATTGACTTTCCATTTTTTTTTTAAGCCGGCTAGCAGATGCCTGGTTAAGTCAATATTCAGACTTAACTGGTCATGGGCTAGCGCATGAAGATAGAACAGCTATTTATGTGGTCCTATTTATTCGCTAAACATGGCTAGTTTTCTCTGAATATTGAGAACTAACCAGATTCTTCCCCTGAAAAGTCCCCAAGTGCCCCCAACGTAGCTGGCTTCTACTTCAGCACTAACCGGTCATTTTCAGTGCCACTGAAAATCGGATAGCCACATACAAACAAAGTAACTAACCGGTCAGCCTTGCTTTGAATATTGGCCGGAATATTTTTTAAAACAGTGATTAGCACTCAAAAAATGGCCAAATTCTACACAACTCTTTAATGTATTTTTCAGTAAGTCTTTTCTTGCACGTTAACCGTAAAAGGGTCCCTAAAATATTTATTTCTTTGCTTGCTTTCTCTTTTCCTTTGTTTCCTTTTCAGAAAATATTTCTGCTGTCAACATATATTCTTCTCTAGATAACAACAATTTATTCAGCTGGACTATGCTGTAACACAGTTAGTGGCCCTTTCACTAAATCACAGGGGTTCTTTTACCAAACTGCAGGAAAAAGGGCCCTGGGCTAGTGGTGGAGGTTGTTTTTCCCACACACCAGGCCTGTTTTCTCTGCAGATGGTAAAAGTTGAGGGGACAAAATGGCCACATGGTGAGATAAGGGCTCCCACTGAGGTGGCAATAAAGACTCCCGTGCTAACCTGGCGGTAACCGGGCAGTGTGAGGCGATGCCCGATTACCATTGGATTATCGCCGCACAAGCCATTTTCAGGGATTTTCTTTTTCCTCTGGAAATGGCGTGTGCTTGGGGTGGGACTACCCACCCCGAAGAGCAAGTGGTAAGCCCGCATTGGGCTTACAGCCACTACTTAAAAAGGCCTGTTACTGTGTACTAATGGAATTAGTGGATGTTGAATGCCAAGAAGTGGTGGGAGGCGGGGCTAGTGGTTGGGAGGCGGGACTAGTGCTGGGCAGACTTCTACGGTCTGTGCCCTGAAAACGGCAGATACAACTCAGTCAAGTATACTCATAAAGTAACACATATGAGTTTATCTTGTTGGGCAGACTGGATGGACCGTACTGGTCTTTCTCTGCTGTCATCTACTATGTTATACTTATGGGCTTCTTAGCATTCAGCACACACTAAGCTTTAGTAAAAGTGCCCCTTAATGTTTTCAATTTTTAAAATTTAAATAACAATGAAGCAATGCATATAAAACCATGAAACATAGGGGGTCTTTTATTAAGGCGTGCTGGCGTTTTTAGCAAGCATTAAAAATAGGTGCACGCTAAACGCTAAAGATGTCCATAGGAATACATTGGCATCTTTAGCGTTTAGCACATGCCTATTTTTAATGCTCGCTAAAAACGCCAGCGTGCCTTAGCAAAAGACCCCCATAGAATATAATAGCAGAAATGACTACCTGTTTCATCCAGGCTGCCTCTTTGCACTTGTCTAGTGATGTGGATATGTTTGTGCACATTTGAGGGTCCTTTTCTAAAACGTACTGAAATTCACAGGTAACACAACTTAATGCAGGAACTTCTTGTGCACTACCTGCAAATTTAGGGTTCCTTTTACAAAGGTGTGCTAATGGATTTAAGGCTAGATTCTATATATGGTGCCTGAAAATTCCGCACAGAAAAAAATTACGCCTAGCCGAATTCTGGAAAGTACACCTAAATTTTATAGAATAGACTTAAATTATCACTTGGTATATAGAATACCTCGAATGGCTCTCCACATGACCAAATTTGGTCACATCCATTTAGGCCACGTTTTACTTGATGTAAACCTCGCTGCCTAAATTGGGCGCAGATCAGGGGTATTCTATAATAATGCACGTAGATTTTAGAAACACCCACACCCTGCCCATGGCCACACCCCCTTTTCAACTATTCAGCTTAGAATTTAGGGGCAGCACATTATAGAACACGCTTAGGGTCTCTTTTACAAAGCCACGCTACTGATTCTCAGTGCGGCAAATGAGAGGAAGCCCATTCAATTCCTATGTGCTTCCTCTCATTTGCCGCATGGAAATCACTAGTACTGCTTTGTAAAAGAAGCCCTTAGCGAGTTGCAAATGTAAATCTCAATTAATGCCAATTAGTGCTAGTAATGACTTGTTAACATCCAATTAACAGCATTGATTAGCAAGTTAACCAAATAAGTTATGCACATTGTTATAGAATACACTTCAGGTTCCACACAGATTTTTAGGCGCCATATATAGAATTCAGGTGTTAGTGCGTACTAATGATTAGTGTGCACTAAATGATAAGATGCCCATTATATTCCTATGGGTGTCTTATCATCTAGGGCTCCTTTTACAAAGGCATGATAGCATTTTTAGCATGCGTCCAAAAAAGTGTGCACTAAACGCTAGAGATGCCCATATATGCTTATGGGCATCTCTAGCATTTAACACATGATAATCATTACCATGCACTAAAAATGCTACCGCGCCTTTGTAAAAGGACCCTGTAGTATGCTAACCATTAGTGTGTGCTAAGTCTGTTAGCGCACCTTAATAAAAGGACCACTTAGCACTTACGTTTTTAGGGCTTTTTCATTTTATTTTTTGCAGTTTTTTTAGGGTTTTTTCATTTTAATTTTTGCAGTTCATGTGCCACTATCGTGATAGATCTATAAAATCATAAGGAAGGAACACTTAGGGCCTTATTCTATAAAGGTTGTGCTCCTAAATTTAAGCACCTAAAATTTGTGCGCCTAATTTATGAGCATATTATATGCTCCTAAATTATGAGCATAATCTGTTGTGAAGAATAGAGTATGCTCTTAATTTAGGAGCATAAATTTAAGGTGACCTTTATAGAATAAGGTCATTACCGCCGCTCTGTGAAAGGGCCCCTGTATTCTATAAGTTACATGTGTAAGTGGGACACCTGCTTATTGTCTGCTCATGTATAACCTCCTTGCACACCATTGCCGAATAACACTTCAGCACCCTGCTGGCACTTACGTAGATAAGTGTTAGTATTCTGTAAACGTACCATTATAAGTGGTGCATAAATGTGGTGCCCAGTTGGTTCTGGCTTTGTACTTGTCAAGAAACATATTATGAAACATATTTAAATTTTACATTTACACTGAGATGTTAATAAGGGGTCCTTTTACTAAGGCATGTGAAAAATGACCTGCGCTGGCGTAGGCGTCTGTTTTGGATGTGCACACCTGAAAAAAAGACATTTCTTTTGTGGCTGAAAACAAGAGCGCGTCCATTTTTGGCCTGAGACCTTACTGTCACTCATTGATTAGGGTGTAAGGTCTCACGCGCTAAATGGGGGGGGGGGGGGGGGGTAAGCATCAGTACATTTACAGTGCCGATTACCTTCCAGTTAGCGCCACACATAGAAAATAGAAAATATTTTCTACTGCGCATTTTAGACACACATCAAAAATGGAATTACAGGTCGGGGCACGCAGTAGCTAGGTGGTAGTTCTAATTTGACACATGTTGCACACATATAGAGGGGCATAATCGAATGTCGCCGGCAAAATAGATCGCCGGCGATCTATTTTGGTGGCGGCGCAATAGCTGGCCGGAACCGTATTATCGAAAAAGATGGTCGGCCATCTCTTTTTTCGATAATACTATTTAGCCCAGCCAAATGCCAGAGCTTGCCGGGTTTGAGATGGCCTGTTTTGTTTTTCAGCGATAATGGAAAAAAATGCCGGTGATCTCAAACCCAGCAAAATCCAAGGCATTTGGTCGTGGGAGGAGCCAGCATTTGTAATGCACTGGTCCCCCTCACATGCCAGGGCACCCTAGGGGGCACTTCTAAAAATGTTTAAAAAATACAAAAAAAAAGCTCCCAGGTGCATAGCTCCTCCCCCAAACCCACTCCCCACAACTCTACACCATTACCATAGTCCTTATAGGTGAAGGGGGGCACCTACATGTGGGTACAGTGGGTGTTAGGCGGGTTTGAAGGGTTCAACACTTAGCACCACAAGTGTAGCAGGTAGGGGGGAGGACCTGGGTCTGCCTGCCTGAAGTGCACTGCACCCATTAAAAACTGCTCCAGGGACTTGCATACTGCTGTCAGGGAGCTGGGTATGACATTTGAGGCTGGCATAGAGGCTGGCAAAAAAGTGCTTTATTTTTTCATGTGGGAGGGGGTTGGTGACCACTGGAGATCATCCCCCATTCCCTCCAGTGGTCATCTGGTCAGTTGGGGCACCTTTTTGAGGCTTGGTCGTGAAAATAAAAGGAACAAGTAAACACGGCAAAATACTGCTTAACGCCACTTTTTTTTCCCATTATCCACGAAAGCCGGCCATCTGGTAGCCACGCCCATGCTCGCCCATATCCTGCCTTCGCTTCGCCGGCGACACGCCCCTTTGAACCTTCGCCGGCGAGGCGATGGGAAAGCGGCTATGCTGTCAAAAAAGCAGCTTTCGATTATATCGATTTCGCCGCTTTTCCGAGATCGCCAGCCATCTCCTGATTTATGTCGGAAGATGTCCGACGATCACTTTCGAAAATAAGCCCGATAGGCACCTACACACCTAGTAAAAGGGCCCCAGAGCAATAATAATATTATAGGATACATGCAAAAAAGCCCGTTTCGGAACAAATGAAACGGCCCTAGGAAGGCTGTCAACTAAGCATTTTCTCATCTCTCTCCCCTGCCCTCCCCTCCATGTCCAGTGATTCTTCCCTCCCCTCCATGTCCAGCGATTCTCCCCTGCCCTCCCCTCCCTTCCCTGTCCAGCGATTATCCCCTCCCTTCCCCTTCATGTCCAGCGATTCTCCCCTCCCCTCCTCTGCCTTCCCATCCCATCTCATCCATGTCCAGCAATCCTCCCCTCCACTCCATACCTGAGGTCGCAGCGGCGGCAGGCTTGACTCACGTCGCCTCCAACCTTCCCTCTCAGTGTCCCGCCCTCTTCTGATGTCATTTCATCTTTCTGCGAGGGCGGGACACAAAGGGAAGGGAACGCTGGAGGCGAGCTGACATAAGCTCATTAGCATACGGTTATGAACCCAGCGAGCAAGTCATCCAGGGACGCAGATTGACCAATTATTATATAGAGAGATATGGGGTTATCAGTTGAATTGTGCACTAAAAAAAATTCTGATTATATTATTAGTATAGAAAAAGTATTTAAATATTTTGCATTTAGGACAAAAGAGTCAAAAAATAGTTTTACTGATAGCTGAAAGGGGCAAAAGTCACAGAAAGGAAAGGGATTAGTGGTAAAATCTCAACTGCTTGAAGGCTTGGCAGAGGCTGCTCAAATTATACCACAAGTCATGAACATTAACACCGTCCTTCATCTGGAATCTCTGCCCTCTTTTTGCCTTGAAGCCAGTGTGGCCAAAGCACTTTCTTCATAGATATTGCAATGACCTTGACCTGTTAAAGATTGTACATTCCATTTTTTAAGTGACATTAGCATTGCAAGATCAAAACTGCACACCCATTTTCCAAACATTAAATCAAAGTGTTCTCTTGGTTTTATTTATTTATTTTTAAAAAGTATTTTGAACCCAAACCATCTGCAGCTCTGACCAAGGCCCAAGAAGAACACACATACCTAAATAAAAATACAGACTCACTACATTCAGATAAACATGACAAACAGAGCCAAAGCCTGCAGCTGTAAAAAGCTTGTGGAAAAAAAAATAGTCTTTAATAATTTCCTGATGTCCTGATTGACTTGCTTATTTTGAACTGTTTGTACCGGGTTATTACATTTTAAGCTATAACTCCCTACAGCAATAACACAAAAGTATAGCTTGAAATATCTTCACTTTTTTTTCTTCCATTCCATATGGCCAATGTTCACCGATATTATTTTAAAAACCTTAGAATGATAGTATGGAGTAGAAGTTCTCAATCTGCTCCTTAGTACATATCCAACCAGACAGGTTTTCAGGATATCTACAATGAATATGCATAAGAACAAATTGCATGCATTACCTCCATTGTATGCATATTTATCTTAGACTTCTTCGTTGTGGGTATCCTGAAAACCTGACTGGCTGGGTGTCCTGAGTAGAGACTTGCACAGGAACGGGGTTTGCTGGAATCCTGCGGAATCTTTGGGGATGGAAGCAGTTCTGCAGGGTTCCCGAGGGGATGGAAGTCATTAAATTCTTGAGGCGATGGGTGGAGACAGGTTAAATTCTTGCGGGGACGGATGGGGATGGGTAAGATTCCAGCGGTGATGGGCGGGGACGGGTAAGATTCTTGTGCCCGTGCAACTCTCTAGTCCTGAGGACTGGGTTGAGAACTCCTGCTATAGATTGATAGGAAAGAGATGCATAATACTGCTCTAGGAAATCAGAGTTTATTAGATACCATTAATTTTAGGAACAGAGCTGCCTGTGGGATCAATGAGTTGCTGCACTGCTAGAATACCATGAAAATGGTTTATGTTGTATTTGTGTATTAGATGATTGTAGTTTTTGTTATATTTTGTAAATTATATTATTATAAATATTTGCAAGCTGTTTATGTAATTTCTTATGCATATTCATTTGTTCCTCACCCAGAACTGTGGATGATATAGGTTACAAATATTTTTTAAAAGACGGAAAGGAGTACCACCCTTTCTTCGTCTTCTTCTTCTTATTATTATTATCACGCTACTGTACAGAGACATCTGGAGGGTAATATTATGAAAGGGCACCTAGGCTGTAAAAGCATATAAGCACTTTTGTTTTGCCTATTTTATCAAGGCAACATCCTCATTATTCTATAAAAATCACCAAAAATTGCATGCATATATTTAGGTGCATTCCTGATTTGCATGCGCAAATTAATAGAATAACGAGCCAATTGGTGACAATAATTGGCTTTTTAACAAGCAATTATGGGCACTAATTAGATTTAATTGGGTCTTATCCAAGTAAAGTTAGGCACAGGATCTGTGCCTAAAATTTACACATGGCCCTAAAAAGGGGTGTAGATTGGGGTGTGGTTTTGAGTTATGCACATAATTGTAGAATAAAGGTGCTCCACACGTTAATTTAGGCACAGGTATTTGCACCACATTTTCATTGGTGCAAATGGTGGTGCCTAAATTTACTCGTGACTTCTCCGCTTAAGCATTAGTCCTATAAGGGGGGGGGGGGGGTATTTTGCTAAAGATTAGTTTGAGTTATCTGCAACAGGGCCCACTTTATTCCTATGGGCCCTGCTGCAGATAACTTGAGCTAACCTTTAGTAAAAGACACCCTAAACCTTGCCCAGTTTTAGGTATGGCTTATAGAATACGGCTTACGCAGGTTTTTCCAATGCTGATTTTTTAGGTGCCATATATAGAATCTAGCCCCATATGCGGTACATGGGGGGGGGGGGGGGGGCAGTCCCAAAATTTTTGTATTGCATTCTTTTCTTTTCATTCTGATCATTTAAAAAAAAAGATTTTGTTTTGCTATGAGAGCAATATCATTAGTAATGCATACTTTTTTTGGAAACTGTGCAGACCCTTTCTGTATGTACAAGTGGGAATTGATGGATATACATATTTTTTTCCTTACATTTGTACCCCGCACTTTCCGCACTTTCCCACTCATAGCACTCATATGTTTTACAAAATACACACATAGGAGCTCTTTTACTAAACATTAATCATTTAGAGGCCCTTTTAATACAGCTTATTGCACACTAATTCTGTTAGTGCACGCTAAATACAAAAAAGCCTATTAAGCATTAAGGGGGGGATTCTATATATGGCACCTAAAAAATCCACGCAGAAAACATTTTCGCTTGTGTATTCTATAAGCGGCGCCTAGATTTAGGCATGGCATATAGAATATGCTTTGTTGATATCCCAGCGCCTAAAACTATGCTCGTCCATTTACACTAATGAAAACTGTGCATAGATTTAGTCACAGAGGGCTATATTCTATAACTATGCACATAAATTTCAGAATGTCCATGAAATGCCCATGTTTCCACTCATAACCACGCAACTTTTTGTGTGCATGCATTAGAATTTATTTATTTATTATTAAGATTTATTTACAGCCTTTTTGAAGGAATTTACTCAGAAGTTAGTTATAGTGCGTTAAAAATATATAGTATGTAAACCACTTTGATTGTAACCCCAGAAAGGCAGTATATCAAGTCCCATTCTCTTTCCCCCTTGTTTTACTAGCTTACAGAAGCGGAAGAGTGTGATGTGTGAGGGCTATTGCCAGGGGTAGTGAAGGATTGACAGAGAATTCAAGTGTAATCTCATGAGTCTTATTATGAAATAAATTTTCCTGGGTCTGGGCACCATGGATGGAGGGTATGGTTGCTACTTTAGGAGCGAACTAAAAACCTACTGCACATGAAAGAATCCTACTGCAAGTACATCAGAGGACCACATGGAAATGGGGCTTTTATTTGAAAAAGATCTGAGAGAAGAATATGCTCAACTGCATGGAGTTTTAGCACCAAGTATGCAAGTGTGATGAACAGTCAGTGGGGGTTTGGAGGACAAGGTGTCAGTGATATACACAGTACTTTTGCTGAAAAGCACAATAAGTCAATTGGAAGGATGCAAGCAAATAATAGGGAGCCAGGGCTGGGTTTGTGATGTTTTACAGCATGTTGTAGGTTGTGCAATTTAATTTAATTCTATCATTTCTCTTCTGTCCATACCTTTCCAGTTCAAGATGGTTTGCAATTACTACCTACCTATCACCTTGGACTGAACATTGATGTACCATGAAAACCTTAAACAGACTGAAATTTTAAAACTGTAATAATCTGTTATCCAAATTAGCTGGCTACTCTTGGAGTACTAGGTCTTCCAATTTATGTAAATCACCCCTGGATTTTTATTACTCTGTTGCAGAGTACTGTTTACTAGTCTGGGCATCATTTTCACATGCCAAACTCATTGATGTAAAACTGCATGCCTCAATGCAATTTATCACTGGTAATCTTCTCCTGACCCTGTTACAACGGCTTACTGTTCTATCCAACCTTGAACCTCCTGCACTGTGTCAAAGGGCAGAGACTATGATGCTCACCCAGAAGATATATAATCATCTTGATCAGGGCTTGATCCACTATGGTGGTTACTTTAGAAGCTCTATTCTTGTTTTAGACAAGGGAGTGTGGTCTGGGTATGTTTTGGGCGAGACTAGGGAGGTCCAAAAATATGGATGTCCAACTACTATCACAGAAGGGGAAGAGACGTCCAAGTCTAAAAAGATAGACATCCATATTTAGACCTGTTACTTGTCATATCTAGGCTACAGAAATGTGTTCTTATTGACCAGCAGTCCATCGGAGGGATTAAGGCAAGACACCTCCTTAATTCCTCTGTGGTTGCTGCTCTCCTTCAACTCCCCTGAATGTGAAACTGGCAAGGTATGCCAGGATCTATGATATCTTCAGGTACTATAGACATTCTTAATAGTACATGCTGAATTCTTTGACTTGGTGGCCAGAGAATCTACTTAGATTTCAGCAAAGACTTTGACATGGTTCCACATAGGAGGGGAAATGTAAGGAAATAGAGGGGATGCAAAGGGGCTCGGGGTTCACAATACTACCCAACTTGATCTCCTCCCCCAACTTCACCAGAACCACTCCAGCCAACATTGAGGAAGAAGCAGAGCTGTGCACTGTCTGGGTCACGAACGTACCCCAACATGGAATTGTAAAACCAAATAAAACCCCCTGAAACAAATTATCTGCAGCTTTTCTGTTAGGGTAAACCTTCAATCAAGGGCATAGGGCAGTTATCAAAATAGGAGCGGGGACCAAGTTGCATGCAGATCTGAGAAGTAACCTAATGGTTAATGCAGTGGACAGTAAACCAAAGGGACCCAGGTTCAAATACTTTTTAAAAATGTGAGCCCTCCAGGCATGAAAATATGTACTGTACCTGAATATATGTATATTCAGGTACAGTGAGATTTTTCTGTTCCTGGAGGGCTCACAGTTAAAAAAAAAAAAATCACAAACAGCTGAAGTGGTATTTGAACCTGGGTCAGCTAATGTGCAACCCACTGCTCTAATCATTAGGCTTCCCTTCTACTGTGCATGGATTTTCTGTGTAGCCAATTAATAAGATGGATGTTCCTATGCTGCTACACAGATGTCCATGTTCCTTGCTTTCCCCAGTTCATAATTTGGATGCATCAATTTGTAAAAAGGATGACCTTTACTATTCAACAGCCAGGATATAATCTCCCCATCACCAATAGTTCCTCCTGAACTGCTTCTGCACAGGACAGGGTCATTGCAAAACCTGTCTCAAGAGATGAGGAATGGTGAATAGCAACCTGTGCAATTGCAGAAATATAGAGGCACTATCTCATATCATTGACTCCTGTATGCTGACCCTACTGAATGGTGGTTTGGCAGTAGTTCATAGAGAGGACAGATGCTTGATATGAGTGAAGGGAAATCTTGCCTTACCAATCTACAACATTTCTTTGAAGGGGTGAACAAACATGTGGATAAAGGTAAGCTGGTTGATATTGTATATCTGGATTTTCAAAAGGCATTTGACATAGTACCTCATGAAAAACTCCAGAGGAAATTGGAGATTCATGGGATAGGAGGTAGTGTTCTACTGTGGATTAAAAATTAGTTAAATGATAGAAAACAGAGAGTAGGTTTAAATGGTCAATATTCTCAATGGAGAAGGGTAGATAGTGGGGTAGTGCTGGGACTGCTGCTTTTTAACATATCTATAGATGATCTAGAGATGGGAATAACTAGTGAGGTAATTAAATTTGCTGATGACACAAAGTTATTCAGAGTTGTTAAATCGCAAGAGGATTGTGAAAAATTACAAAAGGACCTTACGAGACTGGGATACTGGGCATCCAAATGGCATTTGATGTTTAATGTGAGCAAGTGCAAAGTGATGCATATAGGCAAGAAGAACCTCAACTATAGCTACGTGATGCAAGGTTCACATTAGGAGTCACAGACCAGGAAAGGAATCTAGGTGTCATCATTGATGATAGGTTGAAGCCCTCTGCTTAGTGTGCAGCGGCGGCTAAGAAAGCAAATAGAATGATAGGTACTATTAGGAAAGGATTAGAAAACAAAAATGAGGACATTATAATGCCTTTGTATCACTCCACGGTGCAACCGCACCTCAAATACTATCTGCATATTTTGTCATCACATGTAAAAAAAAATATATAGTGGAATTAGAAAAGGTACAGAGAAGGGTGACAAAAATGATAAAGGAGATGGGACGACTTCCCTTCAAGGAAAGGCTAAAGCAGCTAGGGCTCTTCAGCTTGGAGAAAAGATGGCTGAGGGGAGATATGATAGAGGTATATAAAATAATGAATGGATTGGAATGGGTAAATGTGAATCGCTTGTTTACTCTTTCCAAAAATACAAGGACTAGGGGATACGCAATGAAGCTACAAAGTAGTAAATTTAAAACAAATCAGAGAAAATATTTCTTCACTTAACATGTAATTAAACTCTGGAATTCATTGCCAGAGATTGTGGTAAAATCAGTTAGCTTAGCAGGGTTTAAAAAGGGATAAGAGGCAGGGGAGAGGCTGACTGATAGGAAAGTAACTGATGAGGGAGGAGAGACAGAGAAAAGTAAATGAAGATCAGGGAGTGTAGAAATGAGGTAATTGGGATGAGTATTAAAAAAGGGAATAAGAGGCTAGAAGTAGTGTGAGAGACAGGGTAATGGGTGGGCTTGGGAGAGTAAAAGTGTGAATATTGGTTAGGAAGGTAAGAGAAGGAGATGGAAAGCTGGAAGGGAGGTTAGAGGTAAAAAGAGGGAGATTGAGGACTGGAAGGTAAGGAGGAGAAATGTTAGTGGATAGAGTGACAGTAAAGAAAGAAATGATGGCAATAGCTGATAGGGAAAGATCAATGTCAAAAGTAGATATAGCAGACCAATGGAAAAAGATGGGGGAGAGAGAATAAGGGTGAAATTTATCAAGCTGTGTTAGGGCAATAACTCATGTTATTAGCTCCTTAATGAGACTTAAAATGCTCTCATGCTGGGTTTCTTGTCCTAATACAGCACAAAATAAGTTACCTCATATGTTGTACATAGTAATGAGATGCAAATGCATTCAACAGAGCTCATTACTATATAAATTCCCCCAGGACAAAATACCTTAGTCAGAAGCTCCCCATCTGAATGCATCCCTTCAGTCAGCCTCTTCACCCACCTGTAGCCCCCCCCCCCCTCCCTCAGGCCTACCTAGAATCCCTGTGGTGTAATCGGTTTAAGGCAGGAGCAATCTCCACTCAATCCTGCCCGCACCAGCCCTGGTATTCAAAATGGTGCTGGTGACTTCTAGTGGTAATCTCTCAGTACTACTGTTAGGGGTTATATTACTTCTGCTAGACCCCAGGGATGATGTTAGGCAAGACTGGGGAAAAGGTTGTTTGAAGGGGGACTTTGGGGTAGTGAGCTTCTGGCTGAGGTATTTTGCCTTGGGTAGATTTTGACAGGGAGCTTGGATTGATGGGGCTTGAATTTAGGGGTTTGATGGAGGGGGCTAGATTTGAGGGGGCTTGACTTGGGGGGGGGGGGGGTTATTCATCATGGTGGTACTCTTGTCATTCACATTGCTTTAAGATACAGCCCAGCAGTATTGGGCAGCAGCTTGGCTTCCCAGTGCTGTCAGGAACATGGCATAACACTGCTTGCGAGGTGGGTCATAAGTAGCATAATGCATTTACCATGGGAGCCATCAACCTGCAATACTGGAATACTGAGGGTTGATAACTCTCATGGTAAATTGTGAGTGTGGTAAAAGCCTGCCTTTTATTGCACCTTGATAAATCACCCCTAAATGACATATAAACAGGAAACCCTGAATATAGACTTCAAAGAAAATAGGCAGAGAAAAGCAAAAAAGAGAGATTGGGATCATCAGCATATTTGACTGGAAAAATAAAATGTCCACATAACAAATGTAGAGAAATGTATTTTAGCTTGAATGTAGTAAATCAAGATATGTCAGCTTTGGGAAAATGCATCTCTCATATTTTTATATTTTGTTCAGTAGCCGCATACGTGTGCATAAAAAAATAAATTGGTATTTTCATAAAGCCTTGGGACTAGGATTTTATTGCTGCATTTAGTTGAAATGCTAAACATGTTTATGTTGGACTTTTGAAATCAGATGACCCCTGATGCAGGCATTGTATGCCGAAACACAGCCCGTGTCGAGTCATTGATGTACCAAAATGAGCTATTGACCTACACTGTGGAATAGGACTTGTCCCACTTTTGAAGGCATGTGCTAATGTTGGCATTTGCATTTAGCCATTAACAAAAATTACTGTGTGTGCACTTACTGTCACCTATTTTGTAAGCGGTAAGGGCTCATGTGCTAGAGGAGTGGTCTAGTGGTTAGGGTGGTGGACTTTGGTCTTGAGGAACTGAATTTGATTCCCACTTCAGGCACAGGCAGCTCCTTGTTACTTTGGGTAAGTCACTTAACCCTCCATAGCCGCGTTGAGCCTGCCATGAGTGGGAAAGCGTGGGGTACAAATGTAAAAAAAAAGAAGTCCTGCATTAATCATTTAGCACACAGTAATATAGATGCACTAACAGATTAGTGCAGCAATGTCTACCCTCCACCTCCAGACACACCCCCTCGGCCAAAAAAATAAAAAGTATTTTTTAGCAGCTGAATAGTGTTCGTACATTTGGAACTTACCATAGGATGTCTGAGCACACCTTGCGGTAAGCCCTTTTAAGTTGTGGTAAGCATGTACTAGTGCTTATCGCAGCTTAGTAAAAGGACCCCTTAGTATGTACTTACCAAAGGGTTCAAGGCAATTTATATAAAAGAAGATGTATTTTTTCTCATGAAAGTGTATTCTCTGATGGTAATAGTCCAAGCCAAAAGCATTACAATATAAATTCAAGGTCACATGGAGGGGCATTTTTAATATGACGTCTAAGTCGGACTTTGGAGTTTTGTGCTAAACGTCCCAAATCCGAATAGCAAATGTAACCATTTTTGATAAAAGAAAAATGTCTTTTTAAAAAAAAATAGAATTTCAAACAAGAATTTGTGCTTTCTGTGTGTATCTTTTTTGGCCATTTTTGAGAAAAAAACGCACAAGTTAAAAACACACAAAATCTAGCCATTGGGAGGGGGCAGCATTTTTAGCAGACTTGTCCCCCAGACATTCCAGGAGAGTAATAGGAAACCCTAGGGACCACTGCTGAGGACTTCATATAAATGCTCCCAGGTACACATCTCACCTTTGCTTCCTTATCTTGTCCTCTGAGACCTCCAAAACCCACCCAAAACCCTCTATGTGGGTACAGTGGGTTTCTGGTGAGTTTTGGAGGGCTCACAGTTTCCACCACAATTGTAACAGGTAGGGGGAGGTATGAGCCTGGGTCCACCTGTCTACAGTGCCCTGCACCCACCACTACACTACTCCAGGGACCTGCATGCTGCTCTAATGGACCTGGCTATAACATCTGAGGCTGTCTTAGAGGCTGGTGAGTACTATTTTTATTCACATTTTATTTGTATGGGTGTGTGTGTGTGTGTGGGGGGGGGGGGGGGGTCACTGACCACTGGGAGAATAAGCGGGGGGGGGGGGGGTCATCTCTGAATCCCTCCAGTGGACATTTAGGGGACTTTTTTGTGTCTTAGTCATTAGAAAAACAGGTCTGGATCAAATCATTGAAATTTTCACCCTAGGCATTTTGGTTTTGTTCCACTATGGCTGTAAAACGTCCAAGTATTAGGCACGTCCTAAGTCCGCCTTTGAAACACCCCTGACATGCCCCGTTGTGATTTGGACGCACTGCGGATGAATTTCATAGATAAACATCTGCAAAAGAGGTTTCAAAAATACCGATTTGGACGTTTTGAGAAGAAATTTGTCCAAATGCTGCTTTATGACACTTTTTGGGCATTTTTGTCTTTCAAAAATGAGCCCCATAGTGAGTGCTTATCAGGGGAGTCCAACCAGAATTTCTGAATTATGCAGTCACTATGCAATACCGCACTACAAACTGCACCTGCATTGTTTTGGCTAGTTGTGATATTTTGTGAAGTGAATCACATATCTAGGGCTTGATTCACAGGTTGAAAAAAAAGAAACAACCTTTGAATTAGGATTCAGGGTTTTAAAAGACGCATGAGTTGACCGAATAACTACTTATTCTCTGACAAAATAATTTTTGACAACTTGATAATTATGTGATGCCTTTTTAGTGCTACTCTGACTGATGAACTGGTAGATAGCGGTCATATTAATACAGAACAGGGACTCTTGATTGGTTGCACTGCCCAGAGATAACACAATGCCAATATCGAGTATTACTGCAAGCTAACGTGCCAATCATGGGTCATTGTTTTGAATGAGCAGTAATTATATACTTCTGGATCTGAATCCATTATTGTGTGAGAAATCATACAGTAGAACACGTTCCCTAGGATAAGACACAATGCTGGAATAATGCTGTGCAGATTTTTCTATTTTCTTGCGGCTGCTAATTTCTGCACTTTCCCAGCTTTGTACATTTCCTAACACTGGGTGAAAGATACAGGATAAAATGCTGCCCTTTCATTCACTTCTTTGGACAAAAAAGGTCCATGAAAAGAACTGTGGGATAGAAAATGTATGGTTATTAAGACATCAGAACTGATATGCCTTACCTAATTACTGGCAGCGAACTATATCTCATAATATCTGTATTAACTATACTCTTCTTTGTTAAAATCGGTCAAGCAAAAAACATACTGTGATTGCAAGAAGAAAACCTTAATTTGTGACTCATTTCGATCCTGACAACTGCTGACAGCTTTCACTCATCCTCTCTGGGTACAAATCCCAAATACAGTGAAGCTGTTTGTTCATATCTACAGTGTGGTGATTAAATCGGTAGAAATTTTACAGCTCGAATGAAGTAGAATTTGCTTGAATTGCATTGATCTCTGTACATGAAACTCATACAGCATTAACAGTACAGGCCATCCAGAACAGCAATGTCCTTTTGACATTTCTTTTTTTGCCCCAGATTGAGGGCATACGTGCTTCAAACACCTCTAGTGTTCCATGAATGACAGAGAACAGAGAGACTGCACTTTAATTGCTATAATCATAGGTATAGTTCTTTGCACTGTACATTACATTAAGTTAATGAACTTTGGGAGAAGCACTTGCAAAGATCATCATTTTTGAGCCCAATTCATTAAAAACTGTATGCCTCATTTGCATGGGGCTTCTTGTACGCTACATGGAAGACGCGTGGAACCTTTTTTTTTTATTTTGCAATTAGTGAAACTTACATCCCTTGAATGCAAATGACCATTTTTATATTATAAAATAAAGGGGTTATAATGGGGGGTTAAGTATGATGAAAGGAAAAGAAAGGAATGTGTGATGCATAATGAGGGCAATTCTATAACAGTGCACCTATACTTAGGTCATAGAGGGCACCGTAGAGGAACTATACAGGGCTATATAGGGGGTGTTATCTCTACAGCACCTATGTGGTGCCTGTTCTATAAAGGAAAGTAAGAGCCTACTTTGCTTTATAGAATACTAGTGCAACAGGTGAAATACGTACCTATAATTTAGGTGCAAACACTTATGCCAGTCATAGAGTCCGGTGTATAGGGGCCCTTTTACTAAAGGGTTGCCACGCAGCAACCCGGAACTACTGCTGACCCAACGCGGCCACCGGTGGTAGTTCCGCTTTGAGCGTGTACCATTTCCGGAGCTACGGAAAATAATTATATAATTTCTAGCATGGTGCCAACTCGACGGTCATCGGCTAACTGTGGGAGCCATTACCGCCACCTGTGGGTGGTAGTAAGTGCTCTCCCCCCACATGGCCACGCAGTAAGAATAATCTTACCACACTACCATGTCTTTTTTAATGGCTTTTTACCTGCTGCAGTACAATGGGCCCTGGCACGTGGCAAAAATGGCCCCTGCCGCTACCGCAGGGCCTTTTTTTTACCACAGCTTGGTAAAAGGACCCCTTAGTGAGGGTCCCTTACAGGCTTCACCCCCCCCTTTGTATGCCTGCCTGTACAATACATGAAAGATATGTTCATATGTATCAAATAGTGTTTAGGTGAAATTGTGTCATTATTGTGCATATGATTATTCTAATCATTTATTTTCATCATCGGCACATACATGATAATACCCATTTTATACATTTACCCCCAATGGGCCAGATTATATATAAGGCACATAAAAAATCACTCAGTAAACATTTCTGGCTAAGCGTATTTTATAAGTGGCACCTAGATTTAGGCGCAGTATATAGAAGACGCTTAGATGATATCCCAGTGCCTAAAACTACATGCCTCCATTTACACCAGTGAAAACATAGTGTAAATCTCTGCACGTAGACTTATGCACACTGGGCCATATTCAATAACTATGCACATAAATTTTGGATCACCCAAGAAATGCCCATTTCACTGCCCATAACCTTTTGAACTGTACGCATTAGAATTTAGGCACAGTCTATTACAGAATACGCTTAGCGAGTTATGCGTGTAAATTCTAATTATTACCAATTAGTGCTCATTATTGCTTGTTAGGTGCTGTTATCAACACTGATCAGTTTGTTAAGCCAATTAAGTTATATGCATTGCTATGGAATACACTTAGATGTCAGCATGAAACTATATAGAGAGCTGCATAGAATCAGGCAGAACATGCATATTTTATAACAAGAGTTTTATGAGAATGTATGTGGAACAAGTGTGAGAAAAAAAGAGGCTTGTATACCGCAAAACGTGTACCTCTAAAAAAGAATGCACACAAGAAACAAAAGACAAAAACCAAGGTTTTTACAGCTGCAGTAAAAATGACCTTAGCGCAAGAAAGACCCATGTAAGGGCAAGCCAAGACCATTTCCTACCTCAGCTTAGCAAAAGTATCCTTAAGGGGCCCTTTTGCTAAGCCATGCTAAAAAGTGTCTGGTACTGTTGTCAGCGCATGGGTTTCCTAAGCGCTGCGGCCACTTTTACTATGGCAGTAAAGTGACCACATTTCCATATTTTTCTTTAATGGTCATATGCTAATTTCCCAATTACCACATGGCCATTACTGCAGGAGCCCTTAGCGACATCTATTTTGTAGGCACTAAGAGCTCCCACATTAAACTTGTGGTAAATCAGGCAGCATGCAGTAATGTACCCACGCTACCCAATTAGCATAGGGCATGCCTACTCTCCACACATAGTCACGCCTCCCATGCTGAAAAATAAAAAAAATGTTTTTCAGCACGCAATTAGAGCCTCAGCATGTCCTATAGTGCTTTTTGCCATGCCTACCATGGCTTAGTAAAAGGACCCCTAAGTTACTTACCTGGTGGCATGGCAACCGGCTGCTGATTGGTTGGTGATGGCACCCCCCCCCCATCTGCTGCCCCACCTAATTCAAGCTACCCTATCCATGGGAGGATGCTCCCATTTCCAGGACAGCAAATCTGGCGCTTGCAGTACCTAACACCGTTCCTGAGTCCTTTCCCAGAATAAAACTGCAGCCTTCTACAATCATAAAAGCCCAAACATCCCCTCTCCCCTCCCGGAGCTTCCAGGGTGCTACATAATAGTATCTATTCAATGTCAGATGTATGACTTTTCACACACTTGAATTATTCTTAAGGGGCCCTTTTACTAAACGGTTGCTGCACAGCAACCTGGAACTACCACTGGCTCCGCTGCAGATAACTCGAGCTAAGCTTTAGTAAAAGACCCCCTTCTTTAGATCTTGCTCACACCTTTTTTTAGTGGTAACTCAAGGTGAGTTACATTCAGGTGCACTGGGTATTTCTCTATCCTTTGAGGGCTCACAATCTAATTTTGTACCTGAAGCAATGGAGAATTAAGTGGCTTACCCAAAATAACAGGGCAGGAGTGGGATTTGAACCAGCCATCTCCAGATATCAAGACTAGTACTCTAACCACTAGGCTACTAAGGTTGACAAATGCCAGATGAAAAAATAACTAACATGCAGCTCCCCTTGTAACCCACTCCCAGCATTTATCGAATTTTCCTACTGCTCTACATATAACCTATTCCTACCCTGGGTCACTTGTCCCATTCTTCCTACATTAGTATCTTCATATGACCTATTCCAACATCAGCACATTATCTTATTTCCACTGCTTCTAGCTTTGGAGCTATAGTATTTTGCCTAAACTAAATCTGCCACAGTCAACTAAGAACTTCTCTGAAAAATAGAGCTTTTTCCTTTGAAAATGTTCATACTGAGGAATAATAGTCAGCCAAGCTAACAGATCAGTAAAGTCTCTTATTGCCATCTTTATGGGTTACAAGTAAGATAGAGCTCTGAGGTTGTTTACATTCTAGGTGTGTGATCAGGACGTCAGGGCAAACTACCAAGTTGGTCTGGAGTTGTAGAAAATATCCAATGTTTGCCTATTAAGTATACCTGTATGCTGCCATGCCCAGGTTGTTCCTATTGGGAGGGGGGAGGTCTCTCATAATTTCTAACCTGCCCAGAAGGTAAGGAATGTCCCTTGATCCACACTACCCTCTGTTGCATTGCCATATCTGAAAGATCAGGCAAAAGGGATTTAACAGCTGATCCCTATCTTTCCTCATGTACTGTAAAGGTGTACATCAGAATTTGTATAGTCTCATACTATTGAGGTCAGAAATTGGTGAGTTTTGGTGTGTCATACACTTCCTTGTGAGAGGTGTTTTGATCAAGAGGATAGAGTCTATAAAGCGGAGAATATCTTGAGGTTTCTTGTTCTTTTATCTAGGTGGATACAGAGAGGACCAAGAGTAATACATGGTGAATGGGGATTTAATTCCTTATTTCTTGCTCTACACTGAACATATAGTAACATAGTAGATGATAGCAGAAAAAGACCTGCATGGTCCATCCAGTCTGCCCAACAAGATAAACTCATATGTGCTACTTTTTGTGTATACCTTACCTTGATTTGTACCTGTCCTTTTCAGGGCACAGACCGTATAAGTCTGCCCAGCACTATCCCCGCCTCCCAACTACCAGTCCCGCCTCCCACCACCGGCTCTGGCACAGACCGTATAAGTCTGCCCAGCACTATCCCCGCCTCCCGCCACCGGCTTAAGTGTCTTTGAGAAGGGAATTTATACACTGAAGTCAGAAAGAGACTTTTTTTTAACAGCGAGTCCTCTAGGTATAGAAAAATATCTACTGAGTCTTTATTTACTCCATCTAGTAGAAAATTGCTCAGAGCACCTTTCTGTAACCTAGATGTGCCAAGTTCCAGGTCTAAATATGGACATTCATCTTTTTGGAAATGAGCATCCCTTCCTCTTTTGCAATTGGAGGTGGACATCCAATTTTGGCCCCTCCCTAGTCCTACCCCAAACATATCCAGACCACAATCCCTTGCCATATTGATGTACTTCAGTTTTAGTCTCTCATATCTTGTCTTTATAAAATTGGGATTTGCACATCCATTCAATATGGATGTCTAAATGCTGGTTTTCCTTTATCCAAAACACTAATAGAGGTTCTAAAATAACCACCATAGTAGCATAGTAGATGATGGCAGATACAGACAAAAATGGCCTATCCAGTCTGCCTGGTAAAGTAATTGGGGTTGTAACTGTTGCTTTCCCCAATTCCCTGCAGAGTCTTTATTTGTAAGTTGTAATTGCCGCTCTGCTGACAAACAATGTTTGTTCTTTCTGTTGTTGGAATGTGGAACTTGTGGATTCTGCACCAATGCAGGGTAGTTTGAAACTGTCCCTACCTGATCTGATGACAGTACAAGTTCATCTTAAATTATTTAAATTATGTAAATATACCCAGTATACCTGAATGTAACTCACCTTGAGCTACTACTGAAAAAGGTGTGAGTAAAATCTAAATCCTATATAATAAAGCGCACCTCCAATGTTCTGAAGCCAAGAAAGTGAAGCCTTCAAGCCTTGAAGCATTCCTGCATCATTCTGGAACTACGTGTCGTCAGTTAAGGAGATGGATCCTTACAGAGCGCATGAATGCTTCAAGGCTTGAAGGCTTCACTTTCTCGGCTTCAGAACGTTGGAGGTGCGTTTTATTATATAGCATGTGCTCGGTGCTTTTCTGTAGCACATGGGGGAATTTAATATATGCTGATTAAAGTGGAAGAGTGGCTGGAGGGAGGGGGCAGGGGAGATGGGACAATCGCTGGGTGGCTGGAGGGGGGCAGGGGAGGAGGAGAATCACTGGGTGGCTGGAGGGGGGCAGGGGACACAGGAGAATCGCTGGGTGGCTGGAGGGGGGCAGGGGAGATAGGAGAATCGCTGGGTGGCTGGAGGGGGGCAGGGGAGAGAGGAGATTCGCTGGGTGGCTGGAGGGGGGACAGAGGAGACACACTTGCACCCAGCAGTCTCACTCTCTCTCTGTCACACACACACACTCGCACATTCACTCTCTCTCTCTCACACACACAGTCAATCTCACACATACTCTCTCAAACATACACACTCCAAGGAAAACCTTGCTAGCGCCCGTTTCATTTGTGTCAGAAACGGGCCTGTTTTACTAGTAAATAAATAAATATATAGCCTGAGAAATCACACTGCTTTGAATAAGCCTCCAATATTAAGCTTAGGCTTCTGCCATTTCACCGCTTGAGACAATCTAGATTTTGCATTATTGCTGTGATTTATAACAGCTATTTTATTTCTGCTCTAACTATGAAAGTATATTACCAAAGTTTAACCTTCCAGAATTGTAGTGTATTAAGTATTTAATATAGGATTCAAATATGGATTCAAGGAGGCATGCTGTCAGACCACTACAGGCTAAGCTGAAATCACCACAGTGCATGGAGTTTAACTTGATTTTGGAGCAGGGTTGTTCTTCTCTTCTGAGTTATTGAGTCTGATGTGAAACAGTGTAGAGGTTAGCATGTCACGGCACTGAAGTTGGGCCTGAGAGAGCAGGGACCAGTGAACAGGGGAATGCAAAAATAATATATGTGTGGTGAAAGGGCGATAATTAAAACCACTTTCTCTATTTTGGGGTTGAACAATAATCACAAAGATAAAAGCAGGATTGTTTGTTTAAATAGTTGGCTGCCCGATCAATACCATCTTCTGAGAACAACTGTATAAACATATAACCCTACAGCAAACGCTTTGTAGAGCCACCTGCACTCAGATCTGAACTGAACTTAAGTGACATTTCAAACATTCCCATGAGAAGTTTTCTTCTTTCTCAAAACATATTGCTAACTAGAAGATAGGGAAAAATGCAGTACAGCAGGGTATTTGCTCTTTACCACTGGGCAAATTGTTTTGTTTTGTTGATTTTTAGCACTTTTAACAAATCACTGTCAATTAGTTTCAATGCCTTGCTAATAGTCGATTTATTTAAATGAATGTTGCCTGTTCTTACTCAAAGTAGAGGTAAGGAGCAGAGGTATACAGCGTCTGATGCAAAATTTATTATTCAACTATTTTGTTTGTTTTTATGTTTGAATGAGACATTCTGCAAAAATAATTTTTCAAGTGTAACGCAGGGAATACCTAAGATATTCTGAACTTAAAAACAATAGTGATTTTCTTGGGCTTTGTTTTACTGTTTGTTGTTTTCAGTTTCATCTTTCTGTATCACATATCAAGAATCAGGCTTATATTCAGTGTCAACAACAATATGCATTGGACATTGGAAAGGGGCTCTAAGGGGTCCTTTTACTAAACTGTGGGGGAAAGGGCCCTGCAGTAGCAGCGGGGGCTGTTTTTCCTGCACCAGGGCCCCTTTTTACTGCAATGGGTAAAAAGTCCCTAAAAAAATGGCCATGTGGTAAAAGTACTCTTACCACATGGCCATGCGGGTGGGGTGGGGGGGGGGGAGGCACTTATCACCATCCATTGAGGTGGCGATAAGGGCTCCCACAATAACCTGGCGGTAACCAGGCAGTGCGTGGCAATACATGATATCCGCCGGGTTAGCATTGCGCTATTAAATGTAAAAATATTTTCTGGTGCACCAGAAATGGTGCGTGCTTGAACCAGAACTTCCGCCAGAGACCGCTTTGCGCCGGCAGCAGTTCTGGGATAGCGTGCGTTAAGCCTGTGTAGGGCTTACTAATGTTTTGTAAAAGGGCCGCTAAATTTATGGAGGGAGGCGGCTGGCTATAGTAAGGCCCATTTGCATTCAATAAATAGTCACACTATTCTTTTGTTTAACTCTTCATTATAATCTCAGACTAAAGGGCTCAGAGAGCTTTTAGCGCATCTCCTTATAGATTCAATATCATACTTGAAGCAAATGAACAAAAACATATCCCTCCTAATCTTTGCATCTGTGTCTCCAAATTCAGTTGTTGCTTGCCGACTTGAACAGGGGAAGGCACAATATTCCAAGCCATTTACTTGTATAAATGTAGAGATCTGGATTTTATGGGGTCAGTATTCAAAAGCACTTACACTGAAAACAGCACTTGCTATCCAGAGAGTACAGCTGATATTCGGAGACAATATCCCATGGATTCTATATATGGTGCCCAAATTTGGACACCGATTGAAGATGTACGTGAAAATGTATAAGCCAAGTAATTGCAATAAATTGATGTTAACAATCAATTATTGCAGTTAATAATTATACATGTATCTTCCTGTGTACTGTTCTATAATCCTGTACACCTAAATCCTTTAGCGCGCAACTTAAAAGGGGTCGGGGCAGGGGCATTCAAAAAAAATTGCACACAGAGTAATAATTTGTACCCAAATACCAAGAGTTGGGCATTGGAATGGACTCTAAGTGCTAGTTTATAAAGAGCACTCAACTCAGAGCACAGAATAGCACTCCACGCCAATTTTTTCCAATGGACAAATTTGGGCACCATTTACTGAATCCAGTCCCATTTACATAGTGCCTCTGAACATCCTTACCAACTGTGTTTGCACTATGCAGGTAGAGCCAGATTCAATAAATAGTGCCCAAAGTTAGGTGCCATTAAGATTCATGGTAAGCACCAATTCTATAAAGGTCACCTAACACTAAGCAATCTTTATAGAATAGTTTTTAGAGCAGATTGCCGTGCCCAACTTTGGGTACAAAGATGGCTGCCTGCTGAATCCTGGTGTAAATCCTCATGCCCAACTGATGTGAAAATCCAACTATTCTATAACATGGTGCCTAATTTCTGGGAATACCCCAACCTTCTCATGCCCCTTCCATGGCTAAGCCTTCTTTTGAGTTGCAGGCTATGAAATTTAGATGCTCATGCTATAGAATAGAACATACGGCAGATGCGCATGTAATCCATAATTAGTGCCAATTAACTTCTTGAATTGATTGTTGACACCTAATTGACAAATTAGTTTCTGCATGCATCTAGGATCCACATCCCAATTTGGGTATCCAACTTTGGTGACCTTTACAGAATTTGGGAGATAGTTAGTGTCAAGATAGAGCATAGGTAGAGCCAGGGCAGTCCTGGAACTTATCTGGATATTTAATTCATATGTGATATCTATCAATATTAATTATTGGCCCTGTACCTTTTGATTGTAAGCTCCTTCGAGCAGGGACTGTCCTTCTTTGTTAAACTGTACAGCGCTGCGTAACCCTAGTAGCGCTCTAGAAATGTTAAGTAGTAGTAATAGTATTCCAAAGCACTTCTGTATATAGGAGCAGCTAGTATATAGATACGTGCCTTATCTGCCAATATTCAGAAGTATAATCCAGATAAATATTTATTAGATTGGTGGAATGTAAAAAAGAGTAGATTAAAGATGTGGAGGGTCATTTAGTAACAGGATGACTAAGGAAGAGGTCCAAAAGAGGCCTATTTCAAGCCTATTTTAAAAAGCATGGGAAAATCTGGATACATATACAAAGGCTCCTTTTTGCTTGTGTTATTTGCATTGGGGCAATTTTTTAAATGATGTGAGTCAGTGCAATGTCCACGGTTATTGATATAAGTTGTAGGGAATGACATTCCAATAGCAGCACCCATGTTGTGGAACAAATGCTTTCCGAATTATGCCTGCTGGACCATTATGGGCAGGGCTTTTTTTTGAGGGGGTACTTGGGGGTACTGAGTACCGGCACTTTTTCCATTGTCTGCTAAAATTGACCCATTGTCTCCAAGTTTTAATGAAAGAGCTCAGGCCCTACACTCCAATTCTGCCTTGTCATAGTTTCTGTGACTGTTTGCAGGGGGCCTGGCTACTGTGGGGTGGGTCCCTCAATGATCACGCCCACCCCTGAAGGATGACCTGGCATTTGAGTACCTGCACCTTATTCGCTAGAAAAAACACACTGATTATGGGTCTTTTAATAAAGCACTACATATTTGGCTTCACCCATAATGTCAGAATAGTGGATATACTGGGGTAGGTGCATGGGTTTTCATATAGGAAACCTTTTACCAAGCTGTGATAAGCACTACTGCGTGCTTACCACAGGAAAAAAAATGGCTTACTGTGGGGTTCTCAGTGGCATCCCACGGTAATTTTTGGATGTGTGTGCACTATCCCTTCAGGGCTGAGAGGGCAGGGGTAGGTCTGGGAGCGGAGAGTGGGCATGTTCTCTTCTAATTGGTTAGCACAGCTACATTGCCATGTGCTTAACGCATGAGTCTACATAATGGGTGGTGGTAGGGGCTCATGTGCTAATAGCCATGTGCTAATGGGGTTGTCTCTGTGTCACTCGCTAACAAAAAGAAGTGCGAGTGAGTATATGGCGTGATTGTTTAGCGAATGAGAGTGAATGTTTTCACCTACTGGTTCTCTCTGTATTTACAGATTGTCTAGTGATCCTGAAGCAGAATTCGAAACGCTGGCTATCGTTGATCACGGACTAAGAGACAGATGAGAGCACAGAGATTTACTTCCAACCAAGCTAAGTGTGTTTAAAGTTTTCAAATAGCTTGTTGAAATTGGTTCGATGAGGTTTTTCTGGCCTATGATGAGAAAGCCCAACCCCGAGTGACCCTCGTTTTTTGTAGTGTCACGGGGTTTCTCGAGGCCTT
Organism: Microcaecilia unicolor; assembly: GCF_901765095.1. Classification (NCBI taxonomy): domain Eukaryota; kingdom Metazoa; phylum Chordata; class Amphibia; order Gymnophiona; family Siphonopidae; genus Microcaecilia; species Microcaecilia unicolor. The sequence goes on from NC_044040.1 coordinate 177,226,569, forward strand.
TTCCTCCTTACAATTTGTTGGTAGTTCTGTTGCTATTACAACAGTCATATCTTATAAGAGTACCTTCATAAGTATTTACCTTAATCTGAATGTTTTAAGGTCCTCACCCCAACTAACTTTTAAAATTAGCACATGGCCATTAATAAGAAAAATCGAAAACTTAGCCTTTTACCTCAGCAGTAAAAATGGCCTTAGGGGTCCTTTTATTAAGCTGTAGTAAAAAGGTCCCTGCACTAGTGGCAGTGGTGGCCATTTTTACTGCGTGCTGAGGCCCCTTTTACCGCAGTGGGTAAAAAAGCAAAAAACAGAAATGACTATGTGGTAAGATTGAATTTACCGCATGGCCGTGTATGTGTGTTGGGGGGAGGGGAGCACTTACCGCCACCCGCTGCGGAAATATTTTTCAAACATTTCTGCTAGCACCGGAAATGTCACGTGCTGGGGATGTAACTACTGCTGGCGCCCATATTGGGCCAGCAGAAGTTCTGGATTGGGCTTACCACCTCTTAGTAAAAGGGTCCCGTGGAGAAACATTTTCGATCGTGGATGCCCATCTCTAAGGGCGGCCATCTCCGAGGACTGCGCTGCAAAGGGGCGGGGCTAACTGTATTTTCGAAACTAGATGGCCGGCCATCTTTCGTTTCGATAATACGGTTGGGGCCACCCAAATGTCAGAGATGGCCGGCCTCGGTTTTTGCCCATAATGGAAACCGAGGACGGCCATCTCAAACCCGGACAAATCCAAGGCATTTGGTCATGTGAGGGACCAGCATTTGTAGTGCACTGGTCCCCCTCACATGCCAGGACACCAACCGGGCACCCTAGGGGGCACTTCTAAAAATTAAAAAAAAAATTGCTAACAGGTTCATAGCTCCCTTACCTTGGGTGCTGAGCCACCCAAATCCCCCCCAAACCCACTCCCCACAACTCTATACCATTACCATAGCCCTTATGGGTGAAGGGAGGACCTACATGTGGATACAGTGGGTTTGAGGGGGGGTTGAAGGGCTCCCATTTACCACCACAAGTGTAACAGGTAGGGGGGATGGGCCTGGGTCCACCTACCTGAAGTGCGCTGCACCCACTAAAACTGCTCCAGGGACCTGTATACTGCTGCGAAGGACCTGAGTATGACATTTGAGGCTGGCATAGAGGCTGGCAAAAACAGTTTTTAAAGTTATGTTTTTGAGGGTGGGAGGGAGTTAGTGACCTCTGGGGGAGTCAGGGTAGGTGATCCCCGATTCCCTCCGGTGGTCATCTGGTCAGTTTGGGCACTTTTTGGGGACTTGGACCTGAAAGAAAAGGGACCAAATAAAGTGGACCAAATTCTCACCAGGGACACCCTTCTTTTTTCCATTATCAGGTGAAGCTGGCCATCTCAAAGCACATCCCTGTCCCACCCCTGTCCTGCCTTCGCTACCCTACCGAAACACCCCCTTGAAGTTTGGCTGGCTCCGCGACGGACAGCAGTTGAAGCCGGCCAAAATCGGCTTTCGATTATACTGATTTGGCCAACTTCAGGAAATCGCAGGCCATCTCTCGATTTGTGTCGGAAGATGGCCGGCGATCTCTTTCGAAAATAAGCTGGTTAGTGTGCAGGAATGACCCACGCAAGGATGCGCTAAAGCCACTTTTTACAGCTTTTATTTGACCTTAGGGGTCCTTTTACTAAGTTATGGTAAAAATTTATCTACTCACTGTGGCCCTTTTTACCCCAGTGGGTAAAAAAAGGCTAAAAAGGGTAAAAATAGCCATGGCCATGCAGTAAGATTGATCTTACAGTATGGCCATGCAAGGGGGAGCACTTACCGCCATCCATTGAGGTGGTGGAAAGGGCTCCCATGCTAACCCGGCAGAAACCAGGTAGCATGCGGTGATGTCCGATTACAGCTGGGTAACTGCCGTGCTAGAAAACAGTGCCCTATTTTCCCTAGTGTGGGAAATGACACGTGCTAAGGCTGGAACTACCATCAGCTCCCGCGTTGGGTTGGCGGTAGCTCCATATTAACGTATGGTAACCCCACTTTGTTCTTACCACCACTTTGTAAAAGAAAGCCTTAGAATGGTCTGATTTATGCAGGATGTAAAGAACAAACCTTAAAGAAACTTCAGACCGCTCAAAACACGGCAGCTAGGCTTATATTTGGTAAAACGCGATTTGAAAGTGCAAAACCCCTCCCCGAAAAACTACACTGGCTCCCAATCAAAGAATGCATCGCCTTCAAAATCTGCACCCTGGTTCATAAAATCATCTACGGAGAAGCCCCGAGTTACATGAGAGACTTGATCGACTTACCAATTAGAAATACATCCAAATCGACACGATCTTATCTAAATCTGCACTACCCAAGCTGCAAAGGACTTAAATACAAAAGAACTTACGCATCTAGTTTTTCCTACATAAGCACACAACTGTGGAACGCATTACCAAAAGCCTTGAAAATGACTTACGACCACCTAAAGTTCCAGAAATCACGAAAAACCAACCCTACCAATCCAACTTAAATGCCTAATCTCTGCAACACAACCAAACTAAAGCACTAAATGGACATAACACAACTCTTCCGTTCTCCGATTCCCTAATGTGGCTGTGCCACATGAACTTGATCTTACCACAGCATCACCCTGTATTTGTTCACACCGGAGCCTGCAAAGGCCTCTCCAGTACTATGTAAGCCACATTGAGCCTACAAATAGGTGGGAAAATGTGGGATACAAATGTAACAAATAAATAAATAAAATAAAATTTTTGAAAACTCTCTAGTGCTAAACTTGTGCTTGATTTACCAACTCTTTTCCCATTAAAAATACTGGGACAAATCTGAAGCAGGTTTTTCACTGGACCAAAACTAAAACAAACTTTTAATAAATCAACTCCCGAGTCTTGATGCCAAATTCTTTTGAAAACAATAATCTGCTTGTTAATTAAAACTCTACATTTTCTGTGCGCTAGCAAACTAAGCAACCATGACAGAAAATGAAGCCACAGGTCATAATAAGTACTTGATTTTAGAAACAAGACTCAGAGATTTTTAAAAAATGACAATGAATAACTGTGAAAAATATACACAAAATATAAATTATCCATTCATTAAAATACACTATTTCTAAGTTTCTCACTACAGGCAATCCATTTATTTGGCTAATGTTTATGCATTTACTGCTCTTAAAATTATGGTACCTGCACAGGGAACTTGTCAGTCATTTCAGAACCCCGCAATTTAATCTGAAAATATAATAATTAATTATACAGGAATTTTTTTTCCAACAGATGGTTGCATGAAAGGCAAGGGACCAAGTTTAGGATTATAACAAATGATATCAGTAAATAGTTCAGAATTACACAGACAAAAAGCATAAGCTTTCTCTTGAACAATCAAATCTGGAGGCCGATGTACTAGCCCACAGGGTTGTATGCCTGTTAGCTACCCATTTCTTTGAGATTCTGCCATAGAGGCAAATGAGCTCCATAACAAACTTTTATATGAAATCTTCCGGTCAATATTTAGCCGGCAGTGGGCAGCAATGTCGCTAGTTAAATTAGCAGAATGTAAGAAGTAGTAGATTAAGGATGTGGAGGATCATTTTGTACAAAACTACAAAACTTAGGGGCCCTTTTACTAAGCTGCATAGGCGCCTACATGCACCAAATTGGAGTTACTGCCCGGTTACTGCGTGGCCCTTGCAGTAATTTCAATTTTGGCGCATGTCCGCTACATGCATCTGAAAAATAGTTTTTTTCTGGCATGTGCGCGTGTGAAGCGGCATTCAACATGCATAGGTCATTACCGCTAGGTCAATGGCTGGCGGTAAGGTCTGAAACCCAAAATGGACGCACGGCAATTTTGATTTTGCTGCATGTCCATTTTTGGCAAAAAAGGGCCTTTTTTACAGGTGCACTAAAAAATGGATCAGCATGTGCCCAAAACCCGCATCTACACTACTGCAAGCCATTTTTCAGCGCGCCTTTGTAAAAGAACCCCTTATTTTGTGAGCTAATCCCGCACTAATTAGTTAGTGTACAGAAATGAGGATGTGCTAACATTTAACATGTATTAACCCATGATTTAATGTGCAGTAAGTCAATTAGAACACTTTAAAAAGTTCTAACTTTTTTTTAATTAAAACAAATGCGTGAAATGAACAAAAACAAAATTAGGAAAAAAGCCTACATGAACTGAAAACTTTTGCCTTATGTACATCTCTAACTTCTATCCCCTGGATTCTATATAGCACACCTAGACATTTATTCTTACTGTACACCTCCTTGAGTGAATTCCTTCAAAAAGGCGGTAAATAAATCCTAATAAATAAATTATATTTGGACTCACGCCAGCATGGGCCATGTTTTGCCACACTGCATCAGGGCTATTGGTAAAACAAGGCCACGCTGTGTCAGAAAGATGTTGAAATGTTATGACACATTAGATGAGGACCTATAGCGCTGACGCAACGTGGCAAAACATGGCCCATGTTGGCATAGGTCCGATTATAATGCTTTACATTTAAGAATGGGAACAAGGTGGTTTTAAAGAATTTTCCAAGTGGCTTTGTCATCAGAAGATATTTGAATACAATTTTCAAGTTATGAGATTATGTGCCTGTTAAGACATAGTCAAACCCATTCAGGGGAGGCCGCACTCAAATGGGCTGATGGCTAATGAAGACTGGAAAGGGGGGGGGGGTTGGCCAGTGAGGGGGATGAGAGCAGGCAAATGGCATAGCAATCAAGGGGAGGAAAGGGTTAAAGAAATAGGGAGGAGCCTAAAGGAGGAGTAAAAAGCAAGGGAGAAAGCGAGGGTCGGTGGCAGTTGCAGAGAGGAGAGAAGACAGAGAGCAGCGCTGACCCAGCCCACCCACCCTATGGCCAGAGCGATAGTAGTCGTGGCCGGGCTTTACACTATGTCAGTTATACGTTGCCAGCGCCAGGTACACAGCATTGTGGCAGATAACAGTTATAAGTTTGATGTTAAATATTTGGCTTAAAGTTGAAATGTAATTAAGAATTATATGCCCGCTTATTAGCAGAGATATTGACAGAAAGAATGGTGACACAGCTTGACTCCCAGCTTGGACGGTCGGGAGGCCCAGAACATCGGGTGTGTGGAAAGAAGGGTAGGTGCATCCTTCAACGGGATACACCCAAAGAACAACGGGTGCTCAGTGAGACAGCACAGAGAGGAGACACAGGGTGCTTGGACGGCACACCTGTGAGGTAATGAAAGGTAGCGATTGAGAAAGGGCTGTGCACCTAGGCAGCAGCTAAATGTTAAAATATAGCAAGTTGAATTAATATTGTATGTACTGTTTTTTTTACAAATGCAATGTTTGAAGTTCTGGCTGCGGCCAAAATAAATTCTACTTACAGTTGAAATGACTTTTGTGTGGTATTTTAGTGCAAAAGGAATAACTCTGAGTGTATGCCGAGTGTCCAATTGTTGAAAATTAATGTTGTTGTGAGTTGGATTACCCACCCCTTATGTGAGAGTTTTGAGGTCTATTGCAGTGCAAGGTTGTCTTCCTCATTGGGTTCAATTACCTCCACTGGTTTCTAAAGATTTTTTGAGACAGGTTTTATGTTGACCCAGCATATCTTCTGCAGTTACCACATAGCAAAGTTCTTTACTGCATGTTAAGATTATTCATAATTAGGGTGGATTCACTTATCAATTCCTCTTGAGGAGGCAGCAATTGACACCCTCTTACTGCATATGTGACAGCACATGGCAAATACTGTGCACTAACTACTTTATGTGCAGTCAACACCCGTTCTCTGCACATAGCCCACCCAGCTCCTGCCCCCTAACCTAGCATGCAGTTAATGCACAAATTAGATCATGCTGCTTTGCTGTCATGGTAATAGTTACTACGCTAATGCACTAAGGGCTCCTTTCACCAAGCTGCAGAAAAAAGGGGCCTGCACTGGCATTGGCATGTGTTTTTCACATGTGCCAAGGCCCCCTTTTACGGCAGCGGGTAAAAGGGAAGTCTCTTTATCCTGCAGGAAATGGCCATGCGGCTAGTAAAGCACTTGTCATGCGGCCATTTCGAGGTTGGAGCCCTTACTGCCACCCAGTTACCGAATCAAATCCAGTGACCTCTACTCTACTTATAGTGTGGTGTCTAATTATGTATTATAGGAGGAAAAGCCTCAAACCCAGGCACATACTCCTTTTGTTGAACCTTAGGGAGCACTGCCTGATCATCACTGGCTGAAAAACCTCCTCTATCGATGTATCCCTCAATGCCTTTAATAGAAGTTTTGTAATGACATTTTTTAATGAGGGTTACTTATCTTACTGCCGTTTAACAACTGTGCAGTCCTTTGTGCAGTCATTCAGTCTTCTTAACCCCGTCCATGGCCCGACTTCGGCCCAAGTTTCGCCTCCTGCAACAGGGTCCGTGGGATTTCCTCGACTGATTCTCGACCCTGCCCAATTACCGCCAGGGCACACTCCAGCGCTACAACAATAAGCATATTTTTGTAGTGCCGGATATGACGGTGCGCTAGGGGTGGGAAGTACTGCTGGGCTGCTGTGGTAGCCTGGTGGTACTTGTTTAGCAAGCAGTAAACCCACATTGGGCTTACCGCTGCTTAGTAAAAGAGACCCTTAGAGTGTGGCTAATTCAGGTATTAACGTCTTAATGCACTTTAATAAAAGAACACTTCAGTGGGTAGTAGATATCTGTAATAACTACCAGGAGAAAAGGTCGAAACCAATAATATGGTAGAATTTGGGACACAGAAACATGAAAAATGATGGCAGATAAAGAACATGCAATTTATCCAGTCTTCCCAGCTACTACTACTTGACATTTCTAAAGCGCTACTAGGGTTATGCAGCGCTGTACAATTTAACATAGAAGGACAGTCCCTGCTCAAGGAGCTTACAATCTAAAGGACAAATGTACAGTCAGTCAAATAGGGGCAGTCTAGATTTCTCTTTCAGAGTTCATTTGTGCTTGTTCATGAACTCAGGTATGGATTTTTTTTTCTACCACTTCCATTGGGAGGCTCTTCCATGCATCCACCACTTTTTCCATGACCTACCAACCAGAAACACAACAGGATCAGCACGAACATACCTAAATCTCCACTACCCAAACTGCAAACTGCGAAGCCCCTAAGAGAGAAACTACATTGGCTTCCGCTCAAGGAACGTATTGAGTTCAAGATCTGCACAACCGTGCACAAGATCATTCACGCAGACACCCCACTCTATATGCTAAACCTAGTGGACCTACCGCCCAGAAACGCCAAAAGATCGGCCCGCAAATTCCTCAATCTGAATTTCCCCAGCTGCAAAGGAGTGAAATACAAACAGGCTTATGCTACGACCTTTGCATACAAAAGCACACAGTCTTGGAATGCGTTACCCAAGGCCCTGAAAACCATGAACAATCTAACCAGCTTCCGCAAAGCTCTGAAAACTCACCTCTTTAACAAAGCTTACAAAAGTCACCCTCAATAATACAAATCATCCCAAACCACCCAAACACTCCTAAAACACTTCTCACACAACCGATCCAACATCCGCCCATCTAAATTCCTCTTTCACCTTAGCTTATGATCAACTGTATTTAAATCATGTACCGACTTTATCATAACCTTACTCTGTAAGCCACATTGAGCCTGCAAAGGTGGGATAATGTGGGGTACAAATGCAATAAATAAATAAATAATAAACTTATGCATCCAGCTTTTCCTACATAAGCACACAACTATGGAACACATTACCAAAAGCCATGAAAACAACTTATGACCACCTAAACTTCTGGAAGTCACTAAAAAACTAACCTGTTCAAAAAGGCATACCCTAGCGACCCAATCTAAATTGCCTGAACCCTGCAACACAATCAAAACTAAAGAGCGTAATGAACATAACACAACTCTCCCTCTCTATGATTCCCTATTGTGTCTTTTATACATGAACCTCATTCTACCACTACATCACTTTGTAATTGTTCATAAACTGAATTGGCGAGCGCCTTTACGGTACTATGTAAGCCACATTGAGCCTGCAAATAGGTGGGAAAATGTGGGATACAAATGTAACAAACAAATAAAAAATAAATATTTGCTTAGATTACTCCTGAGTCTATCCCCTTTCACCTTCATCTAATGACTCCTCATTTCAGAGCTTCCTTTCAATTAAAAGAGGCTCACATCCTGTACATTTATACTACAGAGGTATTTATATGTCTCAAACACCTATACCCTCTCTTGACTTTCTTTCAGATTTATATATTGTGATCTTTATGTCTATCCCCATATGCTTTATAATGAAGATTACTGACTATTTTAGTAGCCATCCTCTGGACTGGCTCCATCCCGTTTGTATCTTTCTGAAGCTGCAGTCTCCAGAGAACCTCACTAGAGACTTATACAGTGGCACTTTCCTATTCTTGTTCATGTTGGCCATTCCACTCCCTATGCACCCAAACATCTTTCTGTCTTTTGTTGTCATCTTTTCTAACCTATTTAGCCATTTTAAGATTATCAGGTATGCTCACCCTCAGATCCAGCTCTTCTTTCATGCATAGTGGCATTTCATTTCTCTACCACTCCTTTTGCAGCCCAAATGCATGATTCTGTTTTTTGTTTTGTTTTGTTTTTTAGCTTTAAATATTTGTTACCAAATTTTAGACCATTTCTCAAGCTTTACTAGCTTCATGTTATCACACCATCAGTGGACAGCTACCATAAATTCACTTACAAAAATGTTAAAAAGTACACGATCAAGAGTCAATCCCTGTAGCACACATCTAGAACTCCATTTACTACTAGCCTCTGTCACTGCCCCACTCATCCAGTTTCTAACACAGTCAGTCATTTAGAGCTTATACTCATGGCTTTCAGTTTATTTACAAGTTGCCATTGTGAAACTGTGTTAAAGGCCTTGCTGAAATCTAAGTACACCATATCCAGTGCTTTCCCCTGACCCAACTGTCTGGTCACCCAGTGAAAAATAGGTCTTGTCAGATGAATCTGAGCAATCTCTAATAATACCATGCTGCCACGTATCCTGTGATCTACTGGATATCCATGAATTTACTTACCACAGAGGTCAGACTAAGTGACCCGTGGAACCCACCCTCTTCCTTCCTTTGCTCTTCTCCAGACCTCCAAGACTACTACTGACTCTAGAAAAGCATTGAAAAAGGTCAGATAATGAAGCCGCCAGAACTTCCATAAGTTCCTTCAGTACTCAAATTCGCTGCTTGGTTTTGACCAAAATGGAAGCTGAAACTGAAACCAACTACTACTGGCCCAAATTGGCACTAGGTTCCAACTTGACCCCAATTCCCTCCCTGAATAGAAGGAGCCATCTGTTCATTCAAGTCAATTCAATTTAGGTCTTATATCCCGCTAATATCCTCTGTTTAGGGTTCAGTGCGGTTTACATCATCAGTGGGACAAAGTTCATACAATTTTATAAGAAGGACATCGAGATGAATATAGAATTATAAATTGGACCAATGTTATATAGCACTATAGGGTATGATTGTGGTTCATCCCTCCTTCTGCCCCCCCCCCCCCCCAACAGGAGGAATTCTCTCTACCTCCCACCTCTTCTCCTCCCTCCCCCTGGGCCTACCTTAAGTCTTGTACTGCATTTTAGGCCAAAACTGAAATGAAATTGAATATGGATTTCAGGCCAGTTTTGGTGTTGAAACTGAAACCAAAAGAGAACAGAAAGTGGGAGAGCGACCAAGGATATCAGAGACTGGAGGATGTTCTTAAAATGAAAGTTTATTAAGAGTTTTGAAGACTCGACACAACGTCGTGTTTCGGCCGTCAGGCCTGCATCAGGAGTCTGCTGTGCAGGGTGGTTCAGAAAAATGACGATGGGAGATTCTTTGAAGATGTCACAACAGTCTCTTACACAAAAGATGACTGGATAATGATGTCTTGAAAAAGACTGTTTGGAAGATAATCGAGTGGTCTCGTCGAACCGCTGCACGCGCTGCTAGATAATTGAAAGAAACTGAAACCAAAACCAAAATTTGGTCAGTATCTAACTACTATGACTAATCATTTATATAGCACTACTACATGTTTGCAGCATTGTACACATTATATGCAGGTACTTTCTTTGTCCCTAGAGGGCTCACAATCTAAGTGTTTGTACCTAGAGGATTAAGTGACTTGCCCAAGGTCACAAGGAGCTGCAGAAGATTTGGACCCAGGTTGCCAGGATCAAAGCCTGATACGCTATTCATTAGGCCTGCTCCTCCACTCTAACCCCATGGCTTTGTCTACTTTTAGTTTAGCTAGCTCCTCATGAACACAGTCTTCTGAAAATTGTTCAAAGTCTACCTCACTTATGATCCTCTTTGTGTTTGTTTTCTGAGGTCCTACTTCCAGTCCTTTATATATGAACAGAGAAAAGAAATATTCAAATTTAACTTTTTTAACAAATGAAACGGCAATTTCAAGTTCAACCCATACAAATTCTTGCAGTGAAAGGCTTCTTTATGACCATATAAAAGTAATCCCAATCATAGAGGTGATGTTTGCAGTATCAAGAAATTCCAAATTTGGCAACGGTAAGAACTTCTTTATTGTGCTAATCCATGCTTTTTGGGAGAAATTGACTCTGTAGCACAACTAATTGCTACTTTCAGTAACAGCTTAAAATACGTGTCAACACAGAGTACTGCAAGGGAAAGTGGTTAGTTTTAAAGAAAAGAAAGGAACAGTATAATACTGTTACAAAACAATTAAGCTGAATGTACTGCTATGGTAAGAATGCATCTGTTCACTAGATAGAATAAGCAAGAGAACATTTTCAAGCCTGTGAATACAAAGGCCTCCTAGATAATGTGTCATTTTTGTCTGTCTGTCTGTCACACTCCCGTAGAGGCCAATATATTAATCTGTAGTATTTACAGCAGGTTAGCAGCTACATTATGTGAAACGTTGTTATATATGCAAATGAGCATCATAGCAAATTTTCATAAAACATTTTACATAGGTTACCATGCCTGAGAACTTTCCCTCTCATTCTATAACTTTAGGGGTCAATATTCAAAGCAATATAATCTCCTGATCAGCTGATATTTAGTAGCACTTAACTGGATATTGCTGCAGCGTTAACCCCCGTATTCTATATAGCATGCCTAGAGATCCATGCCAAAATTGGCGCAGATTCTATAAAAATGCGTGCAACTTAACAAGCTTAAATGCTAATGAGCACTGATAAAAGCACTTAACTAGCAATAAGAGTGGAGGAGTGGCCTAGTGGTTAGAGTGGTGGACTTTGGTCCTGGGGAACTGGGTTCAGTTCCCACTGCAGCTCCTTGTGACTCTGGGAAAGTCACTTAACCCTCCATTGCCCCAGGTACAAATAAGTACCTGTATATAATATGTAAGCCGCATTGAACCTGCTATGAGTGGGAAAGCGCGGGGTACAAATGTAAGAAAAATAAAAAATAAATAATGAGCACTAATTGCACTGATTAGAATTTAGGCACTCAAGTCACTAAGCGTATTCTGTAATGATGTGCGCCACACTTCTAATGCATGCAGGCAAAAAGGGGAGTGGTTATGGGTGGGGAAATAGGCATTTCATAGGTGTTCCAAAATTTATGCCTAAATCTACATGCAGGGATTTATGCCAAGTTTTTGTTGGTGTAAATGGATGCGTGTAGACTTAGCACTGAAATATCAACTAAGCGTATTCTATAATCTGTGCAGGGCACCAATATAGAATATGCTTAGTCTGCGCTGATTTCAGCACTAACGTTTTATGTGCCATATATAGAATGTCCCCCTAACCGCTTAAGCCAGTGTTTCCCAAATTGAGCTCCTCGAACTCTCTTCAGGGGTTCCTCAAGAAATTAGATTATAGTACTAACTCTACCCTTGGAATGCCCCCCAAATAGTCAGTTTTCAGTTAGGCGCTAACTGCTAATGTTTAATGGTGATACCTGGTTAAGGGCTCCATTTACTAAGCGGCGGTAAGCCAAACGTGGGCTTATATCCCACATTATCCCAATAGATCAGGCTCAATGTGGCTAACAGCTTATTGTAATTCACAGTACAAAAAGTGATGTGGGATAGTATACATTAAGTAGTGATAACAAAGTAAATGAGGATTAAGTATTAAAATATGCAATATGGAAATGAATGCTAGACACAAAAAGGTAACAATTTATAGTCATCCGTATATAATAATAATTAGAGTGGAACTGATCGATTGGAATAATTGTACAATTAGGGGTTAATATTAATTATGATCATCCATGAGAAATTGCTAAAACAGAGAGGATTTAAGGTATTTATGGAATATCAAATAATTAGGTTCCCATCTGATGGATTTGGGGAGGGAATTCCACCATTTGGTACAGAGGTAAGGGAATCCTGCCATGTAGATTGACTTGTAGATTACGTTTTTGCAACTGGGATAGTGGAAGGTTAGATAATCTCTTGAACCAGGGAGAGCGTTGCAAAGGGGGAGATCAATTAAAGGTTGCATATAATCATGGATTGATCCTTATAGAGTTTTGAAAACAAATGTACATAGTTTGAATGTTATTCTGACTTTGATTTGGAGCCAGTGTAACTTTATAAGCAAAGAACCTGCACTTTCAAATCTCGTAGCCTTGTAGCCTGGCTGCTGTAGTTTGAGCTGTCTGCAGTTTTTTTCAAGGAAGATTTCTTACAGCCAGCATAAATGGCATTTCAATAATCAAAATGTGATAATACTAATGTTTGTACTAAGGTTCTAAACATATCATTAAGGAAGAGATGCCTGATTCTTCTTTTCCCCACATTGCTTTAAAGGTTTTGTGATGGCTGCTTGTACTTGGATGTCGAATAACAGGTAGGAATCAATTATTATATCAAGTATCTTCAGTTGGAACTCCAGTGGATAAGTTACATTATCCATTGTGAAATTGTGACAGTTTATGACGCAGTAACTGTTAGATAATAACAGAAATTTGGTTTTCTCTTTATTTAATGTTAGTTTAAAGGCAGAGGTCCAGGTTTGATGATAGCACTTCTTCAATAGAATATTTGAAAGGGATGTAGATGGTTATCAATATTACAAAAAAGAGGGAATTCAAACTCCTGATATCAAATCCTAGTCAAAAAAAACAGTTTGAATCTAATATACCATGTAATGGATTTCCCAAAAATTTCCACTACTTTCAAATTGCAAATAGCATAAGAATGTTTACACTCAGAACCTCAAACTTCCCAGTAATGAAAGTACCAAAAGGCACTGGCAAGCCCACTACTCTACAACGGGAATAGAGAATTATCATAGGTTCTTAATAATACAGGATTAGAGGAAAAAAGAAACACCTGGAAAAACCACTTAAGGGGGAAAAAAACAGGTGGTTCAATTGCAAAGGTGTTAAATACAAGACCTCCTATGATTCCAGTTTCTCCTTCTTGGGCAGCCAGCTTTGGAACGTTCTGCCAAGATCCATCCGAACAATCAGTGAACATCTACCCTTCAGAAAAATGTTGAAGACCCATCTCTTCAAGAAAGCTTACCCTAAAGACCCAATTTAACTTTTAAGCACACCCACATGATTCCTGACGATTATTACACCTTACACCATGTCTCCCAATCTCCTTCAGCTTATCCCTCAATTCTTTTCCTCTCCATCCTTCCTACATCTTACCCCTCCCAATCTCCTTTCCTCTCACTTATCCTCCTTGTCTACCTCTCCATGTTCAATTTACATTTCCTTATAATCCCATTATTACTATGTTTGCTACAACCTGTATATTTCATTCAAACCTTTGTAATTCTAGTTTCTATGTAAGCTGCATTGAACCTGCTATATGTTGGAAAGTGCGGGGTACAAATGTAATAAATAAATAATAAATAAATAAATAAATAAATAAATAAATAAATATGGAAGGTCCATTACATAGTAACAAAAAGTCTTGGAAAAACCGCCTAGAAAGGTTCAAAATTAGCTGAAAAGAAAGTACTACTGTCTATAGCACCAAAAAAGGCAGCTACAAAAACCACCTGTTTTTTTCCACCGCCTTTACCATATTCTCTGGCAATGAATTCCAGAGTTTAATTACACGTTGAGTGAAGAAATATTTTCTCCGATTTGTTTTAAATTCCCTATGTGGCTGTGCCACATGAAATTTATCTTATCACAATATCACTTTGTATTTGTTTACACCAGAGTCTGCAAACGTCTCTCCGGTACTATGTAAGCCATATTGAGCCTACAAATAGGTGGGAAAATGTGGGATACAAATGTAACAAATAAATAAATAAATAATGGGCTTGCCAGTGCCTTTTGGTACTTTAAGTTTGAGGTTCTGTGTGTAAACATTCTTGTGCTATTTTCAATTTGAAAGTAGTGGAAATTTTTGGGAAATCCATTACATGGTATATTAGATTCAAACTGTTTTTTTTTTAAATAGGATGTAGATGGTTATGCCATCTACATAAATAAGATTATTATAACCATGGGCATCCAACATCTTTCCTAATATTGAATAAGATGAGTGAAAGGGAGGATCCCTGTGGGACTCCTCAGTCTTGAGCCCATTGGGGGGAGATGGAATTAGGAGATTTGACTTGATAGGATCTAGATTTTAAAAATCCTTGGAACCAATTTAGGACAGACCCTCCTTTACCTAAGTTGTTCATTAGTGCAAGTAGCAAATTATGGCCTACCACATCAAATGCACTTGATATATCAAATTTCATAAGGATGATTTTCCTGCTTAGGCTAATTTCTTTCCTGAAGTTAGCAATGAATGTGGTTCGGACTGTTTGGTCTGAAGCCAGACTGTGTATGGTGAAGAAAGGAAAAGGAGGACAGATAATCCACGTTGGTGAGCGACATATACCCTAAAATCAATGTCAACTAAGCATATTTTATAATCAGCACCTACATTTAGGCGCCAATTATAGAATAAGCTTAGTTGATATTTCAGCGCTGATATTTGCGTGCATCCATTTAAGCCAACAAAAACCTGGTGTAAACCTCAGTGTATAGACTTAGGCACACTGGGCCATATTCTATAAATAGGCACCTAAATTTTAGAACAAGAAATGCCTATTTTCCCACCCATAACCACGTCCCTTTTTGCCTCCAGTTTGTCGCACATCATTACAGAACATGCTTAGCAAGTTACGCATCTAAATTCTAATCAGTGCCAATTAGTGCTCATTATTGCTTGTTAAGTGCTGTTATCAGCGCTCAATAGTTTGTTAAGCCAATTTTGGCACTTAAATCTAAGCACACTTTATAGAATCTGGGGTCTGCACCTAATTTAGGCATCGGGATTTATGCCACTTAAAACATGGCCTAAATGAACGTGACCAAATTTGGTCACATGGAGGGGCACTTGGCATATTCTATATATCATGTGGAAATTTAAGCCAATTCTATAAAATTTAGGTGTACTTTAGTGAATACACCTAGGTGTATTTTTTTATCATGTGGATTTTTCAGGTACCATAAATAGAATCTAGCCCAATATGAGCTAGTTGGCTCAGTTTGACTACTATTTTCTCCTTTACTTCAACTTCCCATAGATTAATTAAACTTTCTGTATTAATTCAAACATCAATTAACTAAGGGTTTTTTAAAATTCATATGGTCCTATTTGAGAGGAGAAAAAAATCCTAGTGACAGAGAAAGAAAGAAAGTAAATGGAGCAGTGAAGAGTGATAAAATGAGGCAAAAAAGATCCAAAGTCAATGGATTAACGAGTGATGATTTAAGTTTCACAGGATGTCAGTGGTGTACCGAGGGCAGGGCGGTGGGGGCGGTCCACCCCGGGTGCACGCTGCTGGAGGGGTGCAGAGAGCAGCCGTGCACCTGTCAGCTCCGCTGGTTCTCTGCTCCCTCTGCCATGGAACAGGTTACTTCCTGTTCCGGGGCAGAGGGAGCAGGGAGCCAGTGGAGCTGACAGCCTCGCGGCTGCTCCCAGCAGCTAAGAATGCACCCGGGGGAGGGGAGTTGATGCACCGGGGGGGGGGGGGTCATTGCGCCAGGGGGAGGTGTCGTGCTGCACCCTGGGGGGACAGACGCTGCTGCACCCGGAGGGGGGGGAGCAGCGGCGATCCGCCCCGGGTGGCAGCCGACCTAGGATTGCCACTGAAGGATGTGATTGTCAAAAATGTAAAAATACACAGACATAGGCAGGAGAGTTGCAAACGGAGAGCCACAGATCTCTCAATTTGATTGGCTGATCTCCAGTTATTATTAAAACAAGATGGAATATCATCTGTTCATTAATCATACACATATTGCCTGCTCCTTCCAGCTGATACCAGGCTTGCTTTCTGTTTTCTGGGAGGACATTTGTGTAAATTACTGTATTCTTAAAATTTGAGATAAACTGTGAAAACCAGGTCAGCTAGTCATTCAGAAATGGTGACTGAATCACAGTGGCATCTCTAAACAGAAATATTTGGGGTGGCAAGCTACATATGTTGGGGGGGGGGGGGGGGGAACCAAAGTGATATTTCTACACATCATGCCCACCACCACATCACACACTCCTCTCCCCAACCCCTTTTTAAAATTAGCAATATAAAACACCATGGATTTCTATGCATAAAGAAATCCTCCTCCTCTAGCTAGTTTCAGCACTCGGTAAAATTGCCATTATAATAGCATCATTCAACAAGTTCTTCCGTGGGGAGTGAAGTCTGGATTCTCAACATATATCACAAACTTCATATTTCCCAACAATGGAGCTATCCCTTTTACATCATATCATACCAAAAATATTTAAATTGTGATGATCACCTATCAACATGTGCTCCTTCCACTGCCAGACACTGATTAAAGCAGATGGGGTTTTTTTTGTGTGTGTGTGTGTGGTGATTCTACAGGATGTGGAGACCACTAGCCTTGAGCATTTTAATTTTTGGTGCCTGCTTTTAAATGGGGCCAGGCACTTTGCAAAATAACACAAAACCCTGCACAAATGGATTCAAAACCTATATAGTAAACTTACCAAACCATAAGAGTCCTAATCCACCTATGATAAGGCAATGCTATAAATATCACATTAGGCCCTAGACCACCAATATACCTATTACTGGGAAGCTAGAACAAGCAGATTCATACACAGACAGGACTTGCTAGCAGAATCCATCACACATGCAGAATATAGACATACCCTCACCCAGTGGCAGATTGACCACTGCAACAGGGCAGTATCTGAGGGTCTAAAGCAGTATGGGGCCCATTCTCCCCAGCCTTCATCTAGTTTTATCATTGGTTAAGGGCCCAGGAGCCTGACGCCTGGGGGCCCATATCACTGTCAGTTCACCTCTGCCCTCGACTGATACAAAATAGAGGTCCACAAAAACCATGCAGATAAAAACTGAAATGGACATGCCCCTTCTCCTCCATTCATGAAAGCCAGACTCTATAAGCAGTGTAATACTGATAAAATATAAACAGAAATGCATTTCTCCTGTACTCTGCAAAACATAAAACTAGGAAAATAATATTTATTTCACAAAGCAGACACATCCCAATCCTTAAAAAGTATTAAATAATATTTTTTCTGTCTTTGGGCATTTTATTTTTCTAATTGCGTTGATCTGTCTGTTCTACTTTTTAGTCTCCTAAATTATTTTCAAGGTTGGCCTTTCAATTTTCTTCTCTTTCATCTTCTTGTCCTTCTTTATATCTGTCTGCCTCTGCTTTCTTTTTATGATTTTTTTTCACTTTTCTTTTCTCTGCATTTATATCAACCTATTTGATTTTACTCTAATTCTCTCTTTTTCAGTCCTTACCTATCTTCCACTGCCTTTCTAAACCTCACTAGCCACAGCTCCATCCCTGTCTCTCCTTCCTTCCTCTGCCTCCAGGCCATTCTCTTACCTTCTACCCCATCTCCTATTGCCTCTCACCATCTTTTAACCCCATTTCTACCCTCACTTAACCCCTTCAGACATCTGCCCCCTTCCTCTCATACTGCTGCCCAGTACCCCCATACCTTTTCAATGCTTCTCATCCTCTCTACAGTCTTCTGGGTTATTCACATTATGTCTCAACCTTTTCCCACATTTTATCTTCTTTCTCTTACCCCTCATTTCACTCTTTCTCCCAACCCATCAAAATACATTCACTCATAGCTACCAATTGTGAGGCTTTAACTATCCCCTCAAAATTCCCTATCCACTTCTCCCATTTATAATTTCCTGCTCTGCCCCCCCCCCCCAACACTCTCCAACTCAATCACCAAGACCCAGTCATCTTCTGCTCTGTTTTCACTCCCCCCCCCCCCCAGTCCCATCCATCTTCTATTCTTTCTCGGGTCTCTGGTCCATTTGATATTTCTTCTCTCTCCATGCCCACCTTCATTCCATTTATGTCCCTAAATGTCCTAACATCTCTTCTTTGTGTATGTGTCCCTCTGAAAAGAAACAGAACAGAACTCCAACAATTGACAGGACAGGTGGCACTAAGAGGACACAGTTTAGCTGCCTGAAAGCAGGTGGCATTAAACTACCAAAGCAGGTCCTGAGTCAGAAGGCCGAGGCTCAGAGGGAAGGAAGGTTAAATGCCCCGAGAGACTGTAGAATCAGTGAGGTACTGAGGCAAGAAGACTCCAGGAGAGAGATTATGAGTTCAGAGATCTCCTGGAGGGAGGCTCCAAGTGAAGGAATTCTCCCTAAAGTGTTGACTGGGCTGTAGTACCTGTGGGGGGAGTCCCAGGGAAGCAAGGAATGGCCGTAGAAAGATTGCAAAGGTAAAGGAGTACCTTCATTTTCTGTAAATGTTATTGGGGTTGCTGACCAGGGTTGGAAAGAGTCTGTGACAGGGGAACAGACTATATTGCTTTAGATATTTTCTATCAATAAGGTTTCCTTTGATTTTGCACTGCAAACTGCCTGTTTGTGAAATACTGTAGCCAACCGCCAGTCACGTTCACAGTGCCCTTTCAGTGTCTATGTATAGGGACACTGTTAAAGAATTACCCCTTATATTTCTAATATTGCTTTCTAGATTACCTTGCTTGAGCAAAATATTCTTTAACTCATGCTATCTAACTGTAATAAACCATTTCTATAATACATCTCTCTTTCTCTCTGTCTGTGACACCTTGTCTGACAAGTCTTATGTTTATTTTGTGCAACTGAATAACAGTTTATTGTGTCCCACAGGACAGGACATTAATGATCATTTGCTCCCTGCTGTGTGGCTTGTCATAATTTTTACAGAAAGGAGACTGGCAGCAGTAACAACCAATCAGTATGCTAATACTGCCTGTCAGGGGAGAGTTGTGCTGTTCCAACCATGCCTCTTCTGCCAAACCAAAGGTAATTTAAATTAAAACCACAGTGTTTGGAATGCATCCACACATCGCTCGATAGAGCCAAATGGGGGGGGGGGGGGGGGGACATTTTCTTTTGTGTATCATTCAAAAGTGCTATCTTAGCAGGTGCCATGTGCAGGGAAGACTTTGAATCGGAAAGCCCAATTTGATCAGAATCAATCACTAACTGGTCAGCTCTTTGTTAATGTAATGTCCTAACATGAAAAAGTCCTGGTGCATTCAAATTAAATTCTGGCCTCAGATAAATAGAATTGTGGAAAAACACTGGTTGTCAAATGAATAGGTTTACTTACCATTCCATGATCTTGTATTCCCTGTTCACAACCACTGTCTGCTGTACTTTAGCTTGTGTTGAGCGTACAGAGAAGTAACCATTTCTGAAATTTAAACAACTGAATATGTTGTTTGCTGTTTTCTAGCATATGGTTCACATTGACTCTACTGTTTGCCTTTGGAAATATGATACTGGAAAATATTGACGCAGCAGCAGATCTCCCAGATGTATAATTGCATTGTGGATCAAAGTAGAATTTGATAACTAGCATTAGCAGCGTCCTCCAAACATTTCTGTTTTCCACCAAAACAGGGATATCACTACTCTTATATTTTCTTCTGTTGCAAGTATAAAAACACGGAGTCAATATTCAAAGTGATTTAATGGACAAAAGAGCCCCCTGCCCAGTTAAATCTCTTGTGCCTGCCTATTTGCTGATATTCAGTGACACTTAACTGGATGGCGCCACTGAAAATCAGCACAATCTGCTCCTGTGCTGTCTGGTTAATGCTGGGGTGGCCCATGGGCAGAGTTGGTATTTAACTAGTTAGCGGCAATATTTCTTTTTTTGGTTACATTTGTACCCCACACTTTTCCACTCATGGCAGGCTCAATGCGGCTTATATGGGGGCAATGGAGGGTTAAGTGACTTGCCCAGAGTCACAAGGAGCTGCCTGTCCCTGAAGTGGGAATTGAACTCAGTTCCTCAGGTCCCCAGGACCAAAGTCCACCACCCTAACCACTAGGCCACTCCTCCACTCCAGATTGCTAATTGGTTAAGTAAGCAGATAAAGTTAGGACTTCAAAAATGCTTGCCTAACTTCATCTGCCAAACTGGTCTGGATATTGGCTATTGTGCTGTAAGCTTCTGGCTGGCTGATGTAACTGAATATTCAATGCTGGAGCACGGACACCAATCACACCCACAGTGCTGTCATCTAGTACAGTGGTTCTCAACCCAAAATTTGGGGCACACCCAGCCAGTTGGGTTCTCAGGATATCCAAAATGAATGTGCGTGAGACCAATTTTCATATGTATCTCAAACATGTTGCCTATATATGTTACATCATATGAACTCCAGAAGAAAGCTCTCTTTGTCACAATACAAATACTACAGTGAGTGTTGACAATAAATGTAAGAGACTGAGTTCATACGCCACATACCCTGGTTTAGGAGTGAGGTTCATTACTATCATACAGTGACGCAGACAAGGGTGGGCCTCGGTCCACCCACTTCTGGCTCAGGCTTACCCCAAATTGTGGCAATATTGCCTGCACATGACTCTCAGATATATTCCTTGGGCATCTCCTTCCTACCTGAGGGTCTGGAGTGCCCCAGGTCCTGGCAGGAGAATATCATGACAAAAGTACAATCACTTAAAGTACTCCAAAACTAAATAGTATGTGTTTTATTTATAGTATTTATTACAAGTACATGTGCCCAAATTTCATGAATAGCATAGTAATTTCCTCGGAACTCACTTCTGCTCGCCAATCATATACTTTCACTCAGGCAACCCACCCATTCACGCTCATACCATATACATTTGTCTTGCAATAACCATAATTATCATTATACTCAAAGTCCAATCAGATGTGCTCACTTAATTCAAATCTTGAGTAAAATACTCTCTAAAAGCTGTAAATTATGTGACACACTTGACAATACTGTTTTCATAGTCCCATGTCCAATACTTTGAGTATCGCGAAAACTGTTATCAAGTGTTGAATAGCAAAACATTCAGAATTCCCTTCACAGGCTGTGTGGCTGTTTGCTTGCGAGGAGTGCCCAATTATTTAGTATAGAACAGCGTTACATTTTTGAGTGGAATACGGTGGCCCCTATGGGCCTTAACCTTGAAGTAGAATGGCTATGATGTTAAGCTACGTCTTTAAAAGGGCAGAGCTTATAGAGTAATTTAAAGTGCATTCAAGAAGGGTGCGCTATAACGCATGGGGACATCGTTCCGCAACCCCGACCCAGATAGTCTCAATGGTAAGCAGCTAGCAATTTATTTAAGTGTTGGTTCCTCCCGATGAAGGAAACTATGAAATGCGGTCTCGCATTGAGGGCCTGGATGATTTAAAGGCAAAATTCTGAACTGAACTGACTTGGTTGGTTTCTTCGGTAGCCTTTTCCTTGCCTTGCACTGCCTCCTCGCAAGCAAACAGCCATACAGCCTGTGAAGAGAATTCTGAATCCCCCCCCCCCCCCCACAATGAAACAGTCAAACTACACCCATGCATTCTGGGACCTCAGTCCAGCTTCACACTCCCAGTCCAGCTCCACACTGGAGACTGGAACCAAGTTCCCATCACAGGTGTCTCTTGACAAAGAGGACAGGTAGACCTTAGCACTGTTGCCCCCAGGAAGGGGGCATCAACTACTGATGCTGACCAAATTTGGCCCACC
This sequence comes from Microcaecilia unicolor, assembly GCF_901765095.1. Lineage (NCBI taxonomy): Eukaryota > Metazoa > Chordata > Amphibia > Gymnophiona > Siphonopidae > Microcaecilia > Microcaecilia unicolor. The sequence continues at coordinate 177,248,557 of NC_044040.1, forward strand.
CTAAGCATTACCATATCTGTCCCAAACAGCTTGCAGCATGAGCTCAGTCCCATATACCCCCTCCACCCTGAAGACCCACAGCCAATTGACAGACTACATACAGCTAATCTAAGTAAAGGTATGTTGTCTTACACTAGTGACCAGTGTTGTACCAATAAGCTGGTGTTCCTAGGCAGTGTCCAGATTAATGTTTACTCTGTTCAGCATGCTTGCCCACAACCATCATGGCTGAGGGCTTAGGAAGATGCACAAAGAGCTGCTTTCTTTAGACAAATTTGACAACGTCACAAATATGGGTTGAGGGAAGGGAAAACAACTATATATATTTCTTGCATTTGTATCCCACATTTTCCCACCTATTTGCAGGCTCAATGTGGCTTACAATATTCCACCCTGATTATTGCCATAGCAGAGTAAAGATACAATTAATAATTACAGAAGAATATATGTAACAAATGAGATAAAGCATTAGTTATAATGGGATCTAAATATGGGGGATATATACATGAGAGGAAAAGGAACTATTACATACTTGTCTGTCATCTCACAATAGTGACCAGTCAGATATGAACCAGCAGTTTCCTTTGCCATTGCAGAGACCAGAGTTTACTCTGTGTTTAGCAGCCCAGAGGGCAGGGGAGTAGTCTCTATGAGTGATGTGCACATTCAGGCTTTGATCAGCACTCTCCCACTGGAAAATGTAAGGTCCCCAGAGGCGACAGCCACTGCAAATGGCAGGTGGCAAGCAAGCAAGCAGATCCTGTGTGGCACCAGAAGCAGCTTCAGGGAATCCAACAGTTAGGACAGAGGGCCTTGGCCTCAGGGTCTATTGAACATGAGGGCCAGGACAGGGATACAGGTACATGATACTGGACACAGTGTGTGCAAAGTCTACTGCTGCCACTTGTGTTGCTGCTGACCAGTGCCTTTGTTGTATCTTGTCCGACAGCCAGGTCCTGTAAAAAGCTAGGAGGCCTTTGTTAGTAGTGCTGGAAATGATGGTGGGCTAGGGATGGGAAGTACCGCCGGGCTGCTGAGGTAGTCCTGTGGTACTTCCTGTATAGCAAGCTACAAGCCTGCATTGGGCTTACCGCTGCTTAGTAAAAGGAATTCTTATGGCACTACAGCCTCCAAAACTGAACCTAGTACTCCAAGTGAGGCCTCTCCAATGACTTGTACAGGGGCATTATCATCTCTTCCTTTTCACTTCTTATGCCCCTCTCTATGTAACCTAGCATCTTGGCTTTGACCACTGCCTTTTCACATTGTTTCACCACCATGAGATCCTTGGACACTATCATGCAGAGGACTCTCTCCTGGTCTGTGCATATCCCCTCTCATTTCTTATTTCTGCCCCTCAAATGCAGTGCAATATTCATTCTGTGCTGCAGGACACTCAAAAGACCCTTTTGCTTTGTTGTTTTCAAGTTAGAAGCACAAAACGTGGCTTTAATGATAATTAATATCGCCCTCATGGTACAGCAGTGGTGTCTTAATACAGACTGAAAAGGCATATTATATCAAGTGCATTTGTACATTTCTAAAAAATGGGACAAAACAAACTTGTTTGTTGCCTGCTGCTTTTTATATGCAAATCTTTGCATATTCTGTGGGTACAGAGTTGCATTTCACAGCTACATAAATGTTTTGCTGTTCTATGAGATGTTTGCAATAAATGTGATTGATGATCTTTTATTTTATAATTGCCTATTAGAAATATGCTGCTTCTCACAAAATCTTTAGGGAAGTCTTTGTTTCAAAAGCTAAGGATATAAGATGTCTCTGGTTCTGGAAGCCCAGTATTATCAATATCAGATGTACAAAAGAAAAGTCCCTATTAATCTGGCATTTCATTTTACTCTCATGGTTCTGGTTTGCTTCCTCCTCAGCTTTACATACACTTGCATTTCGATCAGAAGCAGGTTTGTATAGAAGTACTGCTATCTCAGGGCAGGCAAATAGCTTCGAGCTTCACGCACAAACAGTCACCAGGGTGAATAGTTATAATTATATTGGACAGCATCCAAGAAACCAACTATTTTGCTGGTCCTCGCTCCTTCTTTGAATCTGTGTACACTTCAAGCAAACATAAATTGATTTTCGGTACTAAAACTGTTGACCTAACCATTGCATTTTATTGACTGCTTTCATTTGCCGCTTGCATTTTCATTGAAAGGATGTAGAAATAAGAGCAAATGTTAAAGTGGGAAAGCACAAAATTATGTTTAAAGTACCTTGGAAACACCGAAATTACTGCATATGTTTCCTATCTTGAATAATTGGATTCTATTAATAAAAGAAAAAACTGAGGGCCCTGTTTACTAAGCCATGCTAGAGGCGCGTTAGCGTTTTTAGTGTGCGCTAACCTTGTAGACACCATAATATTCCTATGGGTGTCATACATCACATGCTAATTTTTTAGCACACGTTAAAAACACTAGTGCACCTTAGTAAACAGAGCCCTGAATACTTAAGGAGTGATTTGTAGTCATGTTACCTTGTACCTTGTAGCTACAACATATTCCCTAGATATCAAGAAATGTGGGGAGAAATTTACAAAAACGAAAGAGTAATTTTGCTAAGGTGTGCTAATGAATTAGTGCGAAGGGCCTCCTTTACTAAGCCACGCCAGTGACTCCTGGTGCAGCAACTGAGAGGAAGCCCATTCAATTCTTATGGATTTCCTCTCACTTCCCATGTGAGAATCACTAGCGCAGCTTAGTAAAAGAAGCCCCTTCCTGGCTCCATCTCTTATCAATTTGTGATTCTTCGGGA